>NC_067123.1:5027827-6227827 GCF_021347895.1 Acanthochromis polyacanthus
GGGCAATTTTTGACAAATTTGGAGTCATTTTAGAGGCGATTTTGTCGTTTTAACAAGAATTGGGTCATTTTGGACTAACTTGGTTAATGGAAAAGCTTCTGACCATTTTGGATACAATTTTGGTAATTCTGGACAAATTTTTTCAGTTCATTCTGTGGTTTTATTTATTATCTCAGCATCATTGCCAGCATTGCTTTTTACTGTTTTTTTGCTGCCTAATGTTAGTTTATTTATTGTATTTCAGCATTGTGGAGTACTTATGTGGGTCATTCTAGAATAGGAGGACATTTGGCCTTCAAAGTGTTTGAAAAATAAACCTTCTCTTTTGCAGTTTTCTGCTCCATATTGATCAATAATAGGTAATAAATTACCAAAGGCTTGATTGGCTCAGCTTACACATCAATGGTACCATTTTTATTCCATGTTTTATTTGTTGTTTGCTAACCCTACTCTAATCACAGTAACAGGGTTGCTAATCCATGCTAATGCTAGCTTTTTCTCAGCAGTAGAAGCTAGATATTTAGCTAGCTGTTACTGCTGACCAAGAGGACAAACTGACTGATGGAAAACAGTCCAAAGAATGAGTCTGATCCTGATCATATGAGGTAGAGTGAGACAATCAATCAAGGCTGACAATGTGATGAAAAGATGAAAAATCTTAGAGAGGACATAGCTTTGCTCTGCCCATTCTTTAGGGAAACTGTTTGAAGCCGTTAATTCCAGCATATCGTGTGATTCACTGTTTTCTTCTGCTTCTACCAGCAGATAAGGTTTTTCTAACAGGGTGGTGTTCATCCTGTTGTTTCTCCTCTCAGCCTGTTATCTACTGTAACTCCGTACAAACATCTGAACGACTCACTTCCACCAAACTGTGACGCTGGAATATTCACATCTGCGGCTGAAAACAGTAACACAAACTCCAGATGTTTTATCTGATCTCAAACATCAGGATCTGGACTGATAGGACATTTTTAGCTGATTGGTATCGAACTGGAGTCAGAGTCTTTGTTTGCATTTAGTGTTCTGTGAAGACAGAACAATCTGGGATTGAATCTGTCTGCAAAAAAAATAGAGACTCTGCATCGTATCTATAGCTAATTATTCCTTTTTTTGACACAATGGAGACTCAGATGACTTTGGTTGTGAATAAGGTTCAAGGGCGTCAGTTTGTTTTTAAAAGTGGAGGGGATAGAGACCACAGCACTTTGAGAAAATGTCGAAGAACGGCGGCAAAATGCCACAAGTTGGGCTTGAACTCACAACCACCGCACCAAAGGCGGAGGCTCAACCTGTTGAGTTATCAGTACATGCCGGTAGAGGGGTCTGTGGGCCGCTATAGTACTAATTCTCCCGGGCCGAAATTTTGCCCCTGCACGCCTCTGGTCGGAGCTTCCACTTGGCACAGGCGCAAATTTAGCATCTGCCCTTTTTTTTTTTATTTTATTTTATTTTTTTTAACCTCACGAAGGTGTGCTGCGTGTCTGTGCAACTCTCGGCCGTGTGCGGATGGTGCGTTCAGGAGCGTCGGAATTTTCTATACTACTGAAAATAACTGGGTTTACAACGGCTTACATGTGAAGAATTTGAATGTGTTGGAGACAAAATGACCCCTGACAAAAAGTGGGGGGGGACACGTCCCCACCGTCCCCCCCTAAACTATGATAGGGTTTACTGACGTCAGGAGAAGTGACACCTACCGAGCAGCAGTTCATGCTAGCAATGCCAGCATCAGTTCAGGGTTCTCTCTGAACTTATTGTAGTTGGTCAGATTGAGATTAAACACCAATATGGAGACAACTCGTCTGTTTAGTCACGTCAGAATAGACAAACCCTGACCAGAGCAGAGAGTCCGAGCATATCTTCCTCCTACAGCCTGTTGGAAGATGTCTTGGGATGATGTTAGCTACCAGCTGTAAGAAAATACCTCAGAAAGGAGAAAGAGTCATTTTTCCTTCACAGGTGTCATACTTGTCTCCTCTCTATTTTGTGAGGAACACTGCCTGCAGTTCAGCTGAAAACTCAGAACTTTTGTTTAGGAATTTATGCAAACATTCATTTATTCAGCAAGGAAAATAAAGTGATAAAATATCCCGATTTTCAGATTAGATTTGGTTCAATTTCCCGACAAAACGTTGCTTCACAGATGAGCAGTTCAAGGACTGCTGGAAAATAGAAACTTCAATGATTATTTTTCACTTGGAGTGATTTTGTAAAGACAGAGTGACTTTCAGAGGGTTCATGTTGGAAGAAGAGAGTGTTTTAACCAAAGTCATGGTCCTTCTGCAACTTTAGCTCAGCAAGTTTGGGGCCTCAGCTTAAAGCTGCTGTCCGGAGTTTCCGTTTGTTTTAAATTTGTGTATCATTTTTTAACAAAGCTTAAATGTGTTAGTCTAGTTCGATACTATAATATAATGTTAGTATAACGCGATATGAAAATTTATTTCTGAGCTCCGCCTTCCTCTCATAGACCTCCATGTTATTCCAAAAAGCGCCGGTCGCTGCCGACCAATCAAGTTCGAGCTTCAGCTTTGTCATGCTGTCAATCAACGGTTACGCGCACAGCAAGCAAGCCCATGCAGAGGTGGGCGAGCTACGCACTACGCAACCGCGCACACATTTGTTTTGCTTGTGGAGGAGAGAGCATCAGGGCTCAGCAACTTCCAGAAAAGTTACCAATCCCACGGCTTGTCAGGCCAAGAGACTGCAGGACGTTTTTTGGCTCGGGGTGCTCGCGTCGCTCCCCGACCACGGCCTCCATAGCCCGCCTGACGGCTTCGTTTAGATGCCCGACCTCTGGAGGAAGATGTTGGGGCGTCTGGGACATACTCTTCGTCAGAGGAGTCATGCAATTCTGAACTCTAGATAGAAATAAATAAACAATGTAACACATATACAACGTCATCGAGAGGGATACACGAGTGTAATCACATATTGAAACTTTACTCGTTCGTCCTAGCAGATTCATGTTATTTTGGTATTAGGACAAGTTAGACTCAATACAGCATTCTAACGTAATTCCTTTATTATTTACTAAATGTACTAAATGCAGAAGAGGGGAAAACAGCAAAACAGGCAAGATGCTGCAGCACTCCGGGCACTTCTCTCATGTACTGCACGCGTGCACAAATAAAGGGGCGAAATCAGAGGGAGGGACCAACAGTGTTTTGGGAGACGCTGCGATTCAAACTCCGGACAGCAGCTTTAATAAAATGAGCTAAAAACAAAGTGGGACAATAATGCTTCAAAATCGGTGAAGTTCTGCTCCAACCTCAGTATTTTAAACATAAAAACTCCATCAGTGTCACAAATGCTTTGAGTTTGTCAGTGTGGTACAAAGAAAACCCTCCATTTTTACCAGCTTTCATGCTTCGTGTGAACCAGAATTATTCAGGGTCTTGTTATCTGCATTCGAGCTCAGGTGGGCTGAGTGTGTTTGCTGCTCTCTGATTGGTTCTGCTGCTCGGTGGACTCAGGTGGTTCCGGCTGTATCCTCTGATTTAGAGCCTCTTCATTGGGAATACATTAGAATGACGATGAATTAGGTGCGATTAAGTTTGTGCTCACCTATTGGAGGAGAGTCGGAGTGGCCGGCGGCGGCAGATGGGACCCGATGATAGCCGCTGGTGTTTGTGGAATCAGGAGGTTAGTGAGAGTTAACCAGCTTTGTATGAAGAGGCTGCAGAACCACAGCTGGAAAAAAAAGAACCTCTGCAGTCAACCAGTTACTGCTTTATCTGCAAGTACTGGTAGTTTATAGGTTTGTTACACACAAATAATGCTTTCTCAGTCATAAAATTAGATTTAAATCGCGCTTTCTGTCCAAAAACTCCTAATTTTCATGATTTATTTCATCCAAATCATACTTTCTGTCCACATTTTTGTAGTTCTGAGGTTATTCTGCACAAATCCTACCATCTGTTTAAGCACTGGTAGTTTTAAAGGTTTGTTACACACAAATAATGCTTTCTCACCTACAAAATAGCATTTAAATGCTGCTTTCTGTCCCAAAATGTACAATTTTCATCGTTTATTCCACCCAAATCCTACTTTCTGTCCAAGTATTTGTAGTTTTGTGGGTTTAATCAGAATCACTTTAATTGTCATTGTTATGTTCAACAACCAAATTGGGTGCTCTCTTTCAGCGCAAATACAGATAAAAACAGAAAATACTGATAAAAACTGAAAAAATACAGATAAAAAATGAAAGAGGAAGAAGGACAATGGTCACACATTCACTAGTGCTCGTTCACATTCTGGAATGATGCACAGTATCAATAAATTATATATAAAATTACACTTAAACACTCGTAGTGTCACATCTCAATATTGCACTGGTATAAGTACAAAGTAGTACAAGTATTCTATCGAAATTATGTTTTTTTGCCAGTATTCCACACGAATAGGACTTTCTGACGAGTGAAACTGTACCCAGATGCTGCTTTTAGTCCGAGTACTCACAGTTTTTAAGGTTTCATCGACACAAATCCTACTTTCTGCATCAGTAGTGGTAGATTTAAAGTAATAATCATTTGTGATTCGCTAAATTCGACTGTAATATCACTTCTTTCCTCGTATTTTTCATGTTTTTTTTCCATCTAAATCCTACTTTCAGTACAACTTTAACACTCCATTAAATTACACACACAATGTTAAGTCGATGCACTGATCTTATAATTATCAAAATAATGTTTGCAACTTGAATGGTTCAGCTAGATTATTTTAATTTAGCTAAACCTTTCATTTTCCATTTTGCAATTAAATGGTTAATAAAGGGCCACTGAGCTGCTTGTTGAGTCCATCAGTCAGTGTTTATTCTGCGCATGGATCCAGGAGTGTTTATGATTTGTTGCCACGGACAACAAGATGGATGCAACCGTCATGACCCACAATCACACAATCGCACAATCACACAAACACACAATCACACAAACACACAATCGCACAAACACACAATCACACAAACACACAATCGCACAAACACACAATCGCACAAACACACAATCGCACAATCGCACAATCACACAAACACACAATCACACAATCACACAATCACACAATCAATCACACAAACGCACAATCGCACAAAAACACAATCGCACAAACACACAATCGCACAATCGCACAATCACACAATCGCACAATCACACAAACACACAATCGCACAAACGCACAATCGCACAAACGCACAATCGCACAATCGCACAATCACACAAACACACAATCAATCACACAAACGCACAATCGCACAAAAACACAATCGCACAAACACACAATCGCACAATCGCACAATCACACAATCGCACAATCACACAAACACACAAACACACAATCGCACAAACACACAATCACACAAACGCACAATCGCACAATCGCACAATCACACAAACACACAATCACACAATCACACAAACACACAATCGCACAAACGCACAATCGCACAATCACACAAACACACAATCACACAATCACACAATCACACAATCAATCACACAAACGCACAATCGCACAAAAACACAATCGCACAAACACACAATCGCACAATCGCACAATCACACAATCGCACAATCACACAAACACACAAACACACAATCGCACAAACACACAATCACACAAACGCACAATCGCACAAACACACACTCGCACAATCACACAATCGCACAAACACACAATCACACAAACACACAATCGCACAAACACACAAACACACAATCGCACAAACACACAATCACACAAACGCACAAACACACAATCGCACAATCGCACAATCACACAAACACACAATCGCATAAACACACAAACGCACAAACACACAATCACACAATCACACAAACACACAAACACACAAACACACAATCACACAATCGCACAATCACACAAACACACAATCAAACAAACAATCACAGTGGGCAGTGACGGCTTCTCACTGTGTGATCTCATGGTTCAGACTGAGATGTTCACTGGAGAACAGCTGAGCTCTGAACCTCCAGATGGCCTCAGGACGCCTGACCGTGCACGATGTTCGTGTGTGTGTGTGTGTGTGTGTGTGTGTGTGTGTGTGTGTGTGTGTGTGTGTGTGTGTGTGTTGGTCTGTAAGTGTGAGACAGACTCGGATTTAGACGTGTCAGCACATGATCTGCTTCTTAACACTGACACATTTTGTCATCAGACGCCGTGAAACAAGGAGGCCGAGTTACACACACACAAAGACGCACACACACACACACACACGCACACGCACACATTACCCTCCTTCAGGCTCATTCATAACGAATCATAATCTGAAATCTTGAAGAGTCTCTGATACACAACAACACTGACAGACTCACTGAGCAGCTCAGTGACACACAGTGTGTGGTGTGCAGTGTTTGTTGTGTTACTGCAGCAGTGGACCCTTGTTTTCACCACAGCGCCGCCTACTGGTGAACCAGGTTTTATCAATTTATCATTAAAACAGCTGATATTATCATCGGTTGAATGTCAAGGTTATCAGCAGCTGAATTCACTTCATGTTAATTAATATTTCTGACCTTTAATGAGGACATAATTTACAGTTTTTACACCCAACATGCAATTTACCACTTTTTCCTTCTGTTTACTCAAACGGCATAAATCCTACAAGTGATTAATGGTTTAATTTCAGGAACAAGCTCGTATTTGTCAAAAAATATCCTGAAAGTTGTCTAAAATTATTCAGAATTGTCCGAAGTTTCATGAACAAAATTTGTTATAAAGTGATAAAAAACTGTAACATTTCAAAACTGTGAAAACATTAGCAAATATCTGTAAACTAATGGCATCTGTAGCTGATTTAAATGCAGAATAAAACATTACGAGAACAACTTACTATCTAAAAAACTGCATATTTCCAAGATATTGTCTTTTAACAAAACAGGGAAAATCTGCCATATGATAGTTATTAAATTCTTTGCTATTTTTGAAACCTTAATTTACATTCTTTATATATTAAACACAAAATATCTGTAAAAGAATCTATTCTTCAGATTTAAATACAGTAAAAATTGTGTAAATTTGTGGACTAATGTAGTATAAAAGCAAATTACATTTATAAAAATACTGAATTGTGACGTAGGCATTTACTTGGTTTACTAATAATATATAAATAATAATAAATTAATCAGTCAATACATTTTTCTCTGATTTTGCTATATAATTTAACCAAATGGAAAATCTGTAAAATAAGAATAAAAGTTATTAACTGACAGAACCACAGGATATCTGGAGATTTTAGAATTTCTCATGGGAAAGTTCTGAAATCTCCAGATATCCTTTGTTATTTTAGTTAAAGCATTAACTGCCGAATTTAAAAATTGAACAGTGATAAATTCAAACTTTTTAAAATCTCCAGATATCCTACGCTCTGTCAGTGACCGCATCAACTTGACATTGTACAACTGTAACAGTGGGAAGTTCTGATTTCTCCAGATATCCTGTGTTCTTCTAGCTAAAGCATTATCTTGAGAATTCAAAACTTAAAACAGTGGGAAGTGGTAAATTCTCCAGATATCCTGTGGCCTGTCTGTTAAAGTAGTGACTTAAAAAAATTAAATTTTGGACAGTGGTAAGTTTCAAAGTCTCCAGATATCCTGTGTTCTCTCAGTTAATGTATTAACTTGAGAATTTAAAACTTGAGACAGTTTCTCAGATATCTTGTGTTGTGCTTGCTCAAGTATTGTGAATTCAGAGCTTAAAATGGTGGGAAATTCTAAATTCTCCAGTTATCCTGTGGCCTGTCTGTTAAAGTACTAACTTTAAAATTTAAAACTTTGGACAGCGGGAAGTTCTAATTTCTCCAGATATCCTGTGTTCTGCTAGCTAAAGAATTAACTTGAAAATCTAATACTTAAAACAGCAGGAAGTTCTAAAATCTCCAGACATCCTGTGTTCTGTCAGTGACAGCATTAACTTGAGAATTTAAAATTTCAGACAGTGGGAAGTTGGGATTTCTCTCGATATCCCGTGTTCCTTAAGTTAGAGTGTTAACTTGAGAATTTCAAACTTAAAACAGTAGGATGTTCTTGTATTCTCTCAGTGACAACATTAACTTGAGAATTTAAAATTTAGACAGCAGGAAGTTCTGATTTCTCCAGATATCTTGAGTTTTTTTCTGTCTACTGTAACCTCAGGAATAACCAGTGGCACAGTTGCTACAGTTCTGTCTGTATTTAGATGCTAAATCCTGTAAAACAATCTATATCAATCTTTGCACACGGACATAGAAAGCCTGAATTAGCCTTTAGCAAAGAGGAGTCGCTTCTCTGAAACTGTTCAAGTCTCTGTTTGAGATCTTGTGACTCTAAAGGCCACAGAATAGTTGGTTAAACATCATTTTGTCAGAGGTTTGAACTCATCAACACTGATTCTAACTGCTGCTTTGGTGACTCTACAGACAGAGAAAAACTGCCTCCATGTGTCGGCCGTGGAAAGAATCTGAGGACAAATTGAATAGATTGCGAGGATAAAGTCGTCATAGTGAATTAGAGGACTTTTTGTTATCGGGGGGTTTTTGTTAAATATTCAGGATTACACATGTGGGCTGTAGCTGCAGGTAACAGCTGCTTCTCAGGTCTGCATGAGCCTGCATGTATATGAGCGTTGGACACGGCTTTTATTTAGGCTTCAGACCTGCAGCGATACTTAGCAGCCATCTGAACATCAGCAGCAGCAGCGCTATGCAAAGCAGCAGCTCAGAAACCCCCACAGATGAATCACCGGGACTTTCCCTCCACCGTCCGACCGCTGAGGCTCATTTACTGGCAGCGTGAACAGACTTAATGTACATCAGCTGTGGAGGAAGCAGCTCACCTGGACCGGATCTGGATGTATGAGTTTGGATTCAGGCTCATGTTCTGACAGAATAGCAGCGATATTAGCATCTAGCCTTCAGTCAGAAAGAGCCGAACTTATTAAACCGTCTGGTTCCATAGCTGCTGTCAGAAAACCTCTCAGATGTAGAAATGCCCTTATTTTTGAAAGAAAAGCAGTTTTTTGCATAGGTGACCCAAAACTTTTTAACTGTAGTGTATCTGCAGTGGACACCTGTCAGATTTTGACTTATATTTGACATTTTCTTTATTATTTTATAGATTTTGTGTAATTCTGGGCCAACTGTAATTCATTTTGGACAGATTTTGAGTTATTCTTCACATTTTCTTTGCTATTTTTATAGTTTTTGAATCATTCAGGAAAGATTTTTAATTCATTTTGGACAGATTTTGATTTATATTTGACCTTTTCTTTATTATTTTATAGCTTTTGTGTAATTCTGGACCAATTTGAATTTATTTTGGGCAGATTTTGAGTTATTTTTGGCATTTTATTTGCTATTTTTTTTATAGTTTTTGAGTAATTCTGGACAGATTTTAATTCATTTTGTACAGATTTTGACTTATATTTTACATTTTCTTTGCTATTTTTATGACTTTTGTGGAATTCTGGACCAATTGTAATTCATTTTGGACAGATTTTGATTTATGTTTGACATTTTCTTTATTATTTTATAACTTTTGTGTAATTCTGAACGAATTTGAATTTATTTTGGACAGATTTTGAGTTATTTCTGACATTTTCTTTGCTATTTTTATAACTTTTGGGTAATTCTGGACCAATTTGAATTCATTTTGGACAGATGTTATTGGCATTTTATTAGCTAATTTTTATAGTTTTTGAGTAATTCTGGACAGATTTGAATTTATTTTGGGCAGATTTTGAGTTATTTTTGGCATTTTATTTGCTATTTTTTTTATAGTTTTTGAGTAATTCTGGACAGATTTTAATTCATTTTGTACAGATTTTGACTTATATTTTACATTTTCTTTGCTATTTTTATGACTTTTGTGGAATTCTGGACCAATTGTAATTCATTTTGGACAGATTTTGATTTATGTTTGACATTTTCTTTATTATTTTATAACTTTTGTGTAATTCTGAACGAATTTGAATTTATTTTGGACAGATTTTGAGTTATTTCTGACATTTTCTTTGCTATTTTCATAACTTTTGGGTAATTCTGGACAGATTTGAATTCATTTTGGACAGATTTTGAGTTCTTTCTGACACTTTCTTCTCCGGTGGACACCTGTGGAAGGTTTTCTGTAAACACCTGTATCACTTCTGTTCCTGCACAGAAATATTAGAGTTCAGTTAACAATGAAACTGCTGTGCTCCACCTGAAAGAAGAGGGTAACCCTTCTGTTAGGTTCGTTTATCAGGAAAAAATCCCAAAAAACATTGTTTATATCTCATTTATAACTCCATTACGAATCATTTCAATCAATTTCTAGTGTAATGGTGTTCTTTACCTCTCAGATCATGATTCAGTGGGGATAATTCACTCGTTTTTCCATTACAAATGCATGTTAAAATGTTTTTTCATGTACGTTGACAAGATCTACACCCCCTGTCAAAAGTTTTGAGACGGGTTCTCATTCATTTGAATGAGAACCCGTCTCAAAACTTTTGACAGGGGGTGTACATTTAAAATACAACAGTTTTTCTTTATTTTATTTTACATTTTGATTTTTATTTCTTACTATGGGGTAATGCTGATAAATTAACATTCCTCTTCTGTTCAGACTGAATTTGTAAATATCTCAAAAACGTTCATTTTGTCTTAGCACACGAGAGCGCTCGCCGAAACTGTCAAGCAAGGTAATCAACATCTATCCAATCTTAATTTGTCTGAACAAAAGAACTCAAAACTAGTGTAGAATTTGCAAATATATGAAATGAACCGTTTTCATTTTGAATGTTGTTTGCACTCATCAATCCAAGGAGAAGAAAGTTCATCATTTTTTAAAGATTTGCTTTCTTTAAAATGGATAAATTTGACCCGCAACGTTACAGGAAGGTTAACCGACAGAAATGTGCAGATACAGCTTCTAAATGCTGCACTTTAATGGACTTTATGTATCTATATTTTCGTGTTTTACAGAGTAAATGCTGCACCTTCATGGATTTTTATACATTTGAGAGAATTTTCATGTAGGTTTATTTGTTTTGTGAATCCATTTTAGAAACAGACACAAATACAGTCTGCTCAGTAAACCATTTTTTATTCAAATAGTAAAACAGAGAAGTGGTTTAATGTTTTGTATTTCTTGTAGACATCTGTGGTTAGACCTACGACTTCAGGTTGAAGCTTCAGGTTATCGTCGTATGCGGATGATGTCGCCCAACATCCGGATGCTCTGTGTTCAGTCACTCCCTCTGTTTGCTGTTTGCTGCCACATCTGTGATAACATCTGTCCTCCTCTGATCATCTGCTAATAACGTGACTGTGTGGGCTTTAGTGTTTGTCTTATTAATCGTCGGTTTGATGGTGTTCTGGCTCTCAGCTCGTCTTCTTTCCGTCTCTCTTTGTACCGGCTTGTTTTAGGGAGTTTATACTGGATTTTACAGATTTTTCTGCTGATCTTGTTTGATGTATTTTGTGTTCTCTAGTCCTCGGCGTTGTCGCGGTCGCTCTTAGCCGAATAAATTTTTAATCCCACTGACGGTTTCTCAGTCAGATAAGGTTTAGAAAAATTGCAGAAGATAACCAGATCTGTATTCTGGTGTAAACAGGACCCACGGGCCAAATTCAAAACCCTCTTAAAGGAGAAACTAATCTTTTCTTTCTCCTGTTGTCTGCAATAGAGGTTCAACAATAAAGTCATGTTCAGACATTCCAAACCATATCTATGTATACATGTATGAATACTGCACATTACAGAGCCATGAGTGCTGGTATTTAACTTGTGCACATTCCAGTCACTGCATAAAAAATCTGACTCCAACCTCGTCAGAATCGTCTGATTCTTCATCTTCAGTTACTTTATTTAATGAGCAAAGTTTTACCTTCATACTTATGTGCTACAGACCCTTGAAGTACACTGAGGTAAAGTATGTGCTTTTTAAATTACAGGAAACACATAAAATACATGAAACTGCTGCACGTTTGTTGTTGAAACTGCGATACATCTCATTATATTGATGCTCAAAGTTGGCCGTAGCAGAATTGTGCAAAACGGCGACACTTTCTTAGCGTCTGCTGTCACACAGGTGGCGTAAATCTGATCTATACCCTAAATAAATGCAGCTTTATCAGTTAATAACTTAATTTATGATAGTTTTCTTTTTTTTAAACACATAAATTGTAAAGAATCACCATCAGTTGATCACACCTTAATTTATTGCAGTTGTGATGTCCAGAGGTCATAAAGCATCACATTAGTCTTTGTCATGGTGCCCATTGCTAGCTAAACTCCCACAATGCTCCCTGCTTGCCAACATGATCTGTGATGCCTCCTCTGGTCTCTACCATAGACTGTATATAAAGATGGACGTAGCATCTGGCTCCAGAATTGAAGCCCACCCAGAAGTGTCAAAAAATTGCAATATCACGCCGTCCGCCAGGGTTGGCTCCAAAAAGCTTTTGCTCCATAGACCCCAATTCATTTTTGGAGAAAATAAAATTTGATAGACTGATTTTCTACAGCTCAGGATTTTTTTCCCGTTAGTTTTCATGGTCAAAATGAGAGATCAGGTGGCCGATCTTAAAATAAATCAATACTGACTTTTAAATAAATCGTTAAAGTTGGCGGAGCCAGGGGGCGTGGCTATACTTGATAGACGGCAACAGAAGCCTCTGCGGTAAAATGTGGGCGGGATAAGAGAGTCCTCAGCCAATCCTGCCCCTAGTTGCTCTCTGGTCCAGCCTGTTTGATGACGCTTTTTACGTCACTGGCTCCAAAAAATCCAAAACGGCGACCAGGAAGTATCAAAATCCGGGCTTCACTTTCTCGCCGTTGAAACCAACGGGTGACGTCACGGTTAGTTTACGCCTGGTCTCTACTGTATTAAACAGTAAGAGGCTCCCCCTTTTGGAACAACCAGGTACTACAGCTGATCTACACAGATGTGATCAGGACCAGAATATGTTCGACTCCACTGTTTCCTCCGTCAGGTTAGCATTCAGCGTTTCCTCCTGCTTTTCTTTTAACTGCAGTATTTCTGAGACAGAAGTCCTTCATTAACGGCTTCAATCAAAGTGCTTGTTCCTGAAACCCTGCAGACCTCGGTGACATTAAAATGGTTGGAGGGAGTTTTCTCTGAATAATGTTTGTAACCTTCCTAAGCTAACAGTCATTCCTGCTGTTCATTGTTCAGAGGTGAAGAAATCTCTAAAGCACTTTACTCTAATTCTTCACAGCTACTTCTGTCACTCATACAAATAACTGTTATTCTCATTCCTACAGTTACTGCGCCTCAATGCTCTTTATGTTTTTCACATTTCACAGCCATGAACATATTTTCTTCTACATAAGTTTGGAAACATGATCCACACTCTAGTCTGTTTCAGGCCTTCAGATTCATGCTTTCTCTTTATGTTTCTAACAAACAGGTACTACAGCTGATAATGCTCGAAGTGTGTACTTTTAAGAAGCTGGTTAGAGCAGATGCTAAATATTAAATGACTTGAACTGGATCAGAACAGATCCTCCATAGATCCCAAAGGATCTAATGCCAAAATATGTCACAGTTTACCCCCAGAGTTCCATATTCTTGATGATCAGAACTGTTTTACCAGCACTGAATGAATAATAATAATAGTAATAGTAATAAATTAAATCTACACAAAGTTCATCACCAACACAAACTGCTTTTAATGTTGTAGCTGGTGGTTGTGCTTGAACCAGCCTCATGTTTCCATCCGGCCGTTAGCTGCCGCTCACCGCTGGGTCATCGTGATTTGTTGTTGTTGGCTTGTCATTGTGGTTTGTCATCATGGTTTGTTGTCATCATGGTTAATTGTTGTTGGTTTGTCATGGTTTGTTGCCGTTGGTTTGTTGTCGTCGGTTTGTTGTTGATTTGTTGTTGTGGTTTGTCGTCATGGTTTGTTGTCATCGGTTTGTTTTTGTCGGGTTGTTGTTGTGGTTTGCTGTTGTGGTGTGCTGTCGTTGCCTGTTGTCATGGTTTTTTGTTGTTGGTTTGTTGTTCTGTTTTGTTGTTGTGCTGGTTTGTTCTCATGGTTTGTTGCTGTTGTTGGTTTGTTGTCGTGGTTTATTGTTGTGGTTTGTATTTGTGGTGTGCTGTCATGGTCTGTTGTTGTTGGTCTGTAGTTCTTGGTTTGTTGTTGTGGTTTGTTGTTGTTCACTATCGTGGTTTATTGTCATAGTTTGACCACAGAATCCTGTTTGTTTGGCCTATCAGACCTCTGGGTCATTGCGTGCTAGAATGCTAATTAAAACTAGCATAAGCTGGCAGATGAGGGCTAATTAGGCTAATGAATTAGCTGCAGTGTGTGGAGCTGCGTTATGGCAGCAGAGGAGGGGGATGGAATGGCAGAAACACATCTGGATGCCGACACACAGCTGTGGGGAAAATAAGACCAGTCTGATGGTGATTGTAAAGCTCGTGTCCGTCACATTATCATCCTCACATCTGTGGAGAAAACCTCCGTCTCAGAGCCAGCACAGCTCCGTTTCAGCCTCCAGCTCGGTTATCTGCACATCTGTCCGGCTCTCAGGGGATCCAGCAACAAGATGCTTCAACTTAGACTTTATGAGGAGGACGAGGCTCCTGTTTAATTACTGCTGGAATCCGTCCTGCTGTTATTTATCAGACAAACGAGCACATCTGTGGCCCGACATCCTGAACGATGAAGAACTTCTACAGTCTGACGCTCCGTCGCTGTGTTCTGAAGTTCACCGTGGAGGAAACTGGATCCGTCCTTTATCACAAACTCTCCTTTACAAACTTCAGGACAGCAGAACACAAAGGAACTCCTCCTGGACATCAGCAGACCTGCACACCTCCATTCTTCCACAGCGAAACTCACTTTGGAGGATATTAGCGGGAGAAAGGCCGACAGCAGAGCGGTGCAGGAGGCTAATGTAACACCAGACTCAATAAGCAGTAAATTGGATCTGTTTCTCTGGAAACACTCCGACTGCTGCAGGTCCAGAGTTCCATCAACCTGAAGCTGCAGGAAGCTCAGAGAGTTCGGCTGCTGGAGTCTGAGCTGCTGCAGACAGGATTTAAGGGACTTATTCCACCTAAAACTGCAAAATATAAATCCAGATTTAATGATTTCAACAAATCCTTTAGGTCGCAAACAATATTTTGACATCATAATGTTGCATCAGCTTCATATTGTGTGTAACTGAAACTCACATTTCTGCATTAGTTGGCTTACTTTCTTGGTTTACTGTTTACTTGTGTGTTTCGATCAGATTTCAGTACAGCAGCTACGTCCAGATGACATTTACTTACTGTGAAGATGAGACATAGGCCGTTTCTCAATACCAAGTACACAAGTCCATACTACATATATCCTTCAGTTTCCATGAACAGCATCATGCTGGTCCAGATGCTGAAGATGGAGCTACTCATGTTCTGTCTGTGGAGTCTCCCAACAGTCAGTGAGGATCTGGGTTTCCTCAGACGTCCCTCCAATAAAATACTGATTAAATGTTCATTTTAATGCCCAGTAACAGTCATAAGAATGGAGCAAAGTCGTACTACAGGCACTGAAGACAAGACAATAATTTAGAAGTACACAGCGAGCATAGAGTAAAACATTCATGATATAAAATTCTAAACATTAACTTTAACTTCTTTCAAACTGATTTTTGTCTGAACACTGATTAAAATACACCGTGAGGCCAAAGTGTGACCTTTAGATGAACGTAAACAGAACGGGTTATTTGGCTGCTCTAAGTCCACGATGATGAAGGCGCAGCGAGAACACATCCGGGTATTTTATCCGTTCTTGGCCAAATGTGTATTTGAACTGGATCAGTACTCGGTCTCTGACTGATGACGTTTCAGGAGTACGTGAGAACGCAAATACAGACAAGTACGCATATTAAGAAACGGCCTCAGAGACTCAGACAGAAAATATTCCATGAGTTTCTTCTTGAGTCAGTTTGAGTCGAGCAGAAACAGACATCATGTTAAACACAAGAACCACAATGACACCAATGACACAGCAGGAAATGTCCGATGTTCAACTTTCCAATGGTCTTTGAACTAATCATGTGCGATTAAAACTCTAAGCCAAAAACTGGAGAATTTCATCAGAATCATTTTATTCTGTTTGTGTCATTTAAAAACGGATCCTCAGAACGCTCAGATTGTTTCATTAGAATAAAGATTACGAGACAAAACACATTAAACTGTCCGACATTTTATTAGAAAACGCCAAAGTGACCATGAAACACTCGACAAGGAAAACAAACTGCTTCTTCTTGTACTGATGGCAGCTCTGAAGCTGCTGCATCACACACTAACATTTGCTGCCATCAGATGTCTGCTCTGCAGGTTGCTACGGCATCCAGCAGACATCTGGGGTGTAAATATGAAGCTTCCTGGTCTGACAGGTGACGCTGCAGCTGCTCTCACGTCGGCTGTGAAGCTGCGAACGAGGATCGGATCGGGACGTCGTGTTTCTTTAGCTCAGCTGCAGGAAACAGAAAGTGTTTGTTCGTCACAGCCTTCATCACCTCACCTCCATGAGCAACGGCTTCCTTCTGGTCTCATTAGTTCATGTAGTTTCACAGGGAAACATCGCAGGTTATGAGACAATGTTTGATTCAGAAGTAGAAGATTTAGCATCTTTTCAATTTTCTTTGAGGCATCACGATGTCTTTCAGGGCTACAAGAAGCAGTTTGTTTCCCTTTGTCACTGAGAATTTATTAAATCAGATGCAGATTTAATCTTCTGAACCCCCCAAACCACCAGCAGGTTTTAAAGTCATGCTGTCTTTAAGAAAAACACACCAAAATGACATAATTTACGCTGTAAAACTGGACAGACTTCTGGAAACCTGATAAAATCGAGCTTAAGGTTGTGATATTTTATCAAAACCACTTTATTCTAGATCTATTTATCTAAAAAAAGAAAAAGCAAAATAATGAAGCATTTTCTCTAAACCTCTAAACTCATGTTCTCATGTTTACTACAGACGCTTCATATTTAAATCATTTATAAATGAGACACAGAGTAAATTTAATTTTTACAAAATATCATGACTCGGTCAAGTTAAACTTAACGTTGAAAATCTAAAGTTTTTTGCTGTTTTTACAGTTTCTGGCTGATAAATGAAGTAATTTTGGCATTTTTTTCAGACAGCATGACCAGAATAAAGCAGTTTTGATGAAATGTCCAGATTTTTAGTTCAGATTTGGTTGATTTTACCAACAAAATGGAGCAAAACCACTTCTACGTCTGTCCGTGTTAAAAAATGCCAACAAATGAAGCATTTTCTTCATTTTATTCTGTAAAAAACTGAAAAAAAACAACACAACTCATAACATTTCTGGCATTTATCAGTTGAACTGCAGGCAGTTTTTCAACAGAGCAGAGAGGGGACAGTAGATAAACTAATTAAAGTTGTAAATTGTAAAATATCTGCAGTACGTCAAGCTGCCATCTAAGTTTTTTAAGTTTTGGTAGCACCTGTATACTTTGAAAAATTCACCTTTTGTGCTTCCTTTCTGTGGTTTCCATCCTTCTAACTGTGGCAGAAGACATTTCTGAGTTCTCTCTGGTTCTTCATGTTGTTCTGGTTCCACAGAGCTGCAGGACTTTAGGTGGACCTGGAACCAACAGCGATGTGACAAAAACTCTGGGATGTTCTGATGATTATTGAACATTATCGTTGAGAAAATGAACCAAATCGAAGCTTAAAATTGTGACACATCATCAAAATCTTTTTGTTCTATGTGCCTCAATTAAAAATTCACAGAAAAAATAATTGTTTTCTCTAATCAGATGCTGTAAAAAATAAAAAATTCTACTCTTTTCTGTGCAACTCTGGAGCCATAAGTACTTCTATGCGATGAACAGCAGTGTGACAACAAATCAGGGACTTTTCAATGATTATTGAACTTTTTTTGGAGAAAATGAACCAAATCAAAGCTTAAAATTGTGACGCTTCATCAAAATCTCTTTGCTCTATGTGCCTCAATTCAAAATCCACCAAAAATAAATGATTTTCTCAAACCAGTTGCTGTAAAAAAAAAAACTTTTTTTCTGTACAATTAAAAAATGAACTACAGTGAAGAAAAACAAAAACAGAAGCAAAAAGCACCCCAGAGCTGCTCCAAGATCAGAGCTTTAAATAGTCATGTATGCTGCTTTTTAACTTTCTTTTCGAGCTTTAGCGTGTAGAGTTCTGTTTTCTGCAGAAAATGGCTTTTGTGAATTTTTACATGATTCATGTAGAATGTGGTGATTTTAAACTCAGACTTGTCTCATTTTTCCACATTTTTAAACACAGTGAGCTTAAGGAAATTCAGACAGTTAAAAAGCTGGCTAGTCCTGCTCTCTTTAGAGTTTTTAGGTCTGATAAATGTCGTCTTTGTGGTGATTTAGTGTAGAGATAAGTCGCCTTTCACACCCACCATCAGCCTTTAGAGCTTTAATGCAGGTTTGACCGCTGAATAATGACGCTCCTCGCTGTTTTCTCCTCTGAACACCCACTTTCAGTGTGTCTGACTGTCGTTATGTTGTTGTTGTGTGTCTGCAGGTACGACTACAAGGAGATGCTCCACAACTCCACCTTCTGCCTGGTGCCTCGTGGTCGACGTCTGGGCTCCTTTCGCTTCCTGGAGGCTCTGCAGGTAAAAGCAGAAGTTAATGAGCAGCTACAGAGCGGAGCCTCCCGCAGCATTAAGGGATCAACAAGCCTTCATTTCACTCTAATAGTCGAATTAATACCAACAAAGGGACCTTGACTGAGGAGATTAAGCCGCTCTTCCTGCCTCTAACATGCAGATACACATTTAAACAGCGCCCTGAAAACACCACAAGGTGTTTGTAGTTCAGCAGCCGAGAATCAGAAAAACTGGTTTTATCTGCAGAAGACTCTGAGGCAAAAAGAGCAGTTTGGTTTTTCAATGGAAGATTTTTATCTCCAGTAACTTTATTAATGATCAGAGTTCTACCTTCATACTGTGAATATTTCCACAGTTTCAGGTCCTTGAAGTCCACAGAGGTAGGTTCAGATTTATCACTTTTTAATGGACTTTTTCCATCATTTCTGAGCCTCAGAACTTCATCAGTCCAGCAGATAGAACCATGACATTTAGGAGGAGAAACACATCTGAGTTCTGATAAAAACTAAAATAACCAAAAAAAGCTGGAAAATTACCACTTTAAGAGACCAATTAACCACAAGAGGAGGCCAAATTGTCCAAAAAAGGGCCAAAATTACCACTAATAGCCAAAAACAGATGCAAAATCAGCACAAAAACGCTAAATATGATATATATGTAATCATTTTAGAGATTTTTAGGATTTTTAGGGGAAGATTTTTAGTCATTTTTTGAAAATATTTACAATTTGTATTTATTTCTTGCCAAATTTTTAAATAAAAGTTATAAGGGAAACTTTTAAGGAACTTTTGGAATTTTCTTCCTAAAGATTTTGCAATTTTTTTTATAAATCTGGGGAATTTTTTTCAGATTTTTTTTTTCAGATATAAGAACAATATATTTTAGCACCCGTAAAAGAGGACAACAGGAGGGTTAAGGTTAAATTATTTGAAGGTCAGCCTAGTGTGTGTGTGTGTGGGTGGGTAATTATAGGGGTTGTGGGGACATAGGTCCCCACAACCATAGGAAAACCAAAAGAAATGTCATTTGTGGGGACCTCATTTCAGTCCCCACAAGTTTAAACAGTATTTTCTTGGCCATGTTGTTGTTACTGAAAAAAGTAAAAGTGCAAAAACGTTTCTTTAAGGTTAGCCATTGTTTTGGTTAGGGTTAAGGGTTAGGGTAAGGGTTAGGGGTTAGATATGAATGGGAGTCAATGGTAAGTCCCCACAATGATAGCAAGACACACACATGTGTGTGTGTGTGTGTGTGTGTGTGTGTGTGTGTGTGTGTGTGTGTGTGTGTGTGTGTGTGTGTGTGTGTGTGTGTGTGTGAGAGAGTGTGCGAGTGACAGCAGGTTCTGGTTCAGTGACACCTTTATGACCCGGGAGTGACATCAGCACCATTACATAAAACAGACACACACACACACTGTAACACACAGCAGCTGTTCCCTCTATTAAAGGTCACTTTCATCCTGATTCTTTCTCGTCACGTTTTTCTTCTATATCGTCGTTTTAAATAAACTCTGCAGCTCCACAGTTTAAACTGAATGCCCAACAGTCAGACTGTCTCTTCTTTCTCATAAATGATTCGAACACAAACAGAACAAGTGATTAGGAAACTCTGACTTCATGTTCATTAAAAGACTGAGTCTTGGAGGATTAAAGCTGCACTAAATCAGGTTTTATTGATGTAACTGTGTTGGATGTTTGCTGCTTTAATATCCTCAGTCTCCTAAAAACAGATAAAAAGTGGTGCCAATGCAACATTTAGCAGCTAAAACTAATAAAAACACGAATTAATTTGGATTTACATGCATCAGGTGATCAGAAATATAAAACAGCTTGTTAACTTATTTCTAATATCACCTTTATATGTCAAATATGTGCCAACAGTTTGTTATTCTGCCCTCTAGTGGACAAAAATCTTATATTACAGCTTTCATGTTTACTGCAAGTTAAGCTTCTGTTTTCTGTTTCTCAGGATACAATGTAAAATATTTTATATAATTAAGACTAATAACTGTAATTAAATCTATAAATTGTCTAAAATTGTTAAAGTTGAGCCCTAGAAACAACATCTGGTCCTCAGCTAACGTACACAGTTAGAATATACAGTAATATAAAATGTGACACAGGATCATTGTTTACATTAAACTGAAGATTTAAAGCATTTTATTTTAAATTAATTAATTTCCTACTGTGGATTGATTAATCCAGACTATGTAGTTGTTGACTGTGCAGCTGTGAAAATCAGGATCAATGTGATTATTGATTATTGGTGCTCTGTAGTTCGGCTGCAGCAGTGATGATGCTTCAAAGGTTCTGCTTCCCTCTGTGTCGTCTGTCAGGCTGCCTGTGTTCCGGTGATGCTGAGTAACGGCTGGGAGCTGCCGTTCTCCGAGATCATCGACTGGAACACGGCCGCCGTCATCGGAGACGAGCGGCTGCTGCTGCAGGTAGAACACCTGAACATAGAAACACCTGAACATAGAAACACCTGAACATAGAAACACCTGAACACAGAAACACCTGAACACAGAAACACCTCAGCATTACCTAAACACCTGAACACCGTCTGAACATAGAAACATCTGAACACAGCAACATGTGAACATCACCTGGAAAAAGAAAAACCTCATTATCTGAACACCTGAACATACAAACACCTTAACGTTACCTATGCACCTGAACATAAAACACCTGAACACAGAAATACTTGAACACTGAAACACTTGAACATAAAAACACCTGCACATAGAAACACCTGAACCTCACCTGAACATACAAACACCTGAACATCACCTGCACATAGAAACACCTGAACCTCACCTGAACATACAAACACCTGAACATCACCTGAACATAGAAACACCTGAACATCACCTGAACATAGAAACACCTGAACATCACCTGAACATAGAAACACCTGAACGTCACCTGAACATAGAAACACCTGAACGTCACCTGAACATACAAACACCTGAACGTCACCTGAACATAGAAACACCTGAACATAGAAACACCTGAACGTCACCTGAACATAGAAACACCTGAACGTCACCTGAACATAGAAACACCTGAACGTCACCTGAACATACAAACACCTGAACGTCACCTGAACATACAAACACCTGAACATCACCTGAACATAGAAACACCTGAACATCACCTGAACATAGAAACACCTGAACATCACCTGAACATAGAAACACCTGAACGTCACCTGAACATAGAAACACCTGAACGTCACCTGAACATACAAACACCTGAACGTCACCTGAACATAGAAACACCTGAACATAGAAACACCTGAACGTCACCTGAACATAGAAACACCTGAACGTCACCTGAACATAGAAACACCTGAACGTCACCTGAACATAGAAACACCTGAACGTCACCTGAACATAGAAACACCTGAACGTCACCTGAACATAGAAACACCTGAACGTCACCTGAACATAGAAACACCTGAACGTCACCTGAACATACAAACACCTGAACGTCACCTGAACATACAAACACCTGAACATCACCTGAACATAGAAACACCTGAACGTCACCTGAACATAGAAACACCTGAACATAGAAACATATTGTGATTGTTATTATGATTATCATTATATTGTTGTTTATTGTTGCTTATTGTTGCTCTACCGTGTGATACAATGCTGCTGTAACATGGGAAATTTCCCCGGACAAGGGGAGTAATAAAGGATTATCTTATCTCATCTTATCTTATCTGAACATGAACATCACCTGAACCTCACCTGAACATAGAAACACCTGAACCTCACCCGAACAGCCTGAGACTCTGTGATTTTACCCAGAATCCCGCTGTGTTTTATTCTGCGGCTGCAGAATTAAACCATCACGGCTTTAAATTGAGCCTCAGGGCGTCTCGTTGTTGGAAGAATAAATAGAAGCAGGAATGGATTCGGTGGAGTCGCTAAACTTCACGGGGGAAAAGTAATTATATGGCCATTAAATGTTAATTTGAATGAAGTGTGGAATAATATTGTTTGACATTGACTTTTATAGCGGCTCACTGTGAGCAGTTATCTAGTTATCCAGAAGCGCAGCTCACTGTGGATACTGTGAGCTGTAAATTCAAGTTTACGGGACATTCCCAGCACATATAGTAGCAAAACTATCTGTAGAATGTTACACATGCAGCATATTTACCTCCACATGTCCAATATTTACTCATAAATGGATTTTAAAAAGTGTTTATTTGCTGATATTCCTTCTTGACTGTGACAGAAGAAGCGACTCAGCTCTTTAAATCAAAGAATGAAACCTCCAGCAGCATTTAAAGCTCTCTGTGACTGATAGTGGTCTTTATGTTTGTGGTAAATTCATCATTTTTAGTCCTTCTTTCCCTCAAACAAGATTGAGTTTCAGTCTTGAATAAACACTACGCAGCATCGTGATTTTAATCTTTTTAAAGTGGAATATTTTGGCCCTCGAGTGAAGAAATGAGCTGCTGTTTTAGACATTAACACTGAAGGAAATGTTTTGGTGAATAAACTTTTCTCTGGTTGAGATGAGACGTTTAAAATCGCTGCAGCTTCAGACTTCAAGCAGATTCGATCCTGACATCCAACTCACAGGCAAAAAGAAGATTATTATATTTACTGAAATGTCAAAGTCTGTCTTCGGCCAAAGAAAGGAGGGTTTAATGCTTGAATCTTAAAACAAGAACGCCTCCAGTTCTACTTTAAGGTTCGTTCTTGACTTTTGGAATCAAGAACTTCACAAAAAACATCCTGAACACTCAACCTTTAGGACTGTTTGCTGCAAACATCCAGTCATGTTCTGGGCCTCCTCGTATTTTTACAGAATGTGGTTCGTGCAAATGGTTTATTTTTTTTAAATGAGTAAAATGAAATGATTTTGGTGAAATATCACAACTTAAAGCTCAGATTTGGATCTTTTTTCTGAGTGAACCGTTCCTGTGGAACACTGCCTGCAGTTCAGCCGAGAAGTTTCTGAATTTCCATCGTATGATTGTTGCTCACAGATGAGTCATTGCTGTCCTCATAGTTGTGCTGTTGGGTGTAGAATTTTTCATTTTTTACAGAATCGGTTTTATGCAAACGGTTCGTTTTTGGTGATTTTTTTTAAAAAATAGAATGAAGTGATTTTGATGAGTAGCTTAAGGGATGTCAGTAAGTTGGAAATCTGAGGATTGTTTATGTTTTTACAGTTTCAGGTCCAGATAAGTGGCGTCATGTTGCCTTTTTAAAAATTTTGCTTTACGAGTAAACATGCATTTAGAACCTGTCTGTGGAGTTCAGAGTTCAGACCGTCAAATGAATTCTTTTTTTTTTTTCATTTTTCATTCAGTTTTAAAACCTTTGAGGGTCATGCTTCCTGTGCTGAACTTCTGAGGTGTATTTTTGGGGCCAGACTTTAATTCTCAGATCTGATTTAAATGTTTCTAAACAGTCTTTGTTCCGTCTGTCTGCAGATTCCCACCACGGTCCGGTCCATCCACCAGGACAAGATTCTGTCCCTCCGTCAGCAGACTCAGTTCCTCTGGGAGGCATACTTCTCCTCGGTGGAGAAGATCGTCCTGACAACGCTGGAGGTGAGCAGGCAGCACGCAACATGCTACATGCATGAAACATACACACAACATACAATAAACACAGACAGAAAGCAGACTGAGATCTTCTGACCAGAGGATCCAGACCAGCGACTCTAAAGAGTTTTTCTGTCAAAAGTCAGTTTGAGGAGAATCCATCGACTCAGTGGGCTGTAAAAACTTTAGAGTTAACAAAGGCTATGACCGGCCTGAACTCTTTGTTTTTACTGTAGTTCTATAAAATTTCTTCCATAGAAGTTTCCCAGACTTTCCCAGCAGCTTATTTACCATCAGTGTAGTTCATCTCTGAGCTTTCTGTGTGTTGGAAATATAAAGACAGACTCTAAATCTGAAGGCCTGACACAAACTAGAGTGTACAACATGTTTCTAAGCTTCTTATCTAGAAGAAGAAGTGACATAAAGAGCATTGAGGCGCAGTAACTGTAGGAAAGAGAATAACAGTTATTTGTATGAGTGACAGAAGTAGCTGTGAAGAATTAGAGTAAAGTGCTTTAGAGATTTCTTCACCTCTGAACAATGAACAGCAGGAATGACTGTTAGCTTAGAAAGGTTACAAACATTATTCAGAGAAAACTCCCTCCAACCATTTTAATGTCACCGAGGTCTGCAGGGTTTCAGGAACAAGCACTTTGATTGAAGCCGTTAATGAAGGACTTCTGTCTCAGAAATACTGCAGTTAAAAGAAAAGCAGGAGGAAACGCTGAATGCTAACCTGACGGAGGAAACAGTGGAGTCGAACATTTTCTGGTCCTGATCACATCTGTGTAGATCAGCTGTAGTACCTGGTTGTTCCAAAAGGGGGAGCCTCTTACTGTTTAATACTAGAGTGCCTGTATAACCAGAGTGGCAACAACTGGGGATTTGACGCCATTTTGTTTCCATTTACTCAATATGAGACGCGCAACATTCACGAAAGCTAGCTATTTGTGGATTGTTTACTGATTTCAAGACATGTTTTGGACAAAATATTTTACTGGCTTGTTTTGTCTGGATGCCTAAGCTTGGATTATGGCCGTTTTTGTGGAATATTTTCATCTGTGACTAGTTTTGAGCCTTCAAAGGTGAGTTGTGCTGTTTAGGTTATTTGCTGTTTGTTGGACAAATGTGTTTATATTACCCGCTGTGGTAATCGCATCTGAAAGTGGTTTATACCGGCGGATTCATGAGAATCTAAGCTTTCCATTGGTGTATAATGTTTCTATCATTGAGTTTGCAGCTTCGGTCAATTTAGCAAAATACGTTTGCACATATGGCCGCTGAAGTTTAACGGGTTACCCCGTTAAACTTCAGCGGCCCGTATTTCATGCATCTCCATGCATGAAAATGGTCAAAGTCAAAATAACCACAACTGCCTAAAATCACATCAAACTTTTCTATCTGTCATTCACCCATACATCATAACATGAAATTACATACATGGGAGTAACCTGGCACAAAAACGATGATGAAGTCGGTTTCCATCCCACTCTCCGGACTTTATTTTCCCAGTTTCCTTCTTTCTGGATCACTGGGAAACCGAAATATGTGGGATCCCTTCTCTGATCGATTTGTGCACCCAAAGGCACAACAGCCCATCATTTTTCAGGTATTTAGGAAGCGAAAAAAGACCTAGAATTACCCTCTGCGGTGTAAACAACGTTAACAGGAAACCCCGGCGTTCATGAATTGGAAACAAAATGGCGCCTATACATCACGTGACCACAATTTTTTGGACCCGTCATGTCACCACTCTGGTTATACAGGCACTCTATTTAATACAGCAGAGACCAGAGGAGGCGTCACAGATCATGTTGATAAGCAGAGAGCATTGTGGGAGTTTAGCTAGCAATGGGCACCATGACAAAGACTCTAGTGGTTGCTAATGACCTCCAACCTGAACTAAACAGCTGAATGTTGTTGTGACATGTCTCACAGCTGCTTTTAGGCACAAAAAATGAAAAAGAAAGTTGCTAATTTTTCTTTTCATCATGTGACCGTACAGCCCTAAGAAGATGGTAATTGGGTTTACAGGTTTACCTCCTCAGTAAAAGGCATCATGGGAATGTTCATGTTGTAATTTAAATGGTTAAATAAGTAATATTATGATTGTAATTTCAGTTGTTTGAGTTTGTTGTTGATGTGCATGATGAGGAGGTTTTAAATGTTTGTATGACTGAGAGCATTTGGAGGTTAAGCTAGCAATGGCTACCATGACAAAGACTTCTGTAGCAGTTAGTGCATCTCAATGGTCTTCTTATTGATCAATTTTTAATCGGTTAAACCATTCACAGCAAATAATCTATTTATCATGAACAATATTAGTTGGAACGCTGCATTTGCTGTAATGGAACAGCTGGTACTATAGCAGGCTAGCCAAGCTAACTGCCAGCACCTACCTGTCTAATAGAAAATATTCGGTGTCCAGTGTTTTCACAGCTTTTTGCAGGTTGGTACATGCAGGTTGTCATCTTTCTATAAAATCAGCTGTTGCTGTCTGAAGGTTTCACTCCAGAGTCTGAAGGCTGCAGCTCAAATACTCAGAAAATAACAAGAAAATACAATAAGAGGATTCTACTGATGATAGGCTTAGTATGAGTCTAAACATGTCTCAGTAAAATCCTGCTCAGTTCACCTTTTAAGGTGGATTAACACCTGAAGGATGTGGATGGAAGGCTGAGGTGCGACCAGTTACAGTGGATTACAGAGGCTTTGTCACCAATTCAACGACAGGTCGAGAAGTTAGAGGACAGTTTCTCAGGAAAGCAATGAAGGACCTAGTCAATGCGAGTCAAGACTGTGGCTAAAACAGAAAGACCCATTTGAACCTCCAGAGGTAACACCTAGATGTAAGACGATGAGACACATACCCAGGTCTGATCAGCCTGTGGGGAGCTGGAACCAACTGAGGGGGTTGAAACACCCAATGACGTCTCATGGTGGTCATCCAGAGATCACCTCAAACCTCCTGGATTGGAACATCTAGTTCTACTGACGAACCTGTTTCCCTTAACATGTTGTTCAACTTTGTTCAGAGAAACCAGTTCATGGACCTGAAGACCATCCATCCCTTCAGTCCTTCATTGTTCAGAGTTATAGCTGACTGACAGACGTCCTCATCCTGCTTCCACCTTACATCCCATCATGCTTCTCATTTCCTGTCTTACTGCTAAAACCTGCAGCTAGACTGTCTTCCCACATCAGAACAACTGAACTCTGTCTGGTTCTATGTCTGTTTGTTAGTTGCCAACACATCTCCATATATTAGAACCTCCAGAACCTGCAGAACCACCAGAACCGGCCAACTGCTGTCAGTAAACTAGAATCACTGAGTCAGACTGAATCTGTGTTGATGTAGAAGCAGCTGGAAGCTCTAAGACTGTCTGTCCTGAGGAGGTGACGTGTTAATGCTGTTACCGTGGCAGCGCCCGAGATAACGAGTGACATCGTTTATTCAGCACACACACACACACAGACACACACAAACACACACACACACAGACACACACACACACTCCTCTCACACTCTAAGTTGTTGACAGATTGAATGTGCTGCAGAAAAACACTCTCTTCTTATTGACTCCCACATCCACCCAAGAACACTACACTGTAAAAAATCTATTTTTTAAACTGTTTTGTCTTTATATCACAAATATTGTCTAATAAAATCACAGAAAACTATTAAAAATGTACAATTATATATGTATATTATGTATGTCAAACTGTTAGATTTTCCCTGTTTTTCTAAATTCCAGAAAAGATCCAGTAAGGTCACAGAATAAAATCTGATAATTTATGTGTTACCTGTAAAAAAAAAAAAAAAAAAAAGCCAGGCCCTCAATCTATACCAAACATTCACATTAAAACACTTTAATTTGTTCTTTTATAGTTTACCATAAATTATTTTTTTATGTATTAAAATCAGCAAAATATCATTACTTTACAGATAATTTCCTTTAATTGAAAGTAAAATTATGTATATTCGACTGTCATCATTCAGATCTGATTAGAACTTTCTTGTTTAGTTAGAATATAGAAAATAATGCGCATTAATACCTATTAAAATCACAGAGAAAAAAATGTACATTTACATGGTAAATGTAAAAATAAAAATAAAAAACAGGCCAAAATGATAAATGTTGTTCTTTTTAGTATTTAAATCAGCAAAAAAATATTATTATGGTGCATTTTTTTATTTTTTAAAAATTAATTAATTTTTAAGTTGCTGATTGAATTTTTTTCCTGTTTTCTTGAATTACAAATAATGTTGAGTAAAATCACAGAAATAAAGTGTTCGGGTCCATGTTGACTGTCCTGAAATATTTTTTAAAAATCACCAAATTTCTATATTTTTATAAATAGTGATTAGTTTTTATTGCAGAATTTGCTGTCATTTGTACCATTTTTACAGTTTCTGACTGGTGTAGTGTCTCACTGTTTTAGTTTCTGTGACCTCACTGCAGATTTTACGGACTTGTATTTATTGTGTGTGCGTGTGTGCGTGTGTGTGTGTGTGAAATTACAAGCTCGTAAGAAACACCAGTCCAACCAATCATGTGGTGTTTCCTGTCGCGAAGCGGCTCCATTTCAACCAATCACGCGGTCGGTTCCTCGGCAGCTGCACCTATTAAAGTCACCTATTAAAGCGAGGCAGGATTTATCTGTCAGGCTCTAATTGGTTGATTGTGGCCGTTCTGGGGCAGATTGAGTCGTCCATCACACAGCAGAATCAACTCGTCAGGTCTGAGGCTGCAGCTTTAAGGTGGACTGACGTGTTTTTAGAGAGAACTTAATGGATTCCCAGTTAATCTGCTTTTCTGAGGCTAATTCTCATCGACCGGCCTCAGGAACGAAGAAACTCCTCTTTCTGCTCGTTCTGCCTTAGTGTGATGAATGTTTGTGTTTCTTAGCGGATGTTATTTCACCCGAACCCTCCGGCTGCTTTATTAACACGACAATCAGCTGCTCCTGGTTGAGCTGCCATAAAACCAGCGTCTGTTTTACAGTTTGTTCCTGCAGCCAAACCTCTGTCTGTCCGACCGATAGCTCAGGACTGGCTGACTGCTGCTGCTTTCTGGCTCTGCAGTTTTTCCTCCTTCACGGTTTCTGTGGCAGCGACTGGAGGAAATACGACACAATAACACAGATTCACTGCTGATGCGATCGATGGCTGCTATTGAGCTTCTACAAAGCAAACATTTGGAGCCTCGACTCCTCTCTGAAGCCTCCAGAATCACTTCTCCTGCAGCCACTCTCATTGGTTTAAAATAATACTGAAGTGTAAAAATTTTAAAAAGTAAAAAATTACACTAATGAATGACTATCCGTAGGAATGCGCAAAATGATCATGTGAGGCTGGTATAGTGTCTTCATAAAGTTCCTGTAAGTGTCTATATATGGATGGATCCATGTTTCTGCTAAAATACAGTCTTTGGTCGACATTTCACCAACTTTTGAGGCTCTAACATCAGTAGAATCTGATGTGTGGAAAGTTTGACCAGAGAAGGTTCCAGTTTTTAGATATTTTGAATTAAAATCTGTCAAAAATAAGTCAAATTCACTCGCCAACTATTTCCACATAACAACGAAACACCATACGTCATAGACAAAGACTCCCTGTAAATATGGATGGATCCATATTTCTACTAAAATCCGGTCTTTGGTCGATATTTCACCAACTTTTGAAGCTCTAACATCAGTAGAATCTGATGTGTGGAACATTTGACCAGACAACGCTCCAGTTTATTGCATTTTTAACCATGAAAATTTGTCCAAAAGAAGATAACGATTGTACAAAACAACTTGAAAATTGTCAAAAATGAATCAAATATGTCTTTAAAGTTATTGAGAATGAGCCAAAGTTGTTAAAAATCCTCCAGGTTTTTGCTATTTTGACTTGAAATCTGTCCAAAATGAATGAGAAATATGTCCAGAATTATTCAAAAATAGTCTAAAATGACTTTAAAACGACAACAGTGAATAATTATTGGCCCCTAAAATGGAAAAAAGGGTCAAATATTCAATCCAGTCTGGTATTATGTCACCATAAAGTTCCTCTAAGCATGTATCCATGGATGGATCCATATTTCTACTAAAATACAGTCTTTGGTCGACATTTCACCAACTTCTGAGGCTCTAACATCAGTAGAATCTGATGTGTGGATGCCAGACAAGTTTCCAATTTTTGGATATTTGACTTAAAATCTGTCCAAAATAACCCAAATATTGTCCGAAATGACTCAAAATTTTCCAAAACATCAACATTGAAAATCTATTGCCCTCTTAAAATGTAATTTCTGTGGCAGCGACTGGAGGAAATACGACACAATAACAGAGATTCACTGCTGACACGATCGATGGCTGCTATTGAGCTTCTACAAAGCAAACATTTGGAGCCTCGACTCCTCTCTGAAGCCTCCAGAATCACTTCTCCTGCAGCCGCTCTAATTGGTTTTGAATAATACCGAAGTGTTATTGTGAGTCTGAACATCAGCCGCCCTCGTGTTCGCTCACATTTATGACTTTCATCTTCGTTTTTTTGTGTGAAAACTCATTTCTCGGTGTGAAATGTTTTATAGGTGCGATTACAAGGCTCATTGGTCAGATCCTTATTATCTAAAGCCTCGTGTTTGCTCCTTTATCCACACAAATGTTCAGATTTTTACGACTCCTTTGTGGTCTGACTAAACTGTTGGTTAAAGGAGTTCTGTTCTGGTTTTAAGTCTGAAGCAGAGCCTCATTTGTAATTATAATGACATGAGTCTGACCCTGTAGCTGCCATGAAACGCGGATGTTTGTAAAATGTTTGAAATCCTCACTGAGAAGCTCCAATGTCAGAGTTCTTCATGTGTAATCAGCTGATGAATGAATGCTCTAGGTGTCCTTGTGCATCGCTTTAAATGTGTTTCTCTGCGGCTCCACGTGATCTATTTGCTATCTGGGAAACCTCTGATTCTGTAAAATCTGTAAATGAAGACAAATGAGTTTGAACTAAAGGTCGTTCGCTGTAACAACAGCGGATGTAAAATTATTAAAGCAGGAAAACTCAGTGTGGAGGCTGAAATGTGCTGCTTGGATTTACTCCTGGATGGATGGGTGGAGCTGCTGCATTCAGATTCTGTTCAGTTTGTTTGTTATTTGGGACAAAAACTGAAATATGTTAGAATTTTTACCCTGTGAAGCCATTTTAAGAGTTTGATATCTGCAGAAATAAAGCTTCAACAGCCATGAAATGTAGTAAGAACGGACAGAATTGTCTGAGAATGATTGAAAGGATCCTTTAGCGGGCACATTTTTAATTACAGGATCTTAAGAATGACAAGTACTATGTCCCCATAAAGTTCCTGTAAGCACACACACACACACACACACACACATATATATATATATATATATATATATGGATGGATTCGTGTTTCTACTAAAGTACAGTCTTTGGTCAACATTTCACCAACTTTTGAGGCTCTAACATCAGTAGAAATTGATGTTTGGAATGTTTGACCACAAAAGGTTCCACTTTTTGAATATTTAGACTAAATATTGATGTGGACTCATTGGTAGGAAACAGAACCTGATGTTATAGATAGAGGTCTAGATGTTGGTGTCCATAGAGGTCTAGATGTTGGTGTTTATAGAGGCCTTGATGTTGGTGTCCATAGAGGTCTAGATGTTGGTGTCCATAGAGGTCTAGATGTTGGTGTTTATAGAGGTCTAGATGTTGGTGTCCATAGAGGTCTAGATGTTGGTGTCCATAGAGGTCTAGATGTTGGTGTTCATAGAGGTCTAGATGTTGGTGTTTATAGAGGTCTAGATGTTGGTGTTCATAGAGGTCCAGATGTTGGTGTTCATAGAGGTCTAGATGTTGGTGTTCATAGAGGTCTAGATGTTGGTGTTTATAGAGGTCTAGATGTTGGTGTTCATAGAGGTCTAGATGTTGGTGTCCAGAGAGGTCTAGATGTTGGTGTCCATAGAGGTCTAGATGTTGTTGATGTTATATGTGCAGTTACAGGTTTGTGGTTCTACTGGTGTCTACGTCTTATTTGTGTTGTTTCGTCTAATTTTTTAACAATATTTTTTGTCTTGTTTTTCCTGTTTCTGTTGCTTGTTGACTCCATTCTGTATTTTGCATCTCATTTTTCCATTGTTGTGCTGTTTTTGTCCAATTTCTGTCATTTATTTTGTCATTTTTGTCCTTCTTTGCCATTTAATGTCTCTTTAGAACAGTATTGTCTCATTTGTTTTCCATTCATCTCATTTTGTTTCTTGTCTTTACTTCTCATTGATGTTGTTTCTTTTCTCTTTGTGAATGTTTGCCGATTGTGTTTGTCGTTTATGATGTCTAATGTGTTTTGAGACAGGTTTATCTTCTTTCTTTCCCTTTGTGTAAGATTTTTCTCCATCTGTGTTGTTTTTGCTGTTCCACTTTGCTTTTTTCATTGTATCATTGGTCGGCAACAGAAACTGATGTTCGTAGGAGTCTAGATGTTGGTGTTAGATGGGCAGAGTGGCTTTGTGTTGAGATTTGACAACATCTGATGCTAGTTTTACTCAAACATCCTCTAACTATCTGAGAGGAGTTAACTTATCCTGACAACAACAATACCTCAGTGTGTAACGGAGTGATTTTGAGTGTGTTTTGTGTCTAATCGATGTTTCGGCCTGTTTTCCTGCAGATCATCCAGGACCGGGTGCTAGAACACAGCTCCAGGAGCAGCCTGATGTGGAACAGCCACCCTGGAGGGCTGTTTGCTCTGCCGCAGTACTCTGGACACCTGGGAGACTTCCCCTTCTTCTACGCCACACTGGGTCAGTAACACACCGACACACACCGACTGCACAAAGAGCTGCAAACTGATCCATGAAGGTCGGCCTGAGAAAGTTCCTCTAAAGGTTTCCTCCTTACCCAGCACTCTGTCTGCTATGATCAGGATGTTAATGATCAAATGATTCATCACAGGCAATAATTTAACTAACTAGGAATATATTTATAGACCTTACACACAATTTGGTTTGTGTTTGCAAAGCTAGCGACGGGCACCATGACAACGGCTTCTGTGGAGACTAACGACCTAAAGTATCTCCATCAGCACACTGATTGTTGTCCACTGTTCATTTCTGTCGGTTAAGAAAGTTATTTAAACATTTGTATTCCCATTCGCGCTCTTTGGGACAGTGGTAGCTCTGAGGTTAAGGCTCTGGATTAACCATCGGGGATACGGAACTGCCTCTGTTGGGTCTTCAGCAAGGTGCTTTGATAGGGATGTGCTCATTACAATCACATAAAGACATTTTTTGACTATTCTGTTCTGGCACAAACCTTTCTTTACATCCGCTGTCGCGTGGGTGTTGCAAATGTAAATACTGAAGTGCTTCATTATTATAACACCTGACTGATTCATTATACAGGTTCAGAATATTGTCCTGTTTCTACACCACAGATGCATTTTCTGGGTTGCAAAAGCAGGTTTTTATTCTACTGTACCCCAGGTTTATTTAGTATGTGGACATTGATTGGAGGTCATTAACCTTCAAAGCAGTCTTTGTCATGGTGCCCGTTGCTAGCTAAACTTGTGTAATCCTCTCTGCTTACCAACATGAACAACATCTAGTCTGAGTGACGCCTCCTCTTTTCTTCCATCTTGTGGTTTACAATAAATCCAGTCAAAAACCAAGTCAAGAACAAGTTTGATATTAGTCCAAATGCTAATCTCAGTCCAGTATTAAAGCAGTTTAAAACAAATTTGAGAAAAGTACGAAACTAGTCTAAAATCTAGTGTAAATTCAGCACGAAAAACTTCTCATGTCTTAAACACACGACAGATAAATCTTCTTGAAGGGTTTCGGTGCAGCTGGTTCTGGACTTTCTCTGACTGCAGCCGTCTCCTCTGGTTCTGTGACTGATGCTGGTTTCAGTCCTGCTGACCCATCAGAACGTCCATCACGCCGTTTGACTCGGCACTGCTCGACTCTCTCGCCACAGTTCAGCGAGGCCGAGTTCTCCCTCCACATATTGGTTCACGTCTTCACTCCATCATCGTCCAGGCAAACCTCCACACTGGACAACAGCTGGTGTCAGAACAGACGAACAGAACCGGAGTTTATCTGGTCCACAATCAGATTTATTGTCATTAAACAGCATGTAATAAAACTGGACTTCTACACAAGGACAAGGATACTAAGGACGGACAAAATGGTTAATCATGTTTTATTAGTTATTTTCTTTACTATTTTTTACAGGTTTTTCCCTGTTTATTTTTGATTTCATGGCAGTGTCTGAGATATTCTAACAAACTTTAAATCTAGACAAAAGATATGTATTTGTAATAAAATGATTTTTTAAAATAATTTTTGGACAGATTTTGAGTCATTTTTGACAATTTCTTTGTTATTCTTAGAGTTTTTGAGCAATTCAGGACATTTTTAATTCATTTTGGACAGATTTTGACCTACTTTTTAGATTTTCTTTGTTGTTTTTATAGTTTTTGAGTAATTCTGGCCAAATTTTATTCATTTTCTACAGGTTTTGATTAATTGCTGACATTTTCTTTTTCCCTTTTTAATTACATTCTAAATATTTAACAAAATCACCGAAAAAAAATGTTAATCATTTAAAAACAATGTAGGTTATGGCCACAATAATGAACTGTGTTTTCATAAACGGTTATTTGTGGGACTATAGAGCTTCACAGTTTTACTGTATTTAAACCAGATGAAAGTATAAATATTTTACTGATATACAGTAATATGAACCATGTACTGTGAGCAGTTCAAGGACCGTCAGAGTTCCTCCATATTAGTTAAAGTTGCTCAGAAATCACTTAAAGTTGACCTACTCTGTGCACTTTTTGTAGAATCTGAGGTCATTTCACATTTTTAAATGACACAGAGTGAAGTGCTGGTGGTGAAATATCACAATTTAGCTCAGATTTGTTTTTGCTTTCAGATAAAATCAAACATGATGAATTCAAAGACTCTTGGAAAGATGACAATCTGGTATTTTTACGGTTTCTTGCTGATAAATGGTGAAACTTTGACAGTTTTTTTTTAACTTTTAAACCCACTGTTGGCTCTTTTAACTTTGGACAGTTTAGTTTTCTTAGATTTCCGTGTTGATCAGCAGATTCAGTCTTTAATCCATTCTGATGTTTACCATGCTGAAGCAGAAAACATGCAAACTCAGAGTGACAGAAAAGGTTTGCTTCAGTGTTTCCTGAAACACACCTCAGAGAATCCATCGACTATATTCCTCCTCATAAAGTTCCTCGCCGTGCGCCACGCTTTGCTGCTTCTCCTCAGATTAGATTTAAATGAGGAAAAGTTGCCCGTCCTCTCTGATCTCTCTTCCTCCATATCATATTTCCTCCTGATTTTCAGCCCCAACTCCTCCAATCCAGCATCTAGTCTGAACCTAAAGTCCCATCAGCATTGAGAGTCTGGTTCAGCTGCAGAGTTTCAACTGAAATATTCACTTTCTAAACACATTGACTGAGTCTTTTTAAAGTCCAGACAGTGAATGTTTCTGAGCACAGCTTGGAAATGAATCCTTCACGTCTTTAATCAGTGCTTCTGCTGCTTCTGTTCCAGGAATTAAACCACACCCAAAGTTCACCGCTGTCATCCACGCCGTCTCCCCGCTGGTGTCCCAGTCACAGCCAATCCTCAAGCTGCTGGTGGCCGTGGCCAAATCCCAGTACTGTGCCCAGGTACGACCACACACCTCAACATCACCTGTATCACCTACATCACCTGCATCACCGACATCACCTGTATCACCTACATCACCTGCATCACCTACACCACCTGTATCACCTGTATCACCTGTCTCACCTACATCACCTGTCTCACCTACATCACCTGTATCACCTACATCACCTGTCTCACCTACATCACCTGCATCACCTACACCACCTGTATCACCTGTATCACCTGTCTGACCTACATCACCCGTCTCACCTACATCACCTGTATCACCTGTATCACCTGTCTGACCTACATCACCCGTCTCACCTACATCACCTGCATCACCTACATCACCTGTCTCACCTACATCACCTGTCTCACCTACATCGCCTGTATCACCTACATCACCTGTATCACCCACATCACCTGTATCACCTACATCACCTGCATCACCGACATCACCTGTATCACCTACATCACCTACATCACCTGTCTCACCTACATCACCTGCATCACCTACATCACCTGTCTCACCTACATCACCTGTCTCACCTACATCACCTGTATCACCTACATCACCTGTATCACCCACATCACCTACATCGCCTGTATCACCTACATCACCTGCATCACCTGTATCACCTGTATCACCTACATCGCCTGTCTCACCTACATCGCCTGTATCACCTACATCACCTGTATCACCTACATCACCTGTATCACCTACATCACCTGTATCACCCACATCACCTACATCGCCTGTATCACCTACATCACCTGCATCACCGACATCACCTGTATCACCTACATCACCTGCATCACCTACACCACCTGTATCACCTGTATCACCTGTCTCACCTACATCACCTGTCTCACCTACATCACCTGTATCACCTACATCACCTGTCTCACCTACATCACCTGCATCACCTACACCACCTGTATCACCTGTATCACCTGTCTGACCTACATCACCCGTCTCACCTACATCACCTGTATCACCTGTATCACCTGTCTGACCTACATCACCCGTCTCACCTACATCACCTGCATCACCTACATCACCTGTCTCACCTACATCACCTGTCTCACCTACATCGCCTGTATCACCTACATCACCTGTATCACCCACATCACCTGTATCACCTACATCACCTGCATCACCGACATCACCTGTATCACCTACATCACCTACATCACCTGTCTCACCTACATCACCTGCATCACCTACATCACCTGTCTCACCTACATCACCTGTCTCACCTACATCGCCTGTATCACCTACATCACCTGTATCACCCACATCACCTACATCGCCTGTATCACCTACATCACCTGCATCACCTGTATCACCTGTATCACCTACATCGCCTGTCTCACCTACATCGCCTGTATCACCTACATCACCTGTATCACCTACATCGCCTGTATCACCTACATCACCTGCATCACCTGTATCACCTGTATCACCTACATCACCTGCATCACCTACATCACCTGCCTCACCTACATCACCTGCCTCACCTACATCACCTGTCTGACCTACATCACCTGCATCACCTACATCACCTGCCTCACCTACATCACCTGCCTCACCTACATCACCTGCCTCACCTACATCACCTGTCTGACCTACATCACCTGCATCACCTACATCACCTGCCTCACCTACATCACCTGCCTCACCTACATCACCTACATCACCTGTATCACCTACATCACCTTTATCACCTACATCACCCGTCTCACCTACATCACCTACATCACCTGTATCACCTACATCACCTGTATCACCTACATCACCTGCCTCACCTACATCACCTGCGTCACCTACATCACCTGCCTCACCTACATCACCTGTCTCACCCACATCACCTGTATCTACCGTAGCTTTATGAGCAACAGCAGCTCCAGTTTCAACTCATTTTGCACAAAGTTTAAGTTATTTTAGACAATTTTTTGTCATTTTGGGCAAAGTTGAAGCAGGCTTGGACATTTTTAGAGTCAATATGAACAACTTTGAATTCTGCTCAGAATGACAACAACAATTCAACAATAAATACGTAAACCACATGTAAATACAAACCAAACAAACAACAAATGAGCTGTTTTAAAGACTCAGTATTCTTTCTATTCTGGTTTGTGCTTGTTAAAGATCTGGAGACTTCAGTTAGAGTCTCTCTGGACTATTTTCCAGTCAATAGGCGCACATCTGAAGTAACTTTTTATGTGTCATTTTGGGTGAACTTTGGAGACATTTGAGCAATCACTGGACAAATGTTTAATTATTTGGAACAGTTTGTTTCTCAATTAGGACATTTTTTAGTTAATTTGGCAATTTTAAAGTATTTTGGCAAATCTATAACAAGTTTGGACATTTTTATGAATAATTCAGTCATTTGGGACAATTTATTTCTCATTTAGGACATTTTTGTGTTATTTTAGGCGTTTGTAAATAATTTTAAGCAACTTTTGTCATTTTTGGCAAAGCTGAAGCATGTCTGGACGTATTTCTGAGTAATTCTGAGTAACTATTGCATCATTGTCTACAAATTCTAAGTTATTTGAGACAATTTGTTTCTCAATTAGGACATTTTTTTGCATTTTGGACAAATTTGAAGCATGTTTGGCATTTTTTTCAAGTAATTCTGAGCAACTATCATTGTGGACAAATCTTCAGTTATTTGGGACAATTTGTTTCTCATTTCAGATTTTTTTAAGATTAATTTGGTCAATTTTTGTGATTTTTGGCAAATTTGGACATTTTTCTGAGTAATTCTGAGCACATTTTCAGCCATTGTGGACAAATTTTAAGTAATTTAGGACACTTTGTTTCTCATTTTGGGCTTTTTTTGGGTAGATTATGTCATTTTGGACATTCTTAGTAACTGGACAGGTTTGTGTTGGATGTGTAGAAAGTTGTATCAGGCAGAGCTTCTCCCTCTTTTTTTGCATTTTGTCAGTGAGGAGCATCAGACTGTTCTACACTCTAAAACATGATGTTTGAACTGAACAAAAACAACCGAGTTTAGAAAACCTCCAAACTACTTAAATACTGTTAAACTCATCTTTCTTCACCGTGGACTCATTTTTCTGTGGAAACAGCAGTTTTCCTGGTTCTGTGTTAAACTGCAGCAGATTGAATTAGAGCAGCGTTTGCAGCATCTGTCTCCACGGCAACAGAACCTTCAGCACAGCTGGACGCCGAGTATTGATCCTCAGCAGAAATGAAAGCAAGCTGAAACCGATCAGTGTGTGTGTGTGTGTGTGTGTGTGTGTTTTGTGTAGGAGGAAGTATTTTCTGAGTTTGTCGCCTGTTTGTGTGTTTGTTTCTCTTTGACTGCACACGTCATTCTACAGAAAATCTGCAGGTTCTTCACACTGATTTGTTGAGGGATTTCACAACTTTAACATAATTTTTGACGTTTTCTTGTCATTTTGGACACATTTTAAGTCATTTCAGACATTTTGTGTCATTCTGAGCAAAGTTTCATTAATCTCTGAGTCAATTTGACCGTTTTTCATCCTTTTGGATATTTTCTTTGTCATTCTGAATCAATTTTACACCACTGTGGACGTTTTAGTCAGTTTAAGGCATTTTCTGTAATTTTGGACTGTTTTTGCATCATTTTTGACATTTTATATTTTTGAGATATTATAAATAAGTTTCAAAAATGAAACAAAAGATATATTTGTAATAAAATAATGTTTTAGAATAATTTTTGTACGTATTTTGAGTCATATTTTGATATTTTCTTGGTTATTTTTACAGTTTTGAGTCATTTTGGACACATTTTTATTCATTTTGCACAGATTTTCAGTTATTTTTAACAATTTCTTTGTTATTTTTATGGTTTTTTGATTAATTATGAACAAGTTCTAATTCATTTTGGACAGATTTTGAGTTACTTTTCCCATTTTTTTGTTGTTTCTTTATGTAGTTTTTGGTCAAAATTTAATTCATTTTTTTCAGATTTTGAGTTACTTTTGATATTTTCTTTGTTACTTTTATAGTCTTTGAGGAAAAATTAAAAATTGAATTCATTTTAGACAGATTTCAACTTATTTTTGACATTTTCTTTGTCATCCTGAACCAATTTCAAACCACTGCCAATACTCTTTTAGTCATTTTAGGGCATTTTTTTTAATATAATTTTGAGCTGTTTTTGCAACATTATTGATCCATTATGACAAATTGTAAGATATTCTAAACAAGTTTCAAAAACAAGACAAAAGATATATATTTGTTATACAATAGTGTTTAAAACATTTTTGGACAGATTTTGAGTTATTTTTGACATTTTATTTATTATTTTGATAGTTTTTGAGTCATTCTGGACCAATTTGGATTCATTTTGACACAACAGTCAGAATATTTCTACAGATTTAACCATAAAATAATTTATATTCTGCTCTTGTGCCTTTTATTCTGTGAACATTAGTCTATCTGTTGTTCTCAGACATTTTCTTTGATTCTTTTTCTGCTATTAATTCTGAGATAAGTCGTGCATCATGTTTTTATCGTGCTCCAGTGACGTATTTTGCATCTTCAGCTGCAACAGCTGCAGGATCTTTAGCGCATGAAGCAGCTTCCAGTGAATACCGAGCAGGTCCGATCAGAGTCAGGACCTGGAGCTAAGCGCCGTGTGACGCTCTGAATGTCAGGATGATGTGGAGTTTTTTTGATCCCTGCAGGGAAATTCTTGTGGTTCCATCGGAGCTCCAGCCGTCGCTCGCCTGTGATTCTCTCAAGGACGTCTGAGCAGATGTTTGAGCCCCAGCTGGTTCAATCACGACACTTTCACACCTCCAACAACGCGAGTTCCACCGTTTAGAGAAGAGGGAACTTTTTCAGAGTAAAAAACCTGCCGGCAGAACGCCAAAATCCTCTACAGCAACCCAGAGAACACACTAGAACATCTTTAAAGGTTTAGAAAACCTGCTGCAAAGTGACAAAACACCATCAGATACAGGAACAGGAATGTTTGTGGGCCATGAAAGAACACTTATGTAGTATAATTTAGTTCAAAGTAACCTGGAAAGAAAACATGATCACAGTAAATGTAGTTCAAATCCGACTGGAGCTGCTGTTCATGTCTGAGGTTGCATGAAGTTGTACAGTGGTGGAGGAAAGTTTTCAGACCCCTTTAAAATTTTACACAATCTCAAATTTTGCCATGAAATATTTGTAGAATAATCTTTTTTGCTTTTCAAAAGGTGTGGCTGCATTAGACACAAACAAATACAAAATATGTTTTTTGTTTGTTTGTTGTTTACAAGAAAAACTGATTAAACTAAATTCTTGACAGTTTCAATGTCGGTATCAAAGCCAACAATTGACAGAGAATGTGTTCAAAACTGAACAAAAACTAAATAAACCGTCATGAGATTAATATTTAGTCGTCCTTCCATCAGCAGCTGTAGAGCTCTTATCCTGACTGGATGTTCTCCACCAGCCTTTCACACTGCTGAGAGGGAATCGGGCCTCATTCTTCTTGAATTCTGCTTTTAATTCTTCTAAATTCTTTGTTTTATGCTTTGAAACAGACTTCTTGATAATCCACCACAGACTTTCTATGGGCTCATGTCTGAGGATTGAGCTCCAGTCTTAGACCTGGATACTGAGCTCCTGTAGCCAAGTTCTACTGGTCCTGGATGAGTTCAAGGAGCTTCATCTAGTAGAAACATCCAGTTTGACCTCGATGGAACAGAGCAGAAGGGAGTAGGGGGTTTGGAGAATGGAACAATACTTGGCAGCATTCATTGAGATGACGAACACCAGCAGCTCTTATGCATCCCCAAACCATGATACTGCCTCCACCATGCTTGACAGTAGGTCCTGTACATGCTGGAGATAATGCTTCTCTGGTCTTCTGCGTAGCTCCACACTAGCAGGAGGAAGATAAAGCTGGAAACTGGACTCCTCTGACCACAGAATCTTCTTCCAGTTCCTGACTGACCAGTTCTTGTGTGTCTGGGTCCAACGACACCAGGCTATCCTCTGTCTCTCATTGATCAGGAGCTTCTTGACAGCCTTGTAGGACCTTCAGCCATGATCTAAAAGTGGAACACTGGACATCAGTTTGGTTTGACCTCTGCTGCTGAAGCTCCTGTGATGTCATTCCGTGGTTTTCCTGCACATGCAGATCAGGACACAGTCATGTCATGCTGAAGAAACCCTTGGATCTTGGTTTGTCTTCCAAGCTGTTGGTTCGTCTGTATTTCTGCAGAGTGAATCCAACTGCTGAAGAACTGAACCTGCACTTCCTGGATATCTGGAGGCAGCTGTACCCTTCCTGACTAAGAATCTGGATCTTCAGGCGGGTTTCCTGCTTTAGGTTCCTTGTTTTAGAACATTTTAGTCTCTGAAGAATTTTCAAATGTGCTGCCTTAATGTAGACACAAAGCACGGCAACAAAAAAAACGACCTTCATTAGTGGATCACTGGTGTCAAAATGACCCAATATTCTGAGTTTCTGTTTTATTTTTATGGAACCAATCAGTTTTAGGATTTGTTTAGTATTTTGGCTATGATTGAACTAGTACAAATTTCACTTGAAGACCTGAGAGTTATTGTTAAAGCGATAAATGCACGGGGTATCTGGAAGCTTTTTTCCACCACTGTACAGTCATTCATTCATTCATTCATTCATTCATTTATTTTTCACAGAATCTGCTTCCAACAAATGTTTTGTTGTTATTTTGTGAAATGTCTCAATTTTAAGCTGAAATGTATTTAATTTTAAAGACAGCAGGTGAACAGTTCAATGACTGTTGGAAACTTAAAAATCCGACTAAGTTTGTTCACTTTCACATTTTCTGGCATCATTTTGATGATTTAAAAAAAAAAAAGAATCTTCAGACCTGCCGTGTGGTTTTGGCCTTCAGATGGTTTTTTGGTTTTGAAAAGTCTCTGAAACTTTTGACGACATGCAGAGATCCACAGTTCGATGGTTGGTCCACGTTATCGCGCTTCAGATTGAGGATCTAGAGGAGCAGATAGTGTCGTATTAATATTAATGAGCTGTGTGGACACGACTGTAACACACGGTCTGACTGGAGATCCGGTTTCTCTGCAGAGCATAATTGGAAATATTTCATCCCCCTGGCTCCTTAATCAGCTGTAATAAGGTGACATTTGCTGGTGAAATGTCAGCGTCGGAATGAATGAACGCTCTTTGTGTTGTTTCAGATCATCGTCCTGTGGAACTGTGACAAAGCTCTTCCTGCGAAGCACCGCTGGCCGGCCACCTCCGTCCCCGTCGTCGTCATCGAGGGAGAGAACAAGGTGGGGATCTCACGTTTTATTAGCCGCTCCGCTCCCTGACTTAACGAGCTTTTATCTGTGCGGCACCAGTTCCATGAAAGGACGGTTTGTGTGGTTTTAATTAAAGCTCCGTAATGAAAATGATCCACAGAAGAGCTGAGAGGCTGACGAATGACGGGAGGAAGATAAGACGGCGTTAATGAGTCCATTTGTTTGTTTAGACTCTAATCTCAAACAAATATCTGCAGAGAAACAGTCAATGTATTTACAGTATGAATGCACTCAGTGCTGTTCAAACTGTGATACATCCCATAATGCTGATGCTCAAAGCTGGTTATAAAACTGCATCATTTTTGGTTCATTTTCGGCCAATTTACATCAGGTTTTGAATGTTAGGACAGATTTTAGTTAATTTTCTGCAAGATTTGAGTCATTTTTAGAAAAACTGAGTGATTCTGGGAAAGTTTTCAGAAATTTTATATGATTTTCGAGCAGTTTTGATAAATTAAGGGTCATTTTGGACAATTTTTCAGTCTGTTTAGGAATGTTTTTGTCATTTCCCCAAAGTTTCAGGGCAAGTTTGGAAAAAGTTTGAGGTATTTTAGACAATCTTTTGCTCATTTTGGACAAATTATGAAGCATGAACCTAGTTGTTTGTTTTGAAAAATGAACAAAAATCAGATTCAGTGTTTAGACTGTGACGCCTGAATGGATGTAAAATTGATCCGGTGTCATTTTTCTTGTTTTGTGTGACAGATTTTTTCTCCTTATTGTCATTTTGATTGTCGTTGTTTTCATTTTGCTTCTTACTTGACTTGTTTTGTGTTTGATTTTTGACATTTTGTGTCTCATTTGTTTTGTGTGATTTTGGCTCATTTTTTCTGCTTTGTCTACATTTAGACATTTTGTTTTTCTTTTTTTGTGTTATTTTGTGCGTCGCTTGGTGTGACGTTTTGAATGTTTCAAGTGTCTGATGATGATGCTCAGAGTTGGTTGTAGAGAACATTAACAGGAGCCTGATTCAGTGTTTAGACTGTGACGGCTAGACGGATGTAAAACTGATCTGGTGTCAGTTTTTACCAGACCACAGATGTGCTTTTCCTCCTAAAATGTCATGTCTCTATCTGCTGTACTGATGAAGTTCTGAGGCTCAGAAATGATGGAAAAAGTCCATTAAAAAGTGATAAATCTGGACCCACCTCTGTGGACTTCAAGGACCTGGAACTGTGGAAATATTCACAGTATGAAGGTAGAACTCTGGTCATTGATGAAGTTACTGGAGATGAAGAACCAGATGATTCTGGACTGATTTACTTAAAGATTCTCTGTCAGACTGTTTCAGTAAATTATTGAACTTTCTTCAGAATAAAACAATGGTTTTGTTTTTGAAAGTTGAAACGTAGCGTCACTGTTTCAGTCTTTTCATTGGATTTATTAACAGGAAGATAAACTACATCAGAACATTCCTCTGTCTGGTTCGTCTTAGAAAGATGAATGTTTGAGCTGCTGGTTCTTGTCCGCTATTGGTTCTGGACCTGGTATCCTGCTGGTTCTGGTTTACTGCTTGTAAATTACCGCTAATTCTAGTTTCCTGCTGGTTCTGGTTCACAGCTGGTTCTGTTTTTTTTCTGCTCTGGTTTCTTGCTGGTTCTAGTTTACCGCTGGTTCCAGTTTGCAGCTAGTTCTTGTTTCCTGCTAGTTATAGTTTCCTGGTTCTAGTTTCCTGCTGGTTCTGGTTTTATTTTCTGTTCTGGTTTCCTGTTAGTTCTGGTTTACTTCTGGTTTCCTGCTGGTTCTGGTTTTATTTTCTGGTTTTAATTTACAGCTGGTTCTGGTTTCCTGTTAGTTCTGGTTTCCTGCTGGTTCTGGTTTTATTTTCTGGTTTTAATTTACAGCTGGTTCTGGTTTCCTGTTAGTTCTGGTTTCCTGCTGGTTCTGGTTTTATTTTCTGGTTTTAATTTACAGCTGGTTCTGGTTTCCTGTTAGTTCTGGTTTTCTGCTGGTTCTGGTTTTATTTTCTGGTTTTAATTTACAGCTGGTTCTGGTTTTCTGCTGGTTCTGGTTTCATGTTAGTTCTGGTTTTCTGCTGGTTCTGGTTTCCTGTTGGTTCTTACATAAAATCACTGAGACAGTACTATTGTAAATGATACTGATGTTTTTGTTTTTGAGAATCAAATCAGTAGCCTGAAGGGGACCTGGTTCTGGTTTAGGTTTCTCTGTTGGGGTTTCTTGGTATTTATTGGGTTTTCTTCGGTCTCCTTGATGTTTCTTGGGTTTTCTTGGTGTTTCTTGTTGTTTCTTGGGTCTTCTTCGGTCTTCTTGGTGTTTCTTGGCATTACTTTGTGTTTCTTGGGATTTCTTGATGTTTCTTGGGTTTTCTTGGTGTTTCTTGGCATTATTACTTTGTGATTTTTGGGATTTCTGGGCGTTTCTTGGTGTTTATTGTTGTTTCTTGGGTTTTCTTAGGTTTTCTTGGTGTCTCTTGGGTCTTCCTGATGTTTTTTGTGTTTCTTGGGTTTTCTTGGTGTTTCTTGGCATTACTTTGTGATTCTTGGGTGTTCCTGATGTTTCTTTGTGTTCTTGGGTTTTCTTGGTATTTTGTGATGTTTCTGCTCCAGCTGATCCCAGAACCAAGAAATCTGTTCTGGATGCAGATGAAGCTTCTCAGTGCAGCTGCTGTTTAAAAGAACACGTTTTCTGAAAATCAGAAAAACGACGTATTGGGTTTAACGGAAGCTGCAGTTTGATCAGACATCCTCAACATGCTTCCAGGAAATGTCCGTCAGGGTTTCTGCTGTTTGCTTTCATCTTCCGTTAAATCTGCAGATTGTGGAGCAGAACAGTGAATTAGTGAAGCTCCGGTGAAGTTTCTGTTCTCACGTGTTCATATCGGTTTAAAGCTGCATTAGCAGAAGCTCCATGCTGAACATCTCTGCAGGATCTCAGCTTTCCTCTTCTTCTGCTGTTTGGTTGTTGTTTCTGAATCCATAAATCTGTGAGCAATCATTAAAAATGTAGATGTTGGAAGCAAAAGGAGGTTTTATTCTGAGATTTATCTCAGGGTGAAGCTCTGAGTTCACCGCAGGACTTTCTGTCCCTCTGCTCATCTTTAAAACACATAGAATCAATATTTCTGCATTAAAAATGATCACTGCAGCCTGTTTGAGGACGAGTTCACGGAGAGGACACAAGATCACGACTCTGATGGGCGTTTAGCATCTTTCAGCTCATTTTCTTGGATTCTGACCTCGAATCACTTCAGCGTCAGATGAAGAAGAAGCAGAAACACAGCAGCTTAAATATCTTTACATGAATCTAACAAGCAGGGTTTCTGTGTCGGTAACTGTCGGAATTTTAACATAAAGGTGATATTATTGGAGAGTTTGTTTCTGATTCACTGAGTGTCTGAAGAAGTCAGTTATTGCAGCTTTAATGATCAGGTTTAGAAGGTAAATTACACCATTTACACACGTGGACAAAATTGTTGGTCCCCCTCAGTTAAAGAAGGAAAAACCCACAATTCTCACTGAAATCACTTGAAACTCACAAAAGTAACAATAAATAAAAATTTATTGAAAATTAAATAATCAAAATCAGCCATCACTTTTGAATTGTTGATTAACATAATTATTTAAAAAAACAAACTAATGAAATAGGGCTGGACAAAAATGATGGTACCCATAACTTAATATTTTGTTGCACAACCTTTTGAGGCAATCACTGCAATTAAACGATTTGTGTATTTGTCAGTGAGCGTTCTGCAGCTGTCAACAGGTATTTTGGCCCACTCCTCATGAGCAAACAGCTCCAGTTGTCTCAGGTTTGATGGGTGTCTTCTCCAAATGGCATGTTTCAGCTCCTTCCACATATGTTCAATGGGATTCAGATCTGGGCTCATAGAAGGCCACTTTAGAATAGTCCAACGCTTTTCTCTCAGCCATTCTTGGGTGTTTTTGGCTGTGTGTTTTGGATCGTTGTCCTGTTGGAAGACCCATGACCTGCGACTGAGACCAAGCTTTCTGACACTAGGCAGCACATTTCTCTCCAGAATGCCTTGATAGTCTTCAGATTTCATCGTACCTTGCACACTTTCAAGACACCCTGTGCCAGATGCAGCAAAGCAGCCCCAAAACATTACTGAGCCTCCTCCATGTTTCACCGTAGGGACAGTGTTCTTTTCTTCGTATGCTTGGTTTTTGAGTCTATGAACATAGAGTTGATGTGCCTTACCAAAAAGCTCCAGTTTGGTCTCATCTGTCCAAAGGACATTCTCCCAGAAGCTTTGTGGCTTGTCAACATGCATTTTTGCAAATTCCAGTCTCGCTTTTTTATGAGTTTTTTTTCAGCAGTGGTGTCCTCCTTGGTCGTCTCCCATGAAGTCCACTTTGGCTCAAACAACGACGAATGGTGCGATCTGACACTGATGTACCTTGGCCTTGGAGTTCACCTTTAATTTCTTTGGAGGTTGCTCTGGGCTCTTTGGATGCAATTCCAACGATCCGTCTCTTCAATTTGTCATCAATTTTCCTCTTGCGGCCACGTCCAGGGAGGTTGGCTACTGTCCCGTGGGTCTTGAACTTCTGAATAATATGAGCCACTGTTGTCACAGGAACTTCAAGCTGTTTAGAGATGGTCTTATAGCCTTTACCTTTAAGATGTTTGTCTATCATTTTTTTTCGGATGTCCTGGGACAATTCTCTCCTTCGCTTTCTGTTGTCCATGTTCAGTGTGGTACACACCTTTTCACCAAACAGCAGGGTGACTACTTGTCTCCCTTTAAATAGGCAGACTGACTGATTATGAGTTTGGAAACACCTGTGATGTCAATTAAATGACACACCTGAGTTAATCATGTCACTCTGGTCAAATAGTTTTCAATCTTTTATAGAGGTACCATCATTTTTGTCCAGGCCTGTTTCATTAGTTTGTTTTTTAAAATAATTATGTTAATCAACAATTCAAAAGTGATGGCTGTTTTTGATTATTTAATTTTCAAGAAATTTTTATTTATTGTTACTTTTGTGAGTTTCAAGTGATTTCAGTGAGAATTGTGGGTTTTTCCTTCTTTAACTGAGGGGTACCAACAATTTTGTCCACGTGTGTATCAGCCAGACACTGAAAGCAAAACAATAAAATTCAATTTTCTGTCAAAAATCTAAACCAAATCATGATGTTTCATACAAATCACTTTTGTCTTGGTTTAAAAAAATGTTTATATGTTTCTGTTAAAAAGAAAAAATAAAACAAAATCAGCTCTATTGGTAACTTTATAAGTGACCAAATTTTAGCTTCAAATCAGGAAATTTCACCCAAATCATTTTCTTTTAAAAGAAACGCCAAAAATTTGTTCTCATCAGATTCGGTAAAAAATAAATTTAAAAGAAATACATTTGTCACGTTTGACAAACTTGAACCTTTCGTAGGAGCTAGATTCTGTAAAAAGTAAAAAATTCTGCTTTCTTTGGTACATCTGTGAAACCATCAGTGACTCAGCTGAGACCATCAGTCAGGTGACAAAAAAAATCTGAGTTTTCAGCTGAACTGCAGGCCGTGTTTCCACAGAGAGAAGACAAATAAATAGTTTGATATCAACAGTATGTGGAGACATTAGTTCTGGTGTTTTTAAATCTGTGGAAACATGTTTTGTAAAAAATGTAATTTAATTTCTCATTTTCTCTGATTTCCATCATTCTAACTACAGATAGAAGATATTCTCTCTCTCCTCCCTCTTCATGTTGTTTCCATGGAGCTTCAGGACTTTAGATTGAAAAATGAAGTGAAGAAAAACAGAGACAGAAACTTCAGCTCAGAGGTTTATGGAAAACACTGGACTTTACATTCTGTTGGAGACCTTTTTAATGTTTAACATGGTCTGTGCAGCCCTATGATTGGTTAAAGATTTAACTCTGATGGTAAAATGTAGTTTTAACTGTGTGCTCGATGTCGCCCCCTACAGGTGATGAGCAGCCGCTTCCTGCCCTACGAGACCATAGTGACGGACGCTGTCCTCAGTCTGGATGAAGACACAGTTCTGTCCACCACCGAGGTCAGACACCACGGTCTTCGTCTTCATGTTTCTGTTTCTAGTTTCTGTTTCTGTTTCTCAGCTTCCATCTTCTCTCCTCCGTTTCCTTTTTTCTCTCATTCTCTCCATCGTCTCCTTCACGTCTTTGCTGTCTGTCTTCATCTCTCCTGGTTCTGGTCCACATGTTCTTGCTGTGCCTGGGGGCATGTTTTGGCGTCGCACCGCAGGAAGCCTGAACAGAGTGGGAAGCCTGCTGCTCTGAACAGAGTAGAATTAGACCCAGAAAGCTGAAAATGTGCTCACGATAACTGGATGTGAACAGAACCTAAAGGATCAGAACAGACAGAGCATCGAACAGAACAGCAGAACCAGCATTCCCCTCGTTCTTTTCATTCAACCTTCATGTAACTCTCTCTTTATCTGATTTAGCAGTTTAATACTGTGTACTACTGTAGAACACAGTATTCAGTACGTCCTGTGTACTACATCAGTCAGTATGCAGCAGAGGTTTCAAACAGCTTTGTTCTTCACATTAGTGTTTCTGGTGAATAAATGAATCAGAATCAGAATCACCTTATTCATCCCCGAAGGGAAATTCAGTTGTTGTCATTGTTCTTGAATTTCTGTTTCTATTGGACAGAAAATTGACTTTAATTTCTCTCATCTTCATTTCTTCGCTGCAGATTTTTAACAAAAACCTGTGAAAAGAGTTTAAACTCTGGGGAGATAAATGTAGAGTTTCCTTCATTCAGTCCGTGTTGATATAAACTCATCAGTGTTTGAATGCAGAGTTGCTGTTTGTGGAACCTCTGAGGTCTTTTTCATGTTTCTGTCTAATTATTAGATTTATTTTAGAGGAAACTGTTTGTGTTTCAGGAGGTTCTTTGTTCTGAGTCTCGTCTCTCTGGATTCTCTCACTGTAAACACAAATAGTGAAGAAAAACATACTTTTATTCCTCAACAAGACAACAAACACTGTCATGGTTCCACTTTGTCAGGCTTGATCATTTCTAAATAATAACTTCAATAACAACGCTTTATTAGCATTAATAAATCAGGTCATTGTTGGTTTCTAAGCTGTAAAGTCTCTCTGGACTTCTTTGTTTGGTTTTAATGCAGCTGAAAAACCCAGAAGAACCAATAAGACGTCAACGCCACAATCAGAAAAGTTGTTCAAATGTTGATTCTTCGTTCAGAATCCGCAGGTTTGATGTCTGTTAGTGCTGGTAACTCCAAAGCAGAGGTTCTTCTGGAGGAAATGTTGTAGTTGGCAAATTTTAAAAAGGCAACAATAACAATTTAAGTTTAAAAAGTCCAAACATCATTAATCCATAAAATCCACCGGTTGGTTTGAAGAGTTTGTTGTGTTCAAAATCCACACAGTGACCATTTTATCAGGCAGAAACAGTACAAACAAAGAATCATCAAAAGTTTTTAACTTTTCCGACAGTCCTTGAACTGAACATTTGTGATTTACTGTTTGGAAAATCAACCAAAATGAACTACAAACTGTGGCATTTCATTAAAATTACTCAATTCTACATGTCTTGTTAAAAATTAACAAAAAATAACCAGATTAATCAATAGTAACTTATAAAAAAATGTAAGTACTAAAATAAATCCATCCACACTTTGGTGACAGTCTGAATGTTTCTGAACTGGTCTATAAATGGAGGTTTCAGGTTGATAACAGTGTCACTGATTAGACGCCGCTGAGTATTTAAACATGTTCGACCCATAATGTGTAACTCTTGTGGTTCTGGTTCCAGGTGGACTTTGCGTTCACCGTCTGGCAGAGTTTTCCAGAGAGAATTGTGGGTTATCCGGCTCGCAGCCACTTCTGGCAGCAACAAGGAGCGCTGGGGCTACACGTCCAAATGGACCAACGATTACTCCCATGGTTCTGACCGGAGCTGCCATCTACCACAGGTACCAGAGACATGACGGGTTCTGGTCCAAACCCAGGATCAGGACCCATCAAAGGGTTTTAACAGAATGTTTCTAAACTCGATCTTTAATTTACAGTATGTCTCGTGGAGAATTAACCTCTACATTTACTTTGCAGTACTACATTTACCCTTTAAATGCTAACATTTACCCTCCTACACTACATTTACTCTAAAGCTACATTTACCCTCTAAACACTAGCATTACCCTCTAACTCTACATTTACCCTCTATGCTTACATTTACCCGCTCTAACTCTACATTTACGGCCTCTAACACTGCATTTACCCTCTAATGCTTCATTACGCCTCTACCCACATTACCCTCTAACCTACATTTACCCTTAATGGCCTAACATTTACCCTCTACTACTACATTTACCCCTCTAACACTCATTTACCCTCTAACACTTACATTACCGCCCTTTATGCTAATTTCCCTCTACTCTACATTTACCCTCTAACTCTACATTTACCTCTACTACATTACCCTTAACCTACATTAACTCTAAACTACATTTACCCTTAATGCTACATTTACCCTCTAACACTACATTTACCCTTTACTACATTTACCCTCTAACACTACATTTACCCTTTTAATGCTACATTTACCCTCTAACACTTACATTTACCCTTTAATGCTACATTTACCCCTCCTAACTCTACATTTACCCCTCTACTACTACATTTACCCATAACATACACTACATTTATCACTCTAACACCACCATTTAACCTCCTAACACTACATTTACCCCTCCATACACTACATTACCCTTTAATGCTACCATTTAACCTCTCTATACCTACATTCCCTTTATGCTAACATTTAGCCCTCTAAACTACAACATTTCCTTTAATGCTACATTTACCCTCTTACCTACATTAACCTCTACACTACATTTACCCTCCACACAACTACATTTCCCTTTAATGCTACATTTACGCCTCTAACACTACATTTAGCCCCTCTAAACTAATTTACCTCCAACACTACATTTACCCTTTAAATGCTACATTACCAAACCTCTAACACTACATTTACCCTTTATATGCTAACATTTACCCTCTAACGCTAAAACCATTTACCCTCTAACACTGACAATTTACCCTCTAACACCACATTTACCCTCTAACACTACATTTACCCTTTAATGCTACATTTACCCTCTAACACTACATTTACCCTTTAATGCTACATTTACCCTCTAACACTACATTTAACCTCTAACACTACATTTACCCTCTAACACTACATTTACCCTTTAATGCTACATTTACCTCTAACTCTACATTTACCCTCTAACACTACATTTACCCTTTAATGCTACATTTACCCTTTAACACTACGTTTACCCTCTAACACTACATTTACCCTCTAACAATACATTTACCCTCTAACTCTACATTTACCCTCTACTACTACATTTACCCTCTAACACTACATTTACCCTCTAACATTTACCTCTACTACTACATTTACCCTCTAACACTACATTTACCCTTTAAAGCTAATTTACCCTCTAACACTACATTTACCCTCTAACGCTACATTTACCCTCTAACGCTACATTTACCCTCTAACACGACATTTACCCTTTAATGCTACATTTAACCTCTAACACTACATTTACCCTTTAATGCTACATTTACCCTCTAACTCTACATTTACCCTCTACTACTACATTTACCCTCTAACACTACATTTACCCTCTAACACCACATTTACCCTCTAACACTACATTTACCCTTTAATGCTACATTTACCCTCTAACACTACATTTAACCTCTAACACTACATTTACCCTCTAACATACATTTACCCTTTAATGCTACATTTACCCTCTAACACTACATTTACCCTTTAATGCTACATTTACCCTTTAACACTACATTTACTCTCTAACACTACATTTACCTCTACAATACTACCTCTAACACTACATTTACCCTTTAATGCTACATTTACCCTCTAACGCTACATTTAACCTCTAACTCTACATTTACCTCTAACACTACATTTACCCTTTAATGCTACATTTACCCTCTAACACTACATTTACCCTTTAATGCTACATTTACCTCTCAATATTTACACACTACATTTACCCTTTAATGCTACACTTTACCCTTAACACTACATTTACCTCTAAACTACATTTACCCTCTAACAATACATTTACCTCTAACACTACATTTACCCTCTAACACTACATTTACCCTTTAATGCTACATTTACCCTCTAACAATATTTATCTAACACTACTTTACTTTAATGCTTTACCCTTAACACTACATTTACCCTTTAATGCTACATTTCTCTAACAATACATTTAACCTCTAACATACATTTACCCTTTAATGCTACATTTACCCTCTACAATACATTTACCCTCTAACACTACATTTACCCTTTAATGCTACATTTACCCTCTAACACTACATTTACCCTCTAAACTCTCTGGGTCATATCTTCCTTCACATTTCTTCTCTTCCTGAAACCGTCTTTTCAGCTGTTTACCTCCGTGTGAATCGCTCCCGTTTTTGCTGTTTGCTTTCATGCTCTGTTCTGGCGTTCTGCAGGGATCACAGTGTTGCTCTACTCTCCAGTGTTCAGGTCGTTTTCTTTTGATGCGCCACTTTGAAGCAGTGATCTGTAGATTATGAAAAGTAGGAGTGATGTTCGCCGAGCACAGCCCTCGGGAAACCAGTGTTTTGACACCGAGTGCGTTTTATCCCAAAAGTGTCAATTGTCTGCTGCACAGCTCTCCGTGGTTCCAGCGTTTAGTTGGGCTCCAGTCCTGTCAGCTCTAATGTGGTTCACTCGGCTTGTGATGGGAGAGGTCCATTAGCTGCAGTCGGCCAATCGCTGCAGCCCGACGCTTAATCACTTCCAATAAGTCAATCGATCAATTCCGGAGCTCACAGCCACTGAGACGGGCTTTCATCTGGAGTTTAACATTATGTGCAACATTTACAACAAAAAACAATACACAAACAATGAATAAAGCGCAACACAAAATGACAAAAATAAGACATAAAACAACAAACAAGACTAAAAGGAAACACAAAAACGTTCAAAAACAAGATACGAACGACAAGTTAGACAAAAAATAACAAAAAAACAACAAAACAAGACAAAATGTTACAAAAACGAGACGCAAAAGAGCAATGAGCAAAATAGTATTTTACTTTATGATCAAACAACTTGTCATGGTCTAGAAATTATTTAAATTTATAGTTTTACTAATTTACAATCTGCAGTTAAGTCTTCTCTGGAATTTTTAACTCTTTAACAGAGTCAGGCCGGATTGGACCTTCTGGAGGGGCCGGTTTTGGCCCGCGGGTCGCATGTTTGACACCCTGCCCGTAGATGTTTTATTTAGCTAAAATGTTATTATTTGTTGTTTATTTAGTTTCGTTTTGTTTGTTCCTGCTGATTGGTTTGTAGTTTCATGTTTGTTGTCAGTGCAGGAGGTGAGATGAACCGTTTAAAGGGTTCATCTCACCAGAATTAATCTTCAGTAAAGCTGCAACTTGAGGAACCCGTATGTTCTTTAAATGTGAACCTGAGCAGCTGTGATTTCACTCACCGCTCTAAGTTGAACCCTTTTTCAATCCAGAACAACTGAAATGGGACTTTAATTTAATTTCGGAGTCAGAAAAAGACGATTTGTACTCTTAACGTACGTTTTTATTCCGTGTACATAGATTAGACTGTGAGATCTTTAATCCTGACGTTCCTCCTCCTCCTCCTCCAGGTACTACCACTACCTGTACACCAACTACTTGCCCTCCAGTCTGAAGAACATGGTGGACCAGCTGGCCAACTGTGAGGACATCCTCATGAACTTCCTGGTTTCTGCTGTCACCAAGCTGCCGCCCATCAAGGTGACGCAGAAGAAGCAGTACAAGGAGACCATGATGGGACAGGTAAGAAACACCTGTAGTACACCTGCAGTACACCGGTAACACACCCTTCTAGTATACACTTTCTACTGATAGTTCTACTGGTGGTTCTACTCGTGGTTCTACTGGTGGTTCTACTGCTGATCTAAATCCATACATCTTCACACCTCTGATATTAAATCTCTTCTTCTTGTTCCCCCTCCAGTCTTCGAGGGCGTCCCGCTGGGCCGACCCGGACCACTTCGCTCAGCGTCAGACCTGCAATGAACCAAGTTCGCCAGCTGGTTTGGCGCCATGCCGCTGGTCCATTCCCAGATGAGACTGGACCCGGTTCTGTTCAAGGACCAGGTCTCCATCCTCCGCAAGAAATACAGGACATCGAGCGGCTCTTGACAGGACCGGCGCCCCCCGGTTGGCAGAACCCCACTCAGGGGGAGGGCCCGAGACAGAGACTCGGTGGAGGTCCGGAGGAGGTGGACCCCCAGCGGGACGGAAAGGAGGATCGCAGCTCCGTCTTCCACTCAGCACATTTGCCAATGACCACAGAACCGCTGCTGCTGAAGCAGGAAGCGTTTGGACGTGAAAAGAAACGGGAAACGGACCCGACGGGACAAACGGACTGTTTCTACAAACAGCAGCACAAACTACTGACGACAAGAACACTCGGAGAGAATATTTTTGTACCACGGAGGACGAAACGGACTTCCTGCTTCCCGGCACACGTGCAGGATGTAAAAGAGAGAAGGTGTTCGCAAACCTGGCAACCCAACCTGCCACAGATAGTACTGGTCGCCCCCGGCAACCATCTCAGAGGGGTGCACTGCGAAGTAGACTGACAGGCTTTAGGCAGGTGTAGTGTCTTTAGAGCACTGATCACCATGGTAACGGATGCTGCAACAGCTAGATCACCATGGTAACAGATGCTGCACAGCTTGATCACCATGGTAACTGATGCTGCACAGCTAGATCACCATGGTAACTGATGCTGCGCAGCTACATCACCATGGTAACGGATGCTGCACAGCTTGATCACCATGGTAACTGATGCTGCGCAGCTAGATCACCATGGTAACTGATGCTGCGCAGCTAGATCACCATGGTAACTGATGCTGCACAGCTACATCACCATGGTAACGAATGCTGCACAGCTAGATCACCATGGTAACTGATGCTGCAGAGCTAGATCTCCATGGTAACCGCTGTAATTAATATTTTTTATGCTGCTCAGTCCGTTTAAACCGCTGATGCTGCAGCTAACAGAACACTGATCAGAAAACTGATCAATCTGTTGGTCATAATCACAGATGATATTCAATCAAAACATTAATTTTACTTTGATTTGGCCTAAAGCTAAAGTTTCTTCCGTGTCTCCTTCATTGTTTGTCAGACCTGAAGGAAGCAGCTGCATTGGGTCACTGAGCAGCAAAATAAACAGAATAACTGACATGATGAATAGTTTTCCACCAACATTTATCTTTCGCAGCTTTTTACCAAAATACGTTTTTATTCTTCACAGCTTCGCATTAGAACAATCTGATTGAAGCAGGCGACACACAATCAGTACATCCTGTGACTAAACCTGTTGAAGAATATCACAGATGGATGACATTAATCCTGGCTGTGGTTCAGGTTTAGTTGATCCAGTTAACCCAGAGGAAGCCCGGCTCTGTTGAACTTGGTAGTGCACCTCTCTGCTCAGCTTCAGGATTCACCCCCATGTTCTCTGCTCTTCAGTTGATTTGATTTCTGTACAAATCGACCCTATAAGAGTCTGAAATCATCCGTCTTGAGATGTGTTCATGTTTGAAGCGCAGACGGTGGAAGCGCTGGAGTCCGGTCTGTTGCTGCAGCAGAAACAAAGCAGATGTTAGCTCTCACATTTCCATCCACTGACACACATCCTCGGGCTGGAGTCTGTTTTCTCTCAGCACTGTCCTTCATGTGTTGCTGTTTTAATGGCCGATCTGCTTCCCGTTATCACCGAGATAAGTTAGAAAAAACATCTCATCTCATTTCATGTCCCATTTTCCTCCAGCTCGCCGCAGCAGTTCTACTTTCTCATCTTCGTTTTTTTTTGTTCCACTTACTTCATCATCTTTTATTTCCTCCTTCAGACTGAGTGTGTGTGTGTGTGTGTGTGTGTGTGTGTGTGTGTGTGTGTGTGTGTGTGCGGAGCCTTGAAAAAGTTGGCTCATCCAACCATAAGCTCTCGCCGAGTACATTTTCCCTTCGTTGGAATGAGTGAAATGAACATTTCTGGATGAAATGGAGCAGAACGCTGCATTCTAACCCAAACTCGTTTCGTCCATTTTTTTTCCTGCTTGCAGTCAGAGCTTCGTCCTCGCAGAGAACAAAAAGTTGGGGTCTTTAGTGGCCAGCGAGTGTTTGTGGAGAGATTTTTACCGCTGAGTGCTTCAGTGCCATTCTGACATCAGGGTCTGCCTTTAAACCACTTTATTGCACATCACGTTGCCTACATCAGTCTGAGACGCCGACGTGCTCTCGTGTTGAAATATTCCTTCATTGGCCGGCCGAGGCTCTGCCGCCTTTCTTTTTCTTTTTTATCTCCCCCTGACATATCAACGACCTAGCAGCCATTAAATTGACAAAAGGTTTTCTCCTCCATTTGTCAGCCAGAGATACGTTTAGGCTTCAATTAGGTAAAGCTATCTGACGTGGAGAGCTGCTGCTCCCAGAGGACGAGCTGTTGATGAAACGCTGAACATTACGGACCATTGTGTTGTGAAAGCAGTGACCCACAAACATGACCTGCTGGCTAATGCTAGCACTGGGAGGGCACGTTTTATCCTCCTCTGCTTCATTTATCACAACTGGATCACACCAGAACACAGTCTGCATTAAATCATCTCCTCATGTTGGACAACAGATTAAAGTAATAAGTGGGGATGTTCCGATCAAGGCCTTTTTTAACTGATCAGTATCGGCTTTATTCTGCAGAAATGTAAGTCTAATCTCTTGTTTTTGTACGGTTTTGTATGGTATTATTCACCGATATTATATTCAATTATCGTTTAACCAATAACACAAATTAAGTACCGCGGATATTTCCCTTCATGCTAGGTGCATATTACAAACTGCTACAGAGAGACCTGGACTTACTTTGTAATTCCATTCCACTGCGCGTCATGAGTCAATTTTTGCTGTAAATCAGAACTCAAACTGTTCTATGTATCCGCTGTGTATAAGTCGATGTGACCGATGAATAAACAAAGCCATCTTCCTCTTATAGCGCTTATAGCACTCCCCTCGCCAATTAGTTTCACGTAACCAGTTCCAACGTAACAACAAAATGCCGTTGGTCGAGGACGTTGCAAACCGAGGACCCCTGTATATCTGTTTGCTTACATTGTTAGAACAAAAAAGTTTAGTTTGATTTCATTCATTTTGGTCAGAGGTCAATAAGCCTCACAGCATTCTTTGTCATGGCGCCCGTTGCTAGCTAAACTCTCACAATGGACTGAACTCAAATGAGGATTAAATGCAAGAAACAGAAGATGTAGAAGGAGAATTAAGTTTAGTAAATACTGATGATGGCTTTCAAACATTAAGACAAAGATCCTGGACCAGTACAGGTGGAAGAGTTTCACCTTAGATTGGTAAACCAGTAGGTGTAAACATTTAAAGCCTAACCAGGTACCAAAGCTAGTTTACAATAGTATACTGTTCCAGCTCTGGTTGGAGGTCATTAACCACCACAGAAGTCTTTGTCATGGTGCCCATTGCTAGCTAGGGTTAGGGTTGGGGCTATTCCACCCAGTCCTTTACATAACAGCTACTTTGTCTGTTTCTGTAGCCTGGAAAAGCTAGCTCCTCTGTAGAGTAAACAAGTTGTCTTAAAGTTATCTGACTCACAAAGGTGGAGCCACTTGGTGTTTAATACTCAGATTACAGGAAGTTCATGTTGGTAAGCAGAGAGTATTGTGGGGGTTTAGCTAGCAACGTGCCCATTGGTGGAACAACCAGGTACTACAGTGGATCTACAACAGTATTAAACAGGAAGAGGCCTTATCGGTTCATATATTTTTAATCAGTTAAATTGTTAACCCCAATAAACCACTAAAGCTGCCCGCTGTTACAAAGGTGTCGTAAAGGGAGAGCACAGTTGTTCTTCTGGTTTAGCAAACCAGCTTAAAGATGTAATAAAACTCAAGACTTTGGCGAGGATGTAGAAACGAAGCACGATAGTATTAGATTTAGAATATTAAATGACTACGATCTGTATCAGGGAAAAAAAAACCTTGAACAGAACATCCCTAAAAATATCTGCTGCCATCGGGTTCATCTTCAGTCCAACCACACCGTCTTTAGCTTTTAGTGGCCTTTCTGTCAGCACAACGTCTCAGTTAATGTTCACCAGTCGGCGGACATCCAATCACTGCTTCAACTCGATTTGTTTTTATGTTCTTCTACAGACTCCATGTTAATGTTCCAGCTCTTCATATCAAACCAAACAGCTTCATGTTCTGAATATCAGGTTTAATTCGGGGTCTTTAGCTTTGTTTGCCAGCAGAGTTTTTATTGTCTGTTTGATGCAGAGTCGCAGCAAAAACTGGGAGAGTCTGGTCCATATCTCTCATTGTTTGCTTCCATATCGAGCCTTTTGTGTCTGGTTGAATTACTGTTGCTGGTCCAGAATCACCACCTCTTCACATCCCTGCGCTCAGCACTGTACATAGACACATATTTATTTTTACGAACAGACTGAGATGACGTCAAACATCCGACTGATGCTGCATCGCTGAGGGGAGTTTCTGCTATTTATTCAGTTTATTTCTACACGCTGTGCACATTAATCCACACAGACGCTGATATGCAGCTCAGATTATGTTTACTCTGCATCACTTTTCTGGGGGAAGCATCCATCACACTCTGGTGTCTTTAATACAAAACTCCCCGAGAGAGATATAACATTTCAGACTCATCGCGATCGACTTTTATCTCCTGAGAAGATTCATACGCCACCGATCCAGAATTGGATTGGGCCAAACCATCTCGTCTCTCTGCAGGAGTCAAATTGTAAAGTCCCAATAAAAGCGACGCCAACTGACACATGAAAATAATAAGCAGCTGGGACCAGATGGAGACTCTGTTTGTGCTGCAGCGTCTTCTCTCATGCATTACAGTAATGTCTGAGCCGTTGTGTTTAAATGGCCTCTTTCACAGCTTGGTTCGGGTCACATCACTGGGAGCGGCAACGTTTCCTTCGTTCTGCTGCTGCTCAACACAAAATCGACTCTCAGCCAGAGTGTGATGGATGAAAGTTCAGCCCAGAAAACCTCTGCAAGGTTCTACACGCCTCTGAACATTATGCAAGTTCTCCTGAGCTCCAGCAGAGGTGTTAGAAGGTTCACCTGGAGCTGCAGGTGTTAGAAGGTTCTCCTGGAGCTGCAGGTGTCTGAACGTTCACCTGGAGCTGCAGGAGTTCCGGGTGTTTCTGGAAACTGTCTGTTCTTGATTTGTGCCTTTTTATCAACAGTTGAGTTCTTGAACGTCGCCTGTCTTGATTGTTTCCGGCAGACTGAACTCTGCTTCGTACACTGGATGAGTCACAATCTTCATTCTTCTCATCTTCATCTTTGTGTTTGGACACTGTTGCCGCGGCAACGACGCATGACCACTTGCTGTTTCTGATTATTTATCAGTGATCGGCTGTATTAGGGAACCATCGGCAGCGCTCCTGCCGATGTGAGGACTCGTCCAGCGGTCCTGATGCCTTCTCCTCCCTCCTACCTTGTAATTAAGAGAAGACTTTTATAGAGGTCACAGATGAAATAGATAAAATGCCAATTTTGTAAGAATGATTTATAAAAAAATAAACTCATATTTGATGATAACTGCGTCTCTGTCCTGTTTGTTTACACACTGGTTTCACTGGTGTTCTTTGGTCCAACTATCAACTCATTCTGTCACCTGCATTTAGAATGGCAAGAAACCTGGACAGTCCAGTGTAGAACTTCAATATTCCTGAAGGAAACTCTTATTTACGAAGTTAATTCAAACGTTAACCACCAGAACTTTAAGTTGCTAGAGTTTGTTCAGAGAAGACTGAAAATTATTTTCTCAGTAGAACCACAGCTTCTGGTTTGAAAAGATGCAACAGTAGAATGTTAAAGCTCTCAGATGTCCCTTAAAGTAACTAACTAAGGTGTCTATTAATATATTCATTAAGGAGATTTGGATATTATGTTTAATTTATTCTAAAAGAAGCTGCTCAGATATGCTGAATACCTCTAAAGTCTCCTCCAGCTTCATAGAACATCGAAGTTCTCCAGTTAAACCAGCTGAGATCACCTGAGAAACTGATTCTCAGTTGGTTCCCTACAAATTGGAAAACCCAACAATCGGGACCTGTCCAGGGTGTCCCCTGCCTTCAACTGAGTCAGCTGGGATAGACTCCAGCACCCCCGCGACCCTAGTGAGGATAAAGCGGTGTATAGAGAATGGATGGATGTATGGATGGATGGATGGACTCTCACAAATAGTATTCACCATTTTCCAGCCGGTCTGTTCCCTCCGATGAAGTCTGGAATAAGATGTTTCTGGGTTGATGATCATAACATGACGTTGTCATAAAGTTACAGAGTCAAAATCCCAGCAGAGGCTTAAATTTCTACATTTTATTAACCCAGGACCACACATCTCACAGTTATCTTTGGGATTAGATCAGAGAAAATCAAGACATCTTGAAGCTGGTTGAAGGTCATTAACCTCCACATAAGTCTTTGTCATGGTGCCCCTTGGTAGCTAAACTCCAATATCTGTAGTGTGACTGATGCCTCAATGAACTTAGACTTTCATTCTCACATTTTCCCTCACATATACAGTGAAATATTCAGCTGCAGTAAAAGAGAGCAGCTCTGCACTACATGCAAACAAAACAGTGGAATATAATGAAGAAAACCTCATATTATAGTCAGCCCTAACAGCTGGAATCATGTTTGGAAAACACCATAACATCAGAGACGCTCATCTTCAAAGAACTCATTGTGCAAAAACAACAATAAAAGCCATTCTGTATGATGTTTAACCAAAATGTGAAGGATCAGAATCAGAATCAGGGAGAAACTGCAGAAAATCATCAAACCTGCTGCTCCTAATGTCATGTCTCCACTGATGGTACCCTCCAGAGAGCAGATGAAGTCCAGTCAAACACGCAAACCTTCAAACATGAGTGAGAGTTCAGGATCCATCTGCGACTCTACAGGACTGATGCTTTCATGGAACTATGCAGCAAGTGGATGGATCCCGACCTGAGCTGAACGAGTCCATCTGTACAGTGATAACGTCCTGGAAGCTGCCTCTGATATAATAGCAGCACTGAGCCGGTTTGTTAGCCGCTGCTCTGCTTCTGTCCTTCCACGGCCTCCAACACATCTCAGCTTTGTTCTGAATTATTAAACACTCTGATATCCTGCACAGATCTGAGACCTGCTCACATTTTAGATCACGTTTCATGTTTGCGTCGAACGAGCTCCACTGGGAATTCTTCTTTCTTTTCTAATCTAAAGCTGAGAATTCTTCACAGTGAAGCTGAAAACACAAAAACAGACCTGAAGCTCCAGTTAAAGTGACTTCATTCAGCACAACTGAGTCTGGATTTAAAGGGAGAAATATCACTGATCAGATAAAAATCCTCAAAAATAAACAACTCTGAACAGACAGAATTATTTCCTAATATTTACGACAGCTCCTAGCATGTGCTAACATGTTAGCAGCAGCTAGCAGACGGTACTCAGATGTTCATGAATGACTGTAAGTTTATTAAAAATTTAGAATTCTTCTATAGAAATTGTACAGTATTCACATAGAGAAGCGTTTCCTCTCTGCATGAACGTAAAGCTCAGAAAACGATGATTTGGATTTTTGTCACAACCAAAGTTTTCCTTGCTAACTGAAGCAGGTCTGCAGAAACTCAGACAGAAAAGAACGACAGAAATGTTCGTATTGTTTGGCTGTAGTTTCTAACACCACACGAACCTGCAATAATTTACTTCAACTGTATGGATGCAGCTGAAAAATGAACTTAAAATCCATGTTAAATAAAAGCAGCTTCAGTCTGACGTCTGAAGCAAACTATCTACTTTTAGCGACAAGCAGAACCCAGGGCAAATATTCAACAGCAGGTTTTCAAAGGTTGGTGAAGGTTGACTAGTTCACATAAAATAATCTGCACCTCCGACAGTCTACAGATACTGATAAAAACCAGAGTAACTGCTCTGATATTAACACAGATCTGGTAGCGTCTGTTAGAAGTGTTGGCTGAAGGTTGTCATATACAGTGCCATTAAAATTTATTTTGCCCCGATCTCGAATTCTTTTTTTTTAAATATCTCCCACACTTTAATGTTTAAGACCATCAAATACATTTAAATATTGGACAAAGATAACCAAAGTAAACACAAAATGCAGTTTCTAAATGATGATTTAATGTTTTAAGGGAAAAAAGCTATCCAAGACCGACCTGGCTCTATGTGGAAAAAGTAAATGCCCCCCTCGTTAAATCATCAGTTAACTGTGGCTAAGTGCTGACCATCAGTGGCAGATCTTCCGTGGGGGCACAGGGAGGGCAGTAATACAGATTGTTGTTGTTCACTGTGTATTGGGTAGTACTCATTTTGATTTAGACTGATTAGTATACAGAACACTATGATGTTTCTGGTTTACAGCTCAGAACTAGTTGCTAAAAGTACAGAATATTATTTCTTATTTTAGGCGTGATAATCGTTAGTAAACATTCTAAGAAGTGGAAATTGATGGGGGTTGTATATAGTGCTGTTCTTCTACAATATTTGTCACTTAATTGCCCTCAGGATTCTGTCGTTGAGCTCACCAGTTTTACATAACAGGCAGATGCTGCAGCTGATGATGCTGTAATTCACATAAACAAGGAAACAAGTCCATCAGAATTTGAGTGTTATCAGTCCAAAATGAAAAGCTCATATACAGCTTTCCTGTTGGGTTAAAGAGACAAAAAAAACAAACATGAAAAATACTCTGTAAAAGCGAGAGGTCGGTAGCAGATTTCATTTTTCTTACAACTTTATGGTGCCCCCGCTCAACCTTTTTGTGTGTTTTTTGTCTCATCTTCTGTCATTTCCAATTTATTTTTGTTGTTTTTGTCTCAATTTTTGTGATCTTAAATCTCTTTTTGTTGTTTTTGTCTCATTCTGTCTCATTTAGTTATTTTGTTGTGAAATATATGTATGTGCCAAATATTGCTTGTGAGGGACAGACATAGTAAAAATGTGTGAATATACACATTCTAAGTGTTTTGACTTTAAAGATCACAGGCCTTATAAGTTAGAAAACGACTTTGATCCAGAGATCCACTTCTACCAGAACATTGATATGAAGTGTGAATATTATTTAGAAGATAAGTTTAATTCCAGTGTGAAGATGGAGGGGTTCTCAGTAATTCATTTTAATAGTAGGAGTCTCTACAGTAATTTCTCCAAAATTAAAGATTACCTTCAACAGCTACAACACAAGTTTACTATAGTAGCAATTTCAGAGACATGGTTGAGTGATGGAAAAGATCTACAGGATGGATTTGAGGGTTATGAAATATTTTGGCAAAACAGGGGCAATAAAAGGGGAGGAGGTGTTGCCCTGTTTGTGATGTCTGCTTTTAAATGTAAAGTTATTGGGGATATGACCATGGTTATTGGTAATTTGATGGAATGTATAACCATTGAAATTGAGGTTGATAGACTCAAAAACATATTAATTAGTTGCATTTATAGAACACCGGGGTCATGTATTGATCTATTTAAAAAGAAGATTTACGAATTATATGAAAACCGTAATGATAAAACTATTTTGGTCTGTGGTGACTTTAACATTGATTTGTTAAAATCTAACGATCATATGAAAACCGCAGAGTTTGTTAATACTATGTTTAGTTTAAGTCTCCATCCGTTAATTGTAAAACCGAGTAGAATAACCAAAGATGCTGCAACATTGATTGACAATATTTTTACTAAGGTAATCGATATGAGAATAGTTAGTGGATTATTATTGACTGATGTAAGTGATCATCTGCCTGTCTTTGCTGTGTTAGAAATGAATAAAAAGTTAAAAGTAGGAACAAATACACAAACTAGTAACTTAATTAGAACAAAAACACCAGAGGCAATCATGGCACTCAGGACAGAACTTATAAATCATGATTGGCAGGAAGTTTATGTGAACGATACCAATCAATCATATAATGTGTTTTTAGATACTTTTTTGTTTTTTATGATCGCCATTGCCCATTGAACGAATGTAGACCAAAATGTAAAAAGACGGGAAAACCATGGATTACAGAAGGGTTGAAAAAAGCTTGTAAAAAGAAAAATAGGCTTTATAGGGAATTTGTCATACACAGAACAAAGGATAAGGAGGACAAGTACAAAAAATATAAAACTAAATTGACTTCTATTATGAGAGTGCATAAAAAAGACTATTATGATCAACTGCTGCTAAAACACAAAAATAACATTAAGGGTACCTGGGGAGTGCTTAATAGTATCATAAAAAATCATAGTCAAAATGTTTTTCCAACATTTTTTGTAAATAATGATAATTTAAGAATTGAAAATAATGATGAAATTCGTAATGACTTTTTTGATAATGTAGGTCCAAATTTAGCAAGGGAAATTAATTATGTAGACCATAATTATGAGTTTGCATTCAACACTAAGAATTCAATGTTCCTTGGTGGAGTTTGTGAGAGTGATGTATGAGAAGTGGTCCCGAAGTTTAAGAGTAAAAAATCTACAGACGATAACTCTATTGATATGTCACTTATAAAGGAAGTAATGGACTCTGTCCTCAAACCATTTACTTATATATGTAACAAATCCTTCCAAACAGGTATATTTCCTGATAAGATGAAAGTGGCTAAGGTGGTCCCAATCTATAAAAATGGTGACAAACACATCTTATCAAATTACAGACCGGTGTCTTTGTTACCTCAGTTTTCAAAAATACTTGAGAAATTGTTTGCAAATAGATTAGATGATTTTATAGAGAAATACGAGTTACTGAGTGATCACCAATATGGGTTTAGGAGTAACCGGTCAGTATCTTTAGCAGTGATGGAATTAGTGGAAAATGTATCTACAGCTATTGATGAGAAACAATATGCTGTAGGAGTTTTTGTGGATTTGCGTAAAGCATTTGATACAATTAATCATTCTTTACTTCTGCAGAAATTGGAGCGTTATGGTATAAGAGGTGTTACATTAAACGGGATAAGAAGTTATTTAACTAATAGGTTTCAGTATGTAAAATTTAACAATACTATGTCACATTCTAGAAAAGTAAGTTGTGGTGTTCCACAGGGCTCGGTATTAGGACCTAAGCTATTTATACTTTATTTGAATGATATTGGTACAGCACTTAATAAGTTGAAATTTATTGCATTTGCTGATAATACAAACTTATTTAGTTCAGGACCAGACATTAAAGAATTGTTGTTAACGGTAGAAAAGGAGTTGATCAGATGAAAGGAATGGTTTGATATCAATAAGTTATCATTAAACAAAAATAAAACAAAATTTATGGTGTTTGGTGGTGTTAGGGCTAATTGTGAAATTCACTTAAAATTAAATGGAGTCGAAATAGAAAGAGTATATGAAACCACATTTTTGGGAGTAATTTTAGATCATAAACTCAGTTGGAAGCCACATATAGAATATATAAAACAGAAAGTATCTAAAAGTATTGGTATTATTTAAAAAACAAGCGATTTTCTGAACAAGAAAGGTCTGCATATATTGTATTTCTCACTTATAATGCCATATCTGACATATTGTGTTGAGGTTTGGGGTAATACTTATAGAACATATATAGACCCTATAATTAAACTTCAGAAAAGAATTACTCGAATAATAAATAAAGCTTCTTACTGTGAAACTGCCAAGAAACTATTTATAGAGTCATGCACCTTGAAATTTTTAGATATTATATACTTAAAAACATCAGAAATACTATTTAAAGCAGGGGTCACCAACTATATTTGCCAGAGGGCCAGAATTTTACCGGACAGTCACTTTGGGGGCCGGACCCTCAAACAAAAATTAAATAAAAATCGAATTTTGGCATAACATTATTATTTGATGTTTATTTATTATATTTTTTTCCATTTCATTACAAAACCGAAGGCATTTTTAGCCTTTATGAGTCAGTGCTCCTATCACCTGTACCACAGTCAACCACTAGGAGTGATAGAGATATTTTGCCTCATCTCAAGTCAACTTTATTCACAGAGCACTTGAAAAAGAAACACCGCAGAAGTGACAGGAAAGGGCCTCTTAACACGGGTAAAATGGCACTCTCTAAGGCCACGAAACGAAAAGTTGATGTGGAAAACAGATCCTTTAATAATGACTGGACTGACTGCTTTAATAGTGTGGACCACATGATATTTTCTCTTTGATCCTCACAATTTTGGAATCCAGTCGCGGGCCGGATTGGACGGTTCGGCAGACCGGATTCGGCCCGCGGGCCGCCAGTTGATGATCACTGATTTAAAGTAAAGAATAAAAGTCTCTCTATATGTATTCAACAATTTTTTAAATTAAGAGAAAAAATCATAATTTAAGAGGGCTGAGTGTCTTTGAAAGGGGTAAGGTGAGAACTAATGTTAAATACAGATGTGTCTCATATCTGGGTGTTAAATTATGGAATGGACTGAGTGAGGATTTGAAGCTGTGTAATTCTCTGTTGAGTTTTTAAAAAGTACTGAAAGGTAAAATAATAAAAGAGTACAATGTAAGAGACTGATATGTGAAAAAACTAAGAAGGCTAAAGTAGAGTAAAATCTTGTTTTTGTTTTTTGTTTTTTTAATCCTTTGTGTCTTCTATTTCATGTATTACTGTAATGCTCGGTGATTCTAGGGATTGTATAGGATAGGCTAAATAAGCTTCGGCTTCTGCCTATTCCTCTTTCGGTTACAGAACGCGTAAAAAATTCTTAATATATATTTTTTTTTTTTTTCTGGAGGTTTTTTTTGTTTCTTTTCTTTTTCATCTTTTTTCTGAGAGGAGTAGGGGATGAGGAAAGAGTAAGAGAAGAAAAGGCGGGAAAGGAAAAAAAATTTTGTTTGCTGTAATTTTTTTTTGTCATTTTCCATCTCTTGATGTTTTTGTCTAAATTTGTCTTTTTCAATCTGTTTTTGTTTTCTGTAAAAACAAAAACAAAAAAACACCATTTTCAATCTAACTTTATTGATTTTTGTCAAATTTTTAAAAATTCATGCCGCTTACCCCAAATTCTGACCATCTGAATGCTGCAGCTAAAATAGACACTCATCAGACCAGGAAACGTTCTTCCAGTCTTCTCTTGTCCAGTGTTGGTGAGTCTGTGTGGATTGTAGCCTCAGTCTCCTGTTCTTAGCTGACAGGAGTGGAACCTGCTGTGGTCTCCTGCTGCTGTACAACGTCTTCTTTAAGGTTCAGAGATGGTATTCTGCATTCCTTGGTTGGAACCAGTGGTTATTTGAGTTCCTGTTGACCTTTCTATCATCTCCATCCAGTCTGTTTATTCTCCTCTGACCTCTGGTCCACACAGCTCACTGGATGTTTTCTCTTTTTGGGACCATCCTCTGTAAACCCTAGACATGGTTGGGGGTGAAAATCCCAGTAGATCAGCAGTTTGTCTTTTAAATATCCTTTCTTTTCCATTCTGATGCTCGGTTTGAACTTCAGCAGGTCATCTTTACCATGTCTACATGAATAAATGCATTGAATGGCTGCCATGTGATTGGCTGATTAGACATTTGTGTTAACAAGCAGTAGAACAGGAGTACCTAATAGTGTATCTGCAGTATGTGGAGACATTTGGTTTTCAGTGTTTTAAAATCTGTGGAAACGTGATGATTCCAGGATTTATAAGCTGTTCTTTTTGTAAAACTAACAATCAAAGATGTTTGTTTTTACATTTGTTTTCTGGTTTCCATCATTCTAACTGTGACAAAGACATTTCTGAGTTCTCCATCTTGCATGGAGCTGCAGGACTTAAGATTGAAAAATGAACCACAGTGAAGAAAAATGAGGTTTAAACCACGACTGTAAGAAGCTTACTACACGTTGTTATAATTTCCAAACAGCCTCTGAACATAAACTAACAAAAGCGTAACGTCACACTGCTGTCCAGCTCCAGTCCTTCGTGGTGAAAACAATCAATCATCAGTTTTAAACAACTCTGTTAACTTCTCCGAGGCTCTGGGAAGTTTGACGGAAACACACTCTGACACGCTGATGAAGAAAAATGACGGCAGGACTCCGTTAGAAATCGCAGCACGGTTTATTCTTCAGCAGAATCTTAACAAGGCGTTTAAATGACGCGTCGGCTCTGATCAACACGGACGAGTTCAGAAAAACAGCAAAGACTCGTGATATAAAATCCTTCATGACGCTATGAGCAGAACGTTAGGATTAAACAGAATATCTGTGCTTCTAGTACCTACAAATAGATAAAACAATAAATCCACTCTTAATGCTGACTGAAGTGGAGAACATGGAGGCAGACGGAACACTTCCCGTCTCCACGTCTTCACACTTTGTCTCTTTGAGTCTCTACAGTCTCAGCTTCCTTCTTCTTAAAGTGCAGCCGCAGCCCCAGTATGGAAACCAGCAGTACAGGAGTCTGCAGCCAGCCGTGTGTGTGTGTCTGTGTGTTGTATGATTGTTTGTTTGTGAGAGCCGGGTTCTGCTCGAGGTTTTCTTCCTGTTAAAAGGGTGTTTTCCTGCCACTGTGGCCTTAGGGCTGCTCTGGGGTTTCAGGAATACGGGTTCTGTAAAGCGTCTGGAGACAATTTGACTGTAATTGGTGCTGTATAAATAAAATTGAATTGAATTGTGTATTTCTGTGTGTCTATGTGCTGTGTATATTTGTATATGATTGTCTGTTTTTGTGTTGGATGACTGTTTGTTGTGTACTTCTGTAAATGTTTGTGTTGTTTAATAATGTCTCTGTGTTCAGAATGTTTTGTATATGGTTGTGTGTTTTGTATAACTGTGTCTGTCTTGTGTATATTTGTATGTGACTGTGTGTTGTATGATAGCATGTATTATTGTGTGTCTATGTGTTGTATGAATGCGTATTTCTGAATATGATTGTCTACGTGTGTTGTATGATTTTGTATTGTGTATATTTGTATCTGTTTGTTTGTGTTGCATGATTGTGTGTGTTTGTGTTGTATGATAGTGTATCTATGTATTGTGTACCATAGTGTGTCTATGTGTTGTGTAGATTTGTATGTGATTGTGTGTCTGTGTGGTGTACGATTGTGTGTCTATATGTTTGTGTATTTCTGTATATGTTTCTGTGTTTGTGCGTTGTTTGTGAGTCTATGTGTTGTGTTTATTTGTATATGACTGTGTGTCTGTGTTGTATGATAGTGTGTCTATGCGTTGTGTTTGTTTGTGATTGTGAGTCTGTGTGGGGTATGATTGTGTGTATTATTGTGTCTTTGTGTTGTGCATTTCTGTACATGTTTGCGTATATGATTTTGTGTGTCTGTGTTGTATGATCGTGTGTCTATGCGTTGTGTGTATTTATACCTGACTGTGTGGTGTGCGATTGTGTGTATTATTGTGTGTTTATGTGTTGTGCATTTCTATATATGATTGTGTGTTTGTGTTTTGTATTTGCATATATTTATGTACATTTGTGTTGTATGATTGTATGTCTGTTTGTGTATATGATAATGTGTTTGTGTATTCCTGTATATGTTTGTGTATTTGTGTATTTCTGTCTTGTATATGTTTGTATATTTATGTTGTGTGTTTGTGTCTTGTATATGTTTTTGTGTTGTATGTGTTTAGGTGTTGTATATGTTTGTGTGTTGTATATGTTTGTGTATTTATGTTGTGTGTCTGCTGCTCAGCTCCGGACTGCCAGCATGGAGTTGATCTCCCAGATGAGGTTTCGGAGTTGGTCCATGAGCTGCTTCAGCTGCTGGTTCTTCTGCTTCAGCTTCTGCAGGGGAAAAAACAGGACAGAAAATACATAATTTAGACACAAAAATAACAAATACAGAAATAATAAATATGAATATCAGAGAGCCGTGGCTATTTAAAAACCCTTCTGTCTGCTGAAACAATTAAACCAAAGATCTGAAGACCTAAAAACTGACAAAACACTTCAACACAAAAGCAAATATCTGCTCCATTTTTCAGCACAAAACAAACGATTTAGTTTCAGTTTATCAACACAGCAGAGAAATCACTTTTGTTGTAGCACTGAAAATCCCTGTAAAGTAGAATTCATTAACTGTAGGACTGAGAAACGCTCCAGATGTTCCTTCAATCAACAGATTCTGTGTCTGCTCTTTAAACTCAGTCGAGTTAATCAAATAAATAGTTCAAATAAAATCATGTTTGATTTGTTTGCTTTAGGTGGTGACTGATTAAATGAAGACTGCTGAGAATTAGATGTAGCTGAGGCCACACAGAAACAGAGAAACCTCAGTTTATATCCAGTTTCTATTTGCAAACACTGAGGAAAATCAGCCTCAGACACACACTCTGATATTTCACTGGACCGCCTTTAGCTCTGAAAACGAAACAAGCTGCATTCATTTTCTACCAAGATCTTCTGTTGATGATGGGAAAGTCAGACCGCTGCATAAAGTCTTCTCCAGAACATCCCAAAGATCCTCAGTGGTTCTGAGGTCTGGACTCTGTGGAGGACAATCCATCTCATGCTCCCTGATCCACTCATTCTCAATGTGAGCCCATGAATCCTGACATCTTCATCTTGGAACATGAAGAAAACCTCCACTGATGTGAAGACCTGGTCCTTCAGTATCTTCAGGTATCAGCTGATCTCATTCTTTGGGAACATAACGTTGGTGAACCTGACCAACCCCAGATCATAGCCCTAACCCCCACAGGCTGGTAGACACTAGACATGATGAGTTCATCACTTCATCCTCTCTTCTTACCCTGATGCCCCCATCACTCTGGAACAGGGTAAATCTGGACTCATCAGACCACATGACCTTCTTCCATTGCTCCAGAGTCCAATCTTTATGCTCCACAGTAAACTGAAGCCTTTTTTTACTGATCATCCTCACTGATCAGTGGTTTTCTTAGAGCTACAGCTGTTTAGTCCCAATCCTTTGAGTTTGCTCTTACTTTCACTATTAAACAGTCATGAGTTCTACTGTTGATTTCCTACCATCATCTGAGAGTTTGTTCCTGAAAGATGATGGTTCTCCACTATCCTTCAGGTTTTAATGATGCTTTTTATGGTTCTTAACTGGATTTTAGTCGTTTCATCTCCTCAGTTGTTTTCTTTGCTTGATGCAGGCCAATAATTTGACCCTTCTGAGACAGATTAACATCCTTTCTATGACCACAGGATACGTCTTCTAACATGGTTGTTTAAGAAATGAGAAGCTCCTCACTCCATCAGCTAGGGTTAAAGAAGTTGTTGCAGCTGAAACGCATTCATTACTGCAGTAATCATCCAATGGAAGGCTCCTACCTATTTGCTTAGTTAAATTCAGTTAGCACCTTTTACTTTGGAGAGGCAGTGGAAAACACCAACATCTAGACCTCTATGAACACCAGTTTCTGTTTCCTACCAATGAGTCCACATCAACATTTAGTCTAAATATCTAAAAACTGAAACCTTGTCTGATCTAACTTTCCACACATCAGATTCTACTGATGTTAGTAGATATACGGATCCATCCATAGATATACACACTTACAGGAACTTTATGGAGACCAGCCTGGATTGGAGATTTGAATTGATTTCCACTATAAGGGGCCAATAACTATACATACAAATAATTATTATTGTCATTTTGGATTATTTTGAGTAATTTTCTACAATTTTTAGTAATTTTGACAAGTTTAAAGTCATTTTTGGCACATTTTGAATCATTTTGAACAAAATGTGGGTTATTCTTCAATTTCTAGTCCAAATAAAAAACAGGAATGTTGTCTTGACATGTCAAATTCTACTGATGAGTCTCAAAAGTTGGTGAAAGCTGACCAAAGACTAAAACTTCAGCATTAACATGGTCACCGGCTGCACCATAAATGGTTTCAGCATCACAGTGTGTTTATCATGTCGTTCACTGCAGACTACTGCAGGAGTCTGTAAATGATGTTTAAACGATAACCTGGACTCTGTCACAGTTCCACCTGGATAAAGATCTGTACAGTAATTAGCTGCCAGAAACCTAAATTCACTGCAGAGAAGGAAGACGAACACTGGAGGAAACAAGAGGAAATTAAATTACTGTATATAAGAGCTGCAGGAATGTAGCTAAAAACAAGAGCTGAGGGAAAAGGAGGCAGTTTTAACAGTTTCAGCTGGACTGAGCACAAATCTAAGTTTAATGCTTTGTTTGCCTCCACTACGGGGATGTAGTTTTTGTCCAGTTTTCGTAACAGATAAGAAATTTGCCAGTTAATCATTTAATTAAGTCCAGTGGATATGACTCCTCATGCTATATCTAAAAACAGCAACATTAAAAGATTCTATAACAGCTTTAGCGACGTGTATCCTTGGTCTGCAGAAATACTGTCCTGCTACACTTCATCTCAGATTGACATGGTTTGGTTGGAAGGTTCTATCATTTTGGTCAGAGGTCATTAAGGGTCACAGAAGGGTGGGTGGAAGAGCTTCTCCTTAGATTAGTAAACCAGTAGATGTAAACATTTAAACACGCCTCTTTAACCCTAACCAGGTACCACAGCTAGTTTAAATCATTTATTGTTCCAGCTCTGGTTGGAGGTCATTAACCACCACAGAAGTCTTTGTCATGGTGCTCCTTGCTAGCTAATCTCCCACAATGCTCTCTGCTTGCCAACATGAACTTCCTGTACTCTGAGTGACGCCTCTGGGAAGACTTTTTTTTTTTTACACACTTCAGAGATATTCAGTTGCAAAGCAGAAATATTAAATGGATTGTTAAGCTCTTTAATGTGTTTAAAGTGCGTCTCTACATTATTAAACACTAAGAGGCTCCACCTTTTTGAGCCAGATAACATTACAACAACTTGTTTATTCCACACAGGAGCTAGCTTTTACAGGCTACAGAAACTGACAAAAAATCAATAGTATGCAGTTTTGGGTAGAATAAACCTTTCAAACTATGATTCACACATTTTTACAGTCATTCAGCTCAGTCTGTGGAGTCTTTGCAAAGAACAAGAGTCCTAAAAGTGCAGTTCTACAATTATAGTCCTCAAACTGAATCCCCCTGACCTGAAGATGTATAATATAGCATTAGATCTGGTTGGACGTCATTAAATGTCGCAAAAGTCTTTGTCATAGTGCCCATTGCTAACTCCCACAATGCTCTCTGCTTGCCAACCTGACACTATAGCTGATCTACAGTATTTGAGACATTTATTATCAGGTAAATTACACCACATTTGGACTCTGTATCAGCGGATTCTAATATTTAAATGACTCTGATCGATCAGGGTCAATAAAACCTGATCAGAACATCTCTAAGAACACCACAGAGTATAGCTGCCTCATCCTTCAACAGTACCTCAGTGTTATCCTGAATAAAGATCAATAAAACCACATTTCAGGTATTTATCCCATACAATAGACTAAGTTTTCCCAGCTGCAGTCGACTCCATCAATCTCCACCTCTGCTAATCGCTAAGCTAACACTAACATCTGCAGAGTTCAGGTGAATCAGAGCTTTGTTCTCACAGGTCTCTGAGTAAACAGCTGCTGAAGTGAAGCTTTAAACCAACACAAATCACAGCTCTGAGCCTCTGCAGAAGAAAAGCCGCCAGAATAATGTTCTGTCTTTGAGAAATAACTGAACATGTGGAGGTTTGGGCAGCAGCAGCAGATCACAGCGAGCTGCTGTATCTGCAGTGCAGTGAAATCTATTAAGATTAAATCCATCTCGCTCTCTAACACTCCTTTAGCCGTGACTAATTACAGCCATTTCTGCAGCGCTGATAACACCTTGAGCAATCGATTTCACACGGCTCTCTTAATATCAACTGTTTAGCTGATTGTCCTTGAAGATATTCCAGAGTGGAACATTTGAAGCTCCTCGCTCTCTTTTCCTTCTCTTTGATTCAGTGTTGGTGGGATTCGCCTCATTACTCTGACAGCCTCGTCTGAAATAACTCCGTCATTTACTCCGTATTAACGAGGGTCTTTGTAATTTTACTCAGACACTTTGTAAACCAGAACAACACTGAAGCTCCTTTACAAATGCTAAAAGAAGATTTATTTTTCATCTCAGTTAAAAACAGATTCAGCCTCAAAGGTACATTTTCTTACTTTAGAATCCTGATTCTGTGCTCACCGCTTTCTTTGAAACCGGACATGAAATGCAGAATGTTCCAGTGGAAACTAAAAGCTTCAGAGTACCTTTATTATAAAGACTCGCTGGCATATCAGGATGTAGGAAGAACATGTTGCTGCTATCCCTCTGAACCTCCAGGAGATGAGATCCATTCATAACGCCGTAATCAGCAGAACTCTAATCCTTCACACCTAGATTTCAATGTTTGCACTGCAGAAGATGAAGCTGCTCTGAAATGTCTGCTTTTTGTTGTAACTGTAGGGTTTTTATATAGAAACTCTCTTCAGGAATCAGATGATCTCCTTACACTGAGGTCAGTAGTAAAGATCTGAAACCTTCTGAAGGCCTGGAAACACCTGGTGACAGTAAACATGGAGACTCTGAGCTGCTCACCTGCTTCAAGTAACTACAGGTGCTGCAGAAGACGGAAAAGCAAAGAGACCGAGACGGAAACGGAAACAGAGGACTTGAACTGACAAAAACATGACTTAAAAATGTCAGGCTGTTTAACCATCTGAACTCAGAACAGTTTCTGTTTCGCTTTTCTTCATTGTGGTTCATTTTTCAGTCTAAAGTCCTGCAGCTCTGTGGAAACAGAATGAAAAAAGAGAGAGAACTCAGAAATATCTTCAGTCAGTAGGAGTCAGAACAAGAAAAGCACTCAGAGAGCTCCTCCAAGGCTGCTCAGTCGTATAGGTTCCAACGGCTGAATTTGTGGCAGAAATCACGGCACAACAGAATGTGTCCATTTAATATACCGGGCTTTGCAAAAGTTCTGTTTCACGGTTTCATGATCTTTAGAGACGTTTACATGTCGGAGTGAAAAATTCCATTAAATAAACTGAAAGTTCTACCTTATAGGCAGGTGTCCTTAATACAATTTTTTTCTCCGGTGAAGTTGTATCAAGATGGAAGTCAAAAGAGTTGAGATATCTGCTCTCCTTCATGCTGGCCACAACAAGTCTGACAGAGCCAAGCAGCTGAACATCAGCCGGATGACCGTCCACAGAGTCGCGGAGAGGCTCAAGAAAGGTGAAGATCTTTCAGTGATCTTTCAAGAATGGTGAAAGACCTGAAAGATCTTCACCATTCTTTAGCCTCTCCGCGACTCTGTGGATGGTCATCCGGCTGATGTTCAGCACAAAGGAGAGCAGATATCTCAACTCTTTTGACTTCCATCTTGATACAACTTTACCGGAGAAAAAAATTGTATTAACCCTTTACGCTTCAGTGCATCATAGGTGTACCGCCGGCGGTACACCTACTAATTTGCATAGGAATTTCAAGAATGTCCGACGGCTGCAAACCCGATTATACAAACACTATACGCCGATGGAAAGCTTAGATTCTCATGAATCCGCCGGTATAAACCACTTTCAGATGTGATTACCACAGCGGGTGAGAAAAACACATTTGTCCGACAAAAACAAATATTCATCCATCCGTTCTCTATACACGGCTTCAATGCACACAGCGCGACTCACATTTCCGGGTTCATTATTACACACAGAAAAAAGATTCCACAAAAAACGGCCATAATCCAACCTTTCACATCCAGATGACACAAGCCAGTAAACTATTTTGTCCAAAACATGTCCTGAAGTCGGTATAAAATCCACGAATCGGTCGTTTTCAAGGAAATGCACCTCGCGATGTGCGTCCAATATTCCCTGTACTTTTCGTAATTTTTTTTATTTAAAAATAGAATATTAGCGATTTTTTTGTACTGAAAACGTCTGGAATTGACTGAAGCTTAAAGGGTTAAGGACACCTGCCTATAAGGTAGAACTTTCAGTTTATTTAATGGAATTTTTCACTCCGACATGTAAACGTCTCTAAAGATCACGAAACCGAGTGTAACAGAACTTTTGCAAAGCCCGGTAGATGTACCCACAAACAAAATGACCTTGTGGTGAGCACAGACATATCTTATGCATGTGTACGTTATGTACGGATACCGAATCACGTCTCCTAAATATGTAGCGGGTGGCGAGAACTGATGGGACTCAGAAACACCCCCACAATTTAATCAGTTGTTCCTTGGATCATTTCTGACAGATACAGTGGGGAAAATAAGTATTGAACGCGTCACCTTTTTTCTCAAGACTCCATTCCTCAACAAAAGACATGTTGAAGCTCGTTTAAAGTTTGCTAAACAGCATCTTGACAAGCCTGTAGAATACTGGGAGAATGTGTCTTGTCAGATGAGACCAAAATTGAACTTTTCGGCTGTCATACTACATACCATGTTTGGAGGAGAAATGGCACTGCACATCACCCAAAAAACACTGTACCAACAGTGAAGTTTGGAGGTGGAAGCATCAGGGCATGGGGTTGTTTCTCATCTCATGGTACTGGCAAACTTCATATAATTGACGAAGCAATGGATGAAGCCATGTATCGGGAAATTCTTGATATGAATCTGCTGCCATCCACCAGGATGATGAAGATGAGACGTGGCTGGACCTTCCAGCAGGACAACGATCCAAAGCACACGGCAAAGTTGACTCTCAAATGGTTTCAAAAAAGAAAATCAATCTGTTAGAATGGCCTAGTCAATCACCTGACTTAAATCCAATTGAACATTTGTGGAAAGAACTCAAAAAAAGGGTTCACCAGAGGGCACCAAAGAATATTCAAGATTTAAAGACAATCTGTGCAGAGGAATGGGCTAAAATCACACCGGGGCAGTGTGGGCGATTAGTTAAAACATACAAGAAGCATCTGGAAGCTGTCATTGCAAACAAAGGCTTCTCCACCAAGTATTAGATGAGTCTCAGTTAGCGTGTTCAATACTTTTTTCCTGTGTTATCTCACTTAATTCCACATAATCATTATTTATGGACCTGAATGTTGTGATTTCTTTTCATGTGTGGATTATTTGAGTTAATATCAATGTCTGGTAGAAATTTTGTTTGAATTGCATCTTTGGAAATAAATGTGATGAGAAAAAAGTTGTCGTTCAATACTTATTTTCCCCACTGTAAGTCCTGATAAGTCCTCAGCAGTGGATTTGTAGCAGGATCACAATCATGTAATCATCAGCAAGCAGCTGATGTAGTGTTCACTTACAGTTACAGCACTGCTTTCTCATAAAGATACAGAAATCTTTAACAAATCCATGGATCCAGACTATAAGCCGCGTCACTGCCAGAATCTAATCACTTGGTCCTTGTGTCATTTCTGACCTTCGCTGAAAATTTCATCCAAATTCATTAGTCTGTTTTGAGTCAAGGTACGAACAGACAGACAGACAGACGTACGTACGTACGTTATGGTCACATAACTCCACTGTTCCTTGGTGGAGTGAAGGAAATCAGGAAAAGAGAAACATTTTTCTGATTACTGGGGGTCCTCGGTTTACAACGTCCTCGATCTACGGCATTTAGTCGTTATGTGGAACTAGTTGGCGAGCGGAGCAGACCAATGCATCGTCATAGAGGAAGACGGCTCTGTTTACATTGGCCAGTTGTATGCTACATTGGACTGTGTTATACATGGGGGAAGTGTAGGAGAGTGTGAGGTCCGACTTACGGCGAAAATCGATGTATGTCACGCCGTAGGAATGGAATTCCGCCGCAAGTCGAGGACCCCCTGTATTTATTGAACAATGATGTTAAAACCTGGAACTAATGTTATCTCCACATGCTGCAGATCTTTAACTATTTATATTATTAATTCGTTTCTATACTCTTCTCCTCTCTGCTCTGTGGAAACACTGACTGTTTGGTCTCAGCTGAGTCACTGATGGTTAATCAGCTGCACAATATGACGCAGAATATTTATTTTTTTAATATTTTTTTACAGGATCTGGTCAGTTTAAACTGTTTAATTTATTGCGAATTTCTATATGAGACATAATATGAGATTTCTGATTAAATATAATCATTTTTAGTTCAGATTTGGTGGAGCCTCGGGTCACAGATGATGCATTCAGGGACCATCTGAAAGTTTCTGATTAAAGGTGCTACTTTGGCTTTATTAACCTGACAACCTTTGCAAAACATTTCAGTGAAACAGGTTAAACTGGTGCTGGATATTCTGTGTTTATTAGCATGTTTTTAAGATGTTCTTACAGGATATAAATCAGAGGTAAAGTGAAATCTGCTCCTCTGACGGTCTGTCTGGTTCTTCTGATGGATTTGGATGTTTCCGACTCACTGCTGCTGAACTTTAATCTCCCGAGGCGCCCAGTAAACAGCTTCTCATCATTAAAGTTGGACGTTTCCTCCACCTGTCCTCTGTCCAGATGTTCTGTCAGCTCACCTGAGAGCTTCCTGCAGCCGGCCTCAGCTTTAACATTAACACGACCTTCCTGCTCTCACCTGGACGGACTGGAAATACGTTCACTTATTCACTGAGTTCATCTGATTGATTCTACTGAGGATTTCATCTAAACCATGATTTATTCCAAAGTAAATCCTTTGAACTAAACAGATTCTGTAAAGAACAACACAGTCTGAGTTTCTTGAAGCAACCCAGAAGCTTTTAGAGACTCAACTGTGACCAACAGAATAATTCAGACTTTTCAGCTGAACTGCAGGCAGTGTTGAGACAGAGCAGAGAGGATGTGAGCATAGAAGCTAATTAACCCTTCTGTTATTTTGCGAGTCAAATTGATCCATTTTAAAGTAAAAAAAAAGTTTAGTATTTTTTTGGTGTGACACTCCTGCTTGGCTTAATACATATAACCAACATATAAAGCGAAAATGGTTCATTTCACATATTTGCACCCTGAACAGAAGACTGTGTTCATTTATCAACTCCATAAAAAGGAAATGTATGTATGTCTTTCCAATGTACATTAAAAAAAGTTTTAATTTGCATTTTTTTTAATAACGAGTGAATCATCCTCCTCGGACCATGATTTATGAGAGGTAAAGAATACTGTTACGCTAAATATTGATTGAATGGTTGGTAATGGAGTTATTATTGAGATATAAAAAATGGTCTGGTAAAGCCTGATGAGCACTGCACTCTCTGTCAAAAATATGGGTATCTCCAATTAAAATGACAACCAAAAATGAGAATATTCAAGGCTTCAGTGGACTCCATCTTGCTTTATGGCTCTGAGTCCTTGTCACTAAAGAAGTCACTCTCAAAAAGAATTGATGGGCCTTATACCCGAGTGTTAGGGATGGTACAAAACATCTCCTGGAAATCACACCTCATCAACAAGTCTCTGTACAGCTCACATCCACGCTGGTCAACCATCATTAGGCAACATAGACTAGCCCTGGATGGACATGTGGTGAGACACAACAAAGCAGCTGGTCGTTGATACTGTCAGAAGAGCTGGCAGGCCGAGCACAACATTAAAGAAGATGCTAAAAGAAGACGCTAGTCTGGAAGGCAAAGAACTTTTGACTGTAATGTTGGACAGAGGGTGCTGGATGAAGAACTTTGTTCATGTCACCGATTCCGTCGGATGCAAATGACTTAACTTGAAACAATTTTTATTGGGATTTTGTTGGTTTTTGCCACTTTTGGATAATATCGAATTGACCCAAGGACATCATTGCTGTTCCTGATAAATGAAGCTAACAGGAGGGTTAAGAACATAAACAGATAATTATCTAAAGTTCAGTGTAATATAATACACTCTGTATGTCTTACGTAACAATTCTGCAGTTAGAGAACCTAAAAAAGCCTTTAAAACCAAACACTGTGGATCAGTAACCAGCCAACAAACTGACTGATGCATGTTTAATTCTGAGCTCCAAAACTCTCCAGATGGTTTGAAAGGCCTTTTTTTTAAATAAAAAATAACCACCATACACAGCGTACTCAACTTAACTTCCATAAGTCAGAACTCCATCAGAAGAGTCTGACTTACACTTGGGAGCCATAATGAAGGGCAAAAAGTTAGCAAATGTAGCACAATCCAAGGTGGCATACAACCAGAGAATGTAAACAAAACTGTCTTACAGCGCCGCGAAATGACGTATTCATCCGCTGGCCAAATAGATCCACGTAACGACGAAACGCCGTATGTCGGGGACGTTGTAAACCAAGGACCCCCTGTAATTACACCTTTTATGATAGAAAAATATAAATAAAAAGAGGAATAATCAGATTTTCAATGGGACGACTGTTCCTGAACTGCTCATTTTTACATTTGTTTAAAAATAATCGACCCTGAGCTTAAAATCTGGACATTCAGTGAGTATAGAGTTCAGAGAAAAATGAACCACAGTGGAGAAAAATGAGGCAGAACCTGCTCACACTTCAGAGGACTAAATAATTCACATCAGGATTCCTCACATGCATTTTAAATCTCTCAGTTGCTTGTTAATAGTTTGCAACTCGGTTTGATTTTAACTTTCATCTGAGGCGACGCTGCTGAAATCAGGAGCTACAGTAAAAGAATCCTCTAATTCAGCGACTGACGAGGAAAAAATCTATTACAGCACCGCTCATTAGGACCTGCAGCTTTTATTGTGAAAGCATCTGATGTCGAACCTTAAAACAATTCAGTTCTGTTGCTTCCAGAACGGTTTGTAGATGTTCCTCCGTCACCCTTTCCACCCAAACCCGCCCAGATCTGATCAAAGGAGTCGTCCTCGGCAGAAAGGTGAAGAAAAAAAAGATGAATTTTTCATCAAAATCGCTGCATTAAAATTCTGCTTCAACACAGAGAAGCTCTAACTGGTGTTTCTGTATCAGGGACACATCAGAGCTCCAGGAAACCTCCAGAAGCCTGTCACATATTTATTACATTCATTATATTAAACCTGATTTCTGCAGCTTCGACGCGGAGCTGCTCCACATCAGCACAGATCTGTAAACTCGTGGGATTTGTCAAATGTAGGCCATCAAACGGCTTATCGGCCTGATAATTAGCATCTCTGTATTAATTAACTCTGCTGCATTATCTGCACATTAGAGCTGACTGGGAGGGTCTCTTTCATCCATTACACAGCACAGAAAATACAAGCTAATCTTGTAATTATATTATGATATGAATGCAAAGAAGCATTCATCTGCTTTTCAGCCATTTAACCCGTTTCATCTAAAAAAACACAACCGCGGAGAATATAAAGGGCTGGATGAGATTAAAACCAGCTCTGATGCAGCGGCAGAACGTCGTCGGCTCTGCTAATCCGTCTGTCGCTGCAACTCAAATCACAGCTTTGACTCGGCGGATCGGCTGGAATTACAAGCGTAAGAGTCTGAGAGAGGAGAAGGATTATGGAGGAGAGATGGAGGGTCGAGAAAAATCAATCAGAACCCTCAGAATCATCTGGTTCTTCATCTCCTGTAACTTTTATTTAATGATCAGAGTTTTACCTTCATACTGTGAATATTTCCAGAGTTCCAGGTCTTTGAAGTCCATAGAGGTGGGTCCAGATTTATCACTTTTTAACGGACATTTTCCATCATTTCTGAGCCTCAGAACTTCATCAGTACGGCAGATAGACACATGACATTTAGGAGGAGAAACTACAACAAAAACAACGACAAAAACTGGAAAACTACCCCAAAAGAGACAAATTAACTAGAGTGATCGAATTGCCAAATAAAGGGGCCGAAATTGCCACAAAAAATCAGCACAAAAAGACCCAAAATCACCACATAAAGAGGTAAATATACCACAGATGCAAAATCAGCACAAAAAGAGACAAAACTACCACAAATACATGTAAAATCTGCACCAGAAAAAATTAAACAAAATGACACAAAATAACCACAAAAAGGTGCAAAATCATGACAGAAACTATTACAAAATGACCTCAAACTACCACAAAATGGGTGAATATGCCACAGAAAGTCACAAAATCTCCATTACGTGATGCACATTTATAAATAAATCAAACCCCAAATCACCATAAAAATAACCAAAATTACCCCAAAGAATCATCTGGTTCTTTGTCTGTAGTAATTTTATTTAATGATCAACCTTTTAGACAAACCAAACCAGATAAAAAGCATGAAAAATGAGACACAAAAGAGAAAAAGAGACACAAAATGACAAAAACGATAAACAAAATAACTATGAGAGAAAAGACAACATAAAGCTGATGCAAAATTAAAGACAGAAGACTAAACAAAAACTAGACAGCAAAATAAAAACGAGACACAAAACGACCACCCAGATCACCTGTACATCTATCCAGGAGTCACAATCTGCATTTGTTGTTTTGTGTTTATCTTTGGTAATTTTCAATATGCGACACTTTTGTGTTGGTTTTGTGTCTTTAAGACAGATTTTTCTTGTTGTGGTTATTTCTATGTAATTTTCTGTTTTCTGTTTTGTGCCATTTTGTTCCTCTGCAACTGAAAATATTCACAGTATGAAGGTAAAACTTTGCTCCCTTAAATGAACTTACTGTAGATGACTCAATGTTTGACTTCATATTTAATAACCAGAAGAAGACAGCTGACCTTGTTTGCAGTCACACGTTTGGCTTTTTCCTGACTTATGACTTTGCCTCCGCCTCCAGCAGAAATATCTTCAACCTGAATCACCTCCAGCCGTTGATTTACTTTAACTCTCCTCACGTTACCAGAACAAACAGCTTTTGTCTTTTTCTCCTGGTTTACTAAAGGGAAACCTGGACGTCCTCAGACAGATCGAGTGTCTGAGCAGAAAGTTTAATTAAATTCTTTATAATGAACAAGACAAAAACTTGGAAATCAGCCTCAGCTGAATGGAAAAGATGCTTTTTACAGAAAGCACCTCTAAGTTATACAGACAACTAAAACAAAAACTACAATAGAAACTATAGCAGAAACTACAGCAGAACCTACAGTACAAACTACAGTTGTACAGCAGAAACTACAGTTATCCAGTAGAAACTAGAGAGGAAACTACAGTAGAAACTACAATAGAAACTACAGTTACACAGCAGAAAACTACAGTAGAAACTACAGCTGAAACTACATCCAGTAGAAACCAGAGCAGAAACTACAGTATTACAGTAGAAACTACAGTAGAAACTAAAGTTATATACCAGAAACTACAGTAGAAACTACAGCAGGAACTACAGCAGAAACTAGAACAGAAACTACAGTAGAAACTAGCGACAGTGCCTTGTGAAAGTATTCGGCCCCCTTGAACTTTTCAACCTTTCGCCACATTTCAGGCTTCAAACATAAAGATATAAAATTTTAATTTTTTGTCAAGAATCAACAACAATTGGGACACAATCGTGAAGTGGAACGAAATTTATTGGATATTTTATACTTTTTTAACAAATAAAAACCTGAAAAGTGGGGTGTGCAATATTATTCGGCCCCTTTACTTTCAGTGCAGCAAACTCACTCCAGAAGTTCAGTGAGGATCTCTGAATGATCCAATGTTGTCCTAAATGACTGATGATGATAAATAGAATCCACCTGTGTGTAATCAAGTCTCCGTATAAATGCACCTGCTCTGTGATAGTCTCAGGGTTCTGTTTAAAGTGCAGAGAGCATCATGAAGACCAAGGAACACACCAGGCAGGTCCCAGATACTGTTGTGGAGAAGTTTAAAGCCGGATTTGGATACAAAAAGATTTCCCAAGCTTTAAACATCTCAAGGAGCACTGTGCAAGCAATCATATTGAAATGGAAGGAGTATCAGACCACTGCAAATCTACCAAGACCCGGCCGTCCCTCTAAACTTTCACCTCGAACAAGGAGAAGACTGATCAGAGATGCAGCCAAGAGGCCCATGATCACTCTGGATGAACTGCAGAGATCTACAGCTGAGGTGGGAGAGTCTGTCCATAGGACAACAATCAGTCGTACACTGCACAAATCTGGCTTTTATGGAAGAGTGGCAAGAAGAAAGCCATTTCTCAAAGATATCCATAAAAAGTCTCGTTTGAAGTTTGCCACAAGCCACCTGGGAGACACACCAAACATGTGGAAGAAGGTGCTCTGGTCAGATGAAACCAAAATCCAACTTTTTGGCCACAATGCAAAACGATATGTTTGGCGTAAAAGCAACACAGCTCATCACCCTGAACACACCATCCCCACTGTCAAACATGGTGGTGGCAGCCTCATGGTTTGGGCCTGCTTTTCTTCAGCAGGGACAGGGAAGATGGTTAAAATTGATGGGAAGATGAATGGAGCCAAATACAGGAGCATTCTGGAAGAAAACCTGTTGGAGTCTGCAAAAGACCCGAGACTGGGACGGAGATTTATCTTCCAACAGGACAATGATCCAAAACATAAAGCCAAATCTACAATGGAATGGTTCACAAATAAACGTATCCAGGTGTTAGAATGGCCAAGTCAAAGTCCAGACCTGAATCCAATGGAGAATCTGTGGGCAGAGCTGAAGACTGCTGTTCACAAACGCTCTCCATCCAACCTCACTGAGCTCCAGCTGTTTTGCAAGGAAGAATGGGCAAGAATTTCAGTCTCTCCATGTGCAAAACTGATAGAGACATACCCCAAGCGACTTGCAGCTGTAATTGCAGCAAAAGGTGGCGCTACAAAGTATTAATGCAAGGGGGCCGAATAATATTGCACACCCCACTTTTCAGGTTTTTATTTGTTAAAGTTTAAAATATCCAATAAATTTCATTCCACTTCACGATTGTGTCCCACTTGTTGTTGATTCTTGACAAAAAATTAAAATTTTATATCTTTAAGTTTGAAGCCTGAAATGTGGCGAAAGGTTGAAAAGTTCAAGGGGGCCGAATACTTTCACAAGGCACTGTACATAGCAAAAACTACAGCATAAACTACAGATATACTGCTGAAATTACAGCAGAAACTGCAGCAGAAACTACAGTAGAACTACAATAGAAATCACAGCAGAAACTGCAGGAGAAATTACAGCAGAAACTACAATAGAAGCCATAGTAGAAACTAGAGTAGACACTACACCAGAAACAAACTTTAGAGCAGAAGAAACTACAGCAGAAACGGCACTAGAAACTACAGAAGAATATTCTGAACAGAATCTGACACTTTACAGCAGCACATTTCTGACAGTGACTGACCCAGCTGTAAATTAATGAACTATTTAATCTGAACTATAGAAACAAATAGAAATAGAAACTAAAGTAGAAATTACAACAGAAACTACACTACAAACTACAGCAGAAACGGAACAGAATGTAAGGCTGACCCAGATGTAAATGGATAAACTATTCAATCTGAACTCTCCGTTTGCACTTTAAGGATCCTGCAGAGCCAAACTGCAGCAAACAGAAATGTCAGTGGGAGGAAACAAAGTGCCACTCAGAGGAAACTTGGGGGGTAAATAAGCTTCTTACTGCCCCGCTGGGGGACCTGTGACGCTAAATGGACTCTGGTTCCCCATCAGAACCTCCGTGGGGAACCGGGCCGAGCGGCTTTAATTCACCCGACATCAGTTAAAACAGCCTTAATTGACTGTAAGCATCCTGGTCTGAGTGTTGAGGTGCTCTGAGATGTTTCTCCCGACGGATTTCAGCTCTTTAACGGATAAAAGCTTCTCCTCGGCAACAACAACCACCATGTTGTTGTCGTCTCTACGGCCTGTTAGCATTAGCTGCTATGTAGCACAGATAGGAAATGCGCTAAAACCAGTGAGATCCAGAGAACACAAGTGTACTGGACAGCACTAATAAGAAAATAACTCTTTCTCTGAAGAAGCAGCAGATTACTAAGCTGTTTTTTAGACCTAAGAATACGTGGTTCAGGTCTAAAATTCTTCAGAAATGCAGTGTTATCAATCAGGAACTGATTAATTACAAATAAAGAACACTGACCTTAGGACAATTTCTGCTAAATTGCATAAATAAAATATAAATCTCACCACAAACACATGAAATGAGGTATAAAGGCAGCTTTAGTCAGCAAATAATCTCTGGTCGGTGGTCATTAACTGCCACATGAGTCTTTGTCATGGTGACCCTTTAGTAGCTAAACCCCCACCACGGTTGATACATTATTAAACAAGTATTACAGTTTATCTACAATATGCTTAGATATCTGTCGTTCTGTTAGTTTGTACACCACAGCAGATTAACTGAGCTTCAAATAACGAACCTCCTGGGTTTTAAACATATTGATGGCAGGAACTTGATCCTTTAAAGCCGCAGACAGTCGGACCAACAGGTTAAACACCAGATCAATATTTGAAGAAAAACATTTAAATAAATACATGGAACATCTGCTTCCTCTTAACCACCCAACACACCGGTTTCTTTTTTCCCCAATGTCGTCCGATTCTTTCATTTTTGATTACTAACTTTTAATCTTCAATTGTATTCTCCAGTTTTTAAACTTCCTTTGTTTAACATGCATCCGAATCTAGCTACTTATTCATTTAACTCATCATTTTTACTGTTTATTTTATGCGACTGTTCTGTCTCGTCTCCTTATATGTTGCTTGATTGTCTCTGTGTTTGCATGTTTTGAATGTCAAAACTCCTTGTGAACACTGTTCTTAAGTGTGCTATATAAATGAAGGTATTGCAGGGGGTCCTCAACTTACACCAGAGTTCCGTTTCTAAGGATCGCGGTAAGTCGATTTTCGTCATAGGTCGGAACCCTGGTGAAAATGTAAACAAAGCCGTTACGTGCATCACGATATCGATCAGTTCTTCTGAAAAGTCATGTATACCAATGATTTTCATGCATGTCTGAAGCATTTTACAAGAAGATAGCAGAATATGTTGCAGTGTTTTTACAACTTGAGCGTTTTATTATATCAAAGTTCACTTCCATGGAGACGGCTTCCTTTTTCTTCGAACCACTGCCATCAGAAGAGTCTGACTTGGGAGCCATAATGAAGGGCAAAAAGTTAGTGAATGTAGCACAATCCAAGGTGGCGTACAATTGGCGAATGTAAACAAAGCCGTCTTATAGCACCGCGTGACGACGTATTCATCCGCTTCACGTAACGACGAAACGCTGTAGGTGGAGGACGTCGTAAGCCGAGGACCACCTGTATTTTTGATGTGTTCATTTACCCTGATAAGATTCTGTGAATTTTTTTTGCTCATGTCTCATTTTTCTTCACTGTGGTTCATTCCTCACTGCAATCTAAAGTCCTGCACCTCCTTGGTTGTTGAAAAAAAGTTGGATTTCTCAGATTATTTATTTACTAAAATGAAAAAATCTGGAATCAACATGTCCAACGTGTTTCCAAGTGTCCACAGCTCTCATAAACACTGGAAAAAATGTTGTCTCTACATATTGTGGATATTTAACTATTATCAGTTAAAATTAGTTTCCTGAAAACTCAGAATTTTCGTCATTTGCCCGTCAGTCACAGCTGAGCTTCACTGTTGCACCAAACAGTCCAAAATTTTTTGTTTTTTTACAGAGTCTGAATCAAGCAAATGCTTTATTTTTGGTAAAATCTGAACCGAGACTGTAGAATAAAGCGATTTTAATTAAAAACCACAATTTTAAGCTCAGATTTGGTTAAAGTTCCTGATCATAGAGGACGTCACATATGATTATAGACAATCATAGACCCTCAGAAATGTGAAAATCTGACCATTACTTATGTTTTTACAGTTTCTATTGTTGACAAATAGTGTAATTTTGCCATTTTTTAAAGATAAAAAGCCTTTCAAAACCAGTTTTTTTAGGTAAATCAAGTTTATCAGGTTAAATCACATTCCATCAAGATAATTAGGCTTATCAAGTGTTTATTAGGTTAACCAGTTGTTTTTCAGGTTAATTAGGTGTTCATTAGTTTAATCAGGTTAATCAGGATAATTATGTTTATCAGGTCTATCAAGTATTTATCAGGTATTTATCAGGTTTATCAGGTATTTATCAGGTTAATTAGGTCTACCAAGTGTTGATCAGCATTAAACAGTGAACCACTGAGGCTGCTCCAGTTAATTAGAGGTCTTTGCTCTCTGACATCTGGGCCGCTAACGAGCTTCTCTGATGGAGGAAACAGCAGCTGGAGGTTTGTTGTGACGACGTGAGCGGTCACGTGTGTGCTTGGTTAACGTGTTGCACGCATTAACATACGTGTCAGTCTGAACATGCAAGTCTTGCAGCAGAGAGAAACCCTGCCGTCTCCATCTCAGAGCAGACGGACGCTTTTCTTTCATCTCCGTCAGATGTCTGTCAGCAGCTTAGAGGATCTGAACCTCCGCTAACACTCAGCAAACACCAGGCTTCAAGGGGTTATTATGGGCTGGAGGCCTCACAGGTGGAGAGAACCTTTGATTTGAATGTTCCTCAGGAGCTGGCGGGAGCTCTCCACTCGTCACCGGCATCTTGCGACTCAGTGATGTGTTAAATTGGTACAATCGCTCACTTAGAATCAGCTCCACTGTCTCCAGCAAAGTAATACTGGTTCTAATTACCTCCATCGCGTTAAGAGTGAAGACGGCAGGCAGATTTCTGCTCAGATAAAAGCAGCTAATTCCAATTTAAAGCCTCCAATCAGCAGGCAGGAGACGTTGTTTACGGAGTGAGATTGAAAAGAACCGGTTAGCTTCAAAACTCTGACAGACTCCTCACACAAAGCAGCTTCAGATGTAAACAAACCTGAACAAGCAGAGAGAAAGTGATGACAGGATCAGATCTGATGGAACAGCTGATCCTCAGTCAGGCGCTGACAACAAGCCGACTTTTATCAACCGACACCCCTGACAGACAGCAGGCCTCAGATGGAGCTGCTGTTTGATGCTTCTATTAGCTGAGCTGTTCCTCTGAGTCCTGAAGACCTGGACCGAGTAAACTATCAGAGGACGATCTGAAGACTTAAACAAGCTCTGAATGCTGCAAAACGGTTGATCAGTTAGATTAAGCAGTTCCAGAAAACATGAACACAGAAGTTGTTTCTGCATTTCACAGCCAGAAGATAAATTCAGCAGTTAGAATATGAACACATTAGAAAAGAGGGGTCTAAATATTAGCATAGACGTAGTATATGAATTACAAGCTGCTTCATTTTGTCTTCATGTTGAAATTTAATCCTGGTAAAATGATCCTTTCATTGTCTGTCACTGTTCTGACCAGCCACCTATCACACATGCTGATAAGAGCCTTGAAAGTTTACCCAGAAGTCACTTTCTAAAGTTTTCTCAGGTGAATTATTAGAAAACAGCAACACATCCAGGTTATCAATGATTATTTCTATGATTCTATGTCATGAATACATATATCCTATAGTATTGATGCTCAGAGTTGATTATCGAGAAAAATTGTGACACCTGTATGGATGAAATTGTTTTGTATCATTCTGAATCACTTTCAGACATTTTGCATTAGTTTTTTGTTTGTTTTTTTGTCACATTTTGGTAATTTTGTGTTACATTTTGGTTGTTTTGCATCTTTTCGTGTTCATTTTCCAACACTTTTGGTTATTTTGAATCAAGCCTTGGCCATTTTGCAACAAATTGTGCTTGTTTGGACAGAAACCAAATGTCGTGTTTAGACTGTGACACCTGGATGGATGTAAAACTGATCTGGTGTCAATTTTTACCAGAACTCAGATGTGTTTCTCCTCCTAAATGTCATGTCTCTATCTGCTGGACTGATAAAGTTCTGACGCTCAGAAATGATGGAAAAAGTCCATTAAAAAGTGATAAATCTGGACCCACCTCTATGGACTTCAAAGACCTGGAACTCTGGAAATATTCACAGTCTGAAGGTAGAACTCTGATCATTAATAAAGTTACTGGAGATGAAGAACCAGGTGATTCTTTGGGGTAATTTTGCTTCTTTTAGTGGTGATTTGGGGTCTCTGTGGTAAATCAGCATCCTTTAGTGGAGATTTAGTGTCTTCCTGTGGTATATCTACTTATCTTTGTGGTAATTTGAGGTCACTTTGTAATAGTTTTGGCCCTTTTTGGGCTGACGTTGTGTCTTTTTGTGGTTGTTTGCACCCTATTTGTAGTGATTTTGTCTCTTTTGTGGTTAGTGTTTTGTCTTTTTGTTTAATTTTGCTGATTTTGCATCTGAGGCTCGGAAATGATGGAAAAAGTTCATTAAAAAATGATAAATCTGGACCCACCTCTATGGATTTCAAGGACCTGGAACTGTGGAAATATTCACAGTATGAAGGTAGAACTTTGATCATTAAACACAATACAAACTTAGTTTTGTGATGTATTTTCTGACTATTTTTTATGATGTTCCTCTATTTTAATGTTCGTTGATTTTATATGTAAAGTGTCTGAGTGTTTTGAAAGGCACTATACAAATAAAATGTATTATTATTATTATTATTATTACTGTAGATAATCAGATGGTTCTGATGGGGTTTAGATTTCATATTTAATGACCCATAGATGACAAATTAACCTTTAAATCTTTGAGTCCTTCCAGAAATATACAGCTATAGGACATACTGTGTCTGCACCTTTTAAAACTCTGCAGCTTTCATTTCCTCTTAGAGTAAATAATTGTCAGCTCATGTCGGTGAAGCTCCATGGAGGCCTGATGACCTGAGAGGCTCCAGGCGAAGCTCCTTTACAACTAAATTAAAACATCTTTTTACTGGAACCTTTGCTCTCAACCAGCTTCTGTTTGATGTGAACACAAGTCTGCATCGCAGTTTTCCTCTTTAGAGAAATGGAAAATATAAAAGCCGACAAACAGGCAGCAATACAACACAACAAAAGCCTCTTCCTGCTTTGCATAAACAACCTGAACACAGAGGTTTAGATACCTGCACCTCTGGCCTTAAACTCCAGGACAGAAGCAGAAATAATTACTCTGACAACAAACAAAACAAAAATGCTGGAAGTACACAGTCACACCAAAACGCATAAATTAAACTGTTCTGATGCTCATGATACCTGCGACAAGTAATACCTGTGACACTTGGGATTAGGGCTGGGCGATATGACGATAGATATCGTCTGGACGATAGAAAATGTCTATCGTTTTATGTGAAGATCCTATCGTTTATATCGCAGTGTCGCAAAACATGCTTTACAGCAGTATTTTACGTCACCGACGTCCCTTACAGCAAGCCCAGGCATGCGGCAGTGTTGCCAACTTAGCGACTTTCTCAAGCGTCCTAGCGACTTTTTTTGTCAAAAGCGACTAGTAGGGCTGCAGCTAACGAAGCCTCGAGTAATCGTCTGAGCATGAAACGGCATCAAAAGCGGAAGTGAGCGCGCAATGCAACAGAAATCACCATCCGACCGGAGCGCGGAACACGGACGGACATCGGCGCTGCATTGTGCATGTATTATGTATGCACGATGCAGCGTGGACATCCGCGATCTATCGTAAACACGGATGTCTGCGTTTACTATACAGCTGTATCTAAACGCTGACGGCCGCGCTGCATCGTGCATACATAATATATGCACCGACGTCCGTCGGTGTTCCACGCTCCATTCAAATGGTGATTTCTGTTGCATTGCGCGCTCACTTCCCCTTTTGATGCCGTTTCATGCTCAGACGATTACTCGAGGCGACAAATCTAGTGACTTTGTGTGCCGTTTTGGAGACTCTGACAGAAAAACTCTAATTCTGCAGTTACTGTCCTCAACAAGCAGCAGGTGCTGCTGTGAGCTTCTCCCTCCCCCTCCCAAAGCACAGGCCGTCAGTCCAGTAACCCTGCAACAGTCCCAGTGTCTGATCACTCCGCGGCCAGACGGCAGAAGAATCGCGCATGCACAAAATCACTACAGATCCCATCCAGACTTACGGAGCGGAATATAAATGAAATTGTTTTCTTCACTGTCATACTGAAATAAACCACAGCATTTAGCCTCTAGTACAAAAACATATTTTGGGTGTTTTATACACACTTTTTGGTCTCTTCCACAACGTTATTCCTCTCTCCTACAACGTTGATTACAATTACATGCAAACTGGGAAATATGCACACGAACAACCAGCTCAAACCGACGAGCTTGTACCTAAAAGAGGGCGAACTTCTGTCATATGGCGGTGGTTTGGATTTAAAAAGACAGACAAGGATCAGACTACCATACTTAGTAAGGTATGCCGCTGCCCGGTCCCATTCATTCATTGAATTTACCCAAAATATGCTATATCGTGATGTATATCGTATCAGGATATAAAATAAGTTATATCGGGATATAAAATTTTGGTCATATCGCCCAGCCCTACTTGGGATAACTGCAACAACTGCAATACCTGCGAAAGCTCCGACAACTCTCACAGCTGTGATGCATGGGATGCCGTCATCGATACATGAGACAACTATGATACCTGCGAGACCCGTAATACCTGCAATAGCTACAATAACTGCGATACCTGCGACACCTTTGATACCTGCGATAACTGCAATATCTGTGACACCTGTTTTACCTGCAACGCCTGCGATAATTGCGACAACGACGACATCTGTGATGCCTGCAATGGTGACAACAGTGATACCTTGGATATCTCTAATACTGGAAATACCTGCGACACTTCTGACACCTGTGATACTGATACAAACTGAAGCAGAAAGCAGGTGTAATCTTCGTTTCTCTCAACAAACACAGATATCTAAACTTCAAGTCAAAAACGGATGCTTCCTCGTCTATCACAGGACAAGAATCCTGGTCTCCTTGGTTTGAAGTCCAGCTTATTCCTTCTCTCTTGTTCCGCTGATTTTGTGGCTCTTTTTAAACCGGCAGCTATCTCACAACATCACACGCATGAATAAACTAAAATTCCCTCGTAGCCCTGCTGAGAGTCCAGTCTAGTCGTGTAGGAGCTGATCTGCTCTGTGCCGCTCTTATTCCAGTCGGGAGGTTGTTTGTTTATCGCCAGACTCTCAGCTGCTCTTCAGATAAAAACCGACACTAGAATCCATTAAATAGCAGCTCAGAGGAGAGCCTGACTGAAGATGACTGTTCCGTTTGAAATTACAAACATCCTCTTGCTTTTAATTTCTCCTTTCCCTCATTTGAATAAAGAGGACAGACGCTGTAATTAACAGGGTATTAAAAGGCAAGACAATGAGAGAGGAAGAGGATGAAGAGGAGGATGAAGAGGAGGATGAAGAGGCAGCAGAGATAGCAGCTGAACCAGAGGAGCTGAGCAGAATTAATAACCGGCCACATCTCTCCAAGGCCTCCTTAATGGGCTGTGACAGGAATTTATTCACACTTAGGCTGCTATTAAATCAAACGCCAGCCGAGTGGCAGCAGCAGAGGAAGAGGGAGGAGCTCTGTTGGGTCGGCCCATCCTGACTTTAAACCATCCTGAAGGTCCAGATGGAGGATCATCTCCAGAACCTCCAGGAGCAGAACCAAGATAGACACTGAATCTATTAAAAAAAAAAAAAAATGCAAACCTTCTAAATCTCTCGGTGAAAAGCTCTGCTGGTTAATTAATGAATGTATTTGTCATCTTCTCAGTTTTCCTTCATTAACTGCTGTAATGAAGTTCTGTGATTTGCTGGTTCCACAGAATTCGGTTGTCTTCTTACTGGAGCAGAAACGTGTGAGGGTTATACGCAGCATCACATCAGGAATGAAGTATAGCTAAAGCATCTAAAACATTTATGCAAACACAGCTGACTTCTACATAAACTTTACCTCTTTATACATATGTTTACATAAACTTCACCTCTTCATGCATATATTTACATAACCTGCATGTAGAAGAACAGACAGACAGACATTACCCCAGCGGACTGATAACCAGACCAGAGCATCACTCAGAGACGACCATGAAGAACCTGGAGGCTTGAAGCCTGATCAGAGCAGGATTAAACCAGGATTGAAACAGACTGGGACTGGAACCAGGACGAAATCAGGATTAAACCAGACGGAAACCAGGATGAAACCAGGTGTTAAACCAGACTGAAACCAGGATTAAACCAGACTGGAACCAGGATGAAACCAGGATGAAACCAGGTATTAAACCAGACTGAAACCAGGATTAGACCAGGATTAAACCAAACTCAAACCAGAATTAAACCACGTTGGAACCAGGATAAAACCAGGCTGGAAACAGGACGAAACCAGGAATAAACCAGACTGAAACCAGGATTAGACCATAAAGAAACCAGGATTAAAGCAGGATTAAAACAAGATAAAACCAGACTGACACCAGGACAAAACCAGACTGAAACCAGGCTGGAATCCGACTGAAAAAATACTGGAACCAGGACGAAACCAGAATGGAACCATGACTAAATCAGGATTAAATCTGACTGAAACCAGGATTTAACCAGGTGTTAAACCAGACTGGAACCAGGATTTAACCAGGTGTTAAACCAGACTGGAACCAGGATAAAACCAGGCTGGAACCAGGATTAGACCACGATTAAGCAAGACTGAAAACAGACTGGAACCAGGATGAAACCAGGTGTTAAACCAGACTGAAACCAGGTGTTAAACCAGACTGGAACCAGGATAAAACCAGGCTGGAACCAGGATTAGACCAGGATTAAGCCAGACTGAAAACAGACTGGAACCAGGATGAAACCAGGTGTTAAACCAGACTGAAACCAGGATAAAACCAGGTGTTAAACCAGACTGAAACCAGGCAAATGCCGGCTGTCAAAACCTGCTGGCTGACACGTCACACACTGTCAGTGAGACGCTTCTGATGAAGGCGAGAGCTTTCGCCAAAACTGTCAAGAAAGGTAACATCTATCTCTTCCCCTTATGTCTTAACAAAAGAACTCAAAACTAAGGATTAAACCAGGTATTAAACCAGAATTAAACCACGCTGGAACCAGGATTCAAGCAGACTGAAAAAAGAATGAAACCAGATTCAAACCAGGACTAAACCTGACTGACATCAGATTAGAGTTACTGGGATAAAACTGATCAGTGACAGCCTAACAGTTAACCTCACAGAAAAACATACAACACGATATTGAAAGGTGTTTCCATCTGCATAGCTTTATTCCATTTTCACTTTCTGCATGAATAACTATGAATGACAATGCAGAAAAAATAAAACCAAAATGCGACAAACTGCAGTGGAAGCAGATTCTAGAGATAAACCATAACATACATAAAACATGTGAACACGGCACTGACAGGGCTAAAAGCACAAGATTCCTCAGATTAATACGAGAAACAACCTTTGACTGCAGCAGTTTAATTAATTAATTAATCATTTTTAAATACTAATTCTGTCCCACCACAGTTCACTTTCTTATTTGGTTTCCTCACTGATTTGCATGGCTGTTAATGAACCCTTAAAATGGCTGTTTCTGTGAGTGAAAAGGAACTAATTCTAGGTTAAAAAGCATATAAAATTCCCAAAAACTCATCCAAAACCTTTACATCTAATGTCAGAGGCTTAAAGAGTTGCAGAAATGTTAATGAAAACATTCTTTAAGGTGAAATCAGCCTCATATGTTGTTAAATTTCTCTGTTAATGCAGCTGATAAAGACACAACAGTTACTAAATAAACGTTTTCCCAGATAAATAAAACAGAATTAAATATTTTGTACATTTTCTGTGTGTGCTGATAACAGTATATTTTAAATCAACTGTGCCTGTTGACCTCAGGAGTCCATCAACAGCTCAGCATGCAGCTGGAGATCCTGGAGATTCTGGAGGGTTTGGGGTAGAACTTCATTCCTCTCAGAGAACAGAGAACTTACTGAAAGTCTGGGTTCAGATGCTCTGAGGAACAGTTAGAAGGTAGAATCTGTTCCAGGGGTCTTCGTCTCAGAACCGAACAAAAAGCTCCATGGATCCTGTTATTCTGCCTCCTATCGGTCCATCGCTGGAGATGCTTCATTTTTTTGCAGCTCTGAGGGAATTTAAATTTTGATAGAAGTCGTCTTTCCACATAAAAACCTCCTTTCAGCGTTTCTGAGGATGAATCCTATATCAGCAGAGCGTCTGCAGCTTGTTGGACTTATCAGCTCACTTCAGCATCCATCTCCGTCAGCATCCTGCCACTGACGGATTCATGTTTTCAGCTGAGTTTCATCACTTTGTTGTTCCTTTGAAGACGTTATCTGAATGGAAGCAGCTTAACTGTGACAATCCTCAGCTGTCTGCACATCTATCAGTCTGTTCTGTCATCAGTTACCTGCTTCAGTTCTGGACACGGAGACACCTGAGACTCTGTGCTGCTGGAAATAACGTTCGGGATCGACTAAAACACAATACAGCCTCTGTACTGTAGAAAAAAAACATCTTCAGGCTCGACTAAAACAAAACAAAAGATTCTAAGCTCCATTATAAGTAATGTACAGGATCAACTGCGGAGGTTAATGTCCAAGATACTTAAAAAATGATTAAAAATGTGTTCAAAATTACTTGAAAATCATCCAGAATTACGGAAAAATTCCAAAAAATGATCTAAAATGACAAGAAATGTTCAGAATGACTGGGAAATGATCCAAAACCAGTTAGAATTTCTCTCAAAAGATTAAAAATCATCCAGAATGACAGAAAATTTGCAGAATGACCCTAAATTTGTCCAATATGGTTTAAAATTTATCAAAAATTAATCAAAATTTGTCAAAAATGACTTGAAAATGATCCAGGATTGCAGAAAATGTGTCCAAAATTGCACAAAAATTGTCAGAAATGAGAGAAACCTTCCCAAACTGGCTCCAAAAACAGACCAAAAATGATTTCAACATTAACATAAGTATTCAGCAATTGTCCAAAGTTACTTAAATCTGCTCAGAATGACTTGAAAATTATTTAAAATGACTAAAAACTTGCAGAATGACATGGCTTGCTTTTAAGATAAGATAAGATAGACTTTATTAATCTCACAAAGGAGAAATTTAACATTACAGGGCTCTTAGAAACAAAAAACAGAGGAGTGCAAAAGTCACAAAAGTGCAAGAACAAGATAATAAATATTGCACATAACAACAACTACACAGTAGTGTTATACAGTCTGATGGCAGTGGGGATGAAGGACCTGCGGTAGCGCTCCTTCTTGCACTGAGGGTGTCTGAGTCTCGTGCTAAAGGAGCTGCTCAGCTCCACTACAGTCCGGTGCAGTGGGTGGGAGCTGTTGTCCATGATGGATGAGAGCTTGGTCAACATCCTCCTCTCACCCACATCCATCACAGAGTCCAGTGGGCAGCCCAGGACAGAGCTGGCCCTCTTGGTCAGCTTGTTCAGTCTCTTCATGTCCCGCTCTGTGCTGCCCGGGGCCCAGCAGACGACAGCGTAGAGGAAAGCAGAGGCTACCACAGTGTCGTAGAAAGTCCTTAGTAGAGGTCTGCACACTCCAAAAGACCTCAGCCTCCTCAGAAGGTGGAGGCGACTCTGGCCCTTCTTGTACAGAGCATCGGTGTTGTGGGACCAGTCCAGTTTATTGTTGAGGTGAACACCCAGGTACTTGAAACTGTCCACTGTTTCAATGTCCTGCCCCTGGATGTTCACTGGTGGATGTGGGAGTGTCCTTCTCCTGAAGTCGACCACCATCTCCTTCGTCTTACTGGTGTTGAGGCACAGATGGTTGCGCTCACACCAGTCCACAAAGTCCATGATGACCGTGGGGCCATCTTCTTTGTTCTTTTAGCCGTAGCACTGTCATCACTTTGTCTTGTCTTGGGTTGTTTTTTAGGTGTGTTACAATACGAGAGAACTCACTCACTGTAAACTGAATTTACCTAAGGGTACAATAAATATTTTGAATCTTGAATCTTGGAGTTAGAAGCAGAGTGGTCAAAAACACTAAAAATCCAAACTGAGTGTTATATTATTTTTGTAATATTTTACGGTCTAGATTTTAGTGGTCAAAGTGTTCTAACCCACAACCCAAATATACCACTACAGTGGATGTTAGACCATGCTTGAAAACACAAAACTTTGAACCCATTTTTCTCCAAAACTACAGAAAGTGGGTCAGACCACTGAGCTTCCAAACCCTTCAAGTCATACAAAAACAATTAACTACACAACTTTGGTCATTAAGAAAGCTAACAAAGTGGGTAAGTCATAGAGGAAGTGAACTACGCAGCAAAAGCTATAGAATGAAGCTAACTACATAGCCAAAGCCATAGAAAGAAGCTAACAGTGCAGCTAAAGTCATAGACAGAAGCAAACAGCACAACTAAAGTAACTAAAAAACAGGTAATTACACAGCTGAAGTTACAGAAAGAAGCTAACTACGCGGCTAAATTAATCCAAAAACAGCTAAATACATGGCTATGGCCATAAAAAGACGCTAACTACATACCTTAAGTCATAGAAAATAGCTACACAGTTAAAATAAAAAAGCTAATTACACTTTTAGAGACATAGGCAGAATCTAAAGTACACAGCTAAGATCATAGAAAGCAGCTATCAATGAAGCTTCAGTGAGGGGGTTAGAACAGAGAGTCTTCTAACCCGCAAAAAAAAAAAAAACAACACATCACTTCTGTCTCTTATCTCATCCATCACATATTTTCTTGTTTTTTTTATCTTTTACTGCTCCACCCTCTAAATATTCCTCTACTCTCTTTCTCTCTGTGTTTCTGTCTGCTGCCCTCCTCATCCAGAACTCTGGCTGGACCGACTGCAGCAGATGTTTCCAGAACATGAACATCTGCTTCCCCGTCCAGCGGCTGCTCAGACTAACAGCTTTAACTCCCCGAAGCTTGCTGCCTTCACCGCTGCCTGGATGTGCAGCTGGACACGATCACAGCTAAATATGCTGCACAAACCCCGCAGCCAGAATTCAGACGAGGTTCTGGAAGAAGTTCTGGGTTTTTTTAGCCTCTGAGGGAACAACAGCAGCACGGATCAGGACGGACAAGCCTTCTCAGCAGGAAAACTAGAAAAGTCAAGTTGTAAGTAGCTTCAAAATAAGCAACAAAAACCAGTACAAAGATGATAGACTGCATGACTGTTAAGCTTCTGAATAAACCACAGATAAATAAAGAGCTGCTTCTGGAGGATAAACGTGACAATAAAACATCAGCCTTTTGAGTTTAGCGATATGAAAAAATAATCTTAATGTAGTTCTTTGGAACAGTGATTGTGATAAGACTCTTGATTTCAGTGGAGAAAAAGAAAATCAGCAGCTGGTCAGTTGGTGTCATTCCAGACAGCTGTGTTTCTCCATGTCTCAGACTTGTTATTTTGCTTATTAAACCAAGAGGAACACAAAAAATAAAAACTACTCGCATTTCAAAAGCTAAAACATCCTTCGTTGGGACTTCTGCTTAAAAATGACAATCATAGCAAAGCTGTTTTTGTTGGCTCACTAAATTTTTCCATTCAAATGTAAGGAAAAATCTAAAAGAATTTCCAGAAAATCTACTGAAGAAAGAAATATATTAACCGTCCACTGCATTTAGAAATATAGTCCAGATCAGTTCAGGCAGAATTCAGGAAACATGTCTCAGATTGTGTTATGTGGGACCCAAAATGAGGTTCTGTATTTCTGTAGGGTAGAATGGCCTGACTGCACATTACTGTCTTTATGTAATTCTGTAGTGTAGACTGATCTGCTGTACCTCATTGTCACTCTGTAGTTCTGTAGTGTAGATTGATATAACTGAACCTCATGATCAATCTGTAGTTCTGTCGTGTAGAATGGCCTGCTGTACCTCACTATCATTCTGTAATAACGTAGTGTAGAATGATCTAATGCACCTCCCTATTAATCTATAGATCTTTCATGTAGAATTGTGTGCTAAAGTTCACTATCACTGTGTAATTCTGGAGTGTAGAATGGTCTTCCGTACTTTACTATCATTCTGCATTTCTGAAATGTAGAATGATCTGACTGTGTCTCATTATCATTCTATAATTCTGTCATGTAGAACGATCTGACTGCACCTCATTATCATTCTATAATTCTGTCATGTAGAATGATCTGACTGCACCTCATTATCATTCTTTAATTGTGTCATGTAGAATGATCTGACTGTGTCTCATTATCATTCTATAATTCTGTCATGTAGAATGATCTGACTGCACCTCATTATCATTCTATAATTCTGTCATGTAGAATGATCTGACTGCACCTCATTATCATTCTATAATTCTGTCATGTAGAATGATCTGACTGCACCTCATTATCATTCTTTAATTGTGTCATGTAGAATGGTCTGACTGCACTTCATTATCATTCTATAATTCTGTCATGTAGAATGGTCTGACTGCAGCTCATTATCATTCTATAATTCTGTCATGTAGAATGGTCTGACTGCACCTCATTCTCATTCTATAATTCTGTCATGTAGAATGGTCTGACTGCACTTCATTATCATTCTATAATTCTGTCATGTAGAATGGTCTGACTGCACCTCATTATCATTCTATAATTCTGTCTTGTAGAATGGTCTGACTGCACCTCATTATCATTCTATAATTCTGTCATGTAGAATGATCTGACTGCACCTCATTCTCATTCTATAATTCTGTCATGTAGAATGGTCTGACTGCACCTCATTATCATTCTATAATTCTGTCATGCAGAATGGTCTGACTGCACCTCATTATCATTCTATAATTCTGTCATGTAGAATGGTCTGACTGCACCTCATTATCATTCTATAATTCTGTCTTGTAGAATGGTCTGACTGCACCTAATTATCATTCTATAATTCTGTCATGTGGAATGGTCTGACTGCACCTCATTATCATTCTATAATTCTGTCATGTAGAATGATCTGATTGCACCTCATTATCATTCGATAATTCTGTCATGTAGAATGATCTGACAGCACCTCATTATCATTCTATAATTCTGTCATGTAGAATGATCTGACTGCACCTCATTATCATTCTATAATTCTGTCATGTAGAATGATCTGACTGCACCTCATTATTCTATAATTCTGTCATGTAGAATGGTCTGACTGCAGCTCATAATTCTGTCATGTAGAATGGTCTGACTGCACCTCATTATCATTCTATAATTCTGTCATGTAGAATGATCTGACTGCACCTCATTATCATTCTATAATTCTGTCATGTAGAATGATCTGACTGCACTTCATTATCATTCTATAATTCTGTCATGTAGAATGATCTGACTGCACCTCATTATCATTCTATAATTCTGTCATGTAGAATGATCTGACTGCACCTCATTATCATTCTATAATTCTGTCTTGTAGAATGGTCTGACTGCAGCTCATAATTCTGTCATGTAGAATGATCTGACTGCACTTCATTATCATTCTATAATTCTGTCATGTAGAATGGTCTGACTGCACCTCATTATCATTCTATAATTCTGTCTTGTAGTATGGTCTGACTGCACCTCATTTTCATTCTATAATTCTGTCATGTAGAATGGTCTGACTGCACCTCATTATCATTCTATAATTCTGTCATGTAGAATGGTCTGACTGCACCTCATTATCATTCTATAATTCTGTCATGTAGAATGGTCTGACTGCACCTCATTATCATTCTATAATTCTGTCATGTAGAATGATCTGACTGCACCTCATTATCATTCTATAATTCTGTCATGTAGAATGGTCTGACTGCATCTCATTATCATTCTTTAATTGTGTCATATAGAATAGTCTGACTGCACCTCATTATCATTCTATAATTCTGTCATGTAGAATGGTCTGACTGCATCTCATTATCATTCTATAATTCTGTCATGTAGAATGGTCTGACTGCACCTCATTATCATTCTATAATTCTGTCATGTAGAATGGTCTGACTGCACCTCATTATCATTCTATAATTCTGTCTTGTAGAATGGTCTGACTGCACCTAATTATCATTCTATAATTCTGTCATGTAGAATGATCTGACTGCACCTCATTATCATTCGATAATTCTGTCATGTAGAATGATCTGACAGCACCTCATTATCATTCTATAATTCTGTCATGTAGAATGATCTGACTGCACCTCATTATCATTCTATAATTCTGTCATGTAGAATGATCTGACTGCACCTCATTATCATTCTATAATTCTGTCATGTAGAATGGTCTGACTGCAGCTCATAATTCTGTCATGTAGAATGGTCTGACTGCACCTCATTATCATTCTATAATTCTGTCATGTAGAATGATCTGACTGCACCTCATTATCATTCTATAATTCTGTCATGTAGAATGATCTGACTGCACTTCATTATCATTCTATAATTCTGTCATGTAGAATGATCTGACTGCACCTCATTATCATTCTATAATTCTGTCATGTAGAATGATCTGACTGCACCTCATTATCATTCTATAATTCTGTCTTGTAGAATGGTCTGACTGCAGCTCATAATTCTGTCATGTAGAATGATCTGACTGCACTTCATTATCATTCTATAATTCTGTCATGTAGAATGGTCTGACTGCACCTCATTATCATTCTATAATTCTGTCTTGTAGTATGGTCTGACTGCACCTCATTTTCATTCTATAATTCTGTCATGTAGAATGGTCTGACTGCACCTCATTATCATTCTATAATTCTGTCATGTAGAATGGTCTGACTGCACCTCATTATCATTCTATAATTCTGTCATGTAGAATGGTCTGACTGCACCTCATTATCATTCTATAATTCTGTCATGTAGAATGATCTGACTGCACCTCATTATCATTCTATAATTCTGTCATGTAGAATGGTCTGACTGCATCTCATTATCATTCTTTAATTGTGTCATATAGAATAGTCTGACTGCACCTCATTATCATTCTATAATTCTGTCATGTAGAATGGTCTGACTGCATCTCATTATCATTCTATAATTCTGTCATGTAGAATGGTCTGACTGCACCTCATTATCATTCTATAATTCTGTCATGTAGAATGGTCTGACTGCACCTCATTATCATTCTATAATTCTGTCATGTAGAATGATCTGACTGCACCTCATTATCATTCTATAATTCTGTCATGTAGAATGGTCTGACTGCATCTCATTATCATTCTTTAATTGTGTCATATAGAATAGTCTGACTGCACCTCATTATCATTCTATAATTCTGTCATGTAGAATGGTCTGACTGCATCTCATTATCATTCTATAATTCTGTCATGTAGAATGGTCTGACTGCACCTCATTATCATTCTATAATTCTGTCATGTAGAATGGTCTGACTGCATCTCATTATCATTCTTTAATTGTGTCATATAGAATAGTCTGACTGCACCTCATTATCATTCTATAATTCTGTCATGTAGAATGGTCTGACTGCACCTCATTATCATTCTATAATTCTGTCATGTCGAATGATCTGACTGCACCTCATTATCATTCTATAATTCTGTCATGTAGAATGGTCTGACTGCACCTCATTATCATTCTATAATTCTGTCATGTCGAATGATCTGACTGCACCTCATTATCATTCTATAATTCTGTCATGTAGAATGGTCTGACTGCATCTCATTATCATTCTATAATTCTGTCATGTAGAATGATCTGACTGCACCTCATTATCATTCTATAATTCTGTCATGTAGAATGGTCTGACTGCACCTCATTATCATTCTATAATTCTGTCATGTAGAATGGTCTGACTGCACCTCATTATCATTCTATAATTCTGTCATGTAGAATGGTCTGACTGCATCTCATTATCATTCTATAATTCTGTCATGTAGAATGGTCTGACTGCACCTCATTATCATTCTATAATTCTGTCATTTAGAATGGTCTGACCTCACCGCTCTGACTTGCTAAAGTAAGATGAATCACATATTTTAGAAAAACCAGGAACCAGAAAACAGAATACAGACTGAAGTGTTTCCTGTTTTTAAATGAATCATGGGAATTTTCCGCTTCACACATTTGACAAAAATGCACCCAAAATTCCAAAAAAATATCTAAAAATGAAGCACAATTTCTCCAAAATGACTCACAGAGTGTCTAAAGTTATGTAAAAGCATTCACACGGAAACGCATACAACTATGGCACAGTCAGGTTTAATAGATGAATAAACTAAATGTTAGAATCATATAAGCCTTTAACTGATTGTTAAGTTTTCAAACATTCTGTCTCACTGCAGACAATTACAACATCCAGAACTAGCAGGAAAACATGCAAAAATATCTATGTTAGACAGAAAATGTTTTTAAAAAGTTGTTTGTAGATCTTTACCACTAATCACTGAGAGAATCGAGTAGACAAATCTGCAGAAAAACCTGATATTTTCAGTGTACAGGTTGTTTCCACAGCAAAGAGAAGAAAATGCAACAAATCCGTGACCAAGATTAACTCTAGATAAAAACATCAGCCGTCCATCCAGAAATTAGTCTACAAAACCAGACTCTCTACCTGGTTCTTCATTCTCTGCTGGTAAACCTGATCCTGAATGCTGAAGCTTCTTTCGATGAATCACTGCTCAGGTTTGACTCAGGATCAAACCTCCTTCGACAACATTCCAGACGTGTCATCCAGTCGTAATGCTGCTGACGGTGAATACAGCTGGGATAGCTCTTAGGTGTGTTTGATGTCTGACACTTGAAACCACTCCAAAAGTGAACACCTCACTGAGAGATATGAAAAAAAACTCTTCTTTCCCTGTTAATATTTAAAACACTGCAGCTGCTATTTTACTCAACTCAGCTCTTTATAGCTGATGGTCAACTCGTCTTTTCTGCTATTAGGAATATTTAAACACCACAGATAATCTGATCACCTGTCATGGATCTGCAACAGGAGGATATTTAATCTTAGCTGTTTATACTCGGTGTTTATTACCGGAAAACTGATATTTTAGAATTACTGTTAACTACCAGAAGCTCGTTTCCTTCAGAATTTCATCAGTACAGCAGACAGACACATGAAACTCTCAGGATGAAAAACACACTTGAGTTCTGCTAAAAACTGCAACCAGATCAGTTTTTACATCCTGCCAGGTGTCACAGTCTAAACACTAGATCTGGATCCTGTTCATCTATAACCAACGCTGAGCATTGATATTATGGAATGTATCATAGCTTAATGTCACAACGAGACTAAACTGCCCCAAAGACGTGAAACAATCAAAACGCCCTATTAAACGACTAAAACGTCACATCAAAAGACAAAAATGTCCCATCAAAAGGCAAAAACGTCCCACTAAACGATCAAAATGCCCCATTAAGAGACGAAAACGTTGAATTAAACAATCATAACTCCCCATTAAAAGACAAAAAACGTCCCATTAAACAACCAAAATGTCCCATTAAAAGACAGAAATGTGTCATTAAACGAACAAAATGCCCGATTAAGAGACAAAAATGTCCCATTAAACAATCATAACTCCCCATTAAAAGACAAAAACGTCACATTAAACAACCAAGATGTCCCATTAAAAGACAGAAACGTGTCATTAAACGACCAAAACGTCCCATTAAAAGACAAAAACTTCACCATATACAACCAAAACGTCCCATTGAAAGACAAAAACATCCCATTAAACGACCAAAACGTCATATTAAACAACCAAACATCCCATTAAAAGAAAAAATGCCCCATTAAACGATCAAATCTTCCCATTCAAAGATAAAAACATCTCATTAAACAACCAAACGTCCCATTAAAAGAAAAAAATGTTCCATAAAACAACCAAAATGTCCGATGAATGTCCCATTGAACAACTAACATGTCGAATTAAAACACAACAACGTTCCATTAAATGACCAAAACATCCCATTAAAGTACAAACATGTCTCAATAAACGCCAAAAAACAGACAAAAAGCAAGAAACGAGAGACACAAAAAAACAAAAACCAAGAAGAATGAGACACAACACAAAAAAGAGATACAAACTGACAAAAACAACGGGAAAATACCACAATGAGAGAAAAAACAGCACAAAACTGAAGTGACATGAAAGAAGGGACACCAAATAAAGACAGATAACAACAAAAAACAGACAAAAAAGAAAAATGAGTCGCAAAATGAGCAGTCCTGTCACAAAGACATAAAGCTGTCCCAAAGACACATAAAACGATCCAAATGTCCCATTAAACAACAAAAATTACACAAAAAATTACAAAAACAAGAAAAATGACACATAAAACGCACAAAAAGAAAGAAAAATGGGACACAAAACAACTGTTAAGGTGTTTTTATACTCCTCCGGTTACAGATATTAACTAGATGATTCTTATGTCACAACGAAATGAACTGATGACAGAAAACAGCTGAAATGATCGATTAAATGAATCAGATCCCAGGAAAATGATCTAAATGTTGGCGTTTCAATGGCCTCTCTGCGGCATCAAACCTCCTTTATACACACAAACTGTCAGAGACGATAAAGTTTATTAACTGCAGCCTCTTAAATGAGTTTTGTACTTCACATCGTGGATTAACGCTAGCAGATAATAAGAAGTCAGCAAATAAAACCTAATGATTTTCCCGTCTGGGATGAATTTCAAGCCTAATTATTATTTCTAATTATAAACCTGAAACTTTGCTGAAGTAAAATCATGTGAAGCTGCAATAAAACGTAAAGTTTAGCTTTTCTTTAATTTCCTTCTTATCTTGTTTTCTCTGCTCTGATTCAAACCCGACAGAGTTAGTGGAAACAGAACTCGGTACCTTGTTGACCTCCAGGATCTCCCTCCTCTCCTCGCTGCCGGGTCGGTTCTGACCTCCGGACCGGTCCTCCAGTTTGGATCCATCGTCCTCCACAAACGGGATCAGTTGCTGGAAACACAAATATGGAAATATGACTCACTGTAGGAGGATCAGAAGTAAACAATTTAACAGATTTAGTTTATCTAGAAATGTATTTAGCAGAGACAGCGTACATTCTGCAACACCAGAATTTTCAAAAAATGTGAAATTCTAAACAAATTCTAATTGAAAGGTGATCCATAAAAACAAAAGACCAGAAATAAATGAAGAGCAGTTACATCAGGATCGATGAGCCACCTTAATGTCAACAGATTTATCGATTACTGACCGATACGTCAGAAGAAGAAGGTCATGCATGTCAATAAATGTTTCATAGATCAGCTGTAGTACCTGGTTGTTCCACCAGGTGGAGCCTCTTACTGTTTAATACTGTAGAGGCCAGAGGAGGCGTTACTCAGATTACAGTTCATGTTGGCAAACAGAGAGCATTGTAACTGGCAAGACTGGCGTATAACCAGAGACTTAGCTAGCAACGTTCACCATGACAAAGACTCCTGTGATGTTTAATGACTTCCAACTAGAGATTTTGTATTAAACAAGCATTAAAAATGGCCCAATTACGACTTACAAGTGACAGAATGAATACTGTAGTGTAGAATGGTCTGCTGTTCCTCACCATCATTCTGCAGTATGGAATGGACTGCTGTACTTTACTATCATTCTGTAATTATTTAGTGTAGAATTTTCTGCTGTACCACACTAGCATTCATTGTGAGAGTTTAGCTAGCAATGGGCGACATGACAAAGATTTCTGTGGTGGTTAATGACCTCTGACAAGTGATCTTGTATGAAACAAGCACTAAAGTCCACTAAAAAGGTCCAATTACAACCTACAAGTGACAGGATAAATACTATATAGTGTAGAATGATTTGTGGCACCTCACTATATTCATTAATTCCGTAGTGTAGAATAGACTGATGTACCTCACTATTATCCTTTAAATCTGTAGTGTAGAATGGTCTGATGTACCTCATTATTATTGTTTAATTCTGTAGTGTAGAATGGTCTGATATACCTCACTATTATCCTTTAAATCTGTAGTGTAGAATAGACTGATGTACCTCACTATTATCCTTTAAATCTGTAGTGTAGAATACACTGATGTACCTCACTATTATCCTTTAAATCTGTAGTGTAGAATGGTCTGATGTACCTCATTATTATTGTTTAATTCCGTAGTGTAGAATAGACTGATGTACCTCACTATTATCCTTTAAATCTGTAGTGTAGAATAGACTGATGTACCTCACTATTATCCTTTAAATCTGTAGTGTAGAATAGACTGATGTACCTCACTATTATCCTTTAAATCTGTAGTGTAGAATAGACTGATGTACCTCACTATTATCCTTTAAATCTGTAGTGTAGAATAGACTGATGTACCTCACTATTATCCTTTAAATCTGTAGTGTAGAATAGTCTGATGTACCTCACTATTATCCTTTAAATCTGTAGTGTAGAATAGTCTGATGTACCTCACTATTATCCTTTAATTCTGTGGTGTAGAATAGACTGATGTACCTCACTATTATCCTTTAAATCTGTAGTGTAGAATAGTCTGATGTACCTCACTATTATCCTTTAATTCTGTGGTGTAGAATAGACTGATGTACCTCACTATTATCCTTTAAATCTGTAGTGTAGAATAGTCTGATGTACCTCACTATTATCCTTTAATTCTGTGGTGTAGAATAGACTGATGTACCTCACTATTATCCTTTAAATCTGTAGTGTAGAATAGACTGATGTACCTCACTATTATTCTGTGGTGTAGAATGGTCTGCTGCACCACACATTCTGCTGTCGGGGACAAGACGCTCTGACTTGTTTGTATTTTTTCAAACCAGAACCAACACTTTGGGTCTCAATAAAAACCCCTCTGGCTGCAGAACCTGATCCGATGGCATAGAATATTTGGGTATTTTTAACATCTTCTGTCTTTTTATAGCGTTCTATGAGTTTTGTATTCAGTGCCTTTGTTTGATTTCAAAAACCCAAGATGACAAGATTGAGAGTCAATAGTGGAAATACTGAAGAGTGAGTTTACAGTATTTTGTTTCATAAATGTTCAACAAAACACCTTTTTTCGATAAATGCATGGAGAAACTATAATCTCTGATGCAGGTTTATTTGACAGGCTTATAAAAGGTGATTTACGTGTAATTATTCTAACGCCGTGACCCTCCTTCAGCCTGCCAGCGCTCCAGTCAGCGGAGTCTCTCTGCTGCTTCCATAAAGTAAACGTGATTCTGTGAAGCTCCAACAGTCCCACTCTCTTCAGCACAAACAGACGGCGGGCGAGTGGGAGATTAATTCATTTTTAAACGCTCCGTGTGCTTGACCTTGTCTGCTTGACACCACAGAAGCTGATGTTCCTCCAGGCGGCCTCCTGAGCTGCTTAACGCCACACTGCCCCCAGTGGACACCTGGGGCACTACAGCAGAACCACTGCAGCCACTGATCTGAGCGATGTCGGATATAAAGCGGTCTGTTCTGAATTTAATTTATACAACACTCATTTTTCTTTTGTTGTTGGAATTTTGTGAGTCTTGGTGATAATTTTGCATTTATTTGTCCTTATTTTGTGTCTCTTTGTGGTTATTTTGGGTGTTTTGTCGAGATATTGTATGCTTTTGTGATCATTTTCTGTGTTTTTGCAGGCGATTTGTGTCTCTTTGTGGTCATTTTCCTTTTTTGGAATAATTTTGGGTGTCTTGGAGGTAATTTTGCATTTATTTGTCCTTGTTTTGTGTAATGTACTGTTTCTTTGTCATTGTTTTGTGCATATTTGAGGTCATTTTCATTTTTTTGTCAAGCTTTATATCTCTTTTGTTGCCAAGAGTAGAGAAATGCACTATCATAAGCAAATCATCTTGTTTACATACTATGGAATTTCCAGCGAGATGAGAACTGAGACTAAAACGGAAAATTCCCTAAAAAGAACGAGCAAGACTGGCTGACTCCAATACACACTGGTTTAGAAAATTTACTTTTAGGTCACAAACAACAAATAATCAAACTAAATCTGAGTTGATGCAGTGACACTTCCACCTTAAATGACACCAGCTGACCCCTCGTCCTCATAAATGTGCGTTTGTCGCCGACAACTTCACATTTTCAGCACATGGTCAGTTTGTGTCTTCAATATAAAATTATTTTCTCAACAACTGCTGCAACCTTCAAGCAAACATTGTCAACATTTTTTTTGCACATTTTAAGTGACTAATTTGCACCTTTCTGCACAATCTACACAACTGTCTCACTGAAATAAGTGTTAATGTTTATATTTCTATGACCTTAGACTTGCTACACTTCAGAAAGACTACAAGTCTTTCAGCACTTGCTTTGTCTCCTTGAATTTGTCCTCCTCCTTTAAAATCTTTGCGTTTCGCACAAAAACAAGTCGGATTCTTCATACTTGCAAACCCACTTGGCAATGAAACTGATTCTAAGTCCGCATCTCAAATACAGTAGCACACACTAGAGTCCAAAAGTTTGGAAACAACTTCAAGTTTCTGTTCACAGTGTCTTTTGTATGAACTCTATGGATTATTCTGGGATGTATTTAGTGCTGGTCACAAGTTGCTTTCACTGATATGCACCATTTCCTTTTAGGTATGCATTGAAGTTACCAGACAACTGCTGAACAAATGTTAAAAGAAGGGTTTAGTTTTAGGGTTGAGAAGATTAACAAGAGTCATAACTTCAGTTCAAAAGTCAGACTTTGCATTATACACTTCAGCTCATTGGCTTTTGAGAGTATGTTTACAAAAATCCCCCCAAAGCTGAAGAGTACAGATACAAATACCTGATAATTATAGTTACATTCTATTCTGATTACTCTTTATATAATAATTATGTTTATTTGGTTGCGAAATACACCAATGAAATTATTCTTTTTTTTGTACAGATCTGATCTCGCTTCCCAGCTTGTGGCCTGTAGTGTAGATCTCAACATTTAGTGGGTTTCAGTAACGTTCCCTGCAGCATGTGAACCTGGAATCACAAAAAAATCTCCACAAACCAACATCATCTTCCTTCTCCAAACAGAAACTGTCATACCAGACAAGATGACAAACACAGATAGAGCAGGAGAGTCTGCAAACATCTCAGAGGCCAATAAAAACCCAAAACACACCTCCATCCAGTAATGACTTGGCAGGAAACTAATCCAAACTACGCAAAGGTCTGAGTGTTTGGCCTGAGGTTAAACAGCTGCAGACGGCAGACGACGATCTGAGAAAGCTCATTTGTCTGAGTCGTGTAGGAACAGAACTGGACAGAACTGACGTCATCAAGGGAAGTAAAAAGTACAAAACAGAGGAAGAGAGAGAACGTGGTGGCAAAAAGTTAGAGAAAGAAACTGCATGGAGGAGAAAACGAAACAGAAAAGGGGAATTCAAGAAACACGAGTCACAAACAGGCTGAAACAGAGGGAGAAGCATGACAGACTGTTGTAAAAATGTGGGAAAGCTTCCAGACAAAAAGACAGAAAAATGAAACACAGAACACCACAAAACAGATAAAAAGCAAGAAAAATTAGATATAAAACACCAAAAACCAAACAAAAAGCAAGAAAAATGACACACAAAACACCAAAAAACAGAAAAAAACAGAAAATGAGACACAAAACATCAACAATTAGACAAAAAGCAAGAAAAATGAAACACAAAACACTAATAACGAAACAAAAGGCAAGAAAAATGAGACACAAAACACCAAAAACTAGACAAAAAGAAAGAAAAATGAGACAAAACACCAAAAACCAGACAAAACACAAGGAAAATGATACACAGAACACCAAAAAACAGATAAAAAGCAAGAAAAATGAAACACAGAACACCAAAAAACAGATTAAAAAGCAAGAAAAATGACACACAAAACACCAAAAAACAGAAAAAAACAGAAAATGAGACACAAAACATCAACAATTAGACAAAAAGCAAGAAAAATGAAACACAAAACACTAATAACGAAACAAAAACCAAGAAAAATGAGACACAGAACACCAAAAAACAGATAAAAAGCAAGAAAAAATAGACACAAAACACCAAAAACCAAACAAAAAGCAAGAAAAATGACACCCAAAACACCAAAAACAGAAAAAAACAGAAAATGAGACACAAAACATCAACAATTAGACAAAAAGCAAGAAAAATGAAACACAAAACACTAATAACGAAACAAAAACCAAGAAAAATGAGACACAAAACACCAAAAACCAGACGAAACACAAGGAAAATGACACATAAAACGCCAAAAACTAGAAAAAAAGCAAGAACATTAGACACAAAACACAAGCAAAATGAGACACAAAACACCAAGAACGAAACAAAAAAAGCAAGAAAAATGAGACTCATAATATCAAAAACCAAACAAAATGCAAGAAAAACGAAACACAAAACACCAAAAATTAGACAAAAAGCAAGAAAAATGAATAACAAAACACAAAAAAACAGATAAAAAGGAAGAAAAATTAGACACAAAACACAAGGAAAATGAGACACAAAACACCAAAAAACAGAAATATAAAAGAAAATGGGACACAAAACAACAAGAACGAAACAAAAAGCAAGAAAAATGAGACGCACAATATCAAAAACCAAACAAAATGCAAGAAAAAATTACACACAAAACACCAAAAATTAGACAAAAAGAAAGAAAAAGGAGACACAAAACACCAAAAATTAAACAAAAAGCAAGAAAAATTTCACACAAAACACTAAAAACTAGACAAAAAGCAAGACAATGAGACACAAAACACCAAAAAGTAGACAAAAAGCAACAAAAATGAAACAAAACACCAAAACCTAACAAAAAGCAAGAAAAGAATGACACACAAAACACCAAAAATTAGAAAAAAAGCAAGAAAAATTTCACACAAAACACTAAAAACTAGACAAAAAGCAAGACAATGAGACACAAAACACCAAAAAGTAGACAAAAGCAACAAAAATGAAACAAAACACCAAAAACCTAACAAAAAGCAAGAAAAGAATGACACACAAAACACCAAAAATTAGAAAAAAAAGCAAGAAAAATGAAACACAAAACACCAAAAACAAAAACAAAAAGCAACAAAAATTACACACAAAACACTAAAAACCAGACAAAAAGCAACAAAATGAGACACAAAAACACCAAAATTAGACAAAAAGCAACAAAAATGACACACAACACCAAAAACCAGACAAAAAGAAAGAAAAATGAGACAACATCAAAAGGCAAAAAAAAGAGACACAAAACACTAAAAACCAGACAAAAAGCAACAAAATGAGACACAAAACACCAAAAGCCAGAGAAAAAGCAAGAATTAACTGAGTCACAAAGAGACTGAAAGAGGGAAAAACGTGACAGAATGATGCAAAAATGTGGAAACGTTCTCGTGTCAGTTTCCAGGCCCGTGTCCAAACTGTAAAGTCCTGGCGGCAGAAAGACAGAAGCTACAGGACAAACGGAGGAGAAGCACACGGAGTTTTAACGGTGGAGGTCTGATCCTGGCAGCCGCTGGAGGAAAAGGAAATGTGCTGAGTGTGGAGGGAAAGATGGATGCTGTGTTGCGTGTCGCCTGGTGAGTCAGACGGATGTGGTCTAAGCCTGACAGAGAACAACGAGCTAACGAAGTCCTCCTGGTTCACCAGCTGAGACTAAAAGACCAACAGAAAAAAGGTGAAATCATAAGAAAACAGCGGAGAGAACGAAATAAACACCTGGACAACAGAGGAACAGGAGGGAGGTCAATTAGAGGAGAAAACTGAAGAAGAAGAAAATGAAAAGTCAACTAATATGTAAGAGGAAACAAGAAACAGAAGAAAACAGCAGGAGAGGAAGCTCTGAAACACAAAACACGAGGAAGATTTACTGATTTTAACGAGAATTTATAGACTCTGGAACAAAATATTTGCAAGGTCTGGATTCCAATCAGCCAATAAAGCTGCTCAATCGATCAATACAGTTGGTTTACGGAGATACTTTGTTGTGAGAACTCAACTGTGGTTATGTAGCTTCTTTACGGATTATATAAACATTGTAGAGTCCTCTATTGTAAAAAAAAATATAGAGAGACATTGCACAATTCTTTTTAATGTCAAATAGAAATAATGTTGCACAGATTCTACTACATCTATTTATATACATGAAGAGTTTATTTGCAAAAACAGATAACTCCATTTTATAAATGTTCAGAAAGCTATTTTTTATTATTTACTTGAGATAATATTAATAATAACACTAATAATTTTTTTTCTCTATTTTGTCATGTATTTTTCTACTGAGTCAAATGTACTCAACTTCAGTTTGATTGATATTATCTCAAGTAAAGAATAAAAAAGTTTTCTGAAAATTTATAAAAATGGAGTTCTGTTTTTGCAAATAAACTCTTCATAGATATATAGATATATAGATATATAGATAGATATATAGATAGATAGATAGATAGATAGATAGATAGATAGATAGATAGATAGATAGATAGATAGATAAGAAAAATATTGATATCACGCAGATTTTTTAAAATGTTGCTATAAAGGCTTAAAGGATTCCTTGAGGTATTCAATTATTAAAATTAATCGAGGCAAAATTCTCTGAATCAAGGCTTCATTTAATCCTCTACATACTAGGTCATTGACTACTCCGGACCCAGATCTATAATGAATAAATTATTAGGGGATTTTAAATTTGACGGGACACTTCTACTTTAACTGGTGCAGCTTTTCTAGTGTTTACGTCGTTTATCTGATCACTATGAGGACAGTTTACCAGCCAGACTTTCTTTGTGTGAATCGACAAAAACTAAACCTTCAGTCAGAGTTAACGGGTATGAAGCTGGTTTTCTACTCTTTGTTAAATCAGACTTTCTGCTTCAAATTCAAACACTGGTAGTAAACTGTTAAACGTGTGTTAATATATTTATTTTATTAATAAATGCAGCTGATTACTGATAACAGACAGCTGCACAATAAAACTATCAGACTTCATTTATTCACACATGACATTGTGTTGAAGTGCATGTAGGTCTGACACTGACTCATAATGAAGGAAATCACTTTAATTTGAACCAAATCAAAGTAAAATTAAAGTCACTGATTGAATATTCTCTGTGATCAATACTAATAAACAGATCAGTTTTCTTATCAGCTGCAATTTAAACAGACCAAACGAAAACACATTTATGGGATTTCTGCATCAACAGCTAAATACATGCAGACAGGGTTCCCATGGCTTCAGTTTTAGTACAATACCCCTGTACTATGCTATATATTTACAGTACTATGCTATATATTTACAGTACTATACTATATATTTACAGTACTATGCTATATATTTACAGTACTATGCTATATATTTACAGTACTATACTATATATTTACAGTACTATGCTATATATTTACAGTACTATGCTATATATTTACAGTACTATGCTATATATTTACAGTACTATGCTATATATTTACAGTACTATGCTATATATTTACAGTACTATACTATATATTTACAGTACTATGCTATATATTTACAGTACTATGCTATATATTTACAGTACTATGCTATATATTTACAGTACTATACTATATATTTACAGTACTATGCTATATATTTACAGTACTATACTATATATGTAGAATACAGCACAGACATCCTCCCCTGTTCCTCCAGGACGTTTTGTTCTGTTGCACAGCATGTTCACTTCCTCTTTCGATGCTGTAACGCTGAGCACGGAATCCGATTACTCATGAATAGTCAGAATAATCAATAGAATACTCGATTGCTAAAACCGTTTATCGATAGCTGCAGTCCTTGACGATACTGCACAAAATGTTCTTTAGAAACTAGAATTTGTGGTGAAGTCTGGACTCCAATCAGCCAAGAACGGTTCTATATCGATCAATACGGTTGGTTAATTTGTTGTCAGAGCTCAGTTCTGGTTATTTAAGCTCTTTATGGATCCAGTACGTGTTTTTAGATCTTCATTTGTGCCATTTTTTGGGTCAAATAAACCCTTTTTTCCTCCTCGTGTTTTGCAGCTCGACACTTTCACCAAGTTTAATGCCAATAAAGTAAATTAAACTGTGAAGAGTCTGCAGAGAAAAGCACCATAAAGAGGAATAAAGCGTGTCGGAGGGAAGAGGAAAAAGCTGCTTCCAACAACAGCTGGACAGAAAACCTGCTGACGTGAGCGTTCAGTCCAGCTGTTCGTTAGCGGCTCTGCTGCTAATTAGGCTGCGATGAGGTCACGCTGCCCGACTCATCGATCCACTTCCTGCTCGGCGGCCAATAGCGAGCGTCCGTCAGCGGGAAGCTGAGTTGTGCAGGATGATAAATGGAGTCCAGGCTGAGGCCAAAATCAACAAGCTGAGACCGACAGAGCAGCTATCGGCCGGTCGGCAGCGAACCTCCGCCTCAGGAGGAACAAACAGCAACAGAAGGAGTCAGAGAAGCTCTGAAAGCAGCAGCTTTAGAACATCACACAACAGAACAGAGTTTTACTGAATAAACGTAGACCAAGCCGCCGTCACAAATCAGTTCTCCTCCTTCGTCCCCAGCAGGAGTCTGCCGACAGAGATTAGCTTCCAGCCAATCTGGAGGAGCTGAGAAGGACTGCAGTCATTAATCCAATCAAACAGTGGAGGAGAGTCTGAGACTAAAACATTCAAAACGCTGCAGGACTCTGACATGTTCTCCAGCAGAATAAACACAGAAGCACTGACGCTGCAACAACAGCACACTAAAACCTGACATTTATCAACAGTTCTACATGTACAATATCAATATTATATAAAACATAGAAGAAACTGTTTCTACAGAAAGAAAAGTCCAGCATTATTTTTTCTACGTTTAAAAGAAACTGTGCATTATCTCTATTTTCTACAATATTTTAAAAATATAGAATAATCTGCAATATTAAAAATGTTTTAGTTTTTTTAAAAGGCACAGTGTTCATATTTTGTTTTCATATTTAACAGAATCTGAAATATTACATTTTTTAGGTTAAAAAATGACAATATTTATAGAATATATTTTATATTTACAAGAATCTGTGCATTGTCATTATTTTCTACATTTTTCAAAAATATATATATAGAATAATCTGTAATAACACAAAGGTTCACATAAAATATGTGCAGTATTTATATGTATTTTTAAATTTCGAAGAATCTGAAATTTTCACATTTTTTCGTTAAAAAATGTGCAATATTTATACACATATTTTTACATTTAGAAGAATCTTTGCATTATATATATTTTCTACAATATTCCTTTAAATATATAATAATTTGCAATATTATGGATGTTTGCATTTTTGTTAAAAAAAATTGCAAACAAAATTTTGTTGTTTTTACATTTAGACGTATCTGAAATTATCTGAATCTGAAACATTTTTACTTTTGAGAATGTGCAACATTTACATTTTTTATTTACATTTAGATGAATCTTTGCATTATCAATATTTTTAATTTTTAATAACATAATGTGTTTCTTAAAAATGTGCAATATTATTTTTTACATTTAGAAGAATCTAAAATATTAAAATGTTTTATTTGAAAAATATGCAATATTTATATTTTTTACACTTAAAATAATCTAAAATATTAAAATGTTTTATTTGAAAAATGTGCAATATTTATATTTTTTACACTTAAAATAATCTAAAATATTAAAATGTTTTATTTGAAAAATATGCAATATTTATATTTTTTACACTTAAAATAATATAAAATATTATAGTGCTTTATTTGAAAAATGTGCAATCTTTAACTTTTTTACATTTAGAAGTATCTGAAATATTAACATTCTTACTTTTAAAAATGTGCAATATTTGTACGTTACATTATTTATATATATATATTACTGTGTGTTTTTATTTCTTCCTGCTGTCTGTGTTTCTGCATTAAACCCTCTGCTGCTGTAAATGTTCTGCTGTGTGATTAGTCCAGGATTATTTTATGTTCTAAGCTGAAAACATGTTTTTATGTTCCACTTCCTGCCTCTGTTGTGTATATTTATAGTGTACTGTATATACTGTGTGTCTGTGGATGCAGTGGGAGCTGTAGTAAAGCTGTGCTGGCCCGCGACCAGCTAAAGCAGCCTCTAGAGGAGCAGCTGAATGTGAGGCTGAGTGGAGGTCCGGAGGGAGCCGCTGAGATAAGAGGCCTCCTGGGTTCAGGTGTGTCGCTTCTAAATGTGTCCTACTTCCTGTAAACTAACAGCTCCTCGTTTAGACCACAGTTGGTGAGGAAGGAAGAAAAAAAAACACTAACAAGCTCACAAAGCATCTTCGGACGTCTGCAGCTGGATGCATCAATCAATCCTGTCAAATTAAAAGTGCAGCTCCAGCAGCTGGAACCACATTTAGAACCTCATTCTGTAGCATCCACTTCATGGAATAAAAGATCTGAAGACAGCAGCAGCCCAAGCACAATATAGCAATATAATAATATAATAATTAGAACACAATCTGGAGCATAGCACCATCATCATCATGTTTTCAACCGTGTGACATACACATGTGGTGTTTTTATCTACTGAGAGACACATTATTAGTGAATTAATCCGTCAGAACCAGAACATTTCCACCTTCAACTGCAAGAACCACTCAGAACCAGAAGATTCTTTATCTACAATTACTTCAGCACAAAACTACAAAAGGTTCTCAACCTCACCTGGAAACAAGAGACCTAACTTTGAAGATTCTTTATGTCAAAAATACAAAGGCAACACAAATTCTCCTATATGTAAATAATAATAATAAATACTACACAGATACCTCTGTATGTAAAAAAAATGAAAACCTACACAGATACTTCTATATGTAATAAAAAACAAATACTACACAGATAATTCTATATGTCAAAAACACAAAGACAACACAAATTCTTCTATATGTAAAAAAAAATACTACACAGATACTTCTATATGTAAAAGTCAAAGTTAATACTACACAGATTGTTCTCTATGCAAGAAAAAATATAGAAAAATATTGCACAGATTCTTCTACATGTAAAATATATAAATATTAGATTGTTCTATATGTAAAATATATTTGTTTACATAAATATTGCACATACACCTCTATGTGTATAAAATAAAAATACTACATAGACAATTTTATATGTAAAGAAATATAAAGATTACAAAGACTCTCCTATGTGTAAGAAAATATACAAATATGGCACAAATTATTCTATATCTAATATAGCTATATATATCTAAACACTACTTAGATTGTTCTATATGTAAGAAAAATTATAGAACTATTGCAAACATAAAAAATATATTTATAAATATTACAGATTTTTCCAAAAGAAAAAAAACCCATTGATATATACTGTTTTAAACTCTCTGTGCAAACGTTAATTTTACATATCTATGAAAATAATACAGATTTTTATATTGAATGTTGACGTTTTTTTACACTTAAAATGTATATTGCACACATTCTTTCATATGTTGCACTGATGCTTCATGGCTCACAAACACAGCGAGTAACTTCTTGTTTCCAGGTGAGATGGAGAACTTTCTAAAGTACCTCGTGTATTTAATGAAGCCAGGGAACGTTTTACCTTCACACCGTGAATATCTTCAGAGTAAAATCAACCTGTCCACACCTTCACTGACACCTGCGCTCACCTCAGGTGGAATCGGGTCGAGGCCGGCGCAGTTTTCGTTGCATTTGTCGTAAACGAGGCGCAGCTTCCTGAAGAGGACGGACAGCATTCGGAGATGCTCCTGCAGCTTCCCCAGCCGGTCCTGGTGGGTGTTGGGGTGATACGTCACTCCGTTCGGCAGCTGAGCAGAACCGACAGGTAAAGGTGTGTCAGGAAAATGTAGCTAAACACAATAGAAAGCTAGAAAGCAGCAGGAAGTAGTCCGACAAGCCCTCTGACCGATAATAAACCATCAGAAACCCGCAGCAGATGCATTTTATTCACTGTATCTGATAAAAACCAAAGTGAATCACAGCAGTTAGTGGTCATAAAATGGTCCTGATATTCTAATAAAATCACAGTTAGCTTCAGATGATAAACAGCTTCTCTGCTGCACTTCGTTTCCTTCAGACTCCAACTGAAGCAGCGGTAAAGTACAGCGAGTCTTAAAGAGCATCTCTGAGCCTCTGGAGCTCAGATTAGATGATATTTTTCAGATTAAACAATGATTAGATGATAGATGGGATTAGAAGCATCCTCCACAGGAAGCAGCAGCCTCCAGACAGACAGACGGACAAACGCTGACTATCGTTATGACCGTCAAGCAGCAGATCTGCTTGTTTGGGTTTAACAAGGAAACATCCAGAAGCCGACCAGCAGAAGCGAACAGAACCTCATCAGAACCGACTGTTAGCTGCACACATTAATCAATACATTGATTATGAAGACATGGTGCAGGATTTTCACTCCTCTTCTCTCCAGCTCACATGTGGAATAAAACAAATAAATTTGAAGTGATTTTATAAAATACTGTTGAAACAAAAAATAAGAAAATACTCATTATAGGGATGATATTGATTATTGAATAATCAATTAATTGCAGCTAAAAATCAAACAACTGAAGCAGATGGAGAACAAATCAGAGTCAGGAAAAGGCTAATAACACCACCAAATAATGCGGCGGAGTTATGCGACAGTCGGCGTTGGTTTGTCTGTCTGTTAGCAAGCTTATTCAAAAACAGGCTAATCTAGCTAATTATTCATTCATTCAAATCTGCCTCATCTTCTTATGTCTTGCTTGATTGTCTCTGTTTGCATGGTTTGACTGTGAACGCTGTTTTTAAGGGTGCTATATAAATACAGTTATTACTCCACCAAGGAACGCAGAGTTATGTGATGATTGGGGTCCGTCTGTCCGTCTGTTCACAACATTACTGCTAAAAACCAAACAATTTAAAATGTATTAACCAGAAAGGCAGCAGACGGAGGATAAACCAGAGCGAGCAAAAAGCTCTTTTTCATCTCTAAGTGCTGGACAGATAAAAACATCCAATGAAGAAAAAAGCAAACAAACAATTTGCATTCCTCGTAAGATCGTCTCGTTTCAATTTTTACTGCTTAGAGGAGAAACTATAAACTATCAGAGGAAACAGATGATTAGTCACAGGAATGAAACGTTCACATCAGAAAATCTACATTAATGTGTCGACTATTTACTGGAAAAGCAAAAAGAAAGGGGAAAGAAAAGGTCAAATTAGTGTACAAGCTTTTCTATTTTTTTATTTTGCTGTTTTAGTTTACAGGAAAACGGCTGCTGACAGTTGTTCTGGCCACTGGATGGAGGATGATTGTCTCGGCAGCCGGGATTCTATTTAACTGTGAATTTTAAAAAGGATACAGAACATTTTTAAAAAGATAATACAAATCTGGCTTCTTTCCATTAACTGCAGAGGAAAAAATTTTAACTCAGACTGTGAAACTTGAGTTTTTCTGCTGATTTTAAAGAAGAATATTACAGAAAATGTCCCCGTGCAGCAGGTCTGGTTCTTTAACTTTATTCTGTATAAAACTTCAGCGTTTTCATGAACGTCTTCGCTACTCTGCAGCTCCAACACACAGACACTCGGCTCACCCGGTTTCCATCCAGTAAAAACACCATCTGGACGTGTTAACAAGACGAGAAACGAGACTTTCTCTTCTCTTCGATGAACTTTAAACTCTCTTCTGTCTCTGCCGGATTCTCACTTCTGCTGCTTTTGGCCTTTTGGTTTTGCCAAAACTGAGGAAAACTCAGTGGCTGAAGCTTTTCTCCAACTGGCTGCTTCTTATTTATAAACCCTGCATCTAAAACTCCTTTTATTTACATTTTATCCCTCCGTCACGTTAACATCTTGACTATTCTTTATATTCTGCGTTTATCTTTTGGTTTTGTGAGATTCCACATAAATCTGCTGCATCTTTGTGGAGGTTTTAAAACTTTGGGATTCATATATAAACAATACAGCAACTGTACTTTAAGCTGTGTAAAGTTATTTGAAGATTTTTTTCAGCACCGATATTCATCCAAAAACACCAGAGAGAAAAAGATAAAACAAAAATCACAAACATCTTTCTCATTCACTTTGCTTTTTAATTTACCACCTATTATAAAGCGAATAGTCTGTAAAAATCAAAGTTCACTGCAATAACAACAGCTCAGATGAATGAGACTCATCAATAATTAATGTAAATTACATTCAGTTTGTTGCTTCCAGCTGTTTAGGAAATGTTCCTCTGAGTTTATTAAACATCTGCAGCGTCAGCCAGCAGCAGGAACCAATCAGAGAGAAGCTGAACACGTTTATACAGGACTTTCATTAAAGAACGAAAACTCTAATTTATCCCTGACATGGACAATAATGATCAATCAGCTGTTGTATGAGCTGCACGTTTAGACATAAACTATTATTTAGAGCATTTGATAAATTGATGTTTGATTGGATTCAGCTCAATTTAATAGAGAACTGGTATTTAACAACAAAAAAGGAGTATTAAAATGTCTAAATAAGATATAACAATAATAATCATCACATTAGTGGATTATTCTGTTTTATACATGACGGAAAGTGGAACTATGAAAATCATTAAAATGTCTGAAGAGTTTCTGCTCCTCTGATTAATATTTATCTCTCAAAAGTTTGGGGCCACCAAAACAATTATTATGTTGCTCTAAAGGAGTTAAAGTTGCTCTATATTAGCTAAAGTTGCTCTATAATAGTTAAAGTTGCTCTAAATAAGGTAAAGTTGACCTACACTACTGTTCAAAAGCTTGGGGTCACTCAGACAATTTCACCTTTTTCATGAAAACTCACACTTTTATTCATGTTCTAACATAACTGTACAAGGGTTTCCTAATCATCAATGAGCCTTTCAACACCATGAACTAACACAATGCAGCATTAGAACACAGGAGTGATGGTTGCTGGAATAGTCATTTACCACATTAACCATGTCTACACTGGATTTATCATTCATTTAATGTCATCTTCATTGAAAAAAACGCCTTTCTTTCAAAAATAAAGACATTTCGAAGTGACCCCACACTGTTGAATGGTAGTGGAAACACAGCGTGTTCATGTCCACATACGTGTATCAGAGTCAGACCTGCATGTTCCTGAGCAGCTGGAAGATCTCCATCGTTCTGAGGACGATGTCTTGGACCGTCTCCTGGCCGATGCGACACAGTGACGCCGTGTTGACGTCACGAGCTGCCTGTGGCGGTGGCTGGCCGCCGAAAGGCGACACCAGAGGAGGGGTCGTCATGGAGACAGCTGATGAAGATGGAGGAGGAGGTCCAGGTGAGCTACCTGTCAGGATGCTCCACCAGAACACCTTTACATGCCTACAGAGCAGAGAGAAGATGAGAACTTCAACAACTTTAACCTTTATTTCTACAGGCAATCTCACTGAGACATGGATCTCATTCTCAAGAGAAGCCTGTCCTCCAGTAACACAACAAAACAACAGTGAGTCACGGACAAACAGCACTGAGGGACCTGAACTAGACAATATAACAATAAAATATAAAAGTGACAGGTTCATGACAAAACACAACAGATACATCAAAATTAACGTGCAGAAGCACCGAGCAATAAAGTTAAAGAGTCATGATGCTGCCACCACCGTGCTTCACCTCATGATGCTGCCACCACCGTGCTTCACATCATGATGCTGCCACCACCGTGCTTCACATCATGATGCTGCCACCACCGTGCTTCACATCATGATGCTGCCACCACCGTGCTTCACATCATGATGCTGCCACCACCGTGCTTCACATCATGATGCTGCCACCACCATGCTTCACATCATGATGCTGCCACCACCGTGCTTCACATCATGATGCTGCCACCACCGTGCTTCACATCATGATGCTGCCACCACCATGCTTCACGTCATGATGCTGCCACCACCGTGCTTCACATCATGATGCTGCCACCACCGTGCTTCACATCATGATGCTGCCACCACCATGCTTCACATCATGATGCTGCCACCACCGTGCTTCACATCATGATGCTGCCACCACCAAGCTTCAAATCATGATGCTGCCACCACCAAGCTTCAAATCATGATGCTGCCACCACCATGCTTCATATCATGATGCTGCCACCACCATGCTTCAAATAATGATGCTGCCACCACCGTGCTTCAAATCATGATGCTGCCACCACCGTGCTTCACCTCATGATGCTGCCACCACCATGCTTCAAATAATGATGCTGCCACCACCGTGCTTCAAATCATGATGCTGCCACCACCATGCTTCATATCATGATGCTGCCACCACCATGCTTCATGTCATGATGCTGCCACCACCATGCTTCATGTCATGATGCTGCCACCACCATGCTTCAAATCATGATGCTGCCACCACCATGCTTCAAATCATGATGCTGCCACCACCATGCTTCAAATCATGATGCTGCCACCACCGTGCTTCACGTCATGATGCTGCCACCACCGTGCTTCACGTCATGATGCTGCCACCACCGTGCTTCAAGTCATGATGCTGCCACCACCATGCTTCATATCATGATGCTGCCACCACCATGCTTCATATCATGATGCTGCCACCACCGTGCTTCATATCATGATGCTGCCACCACCGTGCTTCAAATAATGATGCTGCCACCACCATGCTTCATATCATGATGCTGCCACCACCATGCTTCATATCATGATGCTGCCACCACCATGCTTCATATCATGATGCTGCCACCACCATGCTTCAAATCATGATGCTGCCACCACCGTGCTTCACGTCATGATGCTGCCACCACCGTGCTTCAAGTCATGATGCTGCCACCACCGTGCTTCAAATCATGATGCTGCCACCACCGTGCTTCAAATCATGATGCTGCCACCACCGTGCTTCAAATCATGATGCTGCCACCACCGTGCTTCACATCATGATGCTGCCACCACCGTGCTTCACATCATGATGCTGCCACCACCGTGCTTCACATCATGATGCTGCCACCACCGTGCTTCACATCATGATGCTGCCACCGCCGTGCTTCACATCATGATGCTGCCACCGCCGTGCTTCACATCATGATGCTGCCACCGCCGTGCTTCACATCATGATGCTGCCACCGCCGTGCTTCACATCATGATGCTGCCACCGCCGTGCTTCACATCATGATGCTGCCACCGCCTGGCTTCACATCATGATGCTGCCACCGCCTGGCTTCACATCATGATGCTGCCACCACCGTGCTTCACATCATGATGCTGCCACCACCATGCTTCACGTCATGATGCTGCCACCACCGTGCTTCACATCATGATGCTGCCAGAACCGTGCTTCACATCATGATGCTGCCACCACCGTGCTTCACATCATGATGCTGCCACCACTGTGCTTCACCTCATTATGCTGCCACCACCGTGCTTCACCTCATTATGCTGCCACCACCGTGCTTCACGTCATTATGCTGCCACCACCGTGCTTCACACCATGATGCTGCCACCACCGTGCTTCACACCATGATGCTGCCACCACCGTGCTTCACATCATGATGCTGCCACCACCGTGCTTCACATCATGATGCTGCCACCACCGTGCTTCACGTCATGATGTTGCCACCACCGTGCTTCACGTCATGATGCTGCCACCACCGTGCTTCACGTCATGATGCTGCCACCACCATGCTTCAAATAATGATGCTGCCACCACCGTGCTTCACATCATGATGCTGCTACCACCATGCTTCTGGATATTTAACAAGGTTAAGTTCTGCAGTTAGTCATACAGATTAGTCAGGTTATTGTCCATAATTAATAACACTGGAGGTTCTCAGCTATAATATGAATTATAGTCAGGTAAAGTTGTACTTTATATAGTTATTGAAGGGTTTTATGCTAAATATAAAAACTTATATAGGTAAATTAATACCAAAAACAACACTGTGGGGTCTTAACCTTGTTAGATGAATTTGTAAAATCAGTCATACTCTTTTTTTTTTCCACAAGAAAGCACTTTAAATGACCTGAGTGAATAACTGTGAATGAGACATTTAGGTTGAATTTGGGCAGTTTCACTAAATCACATTTTAAACATTATTTATTTTTACAAAAGCAATGATTGCATGCCTTTTAGAGGATGCTGTAATTATCATCACTGTGATTAAACTGACTAAACCCTGATGATGTGTTGAGTCAGTCCAGGAAGCTCAGGTGTGTTAGTTATAGTTAGCAGTTAGCAGTTAGCAGCTACAGCAGCTTAAAACCTCCTCAGCTGTTAAAAAACTGTTTAAATGAACCGTTCAGCAGCCGGAAGCTTCAACACGCACACAGTCTGAGCTCTGGCGGTAAAATAAGTTCTTCGTGGAGGTTTTAGAGACAGTTAAAGGTTCTTCAGACAGAACCGGTTTAGTTCAGGACTTTAACTGTCAGCAGGTAGCGGACCATTAGCTCACATGTTCGGCTAACAAAAACTCCGACTCTGTTTATTCTGTAGATTTTAATGTTCAGAGTGAGCTGTCGACTTTACAGTGCAGAGATTGAAGTTCTTCATCTAACAGAACAGATCTTAAGGTGTGTCTTTACCTGCGTGACGCTGATTTATCTCTTTGTTGACATGTCGAGTCCTGTTCTGCTGGAGGAGCTCAGCGCCGCAAGCATCGCGAGATGTTATGCCGGGACGCGACTAGGGGCCTTAAGACTTGTAGTAGAGGCGCAAATATTTTACAATACTTTCTTTAATTCATTTGCGATTTTCACCAGGAGAAACATCACAACCGATACTAACGGTGTAATTTAATATAGCATTTTTAGACTGCTTTTAATGGATGCATTCCGTAAGTTTTTTTTTATTTTTAAAAAGAAAAAAAAAAACCTTTACGGTAAATAAGGGCGCACTTCAGTTCTGTGCAGGTTATGTGGCAACAGCGCCACCTCATGGATTCTGTTCATATAACTCCATCAGCTGTTCATCATCTGTTCAGCATGTTTCTGACCCATCACACTTATTTCTCTCTTTGTTCATTAAATCACAATAAATCCAACATACAGCCGGAATACTTTCACAGCCACCAGAGTTCAAAATAATTTCAAACACAAGAGATTTCATAATCAGACAGCCAGACAGCACATAGAAACAATCTCTTACTTCATGGATTCTTCTTCCACATGTTTTTAAATTACATATATGTATATAAATAGAATCACAAATGTATAAGTAAAGTTTACATTTTCTCACAAATGTTGCTTTTTGTTTTGTTTGTTTGTTTTTACATGGCAAGCTGTTAAAATACGTGGTTACAATAACTGTAATTCTTCAAATATTTTTTTCAAAAATGAAAGCATTAACTTAAAGTTTAATAGTGCAAATACTATTTATAAACTCAGTTTCTATTTCAAAAAAGAATTCTGTCACCTCATAATTTTTCCCTTTATTGCTTTTCAATTTTGAATCATCTGCAATTTGGTTTGATTGTTTTGTTTAGAATTTATAAAAACAAAGAACAAGAAAAAAGTTCTTTCATGTCAAAATGTAAACAGATCTCTTCAAAGTGATGCCAAATATTTCACCCCTTTGCTTCACGTTATGATACTGCCACCACCATGCTTTGCATCATGATGCTGCCACCATCTTGCTTCACATCTGGATGCTTCCACCACCATGCTCCACAACAGGGATGGTGTGTTTGTGGTGATGTTCAGTATTTGGTGTCCATCAAACATAGAATCTCGTCTGATGGTCTAAAAGCTCCATTCTGGTCTCCTCACACCAAAGAACCTTCTTCCAGGTGACTTCAGAGTCTCCACATGTCTTCTGGTGAACTCTAGTCCAAATTTAAATTAATTTTTCCAACAGGGTCTTTCTCTTTGTCCCCATAAAGCAGGGGTGTCAAACTCCGTTCCTGGAGGGCCACTATCCTGCATGTTTTAGATGTTTCCCTCTTCCAACACACCTGATTCAAATGATCAGCTCATCATCAAGCTCAGCAGAAGCCTGATAACGAGCCTGATCATTTGAATCAGGCTTTTTAGGTGAAGAATGGATAACAGCTGCTGAAGTAACTTCTTTCTCTTAATTATTCTGGGCAATTTCATTGTTTTTACACATGTAAATGTCAAAGAGGAAACACATTATCTTTGATAAATCGAGGCTCTTTTTTGCAGTGTTTTGTTATACAGTGCATCCTGCAGCTTCTGCTCTTCTAACAGCAGAATTACTGCTCTGACTCGCAGAAACTGGAAATCAGAGCTTTATTGAAAAATGGACGCCTTCAGGCTGGAGTGGGGCTGAAAGCAGATTAGGATGCTATTACTTAATTTACATCATTCCTTCATATTTGGGGTTACAGGCTGGATTTCAATTTCCTTTTATCTGCAACACAGTTAGCGTAATAACAGCCTGAAGTCATTACTTCCACTTTCTCTCTCAAGTTCACCTGACTGACCGCTAGAACAGCAGAATCAGAGCAGTTTAACTTTACAATCATCTGTGTTTATTTAGAAGGAAGCAGTGATGGAGGATACAGGTATGAATTAATGTTCTGTGGCTGAATTACACGTCTGATATTAAACAAGGAGTTTTAAAAACGACTCTTCTTTCCTGGAAAACTGAAGTTTGTGGCTGTACGAACTCTCTGTCTGGTTCACCGTCACATACTCAAATGTACATTTATGGAATATTTGACCCAAAGGGCAACAATCATTTTTCTGCAGGATCTGTTTAATGTAACAAATTTTGATTAAAGTTTAATACTGTAAATATAAAATATTGCTAAAATTAACTAATATTTTTGTCAGTAAACTAAAAAAAAAAAAGGTACTGATTCTGTAAATTTGCAACAAATGTGTATTAATGAAAAAAATATATTTTTAGGGGATTATGTTTTCCGTTATTTTACTGCTGCAGGATCATAGTTTTCTACACTTTTTGTTTGATTTAGTGTGATAAATATGAGTCCTGAACTCCTGAGAGCTTATTGATTATCACTGATCAGTGGAAAGAGAAACAACAAGAAGTACTGATCAAATCAAAGCACACTGATAGAAAACGTATTGATTTAATCAGTTTTTCATGTTGATGAGATCAAGCCTCAGTGAGACTAAATGTCAAAGAAGAGGTCTGGATTCAGAATAGATTAAAGTTTATTGTACAGTACATTTGTCATTTCAGTTTCATAGTAAATACGTTTAAAAGCAAAAACAGATAAAACCTCGTACAGGACAAACGATCTTTTCCCCTAAAACCAGCCGAGCTCCCGCTGATATAAACCTGATTCACAGTGAAACGGCAGCAGAACCTCCTGCAGGTTCTACTTCTTGGGGTTCTCGCACAGAGAACATCCAGGCTTCAGGTCGGCCTGCCGCTCCATCTGGATGGTGACCGAGTGGAAGTTGTAGGAGGAGAAACAGACCTGAGTCATTTCTCTGAGGACCGTCTGAGCATCCACAGTCTCATCTGGAACCACAGGAGCGTTACGATGGGATTAGATATTCAGCAGAGAACCTGATTACTGGAACTAAAAACACTAATTTAATGATGAACACATCTACGTGGATTTTAGAGTTTCCACTGCTAAACTATCACCTTTGAATATAAATTATTAATCATCTATTGTCTTCACTGTGGATCTTTTAATCCTCTAAACCTTAGAAACCACCAGCAGGTTTGAAACGTTGTCTTTAAAAAAAACAGCAAATGACACCATTTATCAGGCAGAAACTGTAAAAACAGAAATAACTGCATGATGTTTAACTTCCAAACAGTCCCTATACTGCTAATCTAACATGTTCAATCAGGAAACAAAATCTTAAATCACTTTATTCTAAATACCTCGTTTAAAAAAATGCTCGAAACAGATGACGGAAAAAAACAAAATTCTGAGTAAAGCCAGGACTAACTCAGCTGAGACCAACAGTGTTTCCTCAGAGAGACTGAGAGGAAAATCAAAGCGATTTGTCAATAAATAAATGCAGTATGACTCAGAAACAGTGAACAGAGGAGCAAGTTGTTGGAGATTCATTCACCATGGTGAAACATCTCAAGTGTTAAATAATGATTTAACCACAGAGTGAATCCTGTCTACAGATTGTCCTGGTATTTTCTGGGTGTTAAATGATGACGATGTCAAAATGCACTTTTTAAAGTTTCCCTAAAACCTTTCCAAAAATGACAATTATGTCCAAAACAATTCAAAACATGTCCAAAAGATCTCGCAACTTCTCCAAAAAAGGTGTCTTCTGTCCTTTCATTGTCTATAATTGTTCTGACCAACATGCTGACATGAGGCCTGAAAGTTTACCCAGAATGCACTTTGAAAGTTTTCTCTGGTGAATTATCAGAAAACAGAAACACAACCACAGTACCAATGATTGTTTCTATGACTCTGTGTCATTAAACTGTAGTTTTCAAAATATTTATAGAATGAAGGTAGAACTTTGATCACTAAATAAAGTTACTGTGGAGAATCAGATGATTCTGAGGAGGTTTAGGGGAAGTTTTTAGACTCACAGCTGCTTCCCAATCATTTCCATTCAGCTTTTTGATATAAACCTGCATTAGCTTAAGCTCTCGTATGCTTCAGTGTTATTTTCAGAGAAGATAAAGTTCCCTGGTGTCCTCACCGATGGCGACGTGAGCGGACAGAACCGCCTGGTTGACAGTCAGAGCCCAGATGTGCAGGTTGTGAACAGCTGTGACTCCTTTAACCGCCAGCAGACCGTCTCTGACCTCCGAGTACTTCACGCCTGACGGGGTCCCTGAAAACACACAGATAAATAATGAAAACACACAGATAAATAATGATAATCAGACATGGTGGAGATGCTGTAGCGTCTCCATGGTAACAGGACGTAAAGCCTCACCCTCCATCAGCACTATGAGGATGTCCTTGATGATGGTGAAGGTGGTGCAGAGGACCAGGACGGAGAACAGGAAGGTGCAGATGGGATCGGCGATCTTATACTCCGGCTGGAGGAGAAACAGGAAGCAGAACGTCTGAGTTCTTCTGTTAATGACTAGAACTCGTATAACCTGTGGAGCATCTTTCGTGCGTTTCACAGTCAAACAAATAACTGCTGTAAAACTTGCAGTAACCAGATTAATGTAACTTCTCTAAATGAGAGTTAAAAGCTGGTTAATATCAACCATTTTCAGGCTGAACCCTACTTTAATCGTTATAAAACTTCCTGCGGGAAGAAGAAACGACCAAAGTGCTGATTAAAGGCCTCACTGATGGTTAACAACATCATCTATTAGAAATACCAGCCCGAAGAATATTAAACCAAACAGACGTTCTCCTCAGTTCTAAGAGGAACTCTGAAGAGCTGAAAATAAATCAGGAATTTATCAATGAGAGCCTCAGTAAACTGCAAAAATACTAATTAATACAAAGACCAGTGACTAGTTCTAGAAGAAATTCATACTGTTTGGAGTTTTTCTGTTGATTTATATTATTAAACTTCAGTCTAGATGGAGTTTATTACTTTACATTAGAATTTATGATGGTTTATGAGATGAAGCAGCAGCTGCTGACATTTAGTTTTATTCTGGGGAAACACAGCATCATAAAACATCTACTGGAGGGGAGGATCTAATAAAACCTGATCTGAATGTGTTTTATATTTAGAATCTGTTCTACATCAGACTGCAGGAGAATCTTAAACTTTACCAAACATGTAGATTCATAATGTAATGTCTATTTTAAATGATTTTACCAGAACGTTTTATCTAAGTGTATTCATCTGTCATCAATCTGTCTTTAAATATTCAACATCTGCTCTCTGAACTCATTAATGTGCTGGTTGAACTCGTTAAATCGGAGCTTGGTGTTTCTTTAACGTGCTGGTTTTAATTTAAACTCGTTAAATCAGAGGTTGTTGTAACCTTGAAGAAGATAATCAGGGCGCTGATGAACACACTGAAGCTCTGCAGAAGATCTCCAACGACGTGGACGAACGCTGCTCGAACGCTGGCGTTGGCCTGCTGAGTCCTCCGACCTGAAAACAGCATTAAACCGGTTAAACTCTGGATTAGCACCTGAAATGGACTAATGTAAAAATACAGATATTAACAGCAGAGTTCAGTTTTTAAAGTTAAATCTGAAAACAAGAATGAACGTTAGATTAATAATTAAAACCTGAACAAAAAGGTTCAAACAGACCAGTTCTGATTTGCATGAAAATTTTATCTCATAAAATATGGATATTTATACAGATATTTGTGAAATTTTAGCTTCATGTATTGAGATTTTTGGTTTTTATTTCCTGTTGACCCAATTTCAGCAGGTTTTTCCTCTCATTCAAATTTGAGGCTCAAAAATGAGTAAAACAATAATCTTTATCTCATTTATGGAGCACCTTTCAAGCTACAAGGTGATTCACAGCAGCAGACCTAACAGACAAATTATAAAATTTGAATTTAGATGAGATGAGATTAGAGGAGATGGGATGAGATAGGGTGATATGAGATAGCATGAGAAGAAATGAGATAGGACAAGATGAGATAGGACAAGATGAGATATCATAAGGATAAATTAGAAGAGATGAGATAGGATGAGAAGAAATGAGATGAGATGAGCTAAGATGAGATGACATATGATTAGATGAAATGAAATGAAATGAGATGGGATGGGATGTAATGGAATTAGATTAGATGAGATGAGATGAGATGAGATGAGATAGCATGAAAAGAGACGAGATGGGACATAAGGAAATGAAATGAGATGAGATGAGATAAGATGATACGCAATGAGATAGAATGGGATGAGGTGAGATAGCATGAGAAGAAATGAGATAAGATAGCATGAGAAGAAATAAGATGAGAAAAGAAGTGATGATATACAATTAGATGAGATCAAATGAGATTGGATGTGATGAGATGAGATGATATGAGATGAGATTGAGGCTGAAATATGAACAGCAGTATCTGAGGAACTATTAAAGATTAAAAAAAAAATTCTCTGTTATTTCTCATTTCATTGATTCAGAATCTGTAATATTGGACAGTAGATCAATAACCTCTGATTAGGGAGAAGTTGAAATATGAAAAACATTAAGCTGGTATGAAAAATTCTATCTTTGATGAGGTAGAAGTGAACTAGTGAACGAGTGGTATTTTCTGAACCACATGTAGCTTAATGTCACAATAATACAATAAGAAATAATTGGTAATAAAAAAAAGTTATTTTAGTCAAACTTTTATCACTGATTGAGCAGGTTTGACAAGTAAGAACTGAAATCTTGGTAGATTCCAGGTTGTTCCAGAGTTTATTTTATCTCTGACAGTATTTGATATCTGAAGATAAAATGTCTTCCTAAATATTCACACTTAAGTGACTCGGTTTGTGGACCAGAACCTACCATGGTTGTTCTGGTTGCTTTCAGAGTCTCTGCAGTGGTTCTGGTGTTTTCCGTCACCGTGTCCATGTCCATGAGAGCTGATTCCTCCGTGACTGTGTCCGTGACCTGACTGGTGAAGAGTCACCGCCATGCTGAGGACAAACACCAGATGAGATCAGAGCGAGAACATCTCCACAACCAACAGCAGCTGTATCAACCACTAACATGATGTTTGCCACCACAGCGCAGCCGGCCGTGATGAGCATGACGTTTCCCTCGATGGTGAAGTCGTTGTTGAGGAGTCGCTCCACGGCCAGGTAGACCAGGACACCTGTAACCACCCAGATGGTGAAGACGGACAGCAGAGCTCCTAGGATCTCTGAGGATACAAGAAACAAACACCAAAGAAGAACACAGTGAGTTCTGATGTAGATGTAGAGACAGCCTGAGCTCTGGACTGTTTATAGAATAAAAATCATTTTATTTATGGAGCACTTTTCAAGCTATAAAGTGAGTCACACTAGCAAAATTCACAGACAAATTATAAAATCTGAATTTAAAAGGGAAACGAGATGAGATTTGATGAGATGGGGTGAGATGAGATGAGCTGAGATAGGATATGATGAGATGAGATGAGATGAGATGGTATTTAATGAAATTAGATGAGATAGAATAGGCTCCAGCACCCCCGCGACGGTGTATAGAGAATGGATAGATGGATGGATAGAATGGGATAGGATAGGGTGAGATGTGATGAGATAGGATGAGCTGAGATGAGATGCAATAGGGTGAGATGTAGTGTGATGAGATAGGATGAGCTGGGATGAGATGTAATGAAATTAGATGAGATGAGATAGAATGGGATAAGATGAGATGAGATATGATGATATGCGATGAGAAAGTATGAGATGGGATATAATGAAATTAGATGAGACGAAATGATGAGATGAGATGTCATGCAACGGGGTGAGATATACTGTGATGAGACAGGATGAGATGCAATGTAATGAAATTAGATGAGATGGGTGATATGAGATGATATAGAATGAGATAAAACTTTATTTTTCAGGAAGTAAATTCTTGTGTCAGATATAATTTAGAGAAAAAAAGGCCATAACAGAAAATGCAGTACCTAGAAGTAGAAAATCAACAAGATATCAGTTCAATATGAAATAACTAAAATGAGGCTAGTAAAGAACAGTCAAAAGCAATGCTAGAAATTAGATTGAGGTAGTCTGTGAAATCACACATAATTTTAAATAGTGCACTTGAAAAATGAAATGCTGCACTTAAAAAAACAACAACACAATGTTAGAAAAGGTCAATAATATTGTTGAAATAAACAAAAAACAGATCAAAGGAAATAAAAGTTTTTAAATAATTGAACAACATGCTAAAAATCACATTGATACGAGTCCCAGTTCTAGTAGAAATGCTGTTTTTAATTCCTTCAGGAAACATAAAGTTGAATTCTACATCTTAACAGTATTTTTATAAAAGATTATTCTGGTATCAAATATGGAATCTTTGTTGATTTATTGAGTGACTCTAAACATGAAACAATAAGTCTGAGCTCAGGTGTTTTCAGGTGGATTCCTTCTTCCCGTTTACCTGCTCGATGCCAGCCATAGCTGAGTCTGTGAGTCGCTGGTTTGGACGACAACCAGAGCGACAGCAGGCTGATGATGAAGCTGGTCACATCCACCAGCAGGTGGGCAGCGTCGGTCATCACGGCCAGGCTGCCGGCAAAGTACCCACCTGGAGAACATACAGGTAGAAGCAGGGTTTAATACAGCAATATATTACTGGAAAATACCCGAATGACACCTGTAGGGACACACAGGTAACCATAAGGGTTTAATAGTGATCGAAATACCCGAATTACACATGTAGAGACACACAGGTAACTACAGGGTTTGATTAATCATTTCATAGCTGGAATATACAGAAGTATCCACCTGAAGGATTTGCAGGTAAACACATGGTTTAATATATCAGTTTATTACTGAAAAATATCTAAATTACACTTGAGGAGACGCACAGGTCAGTAAATGGTTTAATTAATGCATTTATAGCTGGAATATAATGAAGCATCGCCCTGAAGGATTTACCAGCAGAAACAGAGTTCAATAAAGCCTGTAATTACTGGAAATGAACTGAAATACACCGAAGGAGACACACAAGTAACCATAACAGCTTAATAATGATCAAAAATACCTGGATTACACCTGTAGGGTTAAAATAATGAGACACTCGGTTCATAAAGAGCTTCAGGTTCATCTGAGTTTAAAACAGCATCAAGGTTTGACTGAAATCACAACAAAACCATCTCCACTGATGATTAACTTTAAAGTTTTTACTGATTATCTAAAGCGGAGTTAAGGTTTGTGCTGTTGTATGTTTTTGTTGTTCTCTGGTTGTTGTTTTTTTCTGATCCTGCACAGAGACAACGGATGTTAATCAGCAAATGCTTACTCTGCTGCAGCTACTTTGAATCGTGTGCAAAAAATAAAAGAGATGTGAGAGAATAAGGAAGAATAAAGATGCAGAAATGTTAGAAATGTTAGCTAGGAAGAAGGTGATAAAGAGACGATATGATGTGAGAGAGAAGTTTATGAACTTTGTGGTCATTGCTGAATCTGCAGAATAAAATCTCACCCAGAATCTCTCCGAACATGAAGACCAGACAGATGACTGACACCAGGCAGAGTCTTTTCCTGGCAGATTTCTTCTCCGTCTCCCGGTCCTGCTGGGCGTGGCTGTTGTCATGGCAATGGTTGATGCCACCATCTTTCTGCGGCACCTCGAGGTTCGTCACGCTGGACAAAAATAAATAAATCAGAACACATGTGGAGATTACATTACATGTTTATTTATTTTGGAGAAAATTATTATATTCTCTTTAATCAAAGCAGAAAATATAAAGAAACTCAGTGGCAATGAATCACTGACAGAGAAGAGGCTTTTGCATTTCTACTTTTTCAAGAGTTCATTGAAAATAAAAGAGATAACATGACATAATTTTAACTTTTTTTACCTTTATTTAGGTGAATTTTGAAACAACAGCAGCTCTGTGTTGTATTTACAGTCAATTAGAAAAGCACTCAGAGCACAGTACTCCATCAAAGCTGCTCATTCCCCCATATGGCATTGTCAGAAATGCAGCATATTTTTGTAGAAATGCAGCATTTGCTTATTAGTTATTGATGATCAGAAATCACAACACCACAGAATGTGTCCATTTAATATAGATGTACTCACAAACAAAATGACCTTGTGCTGAGTACAGGCGTGTGTTATGCATATGTATGTTATGTACGGATACCGAATCATGTGACCTAAGTATGTAGCGGAATTGATGGGACTCAGAAACACCCCCACAATTTAATCAGTTGTTCCTTGCATGATGTCTAACAGATAAGTCCTGATAAGTCCTCAGTGGTGGATTCGTAGCAGGATCACATGGTTACAGTGACACAATGATACAGAAATCTTTAACAAATCCACAGATCCAGACTATAAATCGCATCACTGCCAAAATCTTATCTTTTGGTCCTTGTAATCATTTCTTCCTTCCCTGAAAATTTCATCCGAATCCGTTGGTCTGTTGTTGAGCAATGTTGCGAACAGACAGACAAATGTACGCAGGTCGTCACTCTGTGTTCTTTGGGGGAGTAATAAATGAGTTGTGTTGTTTTTTTACCTTGTTCTGTCATTTTGTGTTTCGATACAGCTGTTTTGTGTCTCTTAGTTGTTGTTTTTTAAACCCTGCTGGAATATGTTTTGTTCACAGATCATCAGAAAGTCAAAAATACAAATTTTTACTCCACCAAGGAACGCAGCGGAGTTATGTAACATTCGCGTCTGTCTGTCTGTTAACAACATTACTCAAAAACAAACTAACGGATGTGGATGAAATTTTCAGGGAAGGTCAGAAATGACACAAGGACCAAGTGATTAGATTTTGGCAGTGATGCAGCTTATAGTCTGGATCCATGGATTTGTTAAAGATTTCTGTATCATTGTGAGATAGCGGCACGTTGTCACTGTAACCATGACAACAAGTGAACACGACATCAGCTGCCTGCTGACGATCACATGGTTGTGATTCTACTACAAATCCACCACTGAGGACTTATCAGGACTTATCCATCAGAAATGATCCAAGGAACAACTGACTGAATTGTGGGGGTGTTTCTGAGTCCCATCAATTCTGCTACATATTTAGGTCACGTGATTCAGTATCCATACATAACATACACATGCAGAGCACACAGCTGTGCTCAGTGCAAGGTCATTTTGTTTGTGGGTACTTCTATATTAAATGGACATATTCTGTGGTGTTGTGATTTCTGCCACGATTTCTTTTCATGATTTCAGCTGTCAGAAATGATGCGACGACTGACCAGCCTTGGTGGAGTACAGAGCTCTTTTGTTGTTTTTCTAGTTTTTACTATTTCTGGCTTATCAATGGTGTCACTCTTTAAAAAGATTATTTTCAAAACATCAGGTTTTAGAGTTCAGGTGGTTTTTAGTGAGAAATATTGCAGAAATTCTCTTTTACAAGTAAAGAGCAGCGTTTCCATTAAGATTCAATACCAAAAGTAAAATTACCCTTCAAAATAAATGTGACTAGAATGAAGCACATGTCAGAACTGAAAACTTTAAGAGTTTCATTTTCAAACACTGTAAACAACGTGGGTATCGTTTACCCTGGGATGAAAATAAACTAAAAGCTTCAGCTTCAGGACATGTTTAGCTCATTTTCATGCCCATAAAGTTACAAACAGACCAGTTGGATGAAGAAGCTGCAGAACATCAAACAAGATTTTAGTTAGTTTAGTTTGAAGCAACAGCAAATATTTGCATAAAGCTTAAATATGACATGAAGAAAATGGTAGCTGCTGTTTTTTCACTATTTTTTTGCTGCATTTCTTTCTTCTTTTTTTATTCTGTTGATATATTGTTGTGCCTCAAACTGGGTCCAATTAACTCACGAAACCTTTATTCTGTTGGTCTGCACTAGATAAAATAAATATAAAATAAAGTACTATTTACGATGAACTGGACATTAAAGTAGCTCTAATAATCAGAATATTAACGGGGTGAATCGGTTCCTCTGATTAGAAGTTAAACTTTAAACTCCTCCTGAGTGTTTCCTTCAGAAATCAGCTGAACTTTTGCATTTTGCGCTCAGTTTGTCCAGAGTCTCGTGTGAAAAAACCCTGAAGGCTGGAGAGCAAACTGAGGAAGTTTATCTGATCACAGAACTTTAAATACGGATTAATTTGTGAGGGTTTCTCTGGTAAACACGGAGATGACCTCTGTTAAACAATGATCAGATTATTTCTTTTAATTACCCTTCAGTTGCTGAGTAGCTCTTCTGCTGCGTCGCCAGGTGAAGCTTCTCCGGGTCGCTGTTCTTGAACATGATGAAGCTAAAGGTTCCTCAGAAACGGTCCAGACCGGAACAGATGGAGAACCTTCTGCTGAAGTTCTGCTGCTCCTCACAGGTTCCTGCTGGTTGTTCTGCTGCTGCGGGTTCTCTTCACTGTCTGCTGCCGTGTGACTGGACGGACCGTGTGCACAGCTGCACAGCTACACGCGCGCGCACACACACACACACACACACACACACACACACACACACACACACACACACACACACACACACACACACACACACACAACCGAGCTGTGCGCAGAACCGAACTCCTCCATCAGTTCCCGCCCCCCCGTCTTTAACCAGCCGGCACTCACAGTTACACAATCAAACACAGTGCCGTGCGACCATCGCGTCACATGTTACCGAACATACCGGCAGCACCTCCGGTAATTAACAGACTCCCCTCCAATAACCGGCTGTCTTCATTGCTTTCACACAAAATGCATTCAGTGACTAAAGCCACCAAAATCCATGAACTCTTTTCTCAGTTACTACTTCACCATCTGCAAAACACCGGACTTTTACAGCACATTGTTCAAATGCTAACACACTTTGTGCAAAACAGTTAAAAACACAATCAAAACAGAATAATGGGGGGGGGGGGGCACGCGGAATTTCTGCTGCAGCCACACAGAAATCTACTGAAAATCATATCAAAACATTGACAGTAAAAATAAATTTTAAAAAATGATTTAGTTCCAAACACAGCTGAGTGTAGTTGTCAGCTGAAAACTGATTCAGGTGAGCTGTGTTTGGCCTCATCAGAAACCATACACCAAAGGAGACACTGAAAAAGGTTCTACCCACAATGCATCTCCAGAGAAGACATCAGATGTAATGGATGAAAACATGAGGCCAAATGCAGACGACAGGGTGTGAATGTTGCAGTATACATGTGTTGTTGGTTTTTGAGTTTTATCTCTTGATTTCTATTCTGCCCCCTGAATTCTGAGATTCTACATTCTGTTTTTGTTTACAGTAAACTTTTAATTTTTTGTAAGGTCCCAAAGTACCGATGCGAACGCACAGAGAAAATACGGAAATGTTGTTGAAGTAAACTGTTGCATTCTTGGTTCATTCTTGTTGCAAAATATTACAGTGATTTAGAACAATCAAAGTGCAAAGATCTGATTTGATAATAAAATACTGATTTATCTAAAGTGAAATCATTTAAACTTCCATCCATCCATCCTCTATACACCGCTTTATCCTCACTAGGGTCGTGGGGGTTGCTGGAGCCTATCTCAGCTGACTCGGGTGAAGGCAGGGGACACCCTGGACAGGTCACCAGTCTGTCACAGGGCTACATATACAGACACACAATCACACTCACATTCACACCTACGGACAATTTAGAGTAACCAATTAACCTCAGCATGTTTTTGGACTGTGGGAGGAAGCCGGAGTACCCGGAGAAAACCCACACATGCACAAAGAGAACATGCAAACTCCATGCAGAAAGATCCCAGACCAGGCCGGGATTCAAACCAGGGATCTTCTTGCTGCAAGGCGAACGTGCTAACCACTAATCCACTCATCATTTAAACTGGAAAGATTAAAATTTATTTCATGTAATGCTCTCTGTTGTGGGGATTTTGTGGCTCAATGTGCTCAGAGAGACGGTGTTTGTTTCCAAAATGAGACTATTTGCTGGTGTTGTGGTTGAATGAGCTTATTTTGAGACATGAATTAAGTGTTTTGTTGGTGAGAAACAGTTTTGGGGATGAGATTCACGGTTTAGCTGAGATGCAGGCTGTGCTGAGAGCTTTGAACATGTGACTTCAGTTTGGACCAATGCTTGGTGGCAGTTGGGAAAAAACTATAATTGAACAAACTATAGCTAATCCTGTAGTTTTGTTTCCAGCAGGTGGAGACAAAGAGCCATAAACGGAAAGTGTTCAGGCGTTCTAGAGAAACACCTGTAAGAGTCTTCTAACCAGCAAACCAACATGAGGACGCTGCTTCTGATCTTATTGTGGATCATTTTGTCCCCAGCAGAAAGAAAAGTAGAAGCAAAATCTGCAAGTTTTCTGATTTATATTACAGTTTTTTTCAATTTATAAGACGCTAAATTCCACACAGCCATCAACTGACTGCACACATTTCTCATAAACAGGACTCTGCTGTCCAAAGTTTGGACACTATTCATGGTTTTCACACAGTTTCCAGAACTCTTGCACTCCTTTTGCAAAACACTAAACACATTTCTTGCTCATTTGAACACACCATTTCCCTCATAGCACACATTTTTCAGAAAGTGAACACCAGGAAGCAGAATTGGGACGCTGTTCCAACACTGCTGTCACATTTACAGCTTTTCTCAATTGCTAAAACACTAAACTCTATTGTCTGAACCAAATTCTCAGTTGCCTGAACCCACTTATTGAATCAGTCACTCTTTTGGCTAAACCATAAGCCCTTTTCACCTGTTTAGACACGTCTTGTCAACACATTGTCATTGTGATGCACCGGTGTTGCATAATGGTGAGCACTGGTGAGCAAAAGTCAAACACAGTTAAAGCTCAGGCGTCACCAGTTGAACACAACTGAAAATTGATCACACTTTTGGCTAATAATGTGAGGGTACATACACACGTGGACAAAATTGTTGGTACCCCTCAGTTAAAGAAGGAAAAACCCACAATTCTCACTGAAATCACTTGAAACTCACAAAAGTAACAATAAATAAAAATTTATTGAAAATTAAATAATCAAAATCAGCCATCACTTTTGAATTGTTGATTAACATAATTATTGAAAAAAACAAACTAATGAAATAGGGCTGGACAAAAATGATGGTACCCATAACTTAATATTTTGTTGCACAACCTTTTGAGGCAATCACTGCAATTAAACGATTTCTGTATTTGTCAATGAGCGTTCTGCAGCTGTCAACAGGTATTTTGGCCCACTCCTCATGAGCAAACAGCTCCAGTTGTCTCAGGTTTGATGGGTGTCTTCTCCAAATGGCATGTTTCAGCTCCTTCCACATATGTTCAATGGGATTCAGATCTGGGCTCATAGAAGGCCACTTTAGAATAGTCCAACGCTTTTCTCTCAGCCATTCTTGGGTGTTTTTGGCTGTGTGTTTTGGATGGTTGTCCTGTTGGAAGACCCATGACCTGCGACTGAGACCAAGTTTTCTGACACGAGGCAGCACATTTCTCTCCAGAATGCCTTGATAGTCTTCAGATTTCATCGTACCTTGCACACTTTCAAGACACCCTGTGCCAGATGCAGCAAAGCAGCCCCAAAACATTACTGAGCCTCCTCCATGTTTCACCGTAGGGACAGTGTTCTTTTCTTCGTATGCTTGGTTTTTGAGTCTATGAACATAGAGTTGATGTGCCTTACCAAAAAGCTCCAGTTTGGTCTCATCTGTCCAAAGGACATTCTCCCAGAAGCTTTGTGGCTTGTCAACATGCATTTTTGCAAATTCCAGTCTGGCTTTTTTCTGAGTTTTTTTCAGCAGTGGTGTCCTCCTTGGTCGTCTCCCATGAAGTCCACTTTGGCTCAAACAACGACGAATGGTGCGATCTGACACTGATGTACCTTGGCCTTGGAGTTCACCTTTAATTTCTTTGGAGGTTGCTCTGGGCTCTTTGGATACAATTCCAACGATCCGTCTCTTCAATTTGTCATCAATTTTCCTCTTGCGGCCACGTCCAGGGAGGTTGGCTACTGTCCCGTGGGTCTTGAACTTCTGAATAATATGAGCCACTGTTGTCACAGGAACTTCAAGCTGTTTAGAGATGGTCTTATAGCCTTTACCTTTAAGATGTTTGTCTATCATTTTTTTTCGGATGTCCTGGGACAATTCTCTCCTTCGCTTTCTGTTGTCCATGTTCAGTGTGGTACACACCTTTTCACCAAACAGCAGGGTGACTACTTGTCTCCCTTTAAATAGGCAGACTGACTGATTATGAGTTTGGAAACACCTGTGATGTCAATTAAATGACACACCTGAGTTAATCATGTCACTCTGGTCAAATAGTTTTCAATCTTTTATAGAGGTACCATCATTTTTGTCCAGGCCTGTTTCATTAGTTTGTTTTTTTAAATAATTATGTTAATCAACAATTCAAAAGTAATGGCTGTTTTTGATTATTTAATTTTCAATAATTTTTTATTTATTGTTACTTTTGTGAGTTTCAAGTGATTTCAGTGAGAATTGTGGGTTTTTCCTTCTTTAACTGAGGGGTACCAACAATTTTGTCCACGTGTGTATAAGCCAGAGCACTGGTTTGTGAGGCACTGGCCAGAGAAAATTCTGCTTCACAAGTGCTGGTAAAATTACAGAAAGTGTACATGACTGACTTTTCCCTCTGTTTTGTGTGTGTTTGTTCCAGAGAGTTTTTCAGTTGGATTCTGATGATACACATAAATACACCTGGAACAATGTTAGTTTTCATAGAGGACTATTGATTTGGGAATGGTTCAATATGAACCCTCAAGTTATCGTGATTTTTCTGCCTCCATATTCTCCCTTTCTGAATCCTATAGAAGAATTCTTCTCTACATGGAGGTGGAAGGTTTTTGAGCAGCAGCCATAGTTTGGGAAAATCTTTTGCCATCAATGGTCTTGACATGTGCTGATGTTTCTGTTGATCCATGTTAGGGCTGGATCAGACACACTAGGTCCTTCTGTCCAGAGAAAATGTGTCCTGTGATGTAGATGAAGTCCTGTGGCCTGACCCAGTGCGAAGAAATGATGCTGTGGCAGAGTAATGCACTTCTTTTCTTTGTACTTCATTTGTAAATTTTTGTGCTTTATTTTTACGTACCAGTGCTACATGTAAATGCACAGCATTTCTGTTTTTTTGCAAATTCTTTTTTCTATGTACAAGTGTTACAAATGCTCAGGTATTTTGTTTTGCAACATGCATTTAGCCTAAATAACCATTTATTTGTACCACTTCATGTCCTGAGCGTTGTGTTTTCCTTTTTTCTATGTAGTGTTCAGTGACTGCTCAGTAGAGTATTTAATTTTGATCGACTTGAGGCATGATTTGACAGCAAAGTTCAGTTATGAGCACAGATTGAACTGTTTTGGGGTGAAAGTTTGGTTTTGCAAGAAGAGTCAGAGGTTTTGTGAATGTAGCTTGAAAACCGGGTTTGGTGTTCACAGTTTAGGGAAAAGGAGAGCAGCTTTCCAGGAATGTGTCTTAGCTATCGAGAAAAACTGTAATAAAATGTGTTTATAGTTTTTACAATAGTGTTTCATTTTGCACAGGATCTGAAGTGTTTTCCATATTGTGTGTGTGGTTGTGCTAATTGTGTGTAGTGTTTTGAAATTCCAAGCCCTGTTTTCAAAATCGTGTTTAAGCAATTGTAAAAAAAAACTGTAAATGTGACAGCAGTGTTGGAACAGCATCCCAGTTCTGCTTCCTAGTGTTCACTTTTTGAAAAATGTGTGCTATGAGGCAAATAGTGTGTTCAAATGAGCAAAAAATGTGTTCAGAGTTCTGCAAAAAGAGTGCAAGACTTTTGGAAGCTGTGTGCAAACCATGAATAGTGTCCAAAATGTGGACAGCAGAGTCTTGTTTATAAGAAATGTGTGCAGTCAGTTGATGGCTGTGTGCAGGGAATGGAATTTAGTGTCTTATCAACCGAGAAAAACTGTAATAATGTGAATCTGCAGTGTCACTAATGACATGAAACAAGATTTAAAAAGTAAAGTATTTCTTTTAAAGCAGAAGTAGAGTTTAGAAGTAACTGACAGAGTTGATAAAGTTCTTTCTGCTTCAGTAGTCTTCAGTTTGTGTGACGCTGACCTCAGATCAGTGACGTCAGCAGCTTTAAATGTCAACACAAAGAACCTGAAGCTTCTTCTGGTTGCTTTTTATTCCTGAAGAATCCGTCTGGTCTAAAAATAGAGTCTCGCTGTTATTTTGGTTCTGAGCGTCTGTTGGGCTGTGAACAAGGAGGTTACCACGGTTACCGGGGCAGCAGACAAACAGCCGATGGAGGTTAGTCACACATCAGTGTTCACAATGTTCTAGTGAAACTGACCACAGACCAGCACACTGTAAAACATGCACCGTTTAACTGTCACTTCATCACATATTCACTGTTCTTTCATTGATTTTAGCTGTTTGAAGAAATTACAGATGATATCCTATAAAAATTACAGAAAGATAACTATTAATTCACATATTAAACCAACAAAACGGGCTGAATCTGTAAATTATGTCCACATCAAAAAGACATTTTTACAGATACTAATTTGTTCTTTCAGACCGTTTGATTGCTGAAAAACTGATTGTATTTAACTGTATTTAAATCACAAAAAATATCATTATTTTAAGGATACTTACTGTTATCTGAGATAAAATATGTGGATTTTTAACTCTTATTTTACAGATTTTCCTAATTTTGCTAATTTACTGTTAACTAGTAAAAATTTACAGAGAATAATATTAATTTACAAAAATAAAATTAAAAAAAAACACACCAAGCCTGTAAATAATGCCTACATCAAAATCTGTGATCTGTATTTTCACAAGAAATCTAACAGGTTTAGGTTGTCTTTAAATCTGCAGAAAATCTCCTTATTTTACAGATATTTGAAGAAAAATTATAAATATTAATTATAAATATATTAGAAATTGTAGCTATTTTTAACTGCTATTTATTTTGTATGTTTTATTAAATTGCAAATAATATATTTTAACAATCACAGAAAACACATTTATTCAAAACAGGCAAAACTTTATTTCTACAAATATACAATTTGTTCTTTCTTCTAGTAAAATTGCACAGGAAAAAATGTAATGTAAATAATGTCCACAACAAAAATAGTCATCCATATTTTCACAAAAAAATGTAACAGATTTTCATTGTCCTTAAATCTGCAGAAAATAACATTATTTTACAGACATTTGCTGATATTTGAAGAAAAATGATTAATATTAATTATTAATATTTTTAAAATTGCAGGTAATTTTTTAACTGTTGCAGATTTTGTGTTTTGTTAAATTACAAATAATGTCTCTTTAAAATCACAGAGAAATAATTAATTTAAGTGTTAACTGTAAAATTCAAAACAGCCAAAACTGTTGGATGATATCTGAGTTTTTATAAAAATATAACTTGTTCTCCTGCAAGTAAAATTGCACAGTCAGTCTCTATTTAAATCTAGAAATATAGTGTTATTTAAAGGATATTTGCTGTTACCTGGGGGGAATGTTCCTTATATCTTTAACTCTTATTTTACAGATCTACTTGGTTCTGTTAAATTACAGTTAACTAGTAAAAAATTCCAGTAAAGGGTCTTAATTTATATGATGTCAGGACAAAATAAACAGACCAGGCCTGTAAATAATGTCCACATCAAAAATAGTAATCTGTATTTTCACAAAAAATGAACAGGTTTTTATTGTCCGTAGATCTGCAGAAAATAACATTATTTTGCAGACATTTGAAGAAAAATTATGAATATGAAGGGATAAAAATTGTAGCTAATGTTTACTGGTTTTCAATGTTTTGTTAAATTACAAATAACATATTTTCAAAATCACAGAAAAAAATATTAATTTACACGTTAGCTTTAAAATTCAAAACGGGCAAATCTGTTGTAGAAAATCTGAATTTCTACAAATATACAATTTGTTCTTCTGCTAGAAAATTATACAGTTAATCTGTATTTAAATCAGCTAAAATATCATCACCTTAAGGATATTTGGAACAAAATCATGCATATTTTTCAGCCTTATTATCCCAGTTTTCTTAAATTTCAGCTAACTAGTAAAATTACAGAAAAGCTTGCTAATTTACATGAAGTCTGGAAAAAACAAATATCCACATCAAAAATGATAATCTGTGTTTTCACAAAATGAGTTTATTCTACTTAAATCTGCAGAAAATCTCATTATTTTACAGATATTTGAAGAAAATTATAAATATTTAAAAATGTAACTGTTACAGATGTAGGTTTTGTTAAATTACAAATATTACTTTTTAAAAATCACAGAAAAAGTAATAATTCACGTGTAAACTGTAAAATTCAAAACGGGCTATAAAAATCTATATTTCTACAAATATATAATCTGTTCTCCTGCCAGTGAAATCACACAGTTAAACCATTTAAATCAGCTAAAAGCATCATTATATTGCAGATATTTGCTGTTATTTTCACAGTTTCTTCAGTTTTTTTAAGTGTTACAGCTTTAGGCTGTTTTTTTCTGGCACCAGGTTTTTTTTACAGTTTTTATTTTTTTGTAGTGTAGATCTTTGTGTTTATGTGTGGATCAGTGTGAATTAAAGCTCAGTTCTCCTCCATCTGTTAACCAACCAGAACTCACACTGGTCTTTTCAAAGATACACAAATGCCGTCGCCATGGAGACCCCCCCGCCTCCTGTCGCCATGCGGACGAAGTTCTGACGTCACGGCGACTCAAAGCATCCATCAACCGGTAACGCTGGTTCAGTTTGTCCAAGAATAAAAGTCCTCGGAGCTGCAGGAGCCTGAGAAGAGAACCCTGGAGAACCCAGCAGCACCATGATGGACGTGGTTCTGACCCGACTCAAAGACTTCTCCTGCAGAACTCCCTCCTTCAGCGAAGCAGCCGTGCCCAGAGAGTCCAGGACCGGAGGCTGCAGACTGGACCTGGAGAGCTCACTGGCCTGGCTGAGGAGGGAACTGGTAGGACTGGTTCTGTACTGGTTCTGTTCAGATTCAGTGAATACAACTGACTGACTTGGATCAAACTTTAGAGTTTTGATGGCTCCATCAAATGACTTTTGTTTGGAACTTAAACTCATATTTCAAACTAAATCCAAAATTGTCTCGAGAACTTTTCCTACCAAACAAACATGCACAGTTCAGTCAAAATCAGTTGTCATGGTAACAGAGTCAAAGAAGCAACCAATAGAAACTGAGAACAGAAACCAGACTGTACTATTTCAGTCGGTGTAGTGAAGATTCTCCAGAACCAAACTTCTACTGACAGTCTGTTCTGTGTTTGTAGAACTCAGTGTGAAACTTTGCTCCTCCTGGTTCTGGTGAACTCAGACCGGCTGGACTCCACCTGTCGGTTCTGGTCGGGTTCTGTCAGGATCTTGTCTTGACTTGTTGCTTTTTGTGACTCTGATCCTGATCTCATTAGCTGAAGGACTCCTAGTTCTGTAGAAAATAGCGACTTCACTGTTGGGTTTTGTTCTAATTCACATCTTGACTGTGTTTTCTAAAGTTTCTACACAAATAAAGTTACTCTGAAGTTAGAAAACAGTTTGTCTGAGAACTCCAGATGATGGGCGGTGTTCAGCTGGGATCCGTCTGGAGTTTCACTTCAAACTTCCTCCTGACGTTTGAGCTTCTTATTAGCAGTTTAAAGTGACAATAAACTCCATCAGTGTCTCCATACCCAGAATACAAATTTAAACTGTTTGTTTTCTAGAAGCTTCACCTTTTCTGAGTGTTTGTTCGGTAAAAAGGAGTTGAACTTCTGTTTTAGTTTCATCATGAAGCTTCTAATATAAAGTCCAGAAGTCCAACAGGAAAACTATTAAGTGACATAGAATAAGTTCTGGTTGTTTTTCTGCTCAAACACAACTAAATTCTTAAAAACTCTGTTTCCTGAATGACTGAACGGGTCAGTAACTGTTCATTTGCACTAGTATGTTACTAAGTTGTGTTTTTTCTTTCTTTTCTTTTCTTTTATTCTTCTTACTTGTTCTACATTTGTATTTTATTCATCTATCCCTATTTGTTTGTTTAAGTTACTTACTTATTTCTTGTTTTTACTCAATTTCTTACGTCATTGTTGCCCTTCTTGCTCTGTGTCTTTTTAATTGACCCCTGGGAACAAATAAAGTTTTCTGAATCTGAAACTTGATATTTAAAGGAACATTTAACATTTTATTTGAGCTGAAACTCTTTTTTACAGAGTTAACAAACATTCCTAGTTTCTGTCTCTGAGCTTCAGCTTCTCGTTTTTCTGTCAGTCATCCATTAAATCCTCCGGTTGAGCTCCAGCCTGCTGGAATGAACAGAAATGCAGATGAGTGGTTTTGTCCAGAACATTCCTCAGAACAAACTGGACTCTGGAATCTGAACGTCTTATTGTCCAAACCCTGTAATTAGGAACAGAGAAAGAACAGCAGCAGCAGGATTTACATCTGAAAGAGTCTGAAATAAAAACAGCTTCACACTGAGAGCAAAACCAGAGAAACAACACTGAGCTTCTGGTTCAGGATCAGATTCTGGTTCTGGATCAGGTTTTACTTCTGGTTCTGGTTCTGGTTCTGGAGGTTCAGATGCTGCACAACCAGAACTACCAGAAACAAGAACAGTTTGTTCCCTCAGATGAACAATTAAATCAGAAAAACCTGCTGAGATTTCATCCACTGTTCTGCTGTCATTTATGTAAACTCACAATAACTCATTAACTTCATAACTGTAGTTATTCCTAATAAGTTTATTTATTCTTAATATCCATATTTATTCTTAATAACTGTAGTCATTCCTCATAACTGTATTTATTCTTAATAAGTTTAACTATTTTAATGACTGTATTCATCCTTAAAAAGAATATTTATTCTCAGTAATTGTTTATAAGAATATTTATTCTTGATAGTTGGATTTATTCTTTTGTGTTTTTATTCCTATAGCCGTATTCATTCCTATTAGCTGTATTTGTTTCTAAGAATATTCATTCGTGATAACTGTATTTATTTCAAAGAATACTGATTCGTAATAACTGTATTTATTTTTAAGAATATTTATTCCTAATGACTATATTTATTCCTAATAACTGTATTTATTATTAATGTTTTATTCTTAATACGAGTATTAATTCTTAATATGTTCACTTATTCCTAACAACTGTTTTTATTTCTAAGAATATTTATTCCTAATGATTATATTTATTCCTAACAACTGTATTTATTCTTAATAACTGAATTTATTCCTCATAACTGGATTTATTCTTAAGCATGGAATTTATTGCTAATAACTGGATTTATTCTTAAGATTGGAATTTATTGCTAATAACTGGATTTATTCTTAACACGAGTATTTATTATTAATAATTGTGTTTATTCTTCATAATAAATGTATATATTCTTAAAAAGTTTATTTATTCCTAATAACTGTATTTCATTTTAAGTATTTTTTTCTTAATACCAATATTTATTCTAAATATGTTTATCTATTCTTAATAACTGTATTTATTCTAAATAAAATAATTTATTCTTAATAATTGCATTTATTCTAAATAACTCTATTTATTTTTAATAACTGTTTTTGTTCCTAATATTTATTAATTCTTTATTTTACTCAGTAAGATCAGCTGAGAACTATTTCTCATTTGCAAAGATGACCTGGCAAGAGGCCCAGCGTCTTGCAGGAAGAAAGATACCATATATTTATTCTTGTTAAGTGCTTTTATTCCTAATAACTGTATTTATTCTTAATAACTGTATTTATTCTTATGAAGTGTTTTTATTCCTAATAACTGGATTTATTCCTAATAACTGGATTTATTTTTATGAAGCGTTTTTATTCCTAGTAAGTGTGTTTATTTGTGCAGGTGGAGCTCCGTTCTCTGGACCAGGTTCTGATCCGGCAGCTGATGGAGCTGAACTCTGGGATCCAGGAGCTGAAGATGGAGCTTTCAGAGGAGGATGAGGAGGATGAGGAGGGAAGCTGCTGGGACTCTGAGGACAGCGTCTGCTCTGGGTCCAGACAGGTGAGCTACACCTGCCACCTCCAGGCCAACAGGAAGTTCTGCAGGAGGAGCTCGGTGCCATGAAGATCCACAGAGACAAGATCAGCTGTTCATTTCTTTTCCTGGTCCAGCTGGTTCTGAGACAGACGACGAAAACATCGACTGGCTGCAAGTTTGACTCATGGTGGACTTTGGCATCAAATTTGGAGACTACGATGATTTTTTTAAACAGTTTTATGAAGTTATTGATCCTGTCGGAACCCTGAAGACCTTTTTCAATGATCAGAGATTGAATACGAGGTTTTTGTAGTTGGAAAAGTCAACACTGACATGAATGTAAAATGACATGACAGAAACGTTGCTGCTTTCTTTTATGAAAATTCCCCTTTAATGGACACACAGGACGGTTTCAGTGCTTCTATGACATGAATGATTCCTGTGATGTTTGCGGAGAACGTTTTCACAACGTTGGCTGACGTCACCTTAAAATTCAGACAACGTTTTAAAGTTTCAATTAAAGTTCCTACGAGGTTAAGAATGAGAGAGAACGTTTTAGCTGCAACAGTCAGAGAACGTTTGGAGAATGTTTTCAGGTTTGCAGATGACATTACCTGACTTTAAAAACTTTCTTAGACCAACTTTTAAGTGCTTTACTATCAAGGCCTCAGACGACAAAACGCACTTTAGAAAACGTTCCCACAATGTTGGCCAACGTCGCCTTAAAGTTCAAACAACAATCTAAAGTTCTTATTAAATGTTTAAAGAATGTTTCATGGATATTTGTCAATTTAAATAAAGTTCCTACGCGGTTAAAATGAACTAAGAGAGAATGTTTTAGCTGCAACAAGCAGAGAACGTTTGGGGAACCCTCTCAGGGCTGCAGATGAACATCTATGATTTTAAAAAACGTTCTCAAGCTAAAGTTCATAAAATGTTTCCCAGATGTTATCCAGGCCTCAGACGACAGAATGTTCTCTAATAAAACGTTCCTGTAACATTATAAATTGACAAAGGTGGAACATTCAGCCTGAAGCGTTCTGAGGACGTTGCTGAGGGAACATATTACAGAACGTTCTTCTAGAAAATATTCCCATGATGTTACATGACTGCAGCATTTAGAAAATGTTTTGGAGAACAGTCTGACAACGTTATCACCAAACATTTAGAGAACATCTTCAGTCATCTGACCTGTACTTTATTAGAACTTTACAGAACGTTTAGAACAATAAGTTCCAGCTGTGGAGTAAAATAAATCTGCTTTTTCCTGGAACAGAGAAAAGAAAGAAGGAAAATATTTTAACAGCTGAGTTAAAGTCTTTTTTTTCACTCAAAACACTAAATAATCTGATTGCAAACTTCAGTTTCTTTCAGTTTTTACCACTAAAATGTGACATTTTAAATTAAAACCAGTTATTTCAGACAGAATGCTGTGACTCTGGAAGGACGTCTGTGTGTTCGTACAGGTAGCTTAGCTTAGCCTAGCTTAGCATAAAAACTAAAAACAGTTTAACTTGTTTTTACTGATCAGATTAGATAAACAATCTTAACTTATTACTGAGCTTCAGAGGAACCTTTCTGCTGAACTGTGAACTTGTTTTTTAATGATTTTCAGTAAGTTTTTGTGTGTCAACCGTGAGTCCTGAACTAAATGTTGATCTGGAGTTGTTGTGTTTGTTTTTATTAAAGGAATAAAGTCTGATTCCAAACCGGAAACTTCAACTGCAGCTCAGATACTTTTTATTGTGTAATTATATTGATTACTGATTGATCTTTGCAGCTCCACTGTGTCACATGACATCATCAGACAGAATATTTAACTCAGTAATTAGTTCATTTAATCCAGATTAATTGTGATCTTTGAGTGCTTTTTGTAAATTTGATTTCCTTTCTGTATTTATTAACTCTGAACTCCTCTCATGTTTAAACACAGAGATGCAGTAAAAAAGTCAGACCTGACGCTGCTTCTGTTTCATTATTTTTATTTATATTTTCATCTTTGCATTCATATCGTCTCATTTATTAACCGATCTGAGAAAATAAATCGGTTTCTGCAGCAAAATTCGTCTTCAGTGCAAAAATATCTAAACAACCATCAGAGTCTGTTTTTAGTTGAACCGACAGAAGATATTTATTTATGTACAGAAACATTCATGGTTCCAGCTGCAGTCAGTTCTTCAGAGATTTTTCCAGGTTCCTCCAGAGAAGGTTCGTCCGTCTAAAGGTTCCTCTTGCTTTTCCTCCAGAGAGTGTTCCTCCATGTGAAACTTCCTCCTGCTGGTCCCCGAGAGAAGGTTACGCCCTCCGAAGCTTCCTCCAGAGAAGGTTCCTCCTCCTTGTCCTTCAGAGAAGGTTCCTCCAAAGAAGCTTCCTCCCTCTGAAGGTTCCTCCTGCTGGTCCATCACTGCTGATCTTCTCCTTCCACCTCCAGACCTCCACAACTTTCCCTCCTCAGCTTCTGGATCTCAGAGTTCAGCCCCAGGAGAGTCTGAGCGAGCTGCAGGTCCTGAGAGCGCATCTCCATCTGGACAGGAGACGTCGAGAGTTTAATTTAATAAATTTAAATTGAGTCAAAGCAGCAAAATCCAACAATCTTAGTTAAATTACAGATAATTAGTATAATCCCTTAAAACAGCAATTAATTTACCATAAAATGTGACCATAAAATCAAATTGTATTGTGTTGTATTGTATGTATTATTTAAAACTTTACAGATACTTGCAGATGTTTTCACAGTTTTAGTTTTTAAATATTCGTGTTCCACCATAATGTACACGTTTTCTGTCATGTTACTGTCAGATATTTACAGATTTGGATTAACATATATATCTTTTCAGTTTTAAAGTATTATTTTTACAGTTTTGTTATAAATAATTGCTTTACAGATTTAGTTTATCAGTTTTATAGTTTTTCCAGTGCAGCACCACCACCAGCAGCAGCAGAATCTCACCAGTTCAGACCTCAACCATGTCAAAGCTCCGTCTATTTTGGCTCTTCGCAGCTCCTCGTTGGCCTGAAGGCTCCTGACGGGTCTGAAGGAACCCTGAGGAACGTCTCTGTTCTCCGCTGAGGTTCTGAAGGCGTCCACCAGTTTGTTCTTGATGTTCTCCAGCAGCAGCGTGGACAGAGAGTCCTCAGAGTGGCTGTTTCTGTCCATGACGAAGGAGAACCTCCTGACCTGGTTTATTCTGGGTGTAAATACTGTCTGGTAAAGTTTGCTCCTGGTTGTAACTCCTGTCTAGTAAAGTTTGTTCCTGTCTGAAAAAGTTGCTCCTGGTTGTAACTCCTGTCTAGTAAAGTTTTTTTCTCTTGTCTGGTAAAGTTTGTTCCTGTAACTCTGTACTGCTGCCACTCCTTCAGCTCCTTTAGCTCCTCTGGTTCTGGTGTTCGACTCCGGTGTTACTATGGAGAATCTCCCTCCTCCCAGTCGGCCCAGTAAGAATGGAGCTCTGGACAAAGACTATTGTTGGTCGTCGGCTCTCCTCCCCCTCCATCTATTCAGCAAAGTTCAGCTGTAAACTGGAATCTCCAGTCGATCAGCAGCACAAAGGACCGACTCCAGTTTGTTCTCTGGAGTTTATGGAGGAAACTGAGCAGCTTTTATTTCTGAACACTGATTTAAAGATTCACACAAACATTCTGTTGATTGTTGACACAATGAAGTTACAAGAACTTAATATTTCTGTTTTTGAAACTCAAATTTCTACATTAGTTGATTTAAAACTGCTGTTATCAGTTTAGATCCTGAGTCACTCAGCTGCAAGAGATTTTTAACCTTAATATAAACCTTAAGTGACACTTTTATACTTATCTCTGACATCTGCAGCCACAGCTGGTAAAACACACCAGAAGGACTCAGTTTAAAGAAAATATAAATATAAAGGTAATGGGAAACATGCTAAAAATGGTATGAATACAGCAACGTTAAGAAAGTGTGAAAATGGCAAAAACAGCAGCAAATATTCAATCAACCAAACATTCCTCAGCCGTTCAGATTCATAAATTTTCTGTCAGATTACTGCAAGTATCTCTAAAACAATTGATTTTGATAAAATAAATGTCAGTACTTTCCGTGAGTGTAGTACTTTTACTATAATACTCCGTAAGTATACTATTTTTACAACAGTACTTCAGTGAGCATAGTATTTTAACTAAAGTACTTCAGTGACAGGAGTGCATTTATTGCAGTACTTCAGTCAGTGCAGTACTTTTACTGCAGTACTTCAATCATCATTGCAATACTTTTACTTGCAGTATGTAGTTCTCTGAGGTTTCTTCAGGTCAGACTCAGCAGGAGGAGGAGTCGCCATCTTGTTTGTTGCTGAAGAGGAAGCTGCAGCAGGAGAACCGGAGGAGGAACCCGGGAGGAGGAGAACACCGGCAGGAGGCCGGTTAGTCTGCCGGTAGGACCGCAGGAGGCCGGTAGGAGGGCTGTAGAAAGCCGGTAGGACCCCGGTAGGACCCAGCAGCTCGGCATTGAGTCTCATATGATCCGTCCTTTAAATCAGATATTTCTGTTTAACTGATGTAGCGGCTAGCGTTAGCTTAGCGTAGCATCATTCACCTGTTAACATTAAGAACATATTAACGGAACTGAAGCTTAAACTGTTAAACGCAGCTAACAGGTACACAGGATTTAACGGACTGTCTTTATTATTAACTAGTAGCTGACTAAATCGTCTTTCCCGAGAGTGCTTATTATTATTTGTTGCAGTCTCATGTGATGTCAGTTAGCTGCAGTGAATCATCTCAACTCATCCAGGTGTAGTTTATTAATCAGATTACTGTAGTAACAGTAACGTGTAGATGAGCAAACGTCACAGAAATAAAACAGAATATATGATTTCATAAGAATAAATTAATGATTTTATACGGGTTTACTGACCAGATTTAATCACTATTCATGTTAACTTTAATTTACTGTGAAATAATGTAATAAAAACTGTTTTTTGTGTCTAACCAGCCCTGCTCTGAGAAGACAACACAGAAATACTTCATACTTCACGTCATCAACACATTCACACCTTTAAATTATCAATATTTAGTACATTAAAAATACTCAGTGTAATAACAATTTTCTACATAAACAAGAATCTGTACAATATTACTGCTATTTGTATGTAATAGTGGTGATATTTACACATAAATACTGTAAATAGCACTGATTTATCTGTTTGTTTGTTTTTTTTACTGATATTCTTCATTTTTGCTGCTGTATCAGTGCAAATAACCTGATGTGGGATCAATAAAGCATTGTTTTATTTTAAAGTAAAAGTTACATTTAAAGTGTAAATGAGCATCAACAAGACTCGGGGAAACAACTAAAATACTTATTTGTTTAATACACTTAAATAAAAGCTGCTACACATAATTCCTGTCTCTGCTCTCGTGAAACTAGACTGTAAAATTGACATTTGTTTTTAAAAGTTGGTCCTGCAGGTCTTGATCCTGTCTGTTTTGCAGTAGTACTGTTTAAATAACTTGATTTGATGAATGAAAAATGTGTGAGAGGCATAAAAAATGTGAATAAAAGGTTGATTCTGGATTCAGGGTTTGTTACTTTATCATCATTTCATTGAATCAGACAGTGTCCATCAGTTAAAGTCCATTATAGTGAATATTTACTAGTTATGATCAGCACTGATGCTAACTTAATGTTCATTTGTGATGCATTTTACTATTTCAGGAGCGAGTAAGTTTAAATCTGCGCTTCAGTGTTCGGAGTTTAAGTCCAGCAGATGATCTGAGCCTGCTGCTGTCAGCTACACAACAATGTCTTCACCTGCCATTGTTCACTTGACCCCACGTGCGGTTCTTCATCCAGAGTGTTGTTTCTCTGCAGGTCCGATTCCTCCTTCATCTCCTGGTGTAGAAGCTCTGAGAAGATGTTTTATGCCCACTTTGTTCTCAGTAAACGAGGGCCGCTGGCTAAGATCTGGTTGGCTGCTCACTGGGACAAGAAGCTCACCAAGGCTCATGTGTTCGAATGTAACCTGGAGAGCAGCGTGGAGAGCATCATCTCACCAAAGGTACCTGTCTGATAGCACCTGAAGTTAGCATCATCTCACCAAAGGTACCTGTCTGTTAGCACCTGAGGTTAGCATCATTTCATCAAAGGTACCTGTCTGTTAGCACCTGAGGTTAGCATCATCTCACCAAAGATACCTGCTTGATAGCACCTGATGTTAGCATCATCTTACCTGAGGTACCTGTCTGTTAGCACCTTAGGTTAGCATCATCTCATCAAAGGTACCTGTCTGTTAGCACCCGAGGTTAGCATCATCTCACCTGAAGTTAGTATCATCTCACCAAAGGTACCTGTCTGTTAGCACCTGAGGTTAGCATCATCTCACCAAAGATACCTGTTTGATAGCACCTGATGTTAGCATCATCTTACCTGAGGTACCTGTCTGTTAGCACCTTAGGTTAGCATCATCTCATCAAAGGTACCTGTCTGTTAGCACCCGAGGTTAGCATCATCTCACCTGAGGTTAGCATCATCTCACCAAAGGTACCTGTCTGTTAGCACCTGATGTTAGCATCATCTTACCTGAGGTACCTGTCTGTTAGCACCTGAGGTTAGCATCATCTCACCAAAGATACCTGTTTGATAGCACCTGATGTTAGCATCATCTTACCTGAGGTACCTGTCTGTTAGCACCTTAGGTTAGCATCATCTCATCAAAGGTACCTGTCTGTTAGCACCCGAGGTTAGCATCATCTCACCTGAGGTTAGCATCATCTCACCAAAGGTACCTGTCTGTTAGCACCTGATGTTAGCATCATCTTACCTGAGGTACCTGTCTGTTAGCACCTGAGGTTAGCATCATCTCACCAAAGATACCTGTTTGATAGCACCTGATGTTAGCATCATCTTACCTGAGGTACCTGTCTGTTAGCACCTTAGGTTAGCATCATCTCATCAAAGGTACCTGTCTGTTAGCACCCGAGGTTAGCATCATCTCACCTGAGGTTAGCATCATCTCACCTGAAGTTAGCATCATCTCACCAAAGGTACCTGTCTGTTAGCACCTGAGGTTAGCATCATCTCACTTGAGGTACCTGTCTGTAGGACCTGAGATCAGCATCATCTACTCTAACGTACCTGTTTGATATCATCTGAAGTTAGCATCATCTCACCTGAGGTATCTGTCTGATAGCACCTGAGGTTAGCATCATCCCAGCTCAGGTTTTATTGACAGTAAATCTTTTTTCTTTTTTGAACTTTTGATCGTTATTCCAGGTGAAGATGGCGTTGCGGACGTCAGGCCACCTGCTGCTGGGCGTGGTGAGGATCTACCACAGAAAGGCCAAATACCTGCTGGCGGACTGCAATGAAGCCTTCATCAAGATCAAGATGGCCTTCAGACCAGGTCAGAAAATCAGGATTAAATCACATCTTGTGTAAAAGAACTCCTTGTTTTCAGTCAGATAGTAAAGTGTGATTCATCCATTAAGAGTCTTTGTTTTTAGAGCAGGGAATGTATTTAATTAGAGCCAAAAGATGATAATTACCCGACAACAGAACTCGTTTCTGAGTTACAAATTTACAGTTTTACGCGGTGATTTCTCCCTGATCATCTCTGTGTCTTAGCGCCACATGCTAACTTTACTCTGTAAAACCGTTCTCCTCAGGTGTGGTGGATCTTCCAGAGGAGAACAGAGAAGCTGCCTATAACGCCATCACACTTCCTGAGGAGTTCCACGACTTCGACCAACCGCTGCCGGACTTGGAGTGAGTTCTGTTGTCCACGTTTCTCGGAGAACCAAAGTGTCCTACAAAACCACCTGCTCAGACACCAGAGAACCTTTATTTTTTAGGTTATTTAGTGCCTTTTTTAGACAGCACACTGCAGATGAGTACAGGAAGATTTGAACGATGTGCACCAGCGGTTCTGCTAACAGGGACTTCACATTTGGCATCTTATCTTATCCTACCTTGTCTTATTTTATCTTATCTTAACTCATCTTATCTTGTCTTATCTTACCTTATCTTAGTTTATCTTATCTTTTCTCATCTTATTTTATCTCATCTCATCTTACCTCATCTTATCTTGTCTCACCTTTTCTTACCTTATGTTACCTTGTCTTATTTTATGTTATATTACTTCATCTTATCCTATTTTGTCTCATCTTATCTTATTCTATCTTACCTCTTGTCATCTCATCTCATCTCAGACTACAAGGGCAAATCACACCCCATAATACAGATTTAAATACTGGATATTCTTCTTTTTCAAATTCAGAAAATTCAGGTTATTTTTTGCAAATTTCTGCATTTAATGAGACTTTGACCATGCATGTTTTCTTTTCTCAGTCATGAAGAACAACTCATACCTGTTCTCTAGGTACATGTGCATATAATCCTATGTTTGTGTTCTGGTAGATGCAGGTGATCACTAAAGAATGCTGAAAGAGATTAATTAACAGCACTACACCACAAAATATCTGCTATAACTTGTTATAAAAACCTTCAAAGTGTCCATAATGTTTTCTGCTTCTTGGAAAATAGATCACAGTTAAAGACAGTTTAGATGAGATGTGTTTTGGTCATTTTACAGTGACATTGACGTTGCTCAGCAGTTCAACCTGAACCAGAGCAGAGTGGAGGAGATCACCATGAGGGAGGAGGTGGGAAACCTCAACCTGCTGCAGGACAACGACTTCGGTCAGCGTCAAGCTTTTAGTCTTCTTTAATCAGGGTTTTATTCTCTGTTCAGTAGTTTCATGCTTCAGAATTCCTTGTTCTGTCGTCAGCTGACTTTGGGATGGACGATCGGGAGATGATGCGGGAGGAGAGTGCGTTCGAGGTGGACATCATGGGGGCGTCGGCCTCCAACCTGCTGCTGGAGGCGGAGGGCGGAGCCAATCAGATGACGGACAAGTCCAACCACCTGGAGTACGACGACCAATACAAGGACGACTTCGGAGACAATCCCATGGAGAGCAGCGAGGGAGGCATGCTGGGTGAGGAGGGGGAGGCATGCTGGGTGAGGAGGGGGAGGCATGCTGGGTGAGGAGGGGGAGGCATGCTGGGTGAGGAGGGGGAGGCATGCTGGGTGAGGAGGGGAGGCATGCTGGGTGAGGAGAAGGAAGCAGGGTGGGTGAGGATTGTAATCTTTGTTAGAAGCCACATTTAAAGTCTGACTGAATCACAGTAAATCAGTTTGTTCTGGATGTTTATCTTAATTTTTTTGTCATGGTTGTTTATCTTCAGTTTATTCTGGTTGTTTATATTCAGTTTGTCCTGGTTGTTCATCTTAGGGCTGCAGCTAACGAAGCCTCGAGTAATCGTCCGAGCACGATACGTCATCAAAAGCGGAAGTGAGCGCGCAATGCAACAGAAATCAGCGTCTGACCGGAGCGCGTAACACGGACGGACATCGACGCTGCATCGTGCATGTATTATGTATGCACGATGCAGCGCGGACATCTATGATCTATCGTAAACACGGATGTCAGCGTTTATTATACAGCTGTATCTAAACGCGGACGTCCGCGCTGCATCGTGCATACATAATACATGCATGATGCAGCGCCGATGTCTGTCTGTGTTCTGCGCTCCGGTCAGACGCTGATTTCTGTGGCATTGCTCACTCACTTCCGCTTTTGATGACGTATCGTGCTCGGACGATTACTCGAGGCTTTGTTAGCTGCAGCCCTAATCCATCTTCAATTTATTCTGATTGTATATCTTTAGTTTGTTCCTCGTCTCTGATTAGTTTGAATCTTATTTCTGTTAAATGTTTTTTAATCTCCTGTCTGACGATCTTCCACAGGAGCACTGAGAACGTTTCTTGTCTGATCTAAATCTTTATTTCTAGTGGACAAACTTCTGAGTAACGAGGACGGTGGCGGGATCTTTGATGACCCTCCGGCTGTCGCTGAGAGCGTGATGATGCCTCAGGACCACGAAGACGACGACTTTGACGCTTTATCAGGTCAGTTGGTCCGTTGGTGCTGGTCCGGTTACCATAGAGACGTAGAGCTGAGGATCAGTCCAGCTTCTGAAGATGTCATCTAACTCCGTCTCATGTTGGTATCAGCCGGAGCTCCAGACAGTCCAGACTCCGGCCCAACAGAACCTCTACCAGCCATGACGGACCAGACTGAACAAACCGCTCTGGTCCACAACGAGGAGGAAACTTTCGCTCTGGAGCCCATCGACATCACAGGTAAGAACTTTTTCAGATTTACTTCACGACTCAGAGGAGAAACTTTCAGCGTCTCAATCACAGAATCTAAATCGAGCATTTGACAGGGTTAATTTCTGCTCTTTATCTGTGTCCTGATCAGTGAAGGAGACGAAGGCGAAGCGTAAGAGGAAGCTGATCGTGGACAGCGTGAAGGAGCTGGACAGTAAAACCATCAGAGCTCAGCTGTCGGACTACTCTGACATCGTCACCACGCTGGATCTGGCTCCGCCCACCAAGAAACTCATGATGTGGAAGGAAACCGGAGGAGTCGAGAAGCTCTTCTCACTTCCTGCCCAGCCTCTGTGGAACTCCAGGCTGCTCAAGGTACCTGATCACTGAGGTACAGCAGACCATTCTACACTAGAGAATTACAGGATGATAGAGAGGTACAGCAGACCATTCCACACTAAAGAATTACAGGATGATAGAGAGGTACAGCAGACCATTCTACACTAGAGAATTACAGGATGATAGAGAGGTACAGCAGACCATTCCACACTAGAGAATTACAGGATGATAGAGAGGTACAGCAGACCATTCCACACTAGAGAATTACAGGATGATAGAGAGGTACAGCAGACCATTCCACACTAGAGAATTACTGAATGGTAGTTGGGTACAGCAGACTTTTCTACACTGCAGTTTCTTCTCACCGTGCTTTTTAATCTTCTCTCCAGATGTTCACCAGATGTCTGACTCCTCTGGTACCAGATGAGCTGAGGAAGAGGAGGAAAGGTGGAGAAGCCGACAGTCTGGATGAGTTCCTGAAGGATCTGGAGAACCCAGAGGTTCCACGAGAGGAAACCACAGGACACCAGCAGAGAGACATCATAGGTAGGAGAAGGTTTGGTTTAGTAACAGAACCAGTTATTGATCAGGACATCAGGGAGGATGGTTCTGAAAAGTTCTGTAAGTCAGTAACCAACAGAACCATCGATTAGTAACAGATTAATGAATAACAGGAGACATTTGTCCTGTACTGATAATAATGTCGTGATTTGTCAGTCGGTGATCTGTAATTATTACGTTCTTCTGTTCTTTAGTAGTTCCATTTGGGTTCTTGAGTTTTAGGAGACTGTCAGGCTGCAGAGCTGGTGAGAATTAGAATTTTTCTGTCTGTCTGTGTTCAGATCAGACCATCATGGAGGAGGCTAACGTCCTGCAGACGGCCGCTGTAGAAGGCAGCAGGACGTCGCTGGATGAAGCCGTGATGCCTCCTCCATCTTCACAGCGAGGACTGAAGCGTAAAGTCCAGGAGACGGAGCCGGCTCTACCTGTGAGGATCCGTCAGGTGTCCATCCTCTGCTCTGTCTCTGTCCTCTGATGCTTCAGTCTGTTCTGTCTGCAGATGGGAGCCGTGGACCAGCAGCAGATCGACTCCTCCGCCGTGGATCTGCCTCCAGAAGAAACCACCAACATCAGCCAGCTGATCGAGTTGGACCTGCTGGCCGACAAGGACAAGAAGAAGAGCGATGAAGACTCCGACGAAGAGGTTAGACTCCTTTCATTAATCGGGTTAACGATTGTTTGTCTGCTGTGTTCATCAGTGTGACTGTGCTGCTGCTTCAGGAGGAGGAGGTCCAAGGAGGAGACCAGGACCAGGAGGAGAGGAGATGGAACAAGAGAACCCAGCAGATGCTTCACGGCCTGCAGGTAAGTTCACACCTGGATGTTCAGAGAGTTGAAGAATGAAAGAACCTGAACCTGTGTTGAAGTAGAACCACTGCATCAGTGTAGAGGTTCTATCGAGGAACAGCAGGTGAGAGACATCACCTGTACTCATAGAACAGAGCTCAGAAATCTTTAGATTCCCTCCATTGCTGTGATTCTGTGAACCTCCACAGAGGGTGATGGCTAAAACCGGAGCTCAGTCCGTCAGTCTGCTGGATCTCTGCAGGAACAACAACCGCAAGCAGGCTGCTGCCAAGTTCTACAGCTTCCTGGTTCTGAAGAAGCAGCAGGCGGTGGAGCTGGTTCAGGAGGAACCGTACAGCGACATCGTAGCGACGCCGGGACCCCGATTCCACATCATCTGAAACATCTGGAACATCTGCTCATCCTATGTTTCAGCAGCTCTGTCTTGTTTATCTCAGTCTGTTGTTAATCTATTTGCCTTTTATTTTGTGTCCTTGTGATTTTTGCACTACTTGAATGTGAAGCAGCTCCATGAACCTTTTCGCTTCTATTTATTCCATTTGATTCCAGCTGCATTTCTACACTGTACCTGTTCTTTAGAGGCTTTGTTGTCCCTGAAATCGTCAGTTACATTTGTGAAAAAATATTTAAAAACATTTATTGGTTTATTTTGATTTCATTAATGACATTCGAGTATTTCTGTATTTTTTTATTTTCAGTCATGTCTTTGTTTTTCAGATATGTTAATATCTTCTACATTATTATTTATTTTTTTTACATTTTGTTATTTGTGAATATTTAATATTTTCAAATATTTTGTAAGAATTAACTACATTTCATTAATAATTTCTCTCACTTTTACATTATTTCATTTTTCACAGTTTAATATTTATTTTATATTTTCAGATATTTTTTAAGAATTAAGGACATTTCATCAATAATTTGACAGATTTTTTAACAATATTTATTTTGTCACATTTTATTGATACTTGTGAATATCTGAACTAGGAACATTTCATAAAGAATTTCTGACTTTTTTTTTTTACACGTTATTTGTCTCACACTGTTAATATTTGGTTCATTTATAGTTTGAACATTTTTGGACATGTTTTTTGACATTTCATTCTCATTTTTGAGATTTAATTCCACTTTATTGAATGTGTTCTTCCTTTTTTGGGACATGCACTTCATGCAGCTTCTTGTGTCATTTAAACAGATAAACAGCATTTATTGATCTTCAGCTGTATCAGCACTTTAATGTTATCACAGATCAGAAACTAAAGAACTAGAGTTAGTGAACACAGTAAAAGTAAAAAAACTGCAGTAAAGTCTGAAAAACTCCAACAAATCATTTATTGTTGCAGCTGCTGTTAGTGAAACAGTAAAATATTGTGATTTTTGAACACAAACTGCATTTAATCTGTAGAAGAGCTTCAGGATGAAAACATGAACGTCTGCATGCTGCCTGAAATGTTCTACTGAGATGCACAAAACACCTGCTTCTGTCTTAAGTCTTCATTTTTGTAACCAGTCATTCAGATTTATTGACTGTTCAGCTTCTACAGTGTTTACGTTGGAATATCGGAGCGTTTTTAATTTAAAAACTGGTTGGAATCGAGGATCAGGTGAAGCATGTTGGAGAAAAAGTTCAGTCCACTCTTCTCTTCTTCTGTAGAAAACACTGAATGCATCACTTTAACACCCAGATAAAAACTGAGTTCAGCTTCTAGTTAAACTAAACCTTCCGTCTGAGTTTGTAGAAAAAAAAAACTCATCTTCTCATGATATTGTCTCTGAATTATTTCTGTCTGCTGCCTGTAAATCCAGAGTTTTTCAAAATAAAAGCAGTGAAAGTGTTTCTGTGCTGATTTATTCCCTGCAGCAGTAAAACGTGTGAAGAGTTCAGATCAGGACGTTGAGTCGGCCGTCTTGTTTTCTGCCTCCGTTCTTCTTCTCTTGTGTCGGCTGCGTTTCTTCTTCTCTCCCTCCTCGCTCTCCTTCAGCGGCGCCGTCGGACCTCCTTTCTTCTTCTTCTTCTTCAGGCAGCTCAGAGGGTTGGGGTTGTTCTGCTTCCTCTTCCTCTTCCTCCCTCTTCTCTCTGCGTCTGTCCGGCTCAGTCCCTGCTGCTCCTTCAGGCTGCTGATGCTCTGCTGCTGGCTCACGCTCACCAGCGCCCCCAGCTGGACGTCCTGCACGCGTTGCAGCGACGCCGGGCTGGCTTTGTCCAGAACTATGGTGTTGAGGACGATGTAGAGCAGCGGGACGCCGGGGATCTTCTTCAGGCCGGAGGTCAGAGTGTGGTCCTGAACGGAGAACAAAAGAGTTAAGAGTGATGTTTAGCGTCACAGCGGCAAAGAGACGGTAAGAAAGGCAAGAAAACATGTCTGTAGGTTGACCCACGTGTCGTCCTATGGGTCAAATTGACCCGTTTTAAAGTCTGAAAAATAGGAAAAATATATTTTTACAGTGAAACTTCTGATCATATATAAATAAAAATTAAGGACTTATTTTCTTCCCAAAGGTTTTACAAGTTTTCTGAAATTTGTTGAATTTTTCTGCTGAATTTTGGACTTTTTTTCAGACAAGGAAACAATATTTTTTGGTGTAAAAGAAGAAATGTTATAAAAATGTTTAAAAACATTCATATAAAATCAACCAAAATCCTGCGAAATTTTTTGTGAATGTTCTTAAAGAAAACAGAAGTTTCACTGATACATGTAATCACTTTAGATATTTAAAGATTTTTTAAAAAAGATTATTACTGATTTTTTTTAAAATATTTACAAAGGGTTTTTTTTAAATATATAAAACTTTAAGGGAAAATTTTAAGGAATTATTGGAATTTTCCTTCTGAAGTTTCTTCAAGAAATGTGGGGAATTTTTTACTATTTTTTTTATTTTTCAGACAAGGAAACAATATTTTTCGGTGCCCATAAATAAAGACAACAGGAGGGTTAAAGAGGTCAGGTATATTCACTATATAAGGGTCATTCCAGAACTGGAGGATATTTTACGTCCCGTCCATCAAATTTCAAATAATCCAAAATACTAAAACATGCATTTGTTGTGTAAATGTTCTTGTCCTGAGTCCAAAACTTAAAAAACTAGGAAAAAGAATGCTTGGAAATTTTTTCAAAAATACTAAACAAGTCTGGAGTCCCCCTAAAATGTCATTTTTCTCTTGTCCCACTCCTCTGATGACCAAATTGAATCTCAAATAAAACAGTTAAAATAAAATTTAAATCTCCTTTTTTTGGTTTTATTTTTTTCTTTGATGTCTCTGGTAATTGTGGGAACATTTTTTAATCAACATAATATTTTAAATAATTATTATGGAACGTGCATCGAACAACATGCACACAACCAAGATCAAAAACCTTTCTAAAATGACTTAAGTGAAGAAAAGTCAAGCTTTCCCTAAACCAAATTTGTCCAAAATGAACCAATTCTTCTCTAAAATGACAAAAATGTTTCTAAAATGACTCCAAATTTGTCCAAAATGGCCCAAAACGGCTACATTTTTGTCACAAATAATCTAAAAAATTGTCCTAAATTACTAAACATCCTTAAATTGACTCAAAATGTGTCGAAAATTGTAAAATGTATCCAAAACCATCAGTTTGTTAAAATGACTCGTGAAAAGAAGTCCAGTTTTCCCTCAACCAAATTTATCCAAAAAGATCCAATTCTTCTCTAAAATGACAAAAACATCTCTAGAATGACTTCAAATTTGTCCAAAATGGTCCAGACTGACTTGATCTTTGTCCTAAATAATCAAAAATTACTAAATTATGAACTAAAATTATGAACTAAAATTACGAAACTCAAAATTTGTCTAAAATTACAAAATATCTCTAAATTAAGTAAAAACGGGTCCAAAATTACTAAAAATGTATCCAAACAATCAAAAAGTTCTCTAAAATGACTCAAGTGAAGAGATGTGATCAAGAAAAAATATATATTAAAAATGATTTTAAGTTTTCCTGAGGAAAAGCTAACATTAGCAACCCTGTGACTGCAAACAACAAATAAAACATGGAATGAAAACGGTGCCACTGAAGTGTAAGCTTTGATAGTTTATTTCCTATTATTTATCAACAAGGAGCAGAAAACTGCAAAAGAGTAGGTTTATTTTTCAAAAATGTTCATGTCCAAATGTCCTTTAATTCTGGAATGACCCGGAAATAACATAAATAAGAAAAACACAAGGATACCAAGAACACAAATTTCAGAATATGTACATGATTACTACTACTAACTGAATTTCCCCGGTGAGCGATCAATAAAGTTTATCTCATCTTATAAATCCCAAACTGAATAAAAGTAAAGTTCTGTCTATTTACCTGCGTGGCGATGAAGTAATGCTGCGGGTTCGTTTCCTGTAACATGGACAGAAAACAGTCGGAGGCAGAAACAGGATCCTTCACATGAGGACACTTTCTGACCTGGAACCTCTGGAGGATGATTTTAGCTCCGTACAGCTGCTTCCCCAGAACCTCCAGCTCCTTCAGAGCACAGCTGACAGGAAACAACAGGAAACATTACACGATGCTCCTCATTTATTCACCTGTACCTCCTTTCTGCTCTGCTTCAAGTCATCCAGATGTGCAGCATCAGGTTCTGCTTTTATACTTCCTCTTAATGCACCAAATACTTTAAACATTTCCTTCGATGAACTATACTTCATATTTGCACATTTCTTATGGTACTGTCTCCATATGTCTGAACACACTGACTGAATTAATAAACCTGCCCTCCTGGGGGTAAATAAACTAAATATGGAGGTATTAAAGTCACATTCAGTCCAGTTTGATCTGCAGTGGACCGGTTAAACCACAGCAGAATAACCACAACTCCTAATGGTTCCTTTGTTTTAGTGCAAAAATGTTCACATTTAAGGAATTTTCTTTTTACTAAACATCATGAACAACCTCAAATTTATGAAGAAAAATAAATTCAGTTTCAACAACATTAAGCCTCAGTTTATCATTTACACATTACAGCTTCCAGATCACAGTTAATTTATAAAGAAACACAACATTTAGTCACATCTGGAACTGAACCTTGTAGGACTTTATGGTCAAAACGACAAAAAAACCCCACTAAAACAAGAAAAAAATATTACAAAAATGAGACACAAGCAACAAAAAGGAGACAAATGACATGAAACAAAACAGAAGGACAAAAAAAATAGGAAAAAAGTTTTAATAAGTGACAAAAAATAGACAAATGACAAAAACGAGACAAAAATTACACAAATGACACAAACAAGAGAAAAAAGACAGGAGCGAGAAACAAAACAATAAAACATTAAAGTTAGACAAATGACACAAAACAAAAAGACAAAAATGTACAAAACGACAAAAAAATGGACACAAACGAGACAAAAAATTGAAAAAAGGAAACACAAAGTGACAAAAAATAGACCAAAAAAAACCCAACAAAAACAAGAAAAAAAATTAAAAATGAGCCAAAATGAGAAAAAAAAAAAGATAAAGGAACAATGAAGAATCCAGTATTTTACTTTCTGATCCAAACAACTTGTCATGGTCTAGAATTTATTTCAAATTTATAGTTTTACTAATTTACAATCTGCAATTATTGTCTTCTCTGGAACTTTTCCACTTTGAGGGCCGGATTGGACCCTCTGGAGGACCACTTTTAGCCCACGTTTGACGCCCCTATATATTCGAGGATACAGGGCAGATAATCCTGCCCTCCTGGGGGGTAACTAGACTCACCTGGTGGTGCACAGCTGAATTTCCCCCATCAGGTATTTAGGAAGCTGCTCTTTAATCTGGATTTTGTTCTTCAGCGCCGCCTGGCAGAAAGTTCCGTCGATGAGGACCTGGAAGGGTTCCCTGAAGTTGAAGTTGTATTTGTAGAAGCTGATGCTTTTCTTGGCCTGTTTCTGCCGCTTGATCTTCATCTTCACCTAGCAGTTAGCCGTTAGTATCTCAATACAAACCGAGTTTAATTGCAAAGAGCTTCAGTTAGCCGTTTGCATCTCAATACAAACCAGGTTAAAATGTAAAGAGCTTTGCTGTTAGCTAATAGCATCTCACTAACCGAGTTAAAGAAACTTAATCGGCTCAATACTGAATCTTTCCCACATTCAACGTGGGAGCTGCTGTATCACAACACGCTGACAGTCCGACCGTTTGAGGAGTCCGTGTGGAAACAAAAGTGATGACACTATATCCGGAAGTTACACCACAGCTTCCTCTTTCTCTTCATAATACTACTACTACTAATAATAACAATAACAGAATAATTTATTTTTATTTTTATGTGTATTACTCGATATGTTTTCACATTTTAATAACATTGTTGTATATATTTCCATTATTTTATTAGTTTTACTTTTTTTTTTTACATTTGAACAATATTTCAAAATTTATTAATATTGTTCTAGACATTTTAAGTTTTTTTTTTAAACATATTTTGGTATCTTTTCGTGTTTTGTTAAAATGTTTGGACAGTATATTGATTTTTTAGAACATATGAACATTTACAGATGTTTTATTTTTATTCTCATGTTTTATGTAAATTTTGGATGTAACATTAAGATTTTATCCATATTTTTACTCATATATTATGTTTGCTTATCTTATATATTTCTCCAATATTAGCTTCTCTTATTGCGGGATAAAATTTAAATACTGCTTCACAAATAAAACTCTAAATGGCCAGCTCCTTCTTATCATAAAGAACGTATTGTTCCATATTATCCTTAAAAAAGAGAAATACTTCTGAATAAAACTGTGAAATAATCCTTTAAACTGATCAGACTGAATGTGGACCACTCTCTGATTTCTTACTGGATTTCAGCAACAGCGTTCTTGGAGAATATGGTTCTTTATGAAGAGCCTCTGCTGGGATTCCCTCAGAGGGTCCAGAACCTCAGGCTGAGAAACACTGCAGGACTGAATCACTGCTATCACAGTAGAGTTAAAGGTCTGAGAACACAGAACATAGAACCGAGTCCAGCTGAGGATTCGACACACCGAAGGTGAACCTTTAATCTTTAGTGCAGTTTACAGACTCAAAGAAAATCTAATCACCAAACATCAGAATCATGCAGAAAAAACGGCTACAACAGCAAGAACACAAGAAGAACCAGAGTCAGTAATAATAAATATACAGTCACACTCACACAGGAGGCCCAGTACCAAAACTGTAACAAAGAGCAGGATGGCTTCAGTCTGAGGAACCAGGGGAAAAAAAATAACACCATTTATTATTTAGAACCAGCCTCTGGTTCAAGCAGGAACCCTCCTGGTTCCTCTGTCTTTATTCTTTAATCTCATGATCGTTCTCCCTCAGAACCTCCACTTTTAAAAAAGTGAAACCCTTTAAATACATAAAAACTCTGTAAATGTTCGGACACGTGCAACGTCTCGGTTCCAATAGGACCATCAGATGTAGAACCTTTTCAGTAACATATCAGTGGAGTAAACAGAGGAACCAACAGCGTCTCCATCTGAGAGCTGACTCTCCAGAACTTTTTCTTGGAAGCTGTCAGCACTCAAACACCAGGAGGAACCGAACAGAACCTACAGCAGCCGTTTTAACATTTACTATCCAGATCACTGGGATCCAGTTTAAACTGGTCAGAACATCATCAACAGAGATCTCAAACATCATGAAGGCTCCTCATTGACTGCTGGTCCAGCAGAACATCAGAACTGTCAGCAACAGTGATGGAGGTTCTGCAGATGTTCTGTCAATGATGAAACTACAGAAACCTCAAAGGAGTTTAACCGAGTCAGAATTCTGTAGCAATTGTGTGACTGGTTGTAATTCCAGGTTCCAGTTACAGCATCGTTCTGCCCAGTTCAAACTGAAGAATCTACAGAGAACAACGTAAATCTGTTGACCTGGAATAAAGCCATCTGGGACCAGAACCGAGTCAGAATTAAACCATAGATAAACTGGAATTAAAACCAGCCAGAATTCAGCTGCAGATATTTTTTATGAATGTCTGAGATGAGGAAAAATGACGATGTGGATCTGAGATGTTCTGATGAAACAAATGAAGATCTGCAGCTCAGATCCAGTCTGGATGCTAAATGCTAAAATGGCTGCCGTGAGGGTCACATGACCTGGGAGGTAGAACAGGTAACGTTAGCATCAGTCCGCTAACACTGCTGTCTGGAATCAGCTCACGGTTTGGTTCAAAAGTAAAAACTATAAAATAATCTGTTGTGCTTTATTCTCACGATCAAAAGAGGAAAATAGGAGATCAACACATCGACGGGTTTATCTCTGATGTTCCAGGTGTCTGGAAGTTACCTGCAGTGAGGCGTAACATTAAATTCTATAACAGGACAATCTAATGACCACACTGTGCAGAACCTCAGGAACCCAAGTCAGAACCTGACCTGACCTGACTGCTATGCTAGGCTACCAAAAACTAGCCTGCTAGCTGCTAACTGGCTACCTCCACTGGTCACATGACCCCCGTCCATTTTTTCCTTTTCCAGAATTCATAACTATTGTTGGAAATGGGGGACCGTATAAACCGTTGCACCTGAACAGGAGTCCAACACGTTCCCCGAGAAAGTTCCTGATCAGATCAGAGTTCATGTTCTCAGGGAACCATCAGTCTGTTCCGTCAGGACTCCGTTTACAGTCGTACCGACGAGCAGGAGGGGAGCACTTTAACGGACGGACCAAAGGAGTAGCAGGACAGTTTTTATGCTCGTACCGATAAGACTCCAATCAGTGACATCACTCCCCTCAGTCTCTGATTGGTCAATTTTTCTCTGACATCACTGTGAGCTAACCTTTAATCCAGCTAACATGCTAACCCATGCTAACAGGTGGCTAGCTGTAGTCCAGTGTGAAGTGTTAGCATGATGGCTAGCTGTCTGAAGTTTTAGCTTATAAGTTGTCATATTAGCCCACCAGATTAGCCTGTTAGCATAGCAGCATGTTAGCTAACTGTGGGTGTAATGTTCAGGGTATTATTAACCGGTTAGTTAAGATGCTAGCCAGCTGTAGGTGAAGTTTAAGAAGTGTTAGCCTGTCAGTTAGCATGTTAGCCAGCTGAAGATGAAGTACATGCAGTGTTAGCCTGTCAGTTAGCATGACATTCAGGTGTAGGTGAAGGGTATGAAGTAGTAGCCTGAGTGTTTGCATGTTAACCAAGTGAAGTCTACAAAGTGTTAGTGAGCGGTAGGTGAAGTGTATAAAGCAATAACCTGTAGTGAGCATGTTAGCCAGCTGTAAGTGAAGTGTAGTAAGTGTTAGCCTGTCCTTTAGCATGTTAACCATCAGAAGTTAAAGTGTATCAAGTATTAGATTGTCCATTAGCATATTGGACAGCTGTAGTTGAAGTGTTTGAAATATTACCCTGTCAGTTAGCATATTAGCCAGCTGTAGATAAAGTGTTTGAAGTATTATCCTGTCCTTTATCATGTTAACCATCAGAAGTTCAAGTGTATAGAGTGTTAGCCTGTCAGTTAGCATGTTAGCCTGCTGTTGGTGAAGTGTATGAAGTATGAGCCTGTCAGTTAGCATGTTAGCCAGGGAGGTTAGCTTGTTAGCACAGCAGCAGCAGCTCGTCGTCACTGCTCTCCGTCTTGCCCGTGGCCTCCAGGCAGGCGTCAGGGATCTGAGCCGTGTGGACCATCCTGCAGTGTTCACACAGGCCGTCCCGCCCACCTCGACTGCTGTTTCCGTGGTGATGACGAGGGCCGTGGCCTGCTGTGGAGCAAGGGTGTGGCTCCAGCAGAGGCTGGCGGACATCGCTGACCAGCGAGGAGGATGACGACGTGTCAGAGTCGGACACGGGGATCAGGAGCTCCACGTCTTCTTCTTCTTCTCTGCTCCCTCGTCGCTCCGCAGACTCGGCCCCACCCCTACCTGTCTCCAGCTGGCGCAGAGGGCTGTGATTGGTCCAAGGCTGCTGGTTCTGGTTGGTTCTGGTCAGGTTCCGGGCCAGGCGGTGCAGGTTCTGGGCAAGGCGCTGCAGGGCAGAGGCAGCAGGTGCCTGGAGATCCGGGACGTCACTGTGACATTCAGGATCTGGATTGGACGTTACCACAGTGACGGGGCTGGAGGGGGGCGGGGCCTCTCTAGGCCTTTCGCGGCTTCGGTCTCGGCCAGGCGTCGGAGTCACAGACGTAGCAGATGCTGTCACCGAGACGACGGCCTCCACAGCAGAGGGGGGCGGAGTCTTCTGTGGCAGCGGAGCGACGGGTCCGCCCACTGCACCCACACCGCGCTCCCTGCCCCGCTCGCCCTCTGTGTCCGTGTCGTCCGAGTCCGGAGACAGCAGGTCGGAGCCAGAACTCCCAGTGCTGCCGGTGCCGGCGCTGTCCTCCAGGTCGGCCGAGACCAGAGCCAACGAACCCGACCGCCGAGACCGCGAGAAGGTGAAGAGGCGGCGCCACAGGTTGCTATGACGACCAGAGGAGGGCAGCCGGAGGGAGGTGAAGCCGAGCTGAGAGCGAACAGCCAGACGGAGGTTCTCCAGAACCGACGCCTGATTGGACACAAAGACAAATCATCAGAACCAGCACATCTACTGGGGTGCCTGGTTGTCATGAAAACAAGGTATTTCATTAAGAGCTGCTGTCATCGGTTCCTCAGAGATGAAAAAAAAAAAAAAACACACAACTGATGATTTGTGTTTGTTCCGAGATGATGATAGGTGAGCGTACCTGGCTCCCAGAGCACACTGGGAAATCCTCCACAGGTGGGATCAGTCCCTGCGCGATCAGCTGACCATACGAGGGCGGGGCTTCCCTCCTCAGTAGCTCTGCCTCCACTCTGGACAGCTGCGTCTCGAACGACCTGCAACAACCACACAGACAGATCAGACAGAAGACGACCAATCAGAGGCTGTGAGGGTGACGTGTGAAGGCCCAGGTGTGCTACCTGCGTTCGAACATGCGCAGCGAGTAAAGTTTGCAGGTGCAGCCGAGGGCAATGACCAATAGGAGGCCGCAGATGAGGCTGCCAATGACGGCGGCGGTGATGACCCTGGTGGGGACGATGACGGGGCAGCTCTCCTCGTCGCTGCCGTCGCCGCAGTCATCCTGAGCGTCACAAACCCACGACTCAAACACACAGCGGTTATTCTGCAGACCGTTAAAGAGACATTTAGTTTTTAATCACTAAAATCACAGCATTTATCAAAACAATAAACTGTAAAACCAGAAAGATTCTTCGTATTCCCAACTTCATGACTGTCCTCAAACTAATCATGTACTTTTCCAATGAGGAAAACTATAAAAATCTGAGAATAAAATTGTTATTTTTCACAAAAGTCAATTTATTCAACATATCTCTGTTTAAAATTTGCCAAACATAAACTTCAGTAACAACGGTCTGTATTTATACAGTTCCAATATCCTCAAACATTTCATTTTAGGAAATGAAACAGTGATGCCGATTCTCTGTGCAGTGCTACAACACTTAAAAAGGTTCTTTCTGGTTCTGTTCCGTCGGTCACAGCTCTGGTTCTAACAGAACATGAAGAATAAGAATAAAGAACACTATTTTTGGATCATTAGTTTCAGTGGATAGAAGCTTTGTGCTGGGTTCTAGTACCTTGCAGTGGAAGTTCCCTGGCTGACAGAAGAAGCAGTTCTTCTCATCAGAACCGTTCGGGCAGCGGTTCTGGTAGTTGCAGCGGTCCGATCGAGGATAACAGGCTCCGTTTCTAGAACAGGGGAACTCGTCCTCCTGACAGGAAGAACAGTTCAGCTCGTCCCGGCCGTTCGGACAGTGCCAGTACCCGTCACAGCGCTGCTGCTCAGTGTAGCAGCCCCAGTTCCCCCCACACGGAACCTCCCAGGGCAGGCAGAACCCGTCCACCTACAGACAAAGAACCACAACACAGATTAGAACCCACTGATGACTATCAAGCTTGATGATCCCAGAACCACAGAGGATGACCCGGTACCTGGTAGGTGACGTTGAAGCCTCTGGCTGCGTTGATCTTGTCGGCATAGAAGTGAACTCGCAGCTGACCGGATGATGAAACCACGGCAACCGGCGCTCTGGAGTCGAAGGCTGTCAGTACCCGGAGGAGGCGGCGAGGGTTCTCCTCCAGACCATCGTACACCTTTACGTAGTCGCCATAACCGGTTCCATCGAGCTTGAAGTCCGTGAACCTGAGGATCACCTGCAGGACGATGGAGGAGGTGGAGTCAAACACCTCAGTCAGGTGTGAGGTCAGAGGTGTGAGGTCAGAGGTCGGGTACCTTGCGGTGGTCTCCGGTGTCGATCAGCCAGGTGCAGTTGCTTCCTGGAGGGTAGAAGTCGGGGTAGTTTGGAGAACTGAAAGAACCGTAGAAGTTCCTCAGCCATTCTCCACAGGTAGGAACGTCACAGTCGATCTCATCACCGAGGTCCTGAAACAAACAAACATCAGACGCTGACTTCCTGCTGCAGAAAGTCACAGAAGAACCAGGTTCAGACCAGATCGGCTGATGAACCTCAGTGAACACTGATTCCCATCATTCTGACAGAAGACATTTCTGAGTTCTCTCTCCACAGTCAAGAAAAACACCACAGGTTCTGGTTGTGTTGACCTGTGGGTCTCAGTGAGTGGACAGGTGAGGATAGGTGAGTTACCTGGCAGTCGATGCTTCCGTCGCAGCGCAGGCTGTGCGGCAGGCAGGTGTATATTCGGGTGTAGCGGGACAAACAGGGGAACTGGTTCAGGCTGCAGGGCTGGAAGGAGAACGGAGAGTCGACACACAGCTCCTCGTCTGAGTTGTCTCCACACTCGTCCATGGAGTTGCAGCGCCACCAGTCAGGGATACACTTCCCATTAGAGCAGTGGAACTGGTCCACGTCGCAACTTGACGCCTCCGGCTTCCCTGAAAACACAATGCAGACGTTTAAGTTAATAAAGGTACACAATGTAAACCTCCACGGTAGCACAACTATAACAACACAACAAGGTTCTACAGCATCTCACAGGGTTATTCTGGTATTGATGGCAGCAGGAGGAACACCCCCCTGTATTCACTGTGGACTGGTCCAACCTGATGAAGACTGTTAGGTCTGACTGAACGTTTACTGAATATTTAAAGGGAGTCGACTCCAAACTGACTGAGCGGCAGACACACAAACGTACTCAGAACAAACACAAAAAGACACAAAATAAAGTCACACAAAAAGAGCAGAAGGATAAACTTCTCCTGTTTTTGTAAACTTTTGTAGACTGTATTTTCTGTAGTTTGTATGTGTGAGGGACCAGGTCTGCGAATTAGCTGTCAGCTATTGACCTATGAACACGACATCGGTTAATGTAACAATGTTTGTTGTTCTGTCCCTATCAAATAAACAAACAAACAAACTTAGCTCAGATAGAATCAGTCGACTCCAAACTAAGTCGTGTTTCTGCATTTAGTTCAGACACAAAGTGGAGATGAAACTTTATAAACAACAGTTTGTGCATCAACTCAACAACCCACATCTGGATCATCTACAAACAGCAGCTGTCTGTTTTATTACTGAATAGTTCTGGTTCTGGATCCCCAGCTGATATATTTTATAAATCCTCTGAGCTGCTCTGATCTCATCTCAGTATAAATAACCAGGTTACAATGATTTAATCTGTTGGTTTATGATTCATTCAGAGTCACTCTGAGGAACATTTAGAACATCTTTGCTGAGTTTTAATTGATCGGTGGAGGAGTTGGGATGATTTCAGTCCAACACAACCAATATAAATCTGTGTCCTTCTCTGAAACCTGCACTGATTTGTTTCTCCTTTTGTTCAGTTGCAGAATTGATCTTTGTAATGATTGATTATGTAACACAGTCGGAGGTTCAGCAGCTACACAAACCTTTACAATCCTAAAGTCACATCTGTCCTTGTTTTTACAACTCTGGTTATTTTTAAAGATGTTTATTCACCAAAAAAAGACAGAACACGGTTAAAGATGAATGTGACTGATAGCATCGATCACTGGTCTGAACTTCTACTGATATTAAAAATGATTTCTGTGGGGATTAAATCTGATATTCTAACAGCTCTGTGTCAAACTCAGGTTTTCTTAAAACTTAATATCTTCATGTTTTGTGAAACAAATGAAATGATGATCTCTTTAACCTGAATATCATCACACAGATTTCTACCTCCAACTTTCCAATTGTCCAGACACATCTTCTGCTGTGAGATTATTCCTCTCTGCATCAGTTCTACTCCAGACCATAACCAGCAGATTAAAACCAGCTGTAAATAATTAATGGGAATAGTTTTCTTATCATCTCTGTTGGAGCTCTTTCAACTTGTGATGACTTCTGGATATATAGCAGTGATCCTCCTCCAACACTGACTGCCAGGTACTGATTTGTGACTAATCCACTAAACCTGATGGCGTTCTGTGTGTCCGGAGGATTAACATCAGCCTCTAATCCAGAGTTACGTCACTGAGCACCGCTGCAAACAGCTGTTATATAACAGCCAGAAAGAAGAGATAGACAGCAGCAGCAGCTCAGGACTGAGACAACTGCAGCTGTAAAACACTTATTTCACTGAAAGTCATCGAAACGTATAAAAACAGAACCTAAACTGAGTATTTCTACACACACAACCAACAACCTCACTGTGGAAACCGGAAACAAGCCAAGCTGATCAGGACTGACCGGTGATGTAGGACAGTCGGAAGCCTTTCCCGGTCAGAGTGTCGTCGGAGTGGAAGTGGATCCAGACGTGGTCCTGGGAGGAGATGTACGGCGGCGGCAGCGACGAGCCGCAGACTCTCAGCCCGTCCAGACTCCTGTAGCTGCTGATGGACATCCAGTCTGAGGTGCAGCGATGGGAACCCTGCAGGTCGAAGTCCTGGAAGCTGCAGCACGAAACATCAAATACAGTTAATTTATCGGTCTGAAGCTCTGAGCTGACCCTAGTTACAGTAACGAACAAGGAAACTCTCACCTGGAGAACCAAAGGAACCAAATGTAGCTGCAGCGAGCGGTTCACACTCCACTGCAGGAGGTTCTAACTTTGCTAAATTCATCACAGAAATCTTGGATTTTTGTGGACATTTTAGTTTTCAATTGACGTGAGAAAGCAGAATATGAATGTTTCTGTGATTTTGTAACTGTGTGTTTTGCTCTCTGTGATGTTTTCGGACAAATATTGGAGCAGAAAAGTCTCCGCATGATTCCAGGTCTGCCTCTCTGAGTGCATTTATCTACTAATGTGAATGAACGCTTCAGATTTGTGCTAAAAGTGAAATGCTGCTCAGTGACACATCATAAGACTTTTACATTAAAGGCATTAGAGGAGATTTAATTTCCTACGACTTTGAACGTAGCATGCGCACATACAACCTCTCCCTCACCCCCCTCTAACCTCCCCCCTCTTAACATTTATGAAGAAATGCCCCCCTCCAGAAACTTGCGTAGGACTCGTGAAGTTGTCTTTTACGGCTGGGTCCCCCTGGATCTTTATCTGCCATTATGTAAAAAAGATGAGCAAAACAAGTCGCCAGCTAACTACGAAGCTATACCAAAGCAACACATACAGAAAACACGTAAGTCCAAGGCCTACGTAATCTACGTAACTAGGCCTGAGCCGGAAGATTTTTGATTGACAGGAAAGGGAGCAAACCAAACGCCTCGGTCCGAGCGCATTGATTGGCTGATGTTTATCAGGTCCTGCCATGTCCACAGTTATTTTATTTAATTTTTTATTCTTTTAGAAACCACACATACAAGTCCACTAAAGGTCAGTATATTCATTTTATGTGAATCAGACAAATCAAACCAAAAAACATCCTCCATAATGCCTTTAAGAGCCAAGAGCCGTTCAGAGAGCAAAGGCCATCTTAGTCAATCCACATCACCATCTGTATGTTTTTTCAATGCATACAGTTAAAAGTTTTTTCCCATTTTTGGAAAGAAACCCTCCCTAAGAAGGCCAAATCAAACCGCTCAGACCGTTTTTTCACCTCAGCTGTAGGGTTTCTAAATAACATTTAGGCCTGTGTAATTGCACTGTAGGCTACATATATGGTCAAGATAACTCCCCTGATGGCATATATTATTTAAATCTATGTATTGTACAGTACTGTTCTATGTATGAATGTTGTTGTTGACTACTGTTGCAAATCAAATTGCCCAAAATGGGACAATAAAGGCTTTCTAATCTAGTCTAAAGTGAGCAGAGATATATGATATTATACTGAGACATAAACAGTTTAGATGCTGTCAGATTAACAGATCAGGTCTGTCTGAGGCTCCGTTAAATTTTCTTCAGTTTAATCTCTTCAGCTTCGAGCAGCAGCTGCTTCTGCTGTTACAATTCAGTCGCTCTGCAGAACCATAATGAAGAACAACATCTGTGTGTTTGTCACACTGATGTAGATGTGGTGCGACGACTACATACGTCCTCACAACAACATCCCGTCCACACGGGTGTGTCTGATGCTGTAACCATGGAAACAGCGTCACCTGATGGTGATGGAGTCTCCGGGTCGAGCTCTGATGTTCCAGCTGCAGTTCAGTCGAGCCGGATACTGGAAGGGCCAACCAGGGCTGGTGATGACGCCGCTGGACGCTCGCAGGAGCTCCGCCACGTCGCCGCAGGCTGAGGGGGGAGACAAGTGAGACAGGTGAGGGAGAGGAGACAGGAGAGGAGGGGAGACAGGTGAGATAGGTAAGGAGGGGAGGGGAGGCAGGCTGATACTGCGTCTGTACTGACGCTGTGATTGGTTGTGACCTCACCGTTAGAAATCCCCGACACGTAGACGTTGTCATTCTTCTGTGAGGCAGCAATGCATCCTGGGAAAAAACCACAGAGGACAACATTAACCAGAATTCATTCATTTAGAACCTGACTGAACAACAGAGAACACTCAGCCTGAATTGATGGCCAATCAATCAAAACAAACAACATTCCAGTCAGCTTTAAGGAAAATGTCACGTCTCATCCATGTAAACGAACCAGAGCTGCAACTAATCAAACAGCTATTAAAATTATAACCAAGATTTGAGAAATTTTTATTAAAAATTGTCTAGATTCTGTGTCTGCAGCTTCTTAAATGTGATTATTTTCAGGTTTATTTCCTCCCCTACGACAGTAAAATGAATAATTTTGGGTCATGGCATAAAATAAAGATTTTTCTTCATGGACTTGGGAAACACTGAACTTCATGTTTCACAATTTTCTTACATTCTAACATAGAATTTTGTCTGTTTTGAACTTCAAAAATTAGTTGCAAATTAATTTAACAGTTGGTTTGTGTGAAAATACACTAAATTTTATATACTGTAAATTGAAATGAAGTTTCTCCATCTTTCCTGAAAATCAAATGTCCACAAATGTGTCTAATTTGTGTCCTTCTCTGACAATGATTATAATTATATGGAGCCAAATTATAGCAGCTTTAGTGAGAGCAACGGGAATTCGGATTTATGTTCCTAAAACCAAAAAGAGAAGCCCAGTTGTTGTTTTACTGAAGCTCATAGGATTACCAGGACCTGATGACTGACAATCACAAAGGCGTTTTAGTCAAATTGACAAAAACGTTAATCCGGGTTTATAATTTTATAAAAACCTCTCACACAGAGAGCAGGTGACAGATGTCCAGGTGTGCTGAGCTGATTTTCAATGTGGAAAGTTCACTTAGTAAAAGAAAAGCAGTAGGTTTGCACTGAAGCTTCTAATAAAGAGGAAAGCTTCACCTTTATAAGAATCAGCTGAAACCCTGGAAGTGACCCAAAGTACTGGATCATTCAACCCTGAAACCTTCCGAACACAGCTGAGTGCAGAGGACTCACCTGTCAGTATGAGCAGGTAGACAGTGTGCCTGCAGCCCGGTCGGAGGGCCATGCTAACCCGGCGGCTCGCTGTGATGGAGATGATGGGGATGAGGAGTCCAAGGTCACTGCCCGGAGCGCTGCATGTCAGCCCGCAGAGAAACAAACCGATCTGTGCTTTAAGGTTTAGCTTAGCATCTGCTGCACCGACAAACACCGGAGGATAAAGCGCCGTGTCCGAACCTGCCCGCTAACTAAGCTAACAGCGGAGCTAACCTGCTCTCACATCAGAAACCGTCTGACGGAAACAAAGACATCTGAGCTCCGTTAGCCGCGGCTAACAGCTAGCGCTAGCTGCTAGCAGAGCACCGAGCCGTTAGTGGAACCTCACAATTTGTCTCCGCCGAACGAATACGCAAATACATTCTGCGATTAAATACACTTATCTGACTACAACATTACAGCAGTTAGCTCTCGGGCTAACCCCCCGTTAAACTCATAAACCAGGCTAACAGCCGGAGCTAAAGAGGCTAATAACACTGGCCGATTAGCCTGAACATGCTAACAGAGCTAAGCGGCCAGCCAGCTCGTCCTCCCCCGCACTAGCGAGGGCAGAAAGCACGGAGCAGGCAGCAGCTGACCCGGGTCGGTCCGTTCTAACTAACAGAACCGGAACAGAGAGAGGTCAGCAGCGCGAGTGTCGGTCCGACCTCATCCTCACGGTCCTGCCAGCTGTTAGCCGTTAGCTTCAGCGTCGAACAACAACAGACCGCAGATAGAGGCCCCGCCCCTCAGTGGACGTCACCGACCACCACACAAACACGCCTTATTATTTATTTACTTATTTGTTTCGATTAGTTGTTAAAATGATTGATTTAGTTATTATAAATAAATGTATAAATATATTAATAGGTTTTAATTTATTAGTTACACAAACAAGCTGATGCAGCTTTTATTTGTCAGTAAACATCCTTGTTGTCATTTTATTACCTCATAATTAAGTAATAATGATCAATGTCCATACAAAAATCATGAATGAATCAATCAATATAAACCAAGAAATAATTATCTGAGACAAATGCTGGTGACTTATTTTGTTATTTACTTATTAATATATTTATTTATTGCATTTTATGTGATAATTCAACATCACAAACCTGAAACAGTCACACGACTGTTACCAGCATCTCATGGTCCTCCCAGTCCAAACATACATGTATAGGCCGTGAGCTGAACACGTGTGAACAACACATGCAGAATTTCCACAACAGCAGCAGCACATCTGTCGTCCTCACAGCAGCTGGAGCTTCTGTCAGCTGTTCTATTGTCCCTTTATGTGGTCTTAACCCCCAAGTTACCCCACAACCCCCCAACAGCCCATTACACCCAAACAACTGCCCCTCCAAACCCCCCTACAGCCCCTTCACACCCCAACAACTGCCCCTCCCTACAGCCCCTGATACAGAGCACGACCCCCACACTCAGTGAAAGTGTCCATCTGCTGCTGTTTTTCTAAAGTCTCTGTGAACCAGAAGATGTTTTTGTTTGACTATCAGAACAATGAATCGTGTCTGTTGTTCGGCTGCTGCAGCAGAAATGATCATATTTTACTTCAAACAGAAGCAAACCGTAACAGAAACACAAACTGAGCCTTCTGTTAACTATCACTGAATACATTTATTGATTTCTCTGTATTTTAGTTCAGCAGGAAGCTCAGACCTGAAGCTCTGAGTTCAGGATGGAGCTGCTGGAGATGATTTCTGCTCTGTGAGTCCCCATGAAGTTAACCTCCACAGAAGTAACATATCAGAAGAACATGAATCTCTTCAAAGTGACACAGAAACAAGAAGAATCCTAGCCTAGTCGCGCTAGACCCAGGTCTGAAGACGCAAGGGCCTAGGAACTCTCAACAGGGAGGGAGGCGGGCTAAAAGGTTGTCTTTCAAATCACTCTGCAGCAATTGGGTAGGTATACAACCAACCAGCTCAACAAATAGGCGGACGTAGTTCCTAGAGCGCCGGAAATCAGAGGATGCGGGAGTTTGGTGAATACGTCTTTCTTCTCAATGAAACACTTCAGTGCCGTCCTTTGTTCATCTTTCAAGTTGAATTTTACCTTCAAATCTTTAAGGGCTGTTGCCAAAGTCGAGTCGAAAGATAACTGTTTATTGTGCGCAACCATCTTCTTCTCTATTCTTGTTTCTATGGTTGTTTCCGGTTGTTTCTGTCAGAATCGTCGCGCCTCTGTTGTGTGGTGGTCGAACCAGCTCAGCCTGCAGTAGTTACGCCCGCCTTCTGACTCTACACTTCATGGTGATTCGTCGGCCAGTTTTAGGAGCATCCAACCTCGAGGCTTACCGAGGGTAACTAGACCGACCCTGGCAGAGAATTAAATTCGTTGCCGTGGGTTGTCTAGCGCAGCTAGGCTAGAAGAATTCACCACAGAAGAAGAAACTCAGCTGTTTGACTTCTGAAACTTTATTTTATTGTTGCTGCTGCTTGTCTTTAAATCAGAAGCTGAAGCTGTAGATTCCATCAAAAAATGATCACAGTTATTGATTATCCTCTGAGCGGCCTATCAGACACTCTAGATCAATTGATCATCAGTTATTGATCGTAAATGTACAACAACAGAACTGTTCCAGAGGTGACTGACAGTGAAGTGAGGAGGTTCTAAGACACCATCAAAAATGAGTTGATCACATAAACTTTACACAAACGGGGACTGAGGCAAAAACAGTCTGATGCTCATTGATCACAGGGCATATTGATAACTGATCGATCAATATATTGATCAGATTGTCTCTCAGCAGGATGTTCAACATCTTCTCTTTGTTATGAGCTCAATCCACTGGGTGAAGGGGCGAGGCTTATAAATACAGGGTCCAAGCACCAATCAGAGTCCAGCAGCTTTTGACTTCTTCTGTCAGTCCAAGAACCGAACATGTCGACAGCAACCAGCAGGAGGCGTCGACCTGCAGCTACAAACCTGTAGCTACCGCGACGCAGCTGCTGCTGACAATGATGATGATGATGCGTTTCCTGTGTATCTGTGCAGGAACTGTCTCAGGCCGTAGACAGTTCCCCAGCCGACAGCAGGATCCATGCTGATGAAGTCGTCCAGGTTCATGTGACTCTCTGAGGACGAAACGCGCCACAGCATTATGACATCATCAGTAAATGGTCTCATGGTTCATGTCATCAGACAGGTGGACTCACCTGCGGTGTGTATGGGGGGGTACGGCGGCGGCGGCATCTTCCAGGTTCCGTCAGGGTTCTTCATGTGAGAACGATCCGACGCAAAGTTCAGCAGGAAGCTGTCAGCAGGAACCACACGCAACTTCCTGTCAGAGACACACGTACACTGTGATGTCACTTCGTCTTGCACATGCTCACAGTGGCTCATATGAGTGCCCCCAACACCCCATAAAAAATACAAACAAGCCAAACAACACAAAGCTCAGCACAGACATGCTAATGATAATGCTAATCCAGAAAACCCTGAACACAGGTGTGAGCTGTTACTTGCAGATCTCAGGTGTGTTACCTGCGGATCTCAGGTGTGCTACCTGCGGTTCTCAGGTGTGCTACCTGCGGTTCTCGGTTGTGCTACCTGCGGTTCTCGGTTGTGCTACCTGCGGTTCTCGGTTGTGCTACCTGCGGTTCTCGGTTGTGCTACCTGTGGTACTCGGGTCTGATGTGGCGGTCTGAGCGGAAGGCCTCGGCGCCGTAGAGCTTCAGGCTGCAGGGGAACGGCAGCTCAGTGTCCAGATCGTAGATGAGAGCTTCGGACTGAAGCTCCGCCTGCAGCAGAACCACGTGGTAATCCTGGAACACAACGCCATCTTTATTGATGTCATGAATACATCATGACTGAAATCATTCAGGGAACATGCAGTGACATTACCGACCCAGATCACCGGCTGGTCTCCATGTCCAGACTTCTGTTTCCACAGAGGAACCTGATGGAGAATGAATACAGAACATTAGCGCTGGAACCAGACATGTGGTGAGCATGTGAGATCCCTATGGAACATGACAGATGTTTTCTAGACCATGACAAATGTTTTCTAGAACCTGACAGATGTTTTGTATAAATCTGTAGAACCTGACAGATGTTTTAGAGAATGTTAAAGATGTTCTGTAACAGTTTTAAGAACCAGCAGGTATACTGAAGCGTCTGGTTCAAACCTGATGTTGTTCTGTATGTTCTCACCATTCTGTTGTCATTGGAGATGAAAACGACGAACAGCTGTTCTAGCGGTGCGGTTCTCTTGGTTCTGACAAAGTCACAGAGCTTCCAAACATTTTCTTCGCTGCAGAACAAGAACAAACAACAGAACCATCAGAAAATTTGGACTGCAGAAGACACGACTGCAGCAGAACCAACTGTGTAGAACATAGAAGGTGCTGCATGAGTACACTAGATAAGAGCTGAACTACAGTTCTGAGAACACAGATCAGAGGAACTCAGCAGCTCTTCGTACAGAACGATGACCTGCAGATGAAGGCAGCTGCAGTGCATGATGGGAAACATCTGATCTAACAGCGGATTGGTTCAGGTGTTGATCGATCATCTGAGGTTTGACAGAACATTTCTTAGTTTATCTGAAGGAACTGTGATGCCAAACATTTTGATAATCAATGAACCATTTGATTCTCTTGATCAATCAGACATCCAGGTTCTTCTGACAGACAGAGAGCGGATCAGCTGATTAATCCTGTCGATTAGAATCCATCAAACAGGTGATTTGCTTTGATGTCTACAGCTGCAGTTGTTTGTTCCACTGGTGAGAACCCTGTAAGCAAGAGACTGTAGGTTTGGAGAACATTCTGTAAAGATTCAGGGAACATTACTTACACGTTCTGAGCAGCACTCATTCATTACAGGAAATGTTCCGCAGACATACAACGTTTCCAAAATGTTGGCTGAGAAATGTTTGTTAAGGAGAGGCAGAAAACGTTCCTCGAGTCTTCAGCAAATAGTTAATGGAACCATTGTTTCCTGGGTAAAACTTTATTAGTGCTGGCATTATTTATTGACTGTAGCTTCATGAAACCTTCCATGAACATTTGGAGTACCATACAGGAATGTTCTGGCAGCGTTCCACAAATGTAAAGACTTAAGGTCAGAACCAACATTTTCCTTCAAAGTAAACATTCTGTGAACATCAAGAAAACTTTATAGGAAACATGGAAATGTAAAGAACCAGTTCTGCTGAAATCTTTCTGAATCTGTTTAATTCATGTGATTGGAAACTTATTGATCCGCTGGTATCGATCAGCTGATCAGCCAACATTTTCCTGCAGCCTTTTGTGGTGAGGCTGCTTCTGAGCCGTGAGTTACTGTAGTATTAAATAGCAGTACCGTGTGCAGTATTTACCAGTAGCAGCTCGTATACTCGCAGTCCTCGCGGCTCGGTGTGAGGCTTTCTGTCTTCATCACGTTTTAACGTCAACGATCCGCCGGAAGCACACTCATGTCGTCACATCCAGCAAGGACAAGGTACTTTCAAATTAAAAGCCTCAGAACAGTTAACAGTGTATTCAACTACTAAAGCATGAGGAGAAAGTGTTTATAGATTTATTCTGTGAAATCTGAGTAAAACCTGTTTTGAAAGAATGTGTTGCTCCATCAAACAGCAGCTTTAAAGCACAATATACGTTGTATAATAACAAAACAGATTCTGAGAATGGCAATACATGTGTATATATATACATATATATATATATATATATATATATATATATATATATATACGTATGAACAAAACGCAAAAAGTTTCCCTAAACCTCCTCAGAACCACATGGTTATTTTTTATCTACAGTAACTTTATTTAATGAATCAAAGTTTTACCCTCATACTGTGGATATTTTCAGTTTCAGACCCCTAAACTGTTAAAATATTTATTAGAAAATATTTCTCCACAGAATCAATCATGTCTTTTAGATGGCCCTGTGATCTTGCGTTGGTCAAAATGATCTTTCATTGTCTATAATATTTCAGACCAATCACCTACCACACATGCTGATATGAGCCTTGAAAGTTCACCCAAAATGTACTTTGTAAAGTTTCTTTCTGGTGAATTATCAGAAAACAGACACACATCCAGGGAACCAATGATTGTTTCTATGACTCCATGTCATTAAACTGCTGCAAGTTTACTGTTCATACTATGACACATCCCATAATACTCATGCTCACAGTTGGTTATAGAGAAAATGAACAGTAAACAGATCTAGTGTTTAGACTGTGACAGCTGGATCGATGTAAAACTGATCTGGTGTCAGTTTTTAATCAGACTTAAGATGTGTTTTTCCTCTTCACATGTCATGGTTCTATCTGCTGGACTGATGAAGTCCTCAGGCTCAGAAATGATGGAAAAAGTCCATTAAAAAGTAATAAATCTGAAACAAAATTCCTGATTTTGGACCCTGAAGTGGACACCTTCAATCCAGCAGACTCGGCTCTAAACTGATTATTTTCTATTAGACATAATTAATAAACTGATTGATTATATCGATATATCAGAGATGCAGCAGGTTTCATGTGATCTTATTCCTGACAAACAGCAGGGGGCGCTGTAACGGCACTAATCACCGCGGCAGCAACAAACTGCACATAATGCAACACAAACAAAAATTCAGAAAGTTTCAGTTTAATAAAAACAAACTACATAAAGTCACGTCTTCCAGCCTGTGGTATCCTAGCAACAAGTCAGCAGTGGTTGCTAGGATACCACAGGTGGGCAGATGCAGGTGGTCCACCCGCAGGGTCGGTTGCCGGGCAGGTTGCTAGGTGAAGAGGCGAATGGTGGCGTCGGCTCCGGAGGAGAAGATCCACGGCTGAGTGGGGTGAAAGGTCACATCCAGAACGCCGAGGTCATGAGTGATCACATGACCTCTGAGCACCTTCACCGGGACGATCAGTGGGTTCTGCAGCAGGTCACTGGAGGGAGAGGGAGGGAGGGGTTAGCGTGTTCACATGGGACTGTCGGCTGATCAATGAACCGTACTGACTGTATTTGAGAGTCTTACTTGTAAACGGTTCCATGACAGACGATCACTGATCCGTCATCAGACGCCGAGGCGAAGAGTGGGTACGATCTGTGATAGGCCACGCCCCTCACCGCCTTCTTATGGTGTCTGTAGTGATCAATCAATATACTTATGGTCAGTAAATCAATATTATTATTATTATAATCTATACCATGAAGAGACATCAGTATTACAACAGATCATGAACAATCAAGTATCAATAATCTACCAAATCTGTGATTTGTGCACAAGATATCAGTGATTGACAGGCCCTGTTGCCAACTCCTCAGTAAGGAAAGTCGCTATTGGCTGTCTTAAAGTCGCACAATGAAATCATTGCCTAACTTGCATAATTTTCGTTTGCATGTAATTGTAATCAACACTGACTACGTTCATATGCCATCAATATTCAGGTTAAGGTCAATATTCCGGTTTCTGAAACATTTGGAATAACCCGTTTACATGCCTAAACAGACAGAGTTACTCCTGTTGTGTGATGCTGTGCTGACGCTGTGTGGCGCTGTGGTGCCGCGTGTGGGGTTCACCATGTCTGTTTACCTCTCCTTGTGTATTTCCAGTGGGTCGCACGTCAGACGCGGCATATAAGTAGCTGCCGTACTCAAGATTCCTTTCGGATGAAACAAGCGCAGAACGCAAACTAATGTTTCTTTCTACGGGAATATTCCGATGCGTGTTTATATGACGAGATATTCGGGTTAGAAAAGGAGTAACCCAGGGGTCTTATTCGGGTTTTTAAAAACCGGAATATGAACATATTCGGGTTTTTACATGGCCGTACGCAACCGGGTTATTGCTAATATTCCGGTTAAGAAAGGGTTTTTGACCTGCATATAAACGTAGCCGCTGTAGGAGAGAGGAATAATGTTGTGGGAGAGACAAAAAGCGAGTATAAAACACCCAAAACATGTTTTTGAACTAGAGGCTGTGCGAGTCAAATGCAGTGATTTATTAGTATGACAGAGATGGGATCTGCAGCGGCTTTGCTCATGCGCGATTCATCTGCGGTAATGTGGGTCTCCTCTAATCAGACAATGGGACTGCTGTGGGGTTACTAGACTGACCGCCTGTGAGTGCTTTGGGATGGGGAGGAGATCACGGCAGCACATTCTGCTCGTTGAGGACAGGAACTGCAAAACGATACGATCTTTCAAGTCAGAGACTCCAAAACACCAGAAAAAGTCACTAGAAATGTCGCTAGTCACTTTTGACAAAAAAAGTCGCCAGGAAAATTTGGGAAGTCGCTAGATTTAGCGAGAAAGTTGCCAAGTTGGCAACACTGTTGATAGGTGTGAGAGTGACTGACAGGTACATACCGCAGCATCTTGTAGGGTTTGGTTGAGAGGTCGAGGTCGAACCAGCTCAGCCTGCAGTCGTAACTCCCACAGATCACATGATCACCTGCAGACAGACAGACAGGTTAGACACAGGCTCCGCCCCCCAGCAGTGATGTCATAATTATAACATGAGGTGTCGTTAAAACTTTGGTTGTAGTAGATCAGGTATTTTGGTGGATCAGGTGTAGTCTTCACCTCCAGGATGGACGGCCATGCTGGAGATCCATTTGGAGTTTGCTTGAAGTTTTTTAGTCATTTCCTGTTTGACCAAGTTGTAGATCCGGACGGAGCGCTGCGTCGCCACGAAGAAGTAGGGCCTGACGGGGTGGAAGGATACACACTGAACCAGACCTTTGTTCTTCCTGAAGGGGTTCTGGCTCCGCCTCCGGCTTAGCTGGTGGATGAACACCTGTAGGTTGCTAGAGTGGTCCGGCATCACCGAGGCCAGGTAGTCTCCCTTAGCATGCCACGCCACCTGGTGGACGGCCTGAAGAGAGCAACAATGATCATTAGTTCAGTCCAGGTGTGGATCAGAATCCTGGCATCAAACAATCAGGTTCTCACTTTGGGATGTTGTATTTTGAGGCGGATGCCCTGGCTTAGCTCCTCCCCCTCAGTCTCAGACCAGACAGGCCCCGCCCCCTCTGATGGCTCCTCCTCTTGCTGACCAGCAAGGAGTCGCTCTGATGCCGAGATGACTTGTTTGTCTGCCAGAGACGGAGACACGATCAGAACCACCGAGTCCCTGGAACCAGACAGATGGGATGATGTCAGAGAGAGACACGGTGATGTCACACAGACAGGTGAACAGAGAGACAACAGGTAGGTCCTTACAGGGCGACAGCTAGCAGACAGACGGATGGGTTTGGGTTCCAGGCGACGCTTTTCACAGCTCCGCCCACCTGGACTGTTTTCACACAACGAGACGAACAAACTTCCCAGAACCTGACGGATCCGTCGTCACTTCCTGTAAACACAAAGCCCCGCCTTCAACACCTGAACTCTCGTTAGCTGGACTCTCGTTAGCTTGCTGGCTGAGCAGCTCTGATGGATTCTAACAGGACAGGTGAGTGAATGGCGTTACCTGAAGCGAGCCACTGTCCTGATGGAGACACACTGATGGAACGAACCAGACCGCTGTGACCTCGATACACCTGAACACAGGTAAACATAGGTAGGTTATGTCAGTGACAACTTACCTCATTGCTGTGTGTAGCCGGGTGTGTGTAGATAGGTGTTTGTAGCCAGGTGTGTGTAGCTAGGTGTGTGTTTACCAGAGACTGTGTTGTTGGAAACGGCTGCAGGTCTTTTGGTTTGGGCAGTTTGGGAATCAGATCCTCTGGGTTGACATTCACCTGTGGGCAGACAGACAGGTAATGTAGCTTTGTGCTAACAGTGCAGCTCCCCCTGCTGGTGAGACAGATGTTACTGTAGCTGTTACCCTCATCTTCCTCTGCCGGGGACACAGGTAAAGGTCGAGGCAGCGCTCAAACCGCTCGTGGATGAAACGAGGAAACGCTGGAACCTGACGGAGACTCGAGAATTTTTTAGGAACAAACGGAAGCTTTCTGTCTGATGGATCCTGCTGCTCCCACAGAGCTCGCTGCAGAGACAGAGACAGGTAGACAGACAGGTAAAGAGAAGCGTGGACAGGTTTGTTTAGGTTCAGACTTTAATCTATTCTGCAGACTGCTCCATTCACTCAGATGAGGTGACCAGGTAACGTACCTCCTCATCAGTGAACAGGTACTCAGGTGGGGGGTTGTAGGACTCCTGGTGACCAGGTAGAGGGATTTTGGGGGCAGGTAGGTGCATCTTGTGTTGAGCCAGAATAGAAGAGTCCTCAGTGGCCCACAGGTCGTAGTAGCGCCCCCTGCTGTCGTCCTCCACCCGCCGAGGTTTGATCCAACCCATCTTTATAGCATGGACCAGCTTAGACACCTGCACACAGGTGAATGTCAGAAAGCTGAAGGTCAGACAGGTAGAGATTAGACAGGCAGGTCAGACAGATGAAACAGACAAGTGAGATGACAGTTTGATCTCAGCAAGGTGAGACAGACAGGTGGAGCCAAGACAGGTTAATGTCAGAATGCTGAAGCTCAGACAGGTGGAGGTCCAGACAGATGAAACAGACAGGTGGATGTCAGAAACCTGAGTTCAGACAGGTAAGGCCTGGCAGGTGAGACAGACAGGTGGACGTGAGACACGCGAGACAGGGAAGGTGAAGTCAGACAGGTAGAGCTTAGAAATGTAAGACAGATGCATGGAGGTCAGCCGTGTGAAGGTCAAGACAGATGAAACAGACAGGTGCACGTCAGACACCTGAATTCAGATAGGTGAGGCCGGCCAGACAGACAGATAGAGATCAGACAGGTGAGACAGACCGGTGGAGGTCAGACAGGTACCTTCTCCTTCTCAGTCAGTGAGGGGATGAAGCTGCGTTTGTCTGCAGGTCTGTTGGTGACTGGATGAAGCATCACTTCGTTAGAGAAGAACTCCACCGACGGCTGAGCAGAGACACATGAGCAACAGGTGATTTTCAGGTGAACATCAGGTAGACCTACCTCACTGCTTACATATCACATGGATGGCAACTTTGGATAAATCAGCTTCAGTCAACTTGTTGACATTTTACAGCTGAAGGATTTTAACAGAGGAGATTTTAAATGAACCAGAAAATACAAACAGGGGGAAAAACCTTCATGTTTTTGGGAATAAACTGTTGAATGAGTAATTTATGCACAAACTTCTCTGTACAAACCTTCAGGCACAAATAAGACAATCTGATGAGATTTTTGGACATTGTGGCAGAAAGAAAATAACAAGAAATTCAAGAAAATGTATAAAATGTCCAGAAATCTTAAAAAACAAAAATAAACAAAAAAATAGAAAAAATCCTTAAAACAAATCGAATATCTAAAAAACAAAATGTCTGAGAATTACAGATAGATTAACTAATTTCATTATATATTAACAAAATGCAAAAAATATAAATCCCAGAATAAGAAAAACAAAGTCAGCTTCACTACAAGAAACAACAACTTGCGACTGAGCACTGAAAGTTTTTCTGAGGACATCGATCCTTTATTAAAGCACCTTTACTAATTCTGTCAGTGAATTAACCATTTTCATGACAGTTCTCGTGTCACTGCTGCGAATGTTTCACCAAAATAATTCGGGGACATCGTTACTGCATCCTGGCTTAGCTCCACCCACAATCACTCTGATTGGTTTAAAAAAAGAACACAAACAAGTCAGAGTTGATCCCCTGCTGCAGATTAGCATGTAACAGATGTGATCTTCACTCTATCTACTGATTTCACAATATTGAGGTCAACACCCAACAACATTGACAGGTAATGAGCTGTGTCCAGGTGTTTACAGGTCTAACAGTTCACCTGGGAACATCAGGAGCTCCCTGAGTTGGCGGAGCCTCTGAGCATACCTGGTACTCGTTGAAGCTGACGTCTCCAAACTGGCCTCTCTGCAGACGCTTCACCAGCTCCACCTGCTCGTCCGACAGCACGATGTCGCTCTCCGTCTGCTTGTCGTGGACCGTTCTCCTGCAGAGACACAGTTAACATCGTTAGCATCCTCCATTTAAACCTATGGAGAAGCTAGCGTCACGCTAGCGGCTCACCAGTAGTCCGGGTTCTCCATTTTGTCAAGGAAGTCGTCCAGCTCGTCCTTGTTCCTGATCGGCTTGTAGATCTTCTTCCCGTCCAGGTCGTAGCCAATGTGAGGGAAGTCTTTGTACCACTCCATGGGGATGTTCCCCACCGTGTTTCTGATGTCCTGCAGAATGTCGGAGAACATTAGAAACCAGACAGAACAAGCAGAGAGACGATCACAGGAGATAAACTCGTCTGACCTCCTCATCTGAAGAGTCGTGTTCGTACTCGTCTGCTTTCTTCTCGTCTTCACCTTCACTACCCTTCTTCTTGTCCTCCGTCTGCAGGTGGAATAGAGCACAGGTGATGTTCTTCAGGAGAACCTGACAACACTTTCAACACAACCAACCAATCACAGCTGAACTCTACCTGCTGACTCTGTTCCCCATCAGCATCGTCTTCATCGTCATCGTCTTCATCATCATCATCATGTGATCCCTCCTCCCTCTCTTCAGAGTCGCTCCCAGAATCCTCCAGTCCTGAATAAACGCTGTCCTCGCTGTCGGACAGATCTTCATCATCATCGCCTTTGTCTGCAGGTTTGTTAAAGTTGAACACCTGAAGAAGACACAGATTTCAGTACAGATTTAAGGACCTTACGCTGCACCATGCCCCATTCAAAACCCTGATGATTTTAGCTTTTCTGAACAAAGATTAAAACGAAATAAGCAATAAACATTGTATTTTTAATCTTCAGTCTGAACTTACATTCATTAAGCTTACTTTATTTTCACACTGAATATCAAAAAATAAGATGTACATTCAGTAAAAGCTTGACGAGTTTTCTAAGACAAGTGAAATACCTTAAAACGGTCAGATTATGAATGGAGTTTGGTATGTTTGTTGTTAGCAGCATCTCCAGCTCTGCTCAGACCGTCAGTGAACAGCAGAGCTAGCATGCTAACAGCTGCAGATTGTATAAAGTGTCGGTACCGGATCAGCTGCTGTGTTCAGGTAATGAAATTGTTCGTTAGAGAACGTAGCCCACAGATGCTCTTGTCTCCGTTCAGAACTCCATTCACAATCTGACCTTTTTAAGCAGCGCTGGTTCTGTGTAGCTCCGTCAGAAGTTCAGCAGTGAATAACCGGCTCGGTTCGGCACCCCTCTGGTAATACTGACACCGACCTTTCAGGATGTCTCCTTGTTTATCTCTTCAGTTGCCTGTTGTTCTGCTGCTTTTCCCGGTTAGCATGCTAACAGGTAGCTGCAGCTCCGTACCAGTCCTCCCAGTGCTCCCAGTATTCCCCTTCACGTCCACCTGTGTGTGTCTCACCTGCTCCTCCTCCTCATCTCCATCTCCTTCTCCTTTATTCCTCTTCTTCGTCCTCTTCATCTTTCCAGACTTCTCGGAGCTCAACACGTTGCTGCTGCTTTCCTCCATTAGACCATGTGGGAAACAGCCGGGTCAGAGGTCACGTGACACACACAAAGTGCTGAGTTTTCTGATGACGCCACCTAATGGACAAACGTCATGACTACACGTGACTGTTTGACCCACACCAGAACCTTCATGCATCAGAAATGAGTAGCTGCAGGAGAAGATAATAATAATAATAATAATAATAATAATAATAATAATAATAATAATAATCATCATCATCATCATCATAACTGTGTGATACTGCAACCACATGGTTCAACAACTACCTAACAGATAGAAGTCAGGCTGTTTTCTTCAATGGTTGTTACTCAGATTTTTTAAAACTGGCATGTGGAGTACCACAGGGAAGCAGCCTTGGTCCTTTGTTGTATAGTATCTATACCAACGATTTATCCCTAGCTTTGTCTAAAGCCAAGAGTGTTATGTATGCAGATGATACAATATACACATCAGCATCAACTAAGGAAGAATTAAACAGTGTCCTACAGGCAGAGTTAAATGCAGCTTTTGAATGGATTATCCACAACAAACTGGTTCTGAATATATCCAAAACAGTTAGTATTATTATAGGTTCCAGTCAATCTGTTAATCAAAATCCTCTATTAAATATTAAAATAAAAGATATTGTAATTAAGCAAGTTAATGAAACAAAGCTTTTAGGGATAACAGTTGACAATAAATTATCTTGGTCAAAACACATACAGACAATGTGTGCCAAAATGGGAAGAGTTATTTCTATGATCAGAAGATATGGATATTTCTTGACAACCAAAATAAAAAAAACAGTGATTGTGCAGGCTCTAATATTGTCAAACCTCGATTATTGTCCAACTGTATAGTCTAATGGCACCAAAGATGATATTAAAAATTTGCAAATTATACAAAATAGAGCAGCACGTTTTGTGCTGCACTGTAATTATTATACTAGCATTCAAAGTATGCATCGAAAATTAAACTGGCTAACGGTTCAGGACAGACTTAAATATTCTATACTGTGTTTGTGTAGGAAGGTTTTTCTAACAAAAACTCCTCTGACACTTTATCAAAAACTAATGTTAAGCTCTGACATACACTCCTATCCAACCAGACATGCCTTTGCAAACAAATTTACTTTACCTAAAATATTAAACAACTATATAAAAAGAACCTTTGCTTGGAGAGGCATGAAAGAATGGAATTTACTTCCCAAAGAGATTACATCAATTGAAAATGATTTAAAATTCAAAAGTGCACTGAAAGAGTTTCTTTCTGCAATATAATCACCAGCTGTGTGTTGAAATACATGTCTGAACGAAGAACTGTTGTTATTTGCTATTGTAATTTTCAGTGTCATTTTATGATGACACTTGTTTATTTAAACTAAGGTATAATTTAAATGTGAAATATTTTATTGTCTGATTGATTAATTGATTGATTTAAAAGTGAAATATTTTATTGTTTGATTAATTGAGTGATTGTATTTTTAGAATTGTATGTCATTGTAATTTTTTAGGACCCCAGGAAGAATAGCTGCAGCTTCTGCTGTCGCTAATGGGGATCCAAATGAATAAACATAAACATAAACATAACTGTATTGATTGAAAATTTTCTATCAACAAAATTATTATTATTATATCTGCTAGGTAGATAGATAGATAGATAGATAGATAGATAGATAGATAGATAGATAGATAGATAGATAGATAGATAGATAGATAGATAGATAGATAGATAGATAGATAGATGATAGTAAGAGCAGCACACAATACTCATATTCTCTTTAAAGAAGAAATATAAATGTTTGTAGGAAAAATACTAAACAGAAAAAAATCTGTGCAAATACTGTATAGATTTATTACATTATTACTACACAGTTGGAGTTTGTGGTTGAAATGAACTGCTGGGAGCAGGCTTGATTGTACAGTCTGACTGCAGCAGAAAGGAAGGACTTTTTCTCCTTTTTTACAAAATCATTTAACAAACATTGTGGAATACAATCTTCACAAAGGCATTTTTGTAATGAACAGATGCTTACATTGCAGTAAAATATTATATAATATATCTATTAGAAGAGGCAGTTCTTGAAAATTATATGAAGTGCAAACAAAAATTTGAACAGAATCAAAGCAAAAAGGAAAAAAGAGAGTAAAAAGAAGCAAACAAAACAGAACAAAACATAGAGCTAGGGCTTTTTTTGCAGATCATAATTCTCAAGAAAACTAAACAGTTTCATTGCTTGTTGAGTCTAAATTTTTTAAGGGCTTGAGTGAAGGATAGAAGCTCCTTATGAAACACATAAAATCTAGGATTTACCATCGTGCATTTGCATTTGTGTATGTAAAATTTCCAGAGGATGAGGATATTGTTAATCAAGAAGTCATAATCTTTGTTTTCTGATGCAAAAGAAAAAATAATATCTTTCAGAAGAAAGGGTTCAAGTAGAATATTGGTGTAATGCCAGTCATATGTATCAGCCCAAAGCCCTTCTGTGAAAATACATTGAAAGAACAGATGATCTGTAGTTTCTACACCCCAGGAAGGAAGGACCTGAGTATCTCTCAGTCTGTCACTAAAGGAGCTGGCCAGTGACGTTCCTGTTCCTAAAGAACTTAAAAGGTTTGACACAACCACAGTACAGATAAATATAAAGTATAAATATAATCATTTAAACCTTAATGGTCAAATCACCATAATTTATATATCAAGCCATTCAGACAAAGTGTTTTCCAATTGAAACATAAGATTAACATTTTAAATTTACCGAACAAGTTTAATTGTGGGCACAGTGGGGTAGTGGTTAGCACTTTCGTCTTGCAGCAAGAAGATCCCTGGTTCACGTCTCAGCTTTCCCGGGATCTTTCTGCATGGAGTTTGCATGTTCTCCCTGTGCATACGTAGGTTTTCTCCTGGTACTCCGGCTTCCTCCCACAATCCAAAAATATGCTGAGGTTAACTGATAACTCTAAATTGCCCATAGGTGTGAATACGAGACTGTCTGTATATGGAGCCCTGCGACAGACTGGCGACCTGTCCAGGGTGTCCCCTGCCTTCGCCTGAGTCAGCTGGGATAGACTCCAGCACCCCCTGCAACCCTAGTGAGGATAAAGCGGTGTATAGAGAATGGATGGATGGATGGAAGTTTAACTGTTGAAATTGTGAAGAAATACTGAGCAGAGACTATGTGAAGATGTTGCAGCACAATGTTTTACTGACTTTGTTTTTTGTTCATTTAACTTTCAGCCACAAGAAACATGTTGGTCAAATAAAGATGTACTATAAATTTAAATTTGGAATGAATAACTTTGGGCTGCACATTGGTGTAGTGGTTAGCACTTTTGCCTTGCAGCAAGAAGATCCCCGGTTCAAATCCCAGGGTGGGTCTGGGATCTTTCTGCATGGAGTTTGCATGTTCTCCCTGTGCATGCGTGGGTTTTCTCCGGATACTCCGGCTTCCTCCCACAGTCCAAAAATATGCTGAGGTTAATTGGTTACTCTAAATTGCCCGTAGGTGTGAATGTGAGAGTGATTGTTTGTCTGTATATGTAGCCCTGCGACAGACTGGCGACCAGTCCAGGGTGTCCCCTGCCCATCCAGGCTCCAGCATCCCCCACAACCCTAGTGAGGATAAAGCGGCGTATAGAGAATGAATGGATGGATGGATGAATAATTTATGATGTGAAGGTAACTGTTGTTTGTATATTATTGTCATGTTGTAAAAACGTTCTGGGTTTAGAAATAAACAAAATGTGGACTTAAATAACCCACCTCTGAACTCTCAGGTGTGGGTTTAAGTCAGGGGTTAAAATGGAACTAATCCGGATTACGGCGCTCTACATCAAAACTATGCGACCAAACGTTCGAGTTACGTGTGCTCTGACGTAATCATAATGCGACAGCCAGCTAGATACGCAGTTGTTGTTTTATCGGATTTGTAGGAATTTTCCGTCACGGACTGAGTTCTGATTGAAGTTTATCGAGTCACTGGCGAACCGGAGGAGAACCACAAGAGTCTAGGACCAGAACTGAGCTCCCTGTGACCCGGGTCAGACCAGAATCCATCTGCGTGGCGCAGTTTGTCGCTCTGTTTGTGGGTCTTTGAGAACGCTAGCTTTTAGCATAGTTAGCTCTGATTAGCCGTGCGTTTGATTCTGTCTGATGGAGTATCCCGGCGGAGGAGGGGCGGTGCTGAGCGGCGGGAACGTCCCGGCCTTCCTGACGAAGCTGTGGACCCTGGTGGAGGACCCGGACACCGACCCGCTCATCTGCTGGAGCCCGGTACTCACCTTAGCTTAGCTTAGCTTAGCCTTAGCTTAGCTTAGCCTAGCCTGTAGAGCTAACGGCTAACAGACAATCCGTCAGAGAGGAGCAGGAGTTTATGCAAACAGCAGAGCGGAGATAGTTTTCCAACACGTTAACTTTAATGAACTAGTGAACTTTATGTAGTTGTTCGCTTCAACACGTTTAACTTCTGAGGTGACTGAGCTAACAGGCTAACAGCTGATCAGTCAAACATCAGATCTCGATTCAGACTTCTCTGCTCCTCCACTGACTGATTGATGTGAAATAAATCGTTTCTGCCTGATAAAGTCCCCAGTCAGCTCTGCAGGCTCAGCTGTTAGTTTGTGTCTGAGGAGATGAGCAGCTGAACTAACTGACGACAGAACAGCTCCTCCACTTTAATTCAGCAGATATAAACTGGTCAAAGCTGGTTTTAGGTGTCCACTAAGTTACGGCCCTAAATGTAAACAGGCTGTAAACACCAGCAGTGATGCAGACTTCAGGTTATATCATCATATTAGACGGCCTTTCTGCTGTGACAACATAAAAATAGAAGCAACAGTATTTTCATCAGCAGACAGTCTGAGAGCTGCACAAACACACAAAGCAATCAACTCAACCTAATAAAACATAGAATACAAACATCCATCCATTATCTATAAACTGTTTAATCCTCATTAGGGTGGGGGGTGGGGGCTCGAGCCCATCCCAGCTGACTTGGGGTGAAGGCAGGGGACACCTTAGACAGGTCACATTCACACCTGTGGACAATTTAGAATCAACAATTAACCTCAGCATGTTTTTGGACTGTGGGAGGAAGCTGGAGAACCAGGAGAAACCCCAGGTATGCACAGGGAAACATACAAACTCCATGCAGAAAGATCCCGGGAAGGCCAGGACGCCAGGGATCATTCAGTTTGCAAGGCGAAAGTGCTAAACAAGGCAAATGTTCCTGACAGAAGAAAAGTCCAACATTTCATGCTGTTTATACTTGCTGAATAATAAAATTGCTGAATATAACAGCTGAATGCAGATTATTCTGTTCCCATGTCTGTAGTTAAGGCTGAATATTATGCACACAAAAAAAACCCATTCTAAGTGATCTGACAGATGTTGACGTAGAAATCATGACTTTAGTGGATGACTTTTGCTTTTCTACTGAATCAGTTCTATTTAGCTATTTTTAAATAGTTGCATATTTTGACAAAATAGTCAAAAATATATCAAATACAATACTCAGAGTCCAACAGTTTAAGATAAAAATATTAAGAACAGATCTATAAAATAATTTTTAATCGAACCCCCCCCCCAAAAAAAAACAAATCTACTGATGTTTCTTCTTTATTTAGCCTCTCAAACCTGTGCAATGTATTTCCACTTCCCATCAATGCAGTGTTTTGCAAAGATCGAGCCATTAGCGCCCACCTCTCTTCCAGCGTCTTGTTTCAGTTAAGTAGATGTTCTGTGAATTTTGCTGCATGTTCATTTATATGACAGGGTTAGTAGTACTTCATGATGACAAAAAGGTGTGACATAGTTCATCAGTATTAATGCAGCTCCTTTGATTTCGATAATATTTTGGTTAACTGTTCACTGATCGAGGCTGAAATCAGTAAACTCAGAGAAATTCCTTTGCACATTATTCCCTCTCTGAACGTTGCTTCATGTTGCAGAAGATCGTTCTCTGCAGCGATTTCTTTACCAACGGGATGGAGCGGTTTGTGCAGTAAATATCAGATAAAGTAGAACAGACGTCTTAACAGCAGCTCCGTGGTTGGACGAGTTCAGATCAACCAGATTGACTCAGATAACTTTAAAAACATCTGAAACTCGAAGCTACAAACTCTCACACTTCTTTGTTCTGTTGCACCAGTTTAACTCACTGGTTTGGGCCACAGTGAACTGGATTGTGTCCAGGATTCATGCTGGTAGCTAGAAGGACTGACACTGGAAGAAACCTGATCCAGAACCAGCCCAGTGTGCTGGACTTCAGACCAGTGTGTGCTACCTGTCACATCGTCTGGCTGTAAACTGATCTGCAGTCTGCTGCACACTGAGCTGCTACTGAAGCATCTGAGGACCAGCTGAACATCTTGATGTTACTGACTCGTCTGCTGCTTGTTATTTACTAAAGAAAGGCTTAAAATTGATTAATCAATTAAGTCTCTGAACTGTGAGCAGCTTCGCAGTGTTTTTTCTTCGCTGTGGCTCATTTTTCACTGCAATAAAATTGGCTAGAAAGAGAGAATATTCAGAAATGTCTTCTTTGCAGTATAGCACAGTTAGATTGACAAACTATAGAAAATCAAGTCGAGCAATTACTCATTTGAATTTTACACAACTAGGAGGATAAAAACCTGGAACCAACACGTCCAACATGTTTCCAAGTGTCAACCGATGTTCAACACTGGAACAATAATGCAGATATTTAACTGTGTATCTTTTGGCCTCGACAAACGCCTTTGTTTGCTGTTTTCGAACATTTATTTGTGCATTTATTTTATTGATCCAGTAGGTTTGATTTTCCTCTCGGTCTCTCTGTGGAAACATTGCCTGCAGTTCCCCCGAAAACTCTCTGAATGCTTCACTTTTGGTCACAGAATTTTAATTTTTCATGAAATCTCGTTTGAGCTAACAGTTTGATTTTGGTGATTTTTATGTGAGACTTGTAGAATAAATAGATTTTAATGAAACATTCTGATGATTTTGTCGCATGATGCGTTTAAAGAAAAACAGTTCTTTCTGATTTTACAGTTTCTGGTTGATAAATGGTGTCATTTAGGAGTTCTTTTGAAGAAAATATGTCTTTTCACCCTGCTGGGTTTCATATAGTTTATGAATCAGTTGATTAGATGTCATTCTGTTGTTAACACTCTTTTGTTTCTTCATCAGAGTGGAACCAGCTTCCATGTGTTTGATCAGGGTCGGTTCTCTAAAGAGGTTCTACCAAAGTTCTTCAAACACAACAACATGGCCAGCTTCATCAGACAGCTCAACATGTGTGAGTATGAGCTGTTCTAACAGGAACCGATCAATATTACCAATAATCGATCAGCCAGTCACAATGACAATTGATCTGACGCTGATCGTGTTCCACGTTCTGCGTTCAGACGGGTTCCGTAAGGTGGTTCACATCGAGCAGGGAGGTTTGGTGAAACCAGAGAGAGACGACACCGAGTTCCAGCATCCGTTCTTCATCAGAGGACAAGAACCCCTGCTGGAGAACATCAAACGCAAAGTCACCAACGTATGTACCAGCAGACACACTGAGAACACCAGCAGATACACACCTGAAAACACCTGAGAACACCTGCAAGTAAACGCCTGAAAACACCTTAGAACTAGGGATGGCTCAGTACCACTTTTTCACATCCGATACCGATATCGATACTGCAGCCTTCAGGATCGGCCGATACCGATCCGATACCGATATGATTCTTTTTGTCATTCTAAAAGTTGTTTAATAATAGATGGATGTAATTTGCTTGACACTGACATCTAAAAACACCACGTTCATTGTACAACACCTGTTCTGGTCCCCCAAAGAAAGAAGGAAAACATGTGACAAGTTATGTGTAACTGCTGTGGCTTTATTAAAACTTAAGCTCACAACAGACCCAGCTGCACCATTCAAATGTTAGGAATAAAACTGCAACTTGGTGCACATATTTAAATTAAACTAAATAATCCCAGTGTATAAACAGAAAAGCCACATTACACCTCAATGGCATTGCAAGGCTGCAATAAATAATTTATGAATTAACATAAAAGAATAGCATCTCCACAAGAACAATGTAGGTAGTACTCAGTAAGTTGCACATGGCTTCTCAAGACACACAATCAAAACAATAAAAATCTAGGCTATACACCTGATTTGCTGCACCAAAACAAAAACAGAAAAACAAGGTAAACAGTGACAGTGCAATCTAGTGTCTTTCTTCTTTTGCATGCAGCCGCTGATGTTGTACTGTAAAACACAGTGAAGAATTATTTTATTGACACGTGTAGAACACTGATGGAATATAAACAATATCTGGGGATTAAACCCTGGCTTGTCCTAACGTTCTCATGCGAGTGAAGCTGAGAGCAGCGTAGGATCTCCCCTCATGCCATTTAGACACCGATGCGGATGAGAAGAGGAGAGACCTGTCATCTAATCATATTTAACACGAAAACATGTCCACAGTTTGCTACTTAATCACATTTAACCCAAAAAACAGTAGAAAACAAAAAAAAACAACAGTAAACGTACAACAGAAAAGCCGTCAAGTGGCCACAGAGTGAAATGTAAGGCGCACGCGTTCATGTGAAAATACTACAACAATCCACATTTTCCACCACACAAGGTGGTTGGTCATTCAGAAAAATTAACTCGACAATTTTCTCTGTTATATTTTGACGTTGGAGCGAGTTTTGTACTCTTCTGTAGCGCTTCCTGCAACTATGGTTGCCGCGGCTCACTTTCTGTTTTGCACTCGCCTGTAAAAAGTCTCCGTACTGCTTTCCATGATGCTTCTGCAGATGCTTTATTAAGTTCGTTGTGTTAAAATGTCCGGTTTTGCTGCCACCCCTTGAGACACTCATTTTGCAAACATTGCACTCAGCTATTTTACTTTTCTCCTCCGTTCGCATATAATAATTCCACACGGAAGAGATGACCACAGGCTTCTGTTCACTCTCTGTTCACGTGACGAAAACACGGGCACATGGCAACCATGGCAACAGCTCGTCTGTGTTACGTCATGTCGTGAAAGTGAAGATGAGGATATATGAGACAGATTGGGCTTATTGATGATCGAACGAGTTCTAATATAAAACTCCGATGCTCGATCCAGTCATTTTGGCCTGGATCAAACTCAATACCGATCCAGCAGATCGGATCGAACCATCCCTACTTACAACACCTGCAAGTAGACACCTGAAAACACCTGAGAACACATGCAGATAGACACCGGAAAACACCTGCAGATACACACCTGAAAACATCTGCAGATACACACCTGAAAACATCTGCAGATACAGACCTGAAAACATCTGCAGATACAGACCTGAAAATACCTTTAGATACACACTTGAAAACACCCGAGAACACCTTTAGATACACACCTGAAAACACCTGACAACACCTGCAGATATGGTTACACCTGTAAGAAAAATCTGTACCTGCAGCTACACTTGAACTTGGTGACCCACCCCTCTGTCTCCATGGTAACAGTGTCTGTGCTGTGATTGGTCCAGGTGGCGTCGGTGCGTCAGGAGGAGGTGAAGATCTCTGCAGACGAAGTGAGCAAGATCCTAACAGACGTCCAGCTGATGAAGGGAAAACAGGAGACCATCGACTCCAGGATCATCGCCATGAAGCAGTGAGAACCAGAACCAGAAACTCCACTACTTCCTGCTGTCGGTCTCAGGTGTTCTCATTAATGAAGCATCTGTTTGTGTGTTCCAGTGAGAACGAAGCTCTGTGGAGGGAGGTGGCCAGTCTGAGACAGAAACACGCTCAGCAGCAGAAAGTCGTCAATAAGGTACGAACAAAAGATCAGCAGAACCCAGCAGAACATAGTAGAACTTAATGGAAGTTCTTTCGGCCCCTCTCACACTCAGTCTTCATGGAGTATCAGGTGTGAGGTCACCTGGGGATGAGCTGTGTGCAGAGGTCACATGATGACCGTCTGTTAGCATGGAGTCAGCACAAAGCTAGCAGCAGTTGTTTCGCCTCGTTAGCATATTAGCTTAGCCTCCATCTGAACTAATAATAAACTATCTCTCTCTCTCTCTCTCTCTCTCTCTGCAGCTGATCCAGTTTCTGGTGTCTCTCGTCCAGTCCAACCGGATCATGGGAGTCAAGAGGAAGATGCAAGTTTACTGCTAATACTGCAAATTCTACACACTTTACTACACATGCTACTTAAAATACTTTAAAAAGTAGAAACTTCACTTTAAATGCTGCTGCTTTATTTGAACCACGGCAGACTGTATCTTGAAGTGCGGACTGTGGTTTTCTTTCTGAGCTTCAGGTGTAAAATCACTGGAATGCCCCTCAGTTTGTTACTCAGTGTTTCCTGTCTCCACCTGCAGCCCTCTGATGCTCAACGACTCTAACTCCGCCCACTCCATGCCCAAATATAGCCGACCATTCTCGTTGGAGCACATGCAGGTAACCTGTCTCTTCCCCACCTGTCTGCATCAGGATTTAGAGTTTAGTGCTGATCAGGTCAGCTCAGTAGGGGACTAGCCTCAGGTATCTGCAGGTACGAACAGGTAGGAACAGTACAGGTAGAAGAGATGGGCTTTCACAGGACAGATAATTGTCACTGCTGGTATTCAGTGTTTGAATTTATGATGGTCCAATCAGCTTATTTCTAAGCTGATTAACTCCCTGTCATCTGTTTGTTGGCACACCTGTGCAGGTGTTTGTCCACCTCAGTCACAGGTGATCAGTGATCAATAAGTCCAATCTGACCTATGTCTGTTTGTCTCCAGGCTGCAGCAAATCTCTTCTCAGCCGACTCACCGCTGACTTCAGGGCCCATAATCTCTGACATCACAGAGGTGGCCACGCCCACCGCAGATGATGTGGTCGGTGATTGGACGGACCCAGGGTGAGGACCAATCCGATCAGTCTTCTGTAGTGAGTGATTGATCAGACAGACTCTAATGTTCCTGACTCACCTGCAGAGACATCCAATCAGTGGACATCAAAGAGGAGCCATGCAGTCCTGAGGTGGAGGTGTGTCCTGTTCTAGAGGGCGTGGCTACACCTGTGGACACGCCCCTCTCCCCCACCACCTTCATCAACTCCATCCTACTGGACACGGAGACAACGCCACCAATGGGCACCCCGACCTGCAGCCCCTCTACAGGTGTGCACAAAATCTGGTGTTGGTAGTTTGAGTCCTGTTCCTGGTCGGTGAATTTAACTTCCTGTTTCCCTTGCAGCCACTCCTGTTGTGGTGACAAACCCCGCCTCTGCTGGGTCACTCCCACCAACTCCAGCCAGCCAATCGCCTGCCTCCTCTGCCCCAACAAATTCTGCCCCCAAGCCCCCAACAACACCTCAACAGAAATGTCAGACCATTGCTTGTATCGACAGGTAAGTGTGACACCTGTGTACAGATGTTCACATGTTAGCCAGAGTGACTGTAGGTAGTGTTAGCGCCACCTGCTGTTAAAACTGCTAGCAACACCTGCCCCAACACTTGTAAAAACTGCCCCTATACCTGTCAACAACTGCAACAAGCAACTTTCAATAACTACCCCAACATTTGGCCAAGAACTGCCCCAACACATGTCAACAACTACCCTAACATCTGTCAACAACTGCCCTAACACCTGTTGATAACTGCCCTGGCACTTGTCAGTAGCTGCCTCCATACGTGTCAACAGCTGCCCCGACACCCGTCAACAACTTCCTCGACAGCTGCCCCCACACTTGCCAATAGCTGCCACCACACTTGCCAACAACTGCCCCAATAGCTGCCCTCACACCTGTCAGTAACTGCCCCAACATCCGTCAATAGCTGCCCCAACACCAGCAATAACTGCCCCTATACCTGTCAACAACTGCAACATCTTTCAATAACTACTCCAACAATTGGCCAAGAACTGCCCCAACATGTCAACAACTGCCCCAACACCTGCCAATAGCTACCCAAACACTTGTCATCAATTAACCCAACTGTCAATAACTGCCCCAACGGCTGCCCATAAACACCCCTAATGCCCAGCAGTGCCCCATGTTACCCAGAATGCCATGCTGCCTCAGTGCTTACCTGTGTGATGTATGAAGTGTGCTCCAGCATTCTAGGTGTTGGCGTGTTTTTGTCACATGACCTCCTGCTGACCAACAGGTGTGTCATTAAAATCCCTGTGCTTCCCTCAGACCCCGCCCCCTCCCTCTGCAGGTGGACTCCCACCTGACGTCTGGCGCGTTGTATCGACACCAACTGACAAGTGAATCAGTGAAACCATAAATTCTCATTTTAAACACACGTTCTTACCTGGTGACGTTCTACATTTCTCTTGCTGTGGTGCAGAGACAAACCAACGTTGTATCCATCCGCTGCTGAAAGTAGTCCCACCTGCAGTGACCAGGTGTTGCTGTTGGTTTGGACCTGTGTGGACAAGAAGGGAAATGTAGAAAACTACCTGCCTGATGATGTCACGTCTCACCTATCCACCTGTGTATGTCTCAGGTCGGAGCTGCTGGATCACGTGGACCTCATCGACAACAGCTTAGAAAACCTGCAGAACATGTTGAACACACAGACCTTCACCTTCGACACGTCTCCTCTCTTTGAGGTCAGTCACCTGGAGACACCTGAGTGTTCCAGTGCTGATGTCACCTGTATGTGTTACCTGAGTGTGACCTCACGTGTGTGTGTGTGTGTGTGTGTGTGTGTGTGTGTGTGTGTGTGAGTGTTACCTGTGTGTGACCTCACCTGTGTGTGTGTGTTACCTGTGTGTGACCTCACCTGTGTGTGTGTGTTACCTGTGTGTGACCTCACCTGTGTGTGTGTGTGTGTGTGTGTGTGTGTGTGTGTGTGTGTGTGTGTGTGTGTGTGTGTGTGTGTGTGTGTGTGTTACCTGTGTGTGACCTCACCTGTGTGTGTCTTGTCAGTTTTTCAGTTCGTCCGGTCCTCCAGCAGACTTCGACCTCGACAGTTTGGACACGGTGAGTTTATTACAGGCTTTTATTTTCTCAACTGTTTCCAGAATAAGAGCAGTGACTCATTTTGTGTTGGTGATGATGTCAAGCCTGTCTGACTGTGATGTCACTATTTCCCGTCAGCTGCTGTCTGAAGAGACTCCTAAAGGAAGCGCTGAAAGCAACACAGGTAGCTCACACCTGCAGACCCCCACACCCACCCACCCCCCTTTCAGCTAACTGTTGCCGTGGTGACTCCATGCTGCTCTCTGATTGGTGCAGGGAAACAGCTGGTGCAGTACTCCGTAGCCACACCTGTCCAACTGTCTGAACCAATCAATGCGGGGGAGGGCGGAGCCGACCTGCCATCCCTGCTGGAGCTGGAGGGGGAGCCTTTCTTTGACGCCGACCCGCCCGCCGATGATCCCGCCACCGCCCTGCTAAGCCATGCCCACCTGGACTCTGACCTCTGACATCACAAGGATGATCCGTCAGTAACCATAGCAACAGACACTCTGAGCACGGACTCAGCCACAGCAATAGATGATAATGAAGTCAATCAGCTGTAGATCAACCGTTAGGTCAAAGTTTTTATTATGCAGATATTATTGATCGATATTAACCATTTATATACCTGTCCTCTTCTTCTTCTACTCTTTTTATTTTAGCCTTTGTTTCTTCTTCGCTGCTTAAATTAAATCCTTTGTTTGTTGCTCACTGTAAACACAAACAACAAAGGTTCTCAGAGAACCTGGGTCACATGGTCCAATCGGAAACAGGTGTGGTGTCCCTGTGCAGGTGAGTCATGTGACCCAGGGGTTCTCTGCGCTCTGCATGTTGAAGTCAGTTTTTATGGTTGTTTTCATGTGTACAACATAAAGAAGAGAATCGGGATATTTTTGAAAATGTTTATTTCTGAGTGTCTTCTCGCCTCCTCTGTTGCCATGGAAACAGCCTGCAGGAACAGACCAATCCGATCTCCTTCAGGGCTTTTTCACGTCAGCTTGCCTGAATCAGTCGTCCAATCAGATGTGTAGCTGCTGGACACCTGAGACAAAAACCACTTGAACGCCTCCTGCTGGACGCTGATGGAACTGCAGCCGCAGCTGGATCATTTCCAAGGAGAGACTTTTAGGATTTATTAGCTCTGTGACCAGAATCACTTTCTGAAAGAATATTGTGATCTAAAGTATTAAATGACCAAGAAATACCTGAATAAAAAAACTTGCCAAAATTCTTACCTAAACATTTAGATACATGCAGACGTCGTTCTGAAACATGCTAAATAAATCTGTCATTGTTATTAAAATTACATGAATATTTGATACATTAATGGAAAAAATCTAATTTAAAAAAAATGTAAAAACTAATGAAGTGTCAAAAACAGTAAAAAAAATTTTAAATGTCAAAATTCATTAAATTCTTCCAAACTGTTGTAAAAATTAAAAAAAACTAAATGTGCAAACAATGTATGAAAAATAAACTATTTCGTTTCACAATTTAAAAAGAGTGAAAATGTCAGAAGAATATTTTGTAAATGCACTGAAAAGCAACGGATGGGTAATAAGGATTATTTTTTTCTGAATTACTGTCTAAAAAAGCTCAGAAAAATATTTAGAAATGGTTACTAATAATTACAATTAGTGAAAATATCAATATTTACAAAACGCCCCCCAAAATAGTAATAATGATAGTAATTTTAATCATAGTTCAAATTATATTTCAGTAAATTTCCCAACAATGGTATGAACATTATATTTAATAATGTTGCATTCCTTTATTTTAAGAAAATAATAATTAGCATTAAAAAAATCTGAAATTTAGTCCAAAAACTGCCAGTAGTAAAAAATGTCATAATTACTGAAGAACATTAATAGATTAATGGAGTGGTAAAAAAAACAAAACATTATTAATGGTAATAAAATGTGCAAACATCTGTAAAATATTACCCAAGCAGATGAAATTAAACTGTATTTAACCCTCCTGTTTGTCCTCAGTTACGGGCACCAAAAAATATTGATGATCCAAAAATTCAGCAAAAAAATTCCCCACATTTATAAAAATTTGCAAAGTCTTCAGTAAGAAAATCCAAATATTCCTTAACAGTTTCCCTTAAAAATTTTGTTTAAGAAAAGAAAAAAATCACCAAATTTGGTAAGAAATAAAAATCCAAATAATTAATAAAAATCTTACAAAAAATCCTAGAAATATCTAAAGTGATTACATTATATAAGTAAAATTTCTAATATTTTCTTGAGGAACATTTGGAAAAAAGTGAAATTCACTGGATTTTGGTTGACTTTTTTCCCCAAATGTTCTTAAAGAAACATTTTTTTCAACATTTCTTATTTTCCACAAAAAATGTTCAAAAATTTCCCAAAAATATGGAAATTTTCACTGTGAAAATACATAGTTTTCCATATTTTCAAACTTTAAAACGGGTCAATTTGACCTGTAGGACGACATGAGGATTAAGAATGAAAAAGGACGATGTTGATCTGTTGCACTGAATTAAAGAAATCTGGAACCAGAATGAAGATCTGAGATGTTCTGCAGCTCAGATCCAGTCTGGATGTTAAATGTTTGACTTGACCTGCGATGAAAAAGCCCTGATTGATTGATGTTCTGATGGATGTTTGTTCCTGTGTGATTCTTCATGTTTCAGATCACGTGTAAGACCAGAACTGAAACTGGTTTTAAGGTTTAAATCATCAATTCAGCTAAACTTGACTCAAGATTTTCAGAATAAAGCGTCTGAAAACCTGAAACACTCAACGATTTCAGGTCATCGTGCATAAAATGGTGGAAAATGTGGATCAGTTTCCTAAAATGTCTTCCATTTACTGTCACAGAGGAGGAAAGAAGGACTAAAACGGTTTTTATCCAGAAATGACTGAAACTGATTTATGAATCATCAAAATAGGGATTCATTCATGGTTGCACAGATTTATCTTTGATGAAAACTGAAGCAAAGATAGTTGGATGTTTACTTCCTGGTTTTAAATGTTTGAATTCTCAGTTGAACAGAAGCTTCTCAGGTGTTTCTGGGTCTGAACAGTTTAAAGTGATGCAGTAACTGGTTTAATTTTCTTTCATCAATCAGCTGTGATCAGTATATCAGTTTTAATAAGCCATTCCTTCAGCCTGAGCTCACCTGACAGCTGTTCCCCTGCTGCAGAGGAGGATTGTGGGAGACGAAGTTCAGATAAAGTGTTAACTGCGAGGTTTAAGTTCAATAAAACCATTTAAACGGCTTCCTCTGAGTGATCGATGGTTATTGATCCGGAGCTGATCGCTGACGAGATGCAAAATCTCAGTTTGATGTTCAAAGTCGACAAAAACTTTTATTGAAGTTAAACATTTTACAGTGAGGATGATGTCGCACCTGTATGATGTCACTGGTTCTCTACAACACAATAAACGTCTATAAACAACATTTTTTAAATATTTAAAAAACACCAATGAGCCGCTGCCGTTCAGTGGGCGGGGCCTACAGCTAGTGGGAGGCGTCAGGTTTCCTGGGCCATGCTGATTGGTCGGTACACTGAAATCTGTAGCGCAGGAATCGAACTCGCGGCTTGATGTGGAAGTCAGCAGGTATCCTCCAGTTCCACATTTTCTGCACCTAAGACACAAAACAGGATCAGAGATGGAAAGAAACTCGGAAAACATCATTTTAGGCTTGATTTAATGTTTAGAAATCTGGTTTCACTCTGACATGAAAGGCTTGAGGAATCGGATAAGTTTATATCAGAGAACAGCAGGTTCTGATTAGAACGGGGTCAGAAATTTACGGACCTTCAGGACCCTGACCAGATGGGTGGTACTGTTCAGTGACTGGACCTGCAGAGAACAAGCAGAACCAAGAAGACAGAAAGAACAAGCCTTCAGCACCTGATCTCAGAGAGCACACTGACAGCAGAACCAACAACAGAACCAACAGTAGAAGCAGAACCAACAACAACCAACGGTAGAAGCAGAACCAACAACAGAACCAATAGTAGAAGCAGAACCAACAACAACCAACGGTAGAAGCAGAACCAACAACAGAACCAATAGTAGAAGCAGAACCAACAACAGAACCAACAACAGAACCAATGGTAGAAGCAGAACCAACAACAACCAACGGTAGAAGCAGAACCAACAACAGAACCAACGGTAGAAGCAGAACCAACAGCAGAACCGACAATAAAATCAGAATCAAGTACAAAACCAGAACCAACAACAGAACCAAAACTAACAAGTCTGGTTTCAGTCTGGTTTGTTAACTGGTTTGCTGACTAGATTCAGACCTGTTAAAACCAGTTTGTAGTCTGGAATCAGGTTTGTTTTAAACTGGTTTCTGATGTTTTCAGATTAAATTCAGCGAGTTTGTTGACTGGTTTCATACTGGTTTGCTGACTGGTTTCATGCTGGTTTGTTGACTGGTTTTATTCTGGTTTGTTGATTGGTTTCATACTGGTTTGTTGATTGTTTCATAATGGTTTGTTGACTGATTTCACAATAATTTGTTGACTGGCTTCATACTGGTTTGCTGACTGGTTTCAAATTGGTTTGTTGACTTGTCTGTTGACTGGTTCCATACTGTTTTCATAATGGTTTGTTGACTGGTTTCATACTGGTTTATTGACTGGTTTCATAATGGTTTGTTGACTGGTTTCATAATGGTTTGTTGACTGGCTTCATACTGGTTTGCTGACTGATTTCAGACTGGTTTCAAACTGGTTTGCTGACTGGTTTGTTGACTGATTTCAGACTGGTTTCAAAGTGGTTTGTTGACTAGTTTCAGATGGGTTTGTTGACTAGTTTGTTGACTGGTTTCATACTTATTTGTTTCTTGGTTTGCTGACTGGTTTGTTGACTGATTTCTGACTAGTTTCATACCAGTTTGTTGACTGGTTTCATATTGATTTGTTGACCGGTTTTTTGACTGGTTTCATATTGGTTTGTTGACTGGTGTCAAACTAGTTTGTTGACTGGTTTCAGACTGATTTCATAATGGTTTGTAGACTGGTTTCATACTTATTTGTTTTCTGGTTTGTTGACTGGTTTCAGACTGATTTCATAATGGTTTGTAGACTGGTTTCATACTTATTTGTTTTCTGGTTTGTTGACTGGTTTCATACTGGTTTGTTGACTGGTGTCATACTGGTTTGGTGACTGGTTTTCTACCGCAAACATCTGTAAAACTTACCAGCCATCTGTGTGTGATCCGTCACAGCCGGATGACCTGTTAACAAACACACACAGTGTGCATTTAGACACACGTATTTCTGCAGCAGAAGAAGAAGTGACACCCATGAACGCTTCTTCTTCTTCTTCTACTGAGTAAATGAAAGCAACTTACTGGAGTCGAATGGTGTTCCTGTTGAATCTGCTGCAACTAAAACACACGCACAGTTTAAGGCACTTGACCTTCGACCTCTCACCTGGAGGCTGTGGCGGAGGGCAGGACTTACCTGTGTCTGTACCTATGGAGTCTGTCGCCATGGTAACAAGGTCTGTGTGGGAGTAAACACCTGAAACTGAATAAATAAAAACAGCAAGATGAGAGTCAGACAGGTGTGCAGGTAAATAGGTGTGTGTGTCAGAGAGGTGTGCAGATAAACAGGTGTGTGTGTCAGAGAGGTGTGTGTCATACAGGTGTACCTGGGTCCAGTGTGACTCCGCCCGCAGACTCTGTGTGAAGGATGACTGGCGATGACTCTGCAACACAGGATCATGTGACAGATAGAGATGTTAAACACACTCTTCGGGTTGGCAGATAGAGTTGCAGTTGTTATAGCAACGAGTCCTACCTGTGACATCATGGCCGAGTCCGAGACCTGACGCTGGAACAACCAATCAGAACGCACGGTCAGCTTCACCACATATCAGTACAGTGATTGATTAATCTTAGGTACGTCTCACCTGTGAGGTCAATGTGAAGACTGGTCACTGACTCCGCCCCACCTGATGACATCATCATGGTGTGTTTATTTATATGGACTGAACACATTACATATTACAGGACAATAACACTGAACTGATACTTGAGTCAGTCTGAAGTTTGTTTCTATGGAGATCCGATAATAACAGACACATAACACCAGCTCAGGTGTACCTGTGAGATCAGTGTGGAGGTTCTGAAGATCACTGAAGGACACCAGTCTATCCGTCACGGCTGCAGAAACAGAACCAGAAGTGATTTCAGCTGATCCACAGTTTAAGAATAATATTTTAAACATCTGCAGTTTAAAATGTTCTCGTGATGATTAAAGCTATTTTGAATGCTTTTTAATTAACCCAGAATTCCTAGCAGATTAGTCCTACTTAGGACAGTTAAGATAAATCTAGGCTTCACTGATTAGATCTAAGTACACGTCAAAGCCTGTGTTTGTGAGACCGGCTCCAGATGTTAAAAAAATGTCTGATGTGAGAAATGTTTAATGTGCTCTGTTCTGGGTCTAAATGTGTTGCTGAAAGGGAATTGAAAAAGACGTGACAGTTTACCTCCATTTGTGTCCGTCAGCAGCGTCTGTCGGCCGTTTCCTAAACAACACAGTAGGAGCAATCCGAGATCAGAGAATAAAGAGCTCAGTGGTTGTTTTGTTCACAAGTACAATCCAACATTCAGAGTCTGCATTTATAAAAATCTAAACCAGATTTACCTCTAACGTCCATCAATGTCTCAGTGCTGCTCTGCTCCCAGAGCTCCAGCAACAATTACTCTGAAGTCCTGGAAGCATGTCAGACCCATCTGTTCTGTGTCTTTTTGTGGTTGTTTTATGTCTCTTTGCAGCTCATTTGTGTCTCTTTGTAATAGTTTTGTGTCTTTTGTGGTTGTTTTGTGTCTCTTTGCAGTTGTTTTGTCTCTTTGTGGTTGTTTTGCCTCTGTGTTTTTTTGTGTCTCTGTGCGGTTGTTTTGTGTCTTGTGGTTGTTTTAGTCCTCTGAGATCATTCTGTGTATCCTTGGGATTGTTTTGTGTCTCTTTATGGTTGTTTTGTGTCTCTTTGTAGTTGTTTTTTCTCTTTGTGGATCTTTTGTGTCTCTTTGTGGTTCTTTTGTGTCTCTTTGTGGTTGTTTTGTGTGTCTTTGTGTCTCTTTGTGTTTGTTTTGTGTCTCTTTCTGGTCACCATGAAAATCCTCGACATGAAGATTTGGATCGTCCGGCTGCTGATTTATACTATACTTAGTAAAATATATTGTAAATGTAATAATAATAATAATCTGGTTTTAGATATTATTCAGTTATTATAGTTATTGTTTACTCCTTATCCCAAATAACTAGAGAAAAAACTAAAATGCAAGCCCAACCGACACTCGCGTCTTAGGAGGCTATGGTGTTGGATCTCCATGGTGATATCATGTTTATAGAACAGGACTTCCAGGTTTGCGGTGTTGCAGGAGCTCTGGGAGCAGAGCAGCACTGCACAATGAGACACTCCAGTTTGGATGGAGATTTATTTGAAATCAGGTCCAGCTTTAGGTTTAAATAAACAGTCCTCATATACTGATTAAGAGAGAAAATCCAGATGTTACCGTGAGAATCAGGTGAGTCTACTCCATCTGTGACCACAAATACAGCATCAGTACAAAGAAATAAAAAATAATGTGTTTAATACACACAGAGAGTCTGTAATTTCATAGATATTTGGTGAATTTATTTGCCAAATGTAGAATATAATTAAAACCCAGAATCTGTGAAGGGCAATAAAACTTACATAAATGTTACATTTGTTTAAGAAAAAAGACTTAAAATATGCATTTATTGTAATTTAATGCAGTTTGTGTTGTTATGTAAATGTATAATTTATCATTATATTATTCTATTGCATTAACACAAAACAATATTATTCATTAGCTAAATATTAAAAAGCTAAAAAGGGCACATGATCTTATGTAAAATTTAGGCCCAGTCGTATTTAATCATGACAAATTATTGTTTTTTTACAGTGTATGAAAGGTTTATCATGTGAATTGTTGATATTGTTGTTTGTTTATATTTTTTATCACTAAAAAAATTAAGAAATAAGTCCATAAGAAGATTTTCTGAGATTGCAATAATTCAATTAAAACCATTCTTTGGCACTTTGCACCTGTCTAGGTGAGCTCACCTGTCTGTTCTCTGTGAGCGCCGCTGTGTGATGATGATGATGATGAAGACGATGAGGATGAAGCAACTGATGAAGGATTAGTGAGTGAGACTGTAGGTAAACTTCAAATTAAAAGGCTGTAAAACCCTTTCGTCTGCCTACCTGCAGAGTGGGAGGAGCCTAAGACAGAGCCGAGCACTGATTGGTCTGGTCCTGAGCTCACAGAGGAGCCGACGGATCCTGATTGGTCGATGCTGACGTCAGCATGATGAGCTGAAGCTTCAACAGCAGAAACAGAAGATTAAATTAGAAAACAGGGGCAACAGGTGACACCTGAGGGGCGGAGCCTGTACCTGCAGGTGAAACCAGACTGTCCTGATCTGTAGACGGAGCTGCAGTCACTGAAACACAAACAGCAACCAGACGGATCAATGACACAGCCCATCAATAACATAGTCGAACAATAACACAGCTGATCAATAACAGATAATCAAGAAGAAGAGGAGTCCCACCTGTGGAGTCCAGGTGAGTGGGCTGAGTCATGTGACCTGTCAGAATAAAAGACAAACTGATGAAGCATGATGAAGCCAACTGATCCTGTATTGATCAGAAACAGACATGAGCTGAGACCTGGAATGTTGATGTGAGCGTCTGAACCGAACGGATCTCCACCACCTGAAAAGAACAACAAGTAAACAACAACATATAAAGACAGACAGTGACCGAAAACGCCACAGAGTGTAAAAAGTACCTTCGTTCATTAAACATATTGATATGAGACTGATGCATGTTAGTGCTGATGGAAATTTACCCATAAGGCCAAGCAAAAAGTCATGGCTGGATGGGTCGATGATTCCTGAAGAAGAAGAAGAAGATGAAAAAGGAGAAGAAACAAAAAGAATAAAAAGAGTAAAACCAGCAGATATCAAGGACTTTCTCTTTTCAGGCTGCTGAGCTTCAGAAGGATCAACAATCAGCAATAAAATCTGAAGAAGAATCAACACAGTAAAAAGAAGCGATAACACACCTCACCTGGACACTCACCTGTATAATCCAGGTGAGAAACTCCGCCCACAAATGAACCCAAAACACCTGAAAGAAATAAAGAGAGACAAAAATGAACAGAACGTCTCCGTGGTTCTTTAGGGTGTTTCACCAAAAGTTTTTTTTTCAGTTTGGGTGTTCTCACCTCAAATCACATGACTAATACATGACCCCTGAGTTACCCCTCACCAGGTAGTTTAACCATCATTAACACCTTGAATCATCCCTCACCTGGTAGTTTTACCATTAATAAGATCCTGAATTATCCCTCACCTGGTAGTTTAACCATTAATAAGATCCTGAATTATCCATCATCTGATAGTTTTACCATCATTACCACCTTGAATCATCCCTCACCTGGTAGTTTTACCATCATTAACACCTTGAATCATCCCTCACCTGGTAGTTTAACCATTAGTAAGATCCTGAATTATCCATCATCTGATAGTTTTACCATCATTACCACCTTGAATCATCCCTCACCTGGTAGTTTTACCATCATTAACACCTTGAATCATCCCTCACCTGGTAGTTTTACCATCATTAACACCTTGAATCATCCCTCACCTGGTAGTTTAACCATTAATAAGATCCTGAATTATCCATCATCTGGTAGTTTTACCATCATTACCACCTTGAATCATCCCTCACCTGGTAGTTTTACCATCATTACCACCTTGAATCATCCCTCACCTGGTAGTTTTACCATCATTACCACCTTGAATCATCCCTCACCTGGTAGTTTTACCATCATGAACACCTTGAATTATCCCTCACCTGGTAGTTTTACCATCATGAACACCTTGAATCATCCCTCAACTGGTAGTTTTGCCATCATGAACACCTTGAATTATCCCTCACCTGGTAGTTTTACCATCATGAACACCTTGAATCATCCCTCAACTGGTAGTTTTGCCATCATGAACACCTTGAATTATCCCTCACCTGGTAGTTTTAACATCATTAACACCTTGAATCATCCCTCACCTGGTAGTTTAACCATTAATAAGATCCTGAATTGTCCATCATCTGGTAGTTTAACCATCACTAACACCTCAAATCATCCCTCACCTGGTAGTTTAACCATCAATAACAGCTCACCTGTGTGACTATCGGCTCCGCCCCCTCCTCCTCCTCCTCCTCCATTCAGGAGCTTCTGTCCGTTACCTGAACAAACAATAATCAATAATCTATAGATTTTCTTGAATCAGCATATTTTTATGAAGGTTTTGATTGATCGATTGATTAATTTATGTTATGAAATACACTGTTTTTTTATTGATCAGCATGTATTGATTAAAGGTTTCACCGTTGGACTCTGAGTCAGCTCCATCCGCACCTGCAGACACAAACACACAATTCACACCATATCTATTAATTTATCAGTGATTCTGTTATTGATCGATTCCTCCGTTCTTCTGTCATCAGTCGTGTAGAATCACAAATGTTTGATGGATTTTAAAGTCAAAGCGAATCGATCGGTGAACAGACAATCAGACTGATGATGGAAACAGCTGCTTCCTGATAAACATAGCGCTCATTTAATCTGACCAATCAGAGCTTCAGGCTGAGTGATGTCATGATTGAAGTGCTTTACCGTTTGTGTCTGTGTGAGGAGAAGCTGCAGGAAGTTCAGCTGCTGAAAACACAAAACATGTCTCACTGAAGAACATCTTGGACATCGTTAATAACATTTATTATTCACACTAACACTGTTACTGAGGGTTTACCTGCAGGCTGAGTCTGATCTGCTGAGACATCAGCTGCTGCAGAAGCTGCAGAACCTACAGAACCTGAGGGGAAAACAGGAGGATATTCAGTGTTCTCTATACACAAAGTATCAAGAGCAAAGCAGAATACAGAAACACTGCAGCATTAAATAAGAACAATTAACAGTTTTTATTTAGTGTTGAAGTAGATTCTAATAAATCAATCATGATCAGAAATCTGAGGATCAACACCAAAGGTCATTTCCTTCATTAGAACTCAGTTAAAACCTACTTTCTAAAAACTTCAGTTGTTTTATTTTGGAGTTTATCATACTGGTGTAAACATGGACCTACTGATGGGCTGGAGTTTATCTGCTGAGCTGCTCGGATCTCCAGCAGCTGAAAAACAAACACAAGTTAAAACTCCTGATTTATTGTATGTGAGCATCAAACAGCACAGAAACACAAAAAACGGGTTCCACTAGTGGATCAACTGATCTGATCGGAACCTCCTCCTTCACTGTCCTTCACTTCAGAACCACCAGAGATCCATGACTATGAAGTAAACATAAACCCAAGTTCACTTTATAGAAGATCCAAAGATTTGCTGTGGAGACAGTTTCTCTTGCTCCTACTTTTAAAGATCGTTTAGGAACTTTGAACAGTTGATAAGTGACAGTAAAGATGAAGGAGAACAGATGAGGAATGTGTGGTTCTTTAAATACTAGAACAAGAACATATAGTTCTTTAAATATTACAACAGGACAATGTAGTTCTTTAAATACTAGAACAGGAACATGTGGTTCTTCAAATACTGAACAGGACATGTGGTAATTTAAATACTACAACAGGACAATGTAGTTCTTTAAATACTAGAACAAGAACATCCATCCATCCAACCATTCTCTATACACCGCTTTATCCTCACTAGGGTCGCGGGGGGTGCTGGAGTCTATCCCAGCTGACTCGTACGAAGGCAGGGGACACCCTGGACAGGTCGCCAGTCTGTTGCAGGGCTACATATACAGACACACAATCACACTCACATTCATACCTACGGGCAATTTAGAGTCATCAATTAACCTCAGCATGTTTTTGGACTGTGGGAGGAAGCCGGAGTACTACAACAGCAACATGCGGTTCTTCTGAAAGTTAGTTTGTTCTCGTTACTGGGTCCAGCAGCTGGTTTACAGGTTGGACTGCTGCAGCGAGTTAATGAGATTATTTCTGAGGAGCTCATTGGGTGCAAACAGGACACAATATCTGGAGAACTTAAAACTCCCTGCCGTGTTTGGGCTGTTTCAGAAGTATGAATAAATTACTACTGCTACAGCTCTGTAGGGATGTAAACCTGTGGATGATGGAGAATCTTCTTGGACAGACAGAAACCATAAATTGGCGGTTGAGGTGGAGGTTTAGGATCAAAACCTGATTCATCTTCCTTTGATCACATGATTTAGGAAACAGGAAGTTACCTGCTGGGTCCACAGAGGAAGAATCACCTGCTGGACCTGAGAAACAGGAAGAACATTGATGCTGATGTTGGGTTTCTGTAGTTCTTCATATACAGTCTGTGGTTCTATATATTTAGTCTGTGATTCTTTATACAATCTGTGGTTCTATATACAGTCTGTGGTTCTATATATTTAGTCTTTGATTCTTTATACAATCTGTGGTTCTATATACAGTCTGTGGTTCTTTATATACAGTCTGTGGTTCTATATATACAGTCTGTGGTTCTTTAAATACAGCCTGTGGTTCTATATAAAGTCTGTGCTTCTTTATATACAGTCTGTGGTTCTATATACAATCTGTGGTTCTTTAAATACAGTCTGTGGTTCTATATACAGTCTGTGGTTCTTTAAATACAGTCTGTGGTTCTATATATACAGTCTGTGGTTCTATGTACAGTCTGTGGTTCTTTAAATACAGTCTGTGGTTCTAAAAAGAGTCTGTGCTTCTTTATATACAGTCTGTGGTTCTATATACAATCTGTGGTTCTTTAAATACAGTCTGTGGTTCTATATACAGTCTGTGGTTCTTTAAATACAGTCTGTGGTTCTATATAGAGTCTGTGCGTCTTTATATACAGTCTGTGGTTCTTTATTTACAGTCTGTGGTTCGATATATACAGTCTGTGGTTCTATGTACAGTCTGTGGTTCTTTAAATACAGTCTGTGGTTCTAAAAAGAGTCTGTGCTTCTTTATATACAGTCTGTGGTTCTATATACAGTCAGTGGTTCTTTATATACAGTCTGTGGTTCTTTATATACAGTCTGTGGTTCTATATACAGTCTGTGGTTCTTTATATACAGTCTGTGGTTCTATATACAGTCTGTGGTTCTCTATATACTGTATGTGGTTCTATATACAGTCTATGGTCTCAATATACAGTCTGTGGTTCTATATACAGTTTGTGGTTCTATATACAGTCTGTGGTTCTTTATGTACAGTCTGTGGTTCTATATACAGTCTGTGGTTCTTTATATACAGTCTGTGGTTCTAAAAAGAGTCTGTGCTTCTTTATATACAGTCTGTGGTTCTATATACAGTCAGTGGTTCTTTATATACAGTCTGTGGTTCTTTATATACAGTCTGTGGTTCTTTATGTACAGTCTGTGGTTCTATATACAGTCTGTGGTTCTTTATATACAGTCTGTGGTTCTAAAAAGAGTCTGTGCTTCTTTATATACAGTCTGTGGTTCTATATACAGTCAGTGGTTCTTTATATACAGTCTGTGGTTCTTTATTTACAGTCTGTGGTTCGTTATATACAGTCTGTGGTTCTATGTACAGTCTGTGGTTCTTTAAATACAGTCTGTGGTTCTAAAAAGAGTCTGTGCTTCTTTATATACAGTCTGTGGTTCTATATACAGTCAGTGGTTCTTTATATACAGTCTGTGGTTCTATATACAGTCAGTGGTTCTTTATATACAGTCTGTGGTTCTTTATATACAGTCTGTGGTTCTATATACAGTCAGTGGTTCTTTATATACAGTCTGTGGTTCTTTATATACAGTCTGTGGTTCTATATACAGTCTGTGGTTCTTTATATACAGTCTGTGGTTCTATATACAGTCTGTGGTTCTCTATATACAGTATGTGGTTCTATATACAGTCTATGGTCTCAATATACAGTCTGTGGTTCTATATACAGTTTGTGGTTCTATATACAGTCTGTGGTTCTATATACAGTCTGTGGTTCTTTATGTACAGTCTGTGGTTCTATATACAGTCTGTGGTTCTTTATATACAGTCTGTGGTTCTATATACAGTTTGTGGATCTATATACAGTCTGTGGTTCTATATACAGTATGTGGCTCTATATACAGTTTGTGGTTCTATATACAGTCTGTGGTTCTAAAAAGAGTCTGTGCTTCTTTATATACAGTCTGTGGTTCTATATACAATCTGTGGTTCTTTAAATACAGTCTGTGGTTCTATATACAGTCTGTGGTTCTTTAAATACAGTCTGTGGTTCTATATAGAGTCTGTGCTTCTTTATATACAGTCTGTGGTTCTTTATACAGTCTGTGGTTCTCTATATACAGTCTGTGGTTCTTTATTTACAGTTTGTGGTTCGATATATACAGTCTGTGGTTCTATGTACAGTCTGTGGTTCTTTAAATACAGTCTGGGGTTCTAAAAAGAGTCTGTGCTTCTTTATATACAGTCTGTGGTTCTTTATACAGTCTGTGGTTCTCTATATACAGTCTGTGGTTCTTTATTTACAGTCTGTGGTTCGATATATACAGTCTGTGGTTCTATATACAGTCAGTGGTTCTTTATATACAGTCTGTGGTTCTTTATATACAGTCTGTGGTTCTATATACAGTCTGTGGTTCTCTATATACAGTATGTGGTTCTATATACAGTCTATGGTCTCGATATACAGTCTGTGGTTCTATATACAGTTTGTGGTTCTATATACAGTCTGTGGTTCTATATACAATCTGTGGTTCTTTGTGTACAGTCTGTGGTTCTATATACAGTCTGTGGTTCTTTATATACAGTCTGTGGTTCTATATACAGTTTGTGGATCGATATACAGTCTGTGGTTCTATATACAGTCTGTGGCTCTATATACAGTTTGTGGTTCTATATACAGTCTGTGGTTCTATATACAGTCTGTGGTTCTTTATATACAGTCTGTGGTTCTATATACAGTCTGTGGTTCTTTATACAATCTGTGGTTCTTTAAATACAGTCTGTGGTTCTATATACAGTCTGTGGTTCTTTAAATACAGTCTGTGGTTCTATATATACAGTCTGTGGTTCTATGTACAGTCTGTGGTTCTTTAAATACAGTCTGTGGTTCTAAAAAGAGTCTGTGCTTCTTTATATACAGTCTGTGGTTCTATATACAGTCTGTGGTTCTTTATATACAGTCTGTGGTTCTATATAGTCTGTGGTTCTTTATATACAGTCTGTGGTTCTATGTAGTCTGTGGTTCTTTATATACAGTCTGTAGTTCTATATAGTCTGTGGTTCCTTATATACAGTCTGTGGTTCTGTATACAGTCTGTGGTTCTTTATATACAGTCTGTGGTTCTATATACAGTCTGTGGTTCTTTATATACAGTCTGTGGTTCTATATGCTGTCTGTGGTTCTTTATATACAGTCTGTGGTTCTCTATATACAGTATGTGGTTCTATATGCAGTCTGTGGTTCTTTATATACAGTCTGTGGTTCTCTATATACAGTATGTGGTTCTATATACAGTCTGTGGTTCTTTATTTACAGTCTGTGGTTCTTTATATACAGTCTGTGGTTCTATATATACAGTCTGTGGTTCTATATGCAGTCTGTGGTTCTTTATATACAGTCTGTGGTTCTATATACAGTCTGTGGTTCTATATACAGTCTGTGGTTCTATATACAGTCTGTGGTTCATTATTTACAGTGTGTGGTTCTTTATATACAGTCTGTGGTTCTATATACAGTCTGTGGTTCTTTATATACAGTCTGTGGTTCTATATACAGTCTGTGGTTCTTTATATACAGTCTGTGGTTCTATATACAGTCTGTGGTTCTATATGCAGTCTGTGGTTCTATATACAGTCTGTGGTTCTTTATACATTCTGTGGTTCTATATTTACAGTCTGTGGTTCTTTATATACAGTCTGTGGTTCTCTATATACAGTCTGTGGTTCTATATACAGTCTGTGGTTCTTTATATACAGTATGTGGTTCTTTATACAGTCTGTGGTTCTATATAGTCTGTGGTTCTATATATACTGTCTATGGCTCTATATACAGTCTGTGGTTCTATATAGTCTGTGGTTCTTTATATACAGTCTGTGGTTCTCTATATACAGTATGTGGTTCTATATGCAGTCTGTGGTTCTTTATATACAGTCTGTGGTTCTCTATATACAGTATGTGGTTCTATATACAGTCTGTGGTTCTTTATTTACAGTCTGTGGTTCTATATGCAGTCTGTGGTTCTTTATATACAGTCTGTGGTTCTATATATACAGTATGTGGTTCTATATACAGTCTGTGGTTCATTATTTACAGTCTGTGGTTCTTTATATACGGTCTGTGGTTCTATATACAGTCTGTGGTTCTTTATATACAGTCTGTGGTTCTTTATATACAGTCTGTGGTTCTATATACAGTCTGTGGTTCTATATGCAGTCTGTGGTTCTTTATATACAGTATGTGGTTCTATATACAGTCTGTGGTTCTATATACAGTCTGTGGTTCTATATGCAGTCTGTGGTTCTTTATATAGTCTGTGGTTCTCTATATACAGTATCTGGTTCTATATGCAGTCCGTGGTTCTATATATACAGTCTGTGGTTCTTTATACAGTCTGTGGTTCTATATTTACAGTCTGTGGTTCTTTATATACAGTCTGTGGTTCTCTATATACAGTCTGTGGTTCTCTATACATTCTGTGGTTCTTTATATACAGTATGTGGTTCTTTATACAGTCTGTGGTTCTATATAGTCTGTGGTTCTATATATACTGTCTATGGCTCTATATACAGTCTGTGGTTCTATATAGTCTGTGGTTCTTTATATACAGTCTGTGGTTCTATATACAGTCTGTGGTTCTTTATATACAGTCTGTGGTTCTCTATATACAGCATGTGGTTCTATATGCAGTCTGTGCTTCTATATATACAGTCTGTGGTTCTATATACAGTCTGTGGTTCTTTATATACAGTCTGTGGTTCTATATAGTCTGTGGTTCTTTATATACAGTCTGTGGTTCTATATACAGTCTGTGGTTCTTTATATACAGTCTGTGGTTCTTTATATACAGTCTGTGGTTCTATATATACAGTATGTGGTTCTTTATACAGTCTGTGGTTCTATATAGTCTGTGGTTCTATATATACTGTCTATGGCTCTATATACAGTCTGTGGTTCTATATAGTCTGTGGTTCTTTATATACAGTCTGTGGTTCTATATAGTCTGTGGTTCTTTATATACAGTCTGTGGTTCTATATACAGTCTGTGGTTCTTTATATACAGTCTGTGGTTCTCTATATACAGTATGTGGTTCTATATGCAGTCTGTGGTTCTTTATATACAGTCTGTGGTTCTATATAGTCTGTGGATCTTTATATACAGTCTGTGGTTCTATATACAGTCTGTGGTTCTTTATATACAGTCTGTGGTTCTCTATATACAGTATGTGGTTCAATATGCAGTCTGTGCTTCTATATATACAGTCTGTGGTTCTATATACAGTCTGTGGTTCTTTATATACAGTCTGTGGTTCTATATATACAGTCTGTGGTTCTTTATATACAGTATGTGGTTCTTTATACAGTCTGTGGTTCTATATAGTCTGTGGTTCTATATATACTGTCTATGGCTCTATATACAGTCTGTGGTTCTATATAGTCTGTGGTTCTTTATATACAGTCTGTGGTTCTATATAGTCTGTGGTTCTATATATACAGTCTGTGGTTCTATATACAGTCTGTGGTTCTATATATACAGTCTGTGGTTCTCTATATACAGTATGTGGTTCTATATGCAGTCTGTGCTTCTATATATACAGTCTGTGGTTCTGTATACAGTCTGTGGTTCTTTATATCCAGTCTGTGGTTCTTTATATACAGTCTGTGGTTCTATATATACAGTCTGTGGATCTATATACAGTCTGTGGTTCTATATATACAGTCTGTGGATCTCTATACAGTCTGTGGTTCTATATATACAGTACGTGGTTCTTTATACAGTCTGTGGTTCTATATATACAGTCTGTGGTTCTGTATACAGTCTGTGGTTCTTTATATCCAGTCTGTGGTTCTTTATATACAGTCTGTGGTTCTATATATACAGTCTGTGGATCTATATACAGTCTGTGGTTCTATATATACAGTCTGTGGCTCTATATACAGTCTGTGGTTCTATATAGTCTGTGGTTATCTATATACAGTCTGTGGTTCTTTATATACAGTCTGTGGCTCTATATACAGTCTGTGGTTCTTTATATACAGTCTGTGGTTCTATATACAGTCTGTGGTTCTTTATATACAGTCTGTGGTTCTATATACAGTCTGTGGTTCTTTATATACAGTCTGTGGTTCTATTCACTTTTACCTCCAGCTGTTCCATCGTGGGTTCCTCCTCCTGCTGCTGACTGACCACCAGAAGCTGAAACACATTTTATCTGATTATAGATTCACATTTAAACATCTGAAAATACACACTTAGTCTGAATTATTTTCAAATTTAATTCACTTCCTGTCCTCCGAGATGCTACAAGTCTGCTGATTGATAAAATAACCAAAGCAGCCGAACTAAAACACAAAACAACCCAAAGATAAAAACAACCACAAGAATATATCAAATCACCACAAAGAGACACAAAACAACCACAAAAAGACATCAAGCACACAAAATTAAATGCAAGAAACCATGACGAGACACGACACAACCACAATAAGTCATTAAAAAAACACAAGAAGACACACAATGATGTAAAACGTCTACAAACTAAACTAAAATCTACTTTTTGTTATTGTGAATTTTGTTATTAATATATTGGAGGATGGAGTTAGAAAATGATTCTCTGCTTGAAGAGCTTCTGTTCTGAGCTGTGAAGAGATGTGACTGATTTCATAGATCATAAAACAAACTATTGACATCTATTCTTTTGTTCTGTAGCCTCTTCTTCTTCTTCTTCTTCTGCTTCTTCGTCTTCTTATTCTTATTCTGTTTCTTCTTCTTCTTTGTCTTCTTCTGTTGCTCCTTCTTCTTCTTCTTCTGCTTTCTCTTCTGCTGCTTCTTCATCTTCTTTGCTGCCCCTTGGACTCATCTGTTGTTGCCGGACTCTTCTGCTGGTGGGAGTTTTTGTTCCTTCTCACCTGAGTTTTGTTAAATCTGTCTACACGTGACAATACTGACCTAAACATATTCTAAATACAAGAACCAGGAAACAAACCAGGAGAGCCAGATGTTGATTCCAGTATGCAGGATACAAAGAAAAATTAGCAAATGTCCCACAAAACAAACACGGAAAATGTAAAATGACCAAAATGAGACACAAAACTGTCAAAAAAGAAGTAAAACAACATAAATGTGAGGCCAAATCACTATAAATATTCTCTATATGATTAAATTAAAAGCCATCAATTGCAAAAAGACATAAAGCAATCAAAATGTGATCATAAAAATTGGGCTCTTGTGGTGTTTAAGTCTTAACTTGTGTATCAATGTCAGTTTTGTTTTAGTTCACCTGTTATTGTGGCTTTTTGCTGCTACTTAAATTAAGTTTTTTTTGTTCATCTGACCCGATTTAAACCTTAAAGATGCTTCAAAATACAAAAAAAAAAAAAAACAGACAAAAATGTCCAGCAGGTAAAGACTGAAACATAAACAGACGAACAGTGTTTGTTTTGGGTCTCTTTCTGCAGGTGGGGCTGTGGCTCTAACTTCACCATCTGCAGCATCACCTGTTACCGGGCAGAACCTCCAGGATGTGGCACAAACCTAGTCAGGTTAATCCTGGTCTGAAAAGCAGCCGGTTAATCTGGATCAAAGTGGAACAAACCAACTGTTGAGGAGGTAAAACCCGATAGGGTGGACTCACCTGAACCTCCGGCTGCCGTGGTGGTCTGCTGGCTGCCGAGAACACCTGAGGAGGAAGATCAGGTGTTCAGCATGAATACGGCCTCTGTTCATCAGCTGAAGGAACTCAGAGATTATTGAGACATGAAGGATCAGTGACAGAAACTGAGTCATTCACAAATAACTGAGTCTCACATTTTAATAAAAGCTGCTTTAGTCTTCTGATAACAAGTGAAGAGAATTTCAAACACTGAGCTTCGTTCAGTCTGACTCGTGTTTGAATGTTTAGTTCAGGTGTTTATGCAGGTTTATGTGGTAAAGTTAAAGTGTGCTTTAGCTTCTCACCCTCAATCTTATCCTGACTCTTGGAGTCATCATCATCTGAAAGAAAAGACATCCAACATTTATTCCCCTAATTAAAGAAGTTTAACAGCATTTTATTCACTTCCTGTCTGTTTGGTCTTTCAGGGGCGTTTATGATCCAACACATCGTTGCTTTTTGCAGTTGTGTTTCCTTGATGCTCTGAATCTCTCAACAAGATACGACTGTCGATGTCTTAGCAGAACTTAGAGGGTTAGTTACAAACTACCAGTTTAGCTTTCATATATTTAAATTCAGGCTCCATCTTTCATTAGATTCTTTGGTTCTTTTAGTCCTTCGTATGTGCATCTTTTTTTCTGATGACAAACTCCATCCTCAGCATGGAGGAAACCAGAGTCCACTAGTTTCTCCTGCTGGATGGGTTGTGTTGCTCTACCTTTCTCTAGAAAACACCACAAAAAGGTTCTGTTTGACTTTGGATAAAATTTCAACTTCTTTTGGACAAATTTAGTCATTTTGGACAAATTTAGAGTCATTTTGGATAGAATTTTGAGTAAGTTTTGAACAAATTTTGGATACATTCTGAGTCATTTTCAAATTATTTTGGACAAATTTGGAGTTTCAGGTCATTTTTAAAAAGATTTCTGTTTTTTTGGACAAATTTCAAATAATATAGGTCATTTAAGATAAGATTTTCGACAAATCTTAAGTGAATTTCGACCACTTTTAACTAGTTTTGGGAAATCTTGAGTGGTTCTGGTCGGATCTTGAATCAGTTTGAGCAAATATTTACTCTATGTACAATGCTTTAGTCGTTTTGTATGATTTTTAATGCGTGTTGAAGTAATATTGAGACATTCTGGATGAATTTTGAGTAGTTAATAACAAATTTCAGCAAGTTCCAACTGATTAGACTTCAAGTGATTTAGACAAATTCTGAGCAGATCTTGATGGTTTGGAGTCATTTTGGACTAATTTCGACTCATTTTACGTCATTAAGTTATTTGGGTTACATTTTGAGTCATTATGGAAAAATTTCAAGTTATTTTGGACAAATTTTAAGTTTCAAGTTATTTGAGAAAAGATTACAGTCCATTTTGAATAAATTTCAAATAATATGGGTCATTTAGGATAAGATTGTAGACAAATCTTAAGTAATTTTGGACCATCTTTAACTAGTTTTGGAAAATCTTGGGTGGTTTTGGACGGACCTCGAGTCATTCTGGGCAAATATTTCCTAAATATACAGAGTTTGAGTTGTTTTCGATGATTTTTAAAAAAGAATATGCAGAATATATCCCCTTTGCACCCCACAAGTCGTGTCCTTTTCCACAGTGTTAGCTGATTCGTTCCAACCCCACAGTGTTTGGAATAGCATCCCCATCTTCCTAGCTTGACATCCTGATTTTCCTAACTGGAATTTTGAATGGATGGTTGGTTTTATTCCTTTGGGAATCAAGAGGAAGAAAGACCTGACTGGCTCCATGACCTCAGATCAGATGAGACATCCCGCTGAATTTAAGCAGATTACGTAGATGAAGTAACTTTGAGTCATTTTGGATGTATTTTGAATAGTTTAGGACAAATGTCAACTAATTTGGAAGAAGTTCCAACTTTTTTTTAGACATATTGCACATCTTGTTGGCTTGGAGTCAGTTTGGACTAATTTCAACTCATTTTACAAGTTATCTGGGTTAGACTTTCAGTCGTTATGAACAATGTTGAACTCCTTTAGGCAAATTTTGAATCATGTTTTAAAAACTTTGTGTTCTGAACAAATATTGGACAAATTTCCAATCATTATGGACATGTTTTATTTCATGTTGACCAGATTTCAATTTATTTTGGACAATATTTAACTTTTTTGACAAAAGTCTTTTTGCACACATTTTAACGAGTTTGAGATGGTTTTGAATAATCTTTAATACTCTAGTTCCACTTTGTTCAAGCTCTTGCATGATCGTTTTTTCCAGCTTTTGCAGACTGGGACTCATCTGATCAGCCGGCATTTTGCATCATCCTCAGACATTCATGGTGCATCTAGAAATGTCTTTAACACCTTTTACACTCATGCACCTCCGTGCTTCACTGTCAGGACTATGCATTCACTGTGGTAGTCCTGGTCAGGCTCACATCAAACATGCTGGACTCCATCTGAGTTCGACTAATTTATCTTCATCTGACCTTCTTTTTATGTTCTTTAGCAAACTTTCATTTTAAAGTTTAGTTCAGAGCAGCAACTTGTTCAGTTGCTCTGATTACAAATCAAAGCTGCACTCAGTTTAGTTTCTCTTTGAGTTTCTACTTTGGGGTCTGGATTTTAGTTTTTCTAAAATGACGTTTAGTTAAAGTTTATGTCTGATAATTTGCGAATTATTCCACCAGAGGTCACCCTAAGATAAGGTAGACAGAGTATTTACCCTCCTCCTCCTCCGACAGCTCCCCCTCCACCTCCTCTGTGGCCTCCACCTCCACCTCCTCCTGCTCCTTCTCTGAAAGATGCAACACGAACTCTGATCACTAATCAAACATTCATTTCTGATTAAGAAGAGCTAAAAAGAACAGTATATTTCATCATCAATAAAACATAAATATTTAATCAATAATGAGAAATAAGATTTGTTTATTTCATCATCAATAAAACCTAAATATCTCATGAATAATTTGAAATAAGGTCAGTATATTTCATCATCAATAAAACACTAATACATAATCAATAATATAAAATATGATCAGCATATTCCATCATCAATAAAACACTAATATCTAATCAATAATGTGAAATATGAGTATTTTTACCCTCCACAGGAGCCGTAGAAGCTGATGCTGCCAGTAAGACGATCATCGACACAATCAATAAGTTTCTGTTGGGACAAATCAATTCTGATCAATACTGAGAAACCGATCAATAACAGTCAATGAAACACCAAAACCCCCTAATCAATGTTCAGCAATAACTCAAAGGGATCTGACTGGACAGAAAATAGACAACAACAATCTGCATCCAATCAAGATGAAGCACAACGATGACATCATGGGAAGTAGTGCTAAAGTACTATTACAGTACTACTGAGTATTACAGTCATACTCGTTTACTGAGTATGTACAATCAGAAGTAGAAAGAGTAATGGTGGTAGTAGTAGTAGCAGTAGCAGTAGTAGAATCAGCAGCAGTAGTAGCAGCAGTCGTAGTAGTAGTAGTAGAATCAGCTGTAGCGGTTGTCATAGTAGAATCAGTATGATGGTAGTAGTAGAATTAGCTGTAGTAGTAGTTGTAGAATCAGCAGCAGCAGTAGTAGTTGTAGTAGTAGTAGTACAATCAGCAGTAGTAGTAGAATTAGCAGTGGTAGTAGTAGGAGTAGTAGTACTCGAAGCAGCAGTGGCAGCAGGTCATTCCAGATGTTTCTACCAGCAGTGTTTGCCAGCTGTTCCTGGAGGATCTCGAAGTGCTTAATAGATAAATGGATCTATAGAGAGTTCTGGTTCTACTCGGTTCTTCTCCCAGCTGAAAAGCTCCAAAGGAGGATCTTTGCTTGGAGCTCCCAGATGGAACAACCCGCCGGTTCTGATCAGAGGACCACGTTCTCAGGTTTGGCTCTTTCACACCCTGACTGCACCATGAGGTTCTGTCCATAAACATCACAAACAAGATCTGAGACCAGGAACAACCCTGGAACATCTGTCAGGAACATGTTGGGCTTTGTATAGAACACACAGAACAGACAGAACTTCCTATTCTCCAGTGCCTTTCCACCAAGTCCCCTGGCCAGTCCACACAACGTATGTGGACTGGCTGGTTAAACCTCATGAGCTCCTCAGCAGCTCTGCTGGGTAAAGAGAAGGTCCTCTGTTCTACAGCCAGAACCACAGTGTTCTTCCTGAAGCTGAAGTTCAACAGTCAGAGCATCTCTTCCAGCATCCGGAGTAAACTGAGCAGATATTTGGAGAACATTCTCCAGTCCGTCTTTCAAAAACATGAACCTGATCTGCTGCTCCACAGGCACCGATGTCCAGAACCCTGAATATGCACATCAGCCAAGAGATTAGTGTCCAGAACTTTCAGCATCTCAGGTGTTCACCACCTGAACTCTATGGAGCTTCTACATACCTCAGAGACCTCCACTACAGATACAGCTGAGGCTTTCTCCAGTTCTTCAGGCTATGTCTCCTCCACAGAGAATGTGTTGGTCGGGTTTAGGAGCTCCTCAAACTTCCACTTTTACTGCAGAACATCCCAAGTCTCCTCCGGCTCCACAGTCTGGACCAAGACCCGCCTCCCTTCCTGAAGAGTTAAAGGGTTTTCAAGATCTTGAGGTGGCTGTGGCTCAGGTGGTGGAGAAGGTTGTCCACTGGTCAAGAGTTGGCTCTTCCACATACTGAAGTGTCCTTGAGCAAGACACTGAACCTGAAGTTGCTGCTGATTGCAGCAGCTCCTTGTATGGAAGTTCTGTCTCCATCAGAGCATGAATGAGGAATGTTGTAAAGCTCTCTGAGAACCAACAAGGTAGACAGAAGCTGTAGGAGTGTAGACCACTTATCCTCTGTGAGGCCACCGAAAGTCCTCCTCCATAGCTTCCCCTGACCTCCTCCCATGTTTTAATGATTTACTGTAAGATTTACAGTAAAACAGTAGTACTTTGCAGTAGTAGTATTAGTAGTAGTTTATTAACAGTAGTACTCAGTAGTAGTATCAGTAGTAGTGTAATAACAGTAGTACTTAGCAGTAGCAATATAATAACAGTAGTACTAGTACTACTAGTACTACTACTAGTACTAGTATATACTACTACTAGTAGTATTATCAGCAGTGGTAAATATCAATAGAACATAACAGTAGTAGTATCAGTAGTAGTATAATAACAGTAGTATTTAGCAGGGGTAGTATCAATAGTAGTATAATAACAATAGCATTGAGCAGTAGTAGTATCAGTAGTAGTATAACAGTAGTATTCAGTTGTAGTATAATAACAATAGTACTCAGTAGTAATATCAGTTGCAGTAAAAAACCGATAGAACTTAGCAGTAGTCGAATCAATAGTAGCATAATAACGGTAGTACTCAGTAGTAGTAACAGCAGTGGTAAATATTAATAGAACATAACACTAGTAGTATCAGTAGTAGTATAGCAACAGTAGTATTTAGCAGTGGTAGTATCAATAGTAGCATAATAACAATAGCATTTAGCAGTAGTAGTATCAGCAGTAGTATAACAGTAGTATTCAGTAGTAGTATCAGCAGTAATATAATAACAGTAATATTTAGCAGTAGTAGTATCAGTAGTAGTATAATAACAGTAGTACTCAGTAGTAGTACTCAGTAGTAGTATAATATTAGTAGTACTCAGTAGTAGTATTAGTAGTAGTATAATATTAGTAGTACTCACGGTGGCAGCATGCTGCTGCTGTCTGAGTGTTTTCTGTTGAACTGAATTTTGGCTGCAGAGCTGAAGGACCTTTATACTGACTGAGGGAGGAGCTACTGCAAAAATACTACAAATAATCATATTTATACTGACCGAGGGAGGAGAAATTACAAAAAATACTACAAATAATCATATTTATACTGACTGAGGGAGGAGCTACTGCAAAGATCTTATATTCATATTTATACTGACTGAGGGAGGAGCTACTCCAAGAAATACTACAAATAATTATACTTATACTGACTGAGGGAGGAGCTACTGGCTAAAAATCTTCAGACAGTACTGCTAACAAATACCACTACCACTGAAAGTACCACAAACACTAGTACTAACAAATACAATTACTGAAAATATTACAAACAACCACAAAGAACTACAGACACTACTGCTAACAAATAGTACTACTGCTGCACGTACTGCTGCTTCAGTCCCTCCTGTGTCTTGTGCTGCCGGCTGCAGTGTTTCCCAGCATGCTCTGGGGCAGGGTTCACCTGGACAGGTGTCATGCTGTTGTTTGTATACACATTACAGACAGAAAATATTGATCATCTGTATCATTTTAAACATGATCAGTTATTGATCAAAGAATGTTTGTTTACATCCTGCTGTTAGCCTGTTAGCCTGTTAGCTACCACAGCTCATGTCTATCACCCAGACCATGCTGCTTCCTGTCTCACCTGTGCGACCTCACTTGTCTCTTGGTCATCTCTGAATCACTGCACTCATCTCTGCTCATTGGTTCTGAGGTCTGCTCCACCTGTGCACAGGTGAATCTGGAAGTGGTGTTTGCTGTTAGCTGTCTGCGCTGGGGAAAGTTCTGCTTCTGACCTGCTTACATCACTTCCTGTTGACATGTACAGGTGCAGCTTTTCTTCCAGGATCAGCAGCACCTCTAAATGTTTTGGTCTTTAGAGTTCCAGCTGCAGGTCAGAGATGTTTTGGTTCCTCCCTCAGTCCACAGATATGTGTGTGTGTGTGTGTGTGTGTGTGTGTGTGTGTGTGTGTGTGTGTGTGTGTGTGTGTGTGTGTGTGTATGTGTGTGTGTGTGTGTGTAGGTGTGTGTGTGTGTGTGTGTGTGTGTGTGTGTGTGTGTGTGTGTGTGTGTACGTGTGTGTGTGTGTGTGTGTGTGTATTGCAGAGGGGGCGGGGCAAGTCACCATGGTATCCAAGAAGATGGAGGAGAAAGTTCAAACATGCAGTTAAAAGTCCGTATTTAAGACAACATGCAATATTTTGCTAAACTAACAGTGAAGGTGCAGCTGAAGTCTTGACTTCAAGCTAAGTGAGAAGCTGTTTCTCTCTAAATGTTGAGCAGTAAGGTGATTTTTGGGAAACAGGGTTGTGATTGACAGCTGCTGGAGGAAAGACTGTCCAATCAGAGCTTTGCGGGAGGGTTTAGGAGGAGTGATGTCATTTCCCTGAAGACAGAAGACAGACAGAAGTGATGTCAGAATCTGTAGATCTGATGTTGGATAGAATATGGCAACTCCAGTCCGCTTAAAGAGATTTGCTGTCAGTCTGTTGGAGCTGCTGCACATCTGGCATCAAACATCTGCCGAATATAAAACTGATTAACATGACAAAAATACATACCTGTAATATTTGTGAGTGTATGTCAGGACAATTTACTTCTCTGAGGGAGAAAAGAATGAACTGAATTCTCTGCTACAATGAAGGAGAATGTTTTCGTAAATTTTGACAGAAACTCAAACAGACGTAAATCAAGCAACAGCTGTTTCCAGAGAAATTAAACAAACTGCAGGAAACATGATCAGTGTTCAGGTGAACAGTGTTAACCGTCAGCCAGTGGAGGGCACAGCTAACCTGCTAATCTACACACACACACACACACACACACACACACTCAGCTGATCAGGTTTCAGCTGTAATTAACTTCAACAGACGGTTATTGTTCAGCTGAAAGATGCGTCCGTGAAAACCTCCAACAATAAAATGAATATTGCAGGAATGTGAAGGCAGCAGATTTGTTAACAACAAACAGCCTAACAACAGAAACATGCGCTGCTGGAAACAGAACAACGTGAAACTCAGACATGTCTTCTGTTAGTAGATCAGTTCGAATGACAGAAACCAGAGAAATGGGGAAAAAAGTGGAATTTCTTTGGTTATTTATTCTGCAAAAATATTTTTAAAAAATGGAACCAACATGTTTCCTTATTAGAATTTACTACTCTGGAACTAATGTTGTCTCCTCAAACTGTAGATGCTTTTCTATCTTGCTTCCTCTCTAGATGTTTCCTTTCTACTCTGCTCATCAGCTGTAGAAAGATGTTTCACCATGCTGAATATATCTCCAACAACCTGCTCCTCTGTTCACTGTTTCTTAGCCATGCTGCATTTTTTATTGATCCAGTCTCTCTGTCTGCAGTTCAACTTGAAATAATTGTTAAATGATGTTTACAGGAAGACATCAAAAAAATTGCAATCATTGGTTCCCTAAAATAACATTCCTAAAACTAAACAATAAATGAACTCTTTGAGTAAAAAACTACTTTTTTTCTGAATTTATTTAAAGTTCTTGTGTTGAGTTGACCTAATATTTTGGTGTTTCTGTCTGACATCATTTATTCACGTTGGTCAGACTAATTATTCTGGATTAAAAATTACATTTTAAATAAAGTTTATCCAAATTAATGAAGATTCACGATTTCAGAGACTTTTATTCTTCATTCGTTCTCCTCACTTCCTTACCTCTGTCCCTCCTCACCCTCCTCCTCCTTCCTCACCTCTTCCTCCTTCCTCACCTCCTCCCCTCCTCCCCATCTTCCTCACCTCCTCACCTCCTTCCTCACCTCCTCCTCCTTCCTCACGTCCTCCCCTCCTCCCCATCTTCCTCATCTTCTCACCTCCTTCCTCACTTCCCTCCTCACCTAATCCCCCTCCTCACCACCTCACGTCCTCCCCCACCTCTTTCCCTACCAACTCACCTCCTTCCTCACCTTCTTTCCTCCTTCCTCACCTCCTCACCTTCTTTCTCACGTTACTCCCTCCCTCCTCTCCTCCCCTCCTCTCCTCCTTCCTCACCTCCTCCCCCTTCTCCCTCTTCACCTCCTCTCCCTTCCTCACTCTTCTCTCTTCCTCACATCCTTCCTTACCTCCTTACCTCCTCCTCCTTCCCTCTTCACCTTGTTTCCCTCCTCCCATCCTTCCTTCCTCACCTCCTTCCTCACCCTCTCCCCTCTTCACCACCTTCCATCCTTCCTCCTCTCCTTATCCTCCCTCGCCCTAAAAACTAAGTATAAAATTAAAGCCTTGTTTTCATCAGATTCCTGTTTATTCTGCTGCAACAAAAAATGTTTGTCAAGGTAAAAGATTTAAGAACATCAGGAACTTTACAGCTTGAAACCACCCAGAGTTTTATTGTTTTATGCTTTACGGGCTGATTTTATAGTTTTAGTGTTTTCATGTTTATACCACTGGTGTAGTCCAGGGTATACGGCGGTATACGGCGTATACCCACTTATTTTTCAGTTAGCATTGTCTATACCCACTTCTAATGCTCCCTGGTGCGCATTATTCAGTAATATCTGTGTGCCAGGTAGCCCTCTTTTCCTTAAGGATGATGAAGCCATGAACAACCCTCCTCTGCCTGTAATTGGCTGGTACATGCTACCTTCACTGATTCGATTGGTTAACTTTAGGGATGAGCCAATCAGAGGCAGAGTAGGGCGGGTCATACAGAGGAAAATTTTGCTAACACCTCTGTGGCACTCCAGTTGATTGACAGGTCTGCTTGAAAGATGCGTGGAAATGCGAGAAAGTCAGAATAAACACCTTTCAAGTGAGTGGCACGTACCTACTTTCATGGACGATATAATTCTCAGGTAAGTTTTAAGGTGGTTTCCAAATGAATCATTGTTTTAAACTACTGGCAACATGACTGCACATTTCAAGGAGAGGATATTTTGTCGCCATTGGTTAAAGCTGCAGTCAATTCCAGCCATTTTCAGTACAAAAAATCGCTAATATTCTATTTGTAAATAAAAAATATGACGAGAAATACAGGGAATATTGGACGCGCATCGTGAGGTGCATTTCCTTGAAAACGACCTATTCGTGGAGTATATACCGTCTTCAAGACATGTTTTGGACAAAATAGTTTACTGGCTTGTGTCGTCTGGATGTCTAAGGTTGGATTATGGCCGTTTTTTGTGGAATATTTTCATCTGTATGTAATAATGAACCTGGAAATGTGAGTCGCACTGTGTACGTTGAAGCCGTGTATAGAGAACGGATGGATGGATATTCGTTGTTTGTCGGACAAATGTGTTTATATTACCGCTGTGGTAATCACATCTGAAAGTGGTTTATATCGGCGGATTCATGAGAATCTAAGCTTTCCATCGGCGTATAGTGTTTGTATAATCGTGTTTGCAGTTTCAGACATTTAGCAAATTGCTTATGCAGATCTCAAAGTGTACCGCGGGCGGGACACTGAAGCATAACTGAAGCGCAACAGGTTAAACTGAGTGTCGGGCGAGTCTGACTAACGTTTTGAAAGGCTAACGTTATTCTAACGTAAGTCTGAAGCTAGCTAGATTGGGATAATGTGGGAAAACCTCCAGGCTGGTAGTTGATTTTAAAGTAAGTAAAAACACAAGAATGGGGACAGGTAGTTTAAGATTCGACCTAAAACAATATTGAAGTTTTTTTCATGATGAAATATGAACAAGGATGCACTGTCAACTTCATATTTGAAGTATTTTATTTAAATAAATGTTCAAAAGTAACTGAAACACCATGCTTGCCTCATGATAAATACATGTTACATTAATCCAGTTTGCTTGTGTGACCAGTAACAACTACAAACTGCTCCTAATCAAGTCATGATAATTTTATAATAGTGGGCAAGTAGAAATGACTGAATAAATTGAACAGAGTAGTCTTCTATGTCACTGTTTCTAAAACAGGGCGTTTTTCTGGACTAATTAAAAAAAAGGTGAAAATTAAGAGTATACCCACTTCTCCAGGGACCACTACACTACTGGTTTATACTTGTATAGTCTTTATGTTTTATTGATTAATTACTGTTTCACTTTGATCCTTTAATTTGTGATATTTCATTATTTTGATGTTTGTGGGTCTGTGTGTTGCACTGCAACCTGACAATAACTGGACTGTCAGTCCTGAGTTTGTTACTCCTGAAGATTACAGTGGATCAGACGGAGTGAAACTCGGGAAACCCGGCGACCTTCTGCGGTTTTATTTGGAGCTGAGTTTCGTGCTGTCTGTGGGAATCGGGGCAGAACATGAGTTTGCATCCATCTGCTGCAGGACGTCCTGAAACCGGAGGCGAGCTGGAGCCGGTCGGCCTCCGGGATCCGGTCCAGAACAGGAATTAGGGGCACTTTAAGGTATAGTCTGGTCCAGCTCGGTTCTGAATGACTGGAGCTCACCTGGACCTTTGATCCTGATGTCCGACTGAAACCAAGAGCTGTGGGAGCAGCGGGAGAGACCCAGAAACTCCAGGACCAGAACCAGATCAGATAAATATGGACTAATGTCCTGAATCATATTCTACTGACAGTAACTCTGCTTTGATGGACATTTAAACACTTTAACTCGTTAATAAGTGCAGGTTTAATAGTTTAACTCTGCTTTAATAAACATCCAAACACGATGAACACCCCCACCTGCTCAGGTGTGTGTGTGTCTCAGGTAAAAGGTAAATCTCTTCTCACAGATATCCGCCTATCAGCTGCTTCCGTGTGAAGCTTGCCTGCACAGTTTTATTTTACATCACTCACAGTTATAAGTCAGGCTCCACTGAGTCGCCCCTGCTGACCCCCATTAACCAATCAGGGCTCGATCTGGAACAAATGCTCTTTATCTGGCAGGAAGTCCCCTCCTCTTCTTCTTCTGTGGTGTGTGTGCGGCGGTTAACCTCCGAGGACCCGCAGGTCAGTTTTCATTCATCTTCTCACAGAAACTTCATCCTTCCATCTCAGGAGTCACTCTTCCACACCAGCAACCCGTGCAGCAGGTAACCCGACTCCTCCCCCCAACTCACCTGAAATCAGCTTCAGGTGAGCTGCCCCGAATACCTGGAAATGTCACAAGCACCGGCCTGACAGGTGATGTGAAATGATGGTTCAGGCTGCAAGAGTGAATGAAAAATAGACAGAAAACCTGAAAACATGTTGAAAATGTCCAGAACAAAAACACTCAAAACACAGGTGGAACAACAGGTGGAACAACAGGTGGAACAAAAGGTGAAACAACAGGTGAAAACGTGGATAACAGGTGGAACAACACATGCAAAATAGTTAGAAGAACAGGTAGAAAGCTGGTGGAACAACAGGTAGAAAATAGGTGGAATAAATGGTAGAAAACAGGTGGAACAACAAGTGAAACAACAGGTGGGAACATGGAAAACAGGTAGAACTACCAGTAGAAAACAAGTGGAACAACAGGTGGAACAATGGGTGGAAATGGTTTTTTGCGCTTTTGATCGATCGTGACGGTTTATTAAACTGCTGCAGTCCTGGTTTGATGTGCTACTTGTATGTTTTAGAGCTTTATCTTTGTATTTTTGACCCTTGAATTAATATTAAGGTGAGAAAACACAAATTTAGATCTGCCTGTGTTCGTGGCTGAACATGTGCATTTGTCTGTTTTTGCAGTTCCTATGTAAGCCACTAGAGGCAGAGCTTCCGTTTCACTCGTCGATGTAAACAGGTGAGTTTTTCGGTCTCAAGGAACGTGAAGCCTATACATGTTATTAACAGTGATATAGGCATGTTACGCAGCAATAATTAGAAATATAACTTCCTTGTTGTTGTGCTATGCCAGCCCCCTCCCCCATCTCCATTCTCACCCCAACCAGTGGAGGCAGACGGCTGCCCTCCCTGTGCCGGGTTCTGTTGGAGGTTTTACTTTCCTCCCTGTTAAAGTTTTTGTTGTTGTTGTTGTTCTTTCCTAGTGTCGCTGACTGCTGCTCAGAGGGAATCAGAAATTAGTGATTCAGAGTTTGAGGAGTTTTGTTGTTATAAAAATAAGCCCCGTCCATTTCAGACATCCAGTCCATAATAAGCTGTGGTTACTCTGATTGGTCAACCCGTAAACCTCAAACAGATAAAGTGTGTTCACTCTGCTGCTTCTGAGGAACGTATTCGAGTCAGTAAAAACTGACTGAAGGAGCAAACAGGTGAGCTCAGGTGTGACGCTGCTGCCATGTTGTAAGAACGTTATGAACACAATGCGAGTGGAACAAACAGCAGAATGCAGACGGGAAACATCGGGAATCTGATCCAACCTGCTATTTACAGTAAAACTCATGAGTGCATGTAGTCCCGCCCACTGCCACAGGTGAAACAACACATTCAACAACATGTACTGCATGTACACAAACCAGCCATGAAGCTTTTACAGCTGTAATTATCTGTGTGTTGTTGTTGTTTATTTGTTCTGATATCATGAGGGTGTTTCCAGGTGTCATCATCGGTTCAGTCATGTGACTACAGGTGACACCTGAGACAGCTGACTGCACGTTCACCTGAGCTGCTGTAGGAATCTTTATTTCATTTCTCTTGTTCATGAACTCGAAGTGTAACTACTAATTATCTTTGCATGAATATTTACAACAGCTAAACTGGTTATTTAGTTTTGATGAATAAATAAGTGAAAATAAAGAATCTTCTTTGTGTTTCTGGTCTCTGCTCTAGACTTCTTTATAGATTAGATTGATTGTACTGTCATGATTTTCACTAATTAGTCATTGAAAGACAGAAGTAAGCTTCAGTCCAACTTCTTTCCATGCAGTGAATTTTATTTCTCAGTTCATGTTCTATCTGCTAAAAGGAGACTAAAAATAGACTGAAAATGAGAAAACTTAGACAAAAAACAACAAAAAGAGATTGAAAATTTGTTAGTGGTTAGCAGTTTCACTTTGCAGCTAGAGGATCCCCGGTTGGCGTCCTGGCCTTCCCAGGATCCTCCTGCATGAAGTTTGCATGTTCTCCCTGTGGATGTGTGGCTTTTCTCCAGGTTCTCCAGCTTCCTCCCACAGTCCAAAAACATGTGGAGGTTAACTGGTGATTGTAAATTGTCCATAGGCGTGAATATGAGTGTGACTGTTTGTCTCTATGTGTAGCCCCGTGATGGACTGTTATCTGTCCATGTGTACTAAGTCGGCTGAGATAGACTTAGTACCCACGCGACCCTAACGAGGTGTATAAATAATAGATGATCAAACTCTTAAGTGATCTCATTAAAATCACATTTAAACTGTTTCTGTTTGTGTGAACGACACTCTGCATCTTCTGATTTGTTTCGATGCGTATTATTGTTTTCGAGTTATTATATTCTCTGTATGTTTTTCGGTTGGTTTGCAGAAACAAACATGACCTGAAAGTGAAACAGCAGTTTGCTGCGACTGTCACTGCACATTTCTGGTTCAACTTTGATCTCAAAAACGGGTAAAGTTGCTGCAGTGAAGCCCGCGCTTCATGGATGTAAAACAGGTGGTGAAAGCGCCACCATGTGGTGAGACATGAAGTCGTGAACATGTTTTGGATCAAGTGTAGAAGCTGAAGATGTTGGATTAGGCTCCGCCCCTTTACCCCGTCAGTTTTTTTTTGCCATTTTGATTGTTTTTGTTTGATCCATAGTCAACATTTTTCATCATTTTGACACCAGACTTGGATGGAATATTTTTGGATCAGAATAAATTCTAACCAGGTGTTTGGTTTCCTTCATCACTGTTTCATGATTGGCTAACAAACTGTAGTGGGCGCGGTCAAATCCTGAAAACCTTTCTGGAGTTATAAGTTTAACCTGACTCTCTGGATCAGATTTAGATGTTTTTTTAGCACAAGGTGGCCCTATAATAAATGACCAGAAACGACTAAATCAGCTTGTTGAGGTTCGAACAGCTCCAACAAAACATTCACATTTCTACCTTTCAGTATCTTCGGCGTCGGCAGCAGCTCCGTTTGGCGTCTTCAGCTTCACTCTGGGATGTTTTCTAGATTTAATGTTTTTTATCTAACGTACCACATTAGTTCTGCTGGGTCATCTTCTGATCTGAAAATCTATGTGCATCATCAACGCGCTCATAAAAACATTGAAATAAAGACTCTGTGAGGTTCTGACAGTTCAAACTTTATTAGCACTTCGTCCGTGTACAATCAGCGACTTTGTGCTTGTCCCTCGGCTCCTCTTAAAAATCAGTAAACGATGGACTGTATGTACACGTTAATGTGAAATCAGCAGCAGTTTAATGTTTCTGCGGAGCGTTAAAGGTCACATGACAGCGACGCCGGCTGGCGACTGGTGGAAGAGTTCAGGTTTATCGCTACGGCAACCAGAGGAGGAAGAGACAGACGACCAATCAGGATGCAGGCGGGAAAACAAACAGAGGGTAGGGGGGTTTCAGATGCGTTTAGCGGGTTGTTGTCATGGCAACAGTATTCCACTGTGGAGGTGTGGCTCTGTGGAAACAGGAAAATGATGTAAATCATGTTTACATGCTTCTGTTGTCAATAGTAAGAGTCATCATTTATGTGTAACAAATTAGTATTTAAATTCAGATTAAGTCATGTAAAATGAAAAATACATAAAAAAATACTTAAATGGAATATTTAAATTAATCAGGTAAAATTATATAATAAATGAAATTGTAACAATAACATGTAAAATAGTCAGGAAAATTTACAGAATCCGTTCATAATATTGTCTTTACCTGAATATTTAAATAATCAGCTTAATGTACAGAACTAATAATATTGTTTCAGGCCTTACTTGATTATGTAATAAATCAGGTTAATTTACATAATTAATAACATTGTTTAAAACTCAGTAAAATGTACATATTAAATTATATTGTAGACTTGTCATGTACATTATTTGAATTATTAAGATACATTTATATAATAAATAACATTGCAGGGTGTCAACTTTAATATTTAAATTAGTATGGTATATTTACATATTAACAAATATTTAAATCAACTGGATACGTTTACATAATAAATAATATTCTAGGGTCTTAACTGTAACATTTAAATTAATCAGATAAATCACATAATAAGTTACACTGAAAAAGCTAAACTTTAACACTTTGCTCAGGAAAGTTTACATAATCCACTCATAATATTGTTTTACCTGAATATTTAAATTCAGGTAAATTTATGTAATAATTAATCAGGTTAGTTTACAGAATTAATAACATTATTTTAAATCCAGTAAAAAGTATAATATTTGAGTTATTTAAATACATTTGTATAATAAATAATATTGCAGAGTGCTAACTTTAATATTTAAATGGTAAGGCATATTTATATAATAACTCATATTTAAATTGGAAAGGTACATTTACTTAAGATTAGTATTGAAATTATTCCAATAAATGAACATAAATAACATGGTAGTTTCTGAACCATGATATATAAAATGGTTAACTGATAAAACTGTGGTGTTACACTCTGGCTCTGTGTCTGTTGTTTTAGAAGTTCTGCGTAATTAATAACTATATTAAATAAAGTGTGATTAGTGTTAGGTGATACCTGAAGTCTTCGAGCTTCCACAGTTCAGACGATCAGCATCTAATTTGAAGCTACAAGAAGAAAAACGATTTAAACAGAGTCCGAAATCATCAGTAAACAGCTGGAAACACTGTCTCTGTCTGTCAGAGCTTCAATGTGATTGGCTGTGAAACTTGATTGGCTGTGAAACGTGACTGGATGTGAAATGTGATTGGCTGTTGAACTTTACCCTGTGTGGTGTCATCAAGCTGGTCTGGTTTGTCAGACGCCGTCGCTGCAACAGAAAACAAACCATAAATGTGAAATTCTCTGTCGGAGATTTTGTGACTGTTGAGCTGTAAATAAATTAAGTAAATTAATCTCACATGTGAACGTTCAGATTATTGGGTTTTTATCATTTCTCTGACCGATCACTTTTAAATTATTCATCTGGACCATTAATCTTTCAGCTTGAAGTCTTGTTTATGCCAACCTCCAGAGAACCTTTTCAGTTCTTGTCTTTGCCATTCCTTGAATGTCTCTTTGCGATTGTTTTGAGTCTCTTTGTGGTTGTTTTATGTCTCTGAGACTGTTTTGTATCTCATTGTGTTTGTTTTATGTCTCATTGTGATTGTTTTGTCTCTTTGTGGTTGTTTTGTGTCTTGTGATTGTTTTGGGTCTTGTTTAGGCTGTTTTGTATCTATTTGCGGTTGTTTGGTTTCTCTTTGTGGTTGTTTTGTGTCTCATTCAAGTTGTTTTGAGTCTCTTTGTGATTGCTTTGTGTCTCGTTTAGGTTGTTTTGTATCTCTTTGTGGTTGCTTTCTATCTCTTTGCGGTTGTTTAGTTTCTCTTTGAGGCTGTTTTGTGTCTCTTTGTGGTTGTTTTGTGTCTCTTTGAGGTTGCTTTTCTATACACATTGATCTGTGTTGTGTTCTGTCAGTCATCAGTTTAATAAATCAGCAGTTTACCTTCAGTGGAGTCTTCAGGGTTTGGAACCATCACCACCTCCTCTAGCTCCTTGTCCTCCTCCTCTGTGTCCTCGTCCTCGTCTGGCTCCTTGTTCTCGTCCGACTCCTTTTCCTCCTCCTCCTCCTCTGACTCCTTCTCCTCCTTCTCATCCTCCTGTTTTTCTTCCTCCTCTTCTGCTTCATTCTCCTCCTCTGAGACGGACTCGGAAGTGTCACTGATCTCATCACTGACATTCTCAATACTCTCACCTCCTTCAGTTTGACTTTCATCGTCATCAGCTGTGATTTCAACCTCTACGTTATCTTCTGTGGCCTGCTCTGAGCTCTTCTCATCTTTATTGCCTCCTTTATCTCCTTCCTTATTTTCGTCACTCTTCACATCCTTGTCTGACTCCTCAGCCTCCTCTCCATCCTGAACCTGACTTGCATCTTCGCTTGCCTCTACATCAACTATCACCCCCTCCTCTGACTCCTCCCCCTGCTGCCGTTCCTGCTCCTCTGTATCATCCTCTACCTCAGCCCCTTCGACACTCTCCACTCTGTCATTCTCATCGCTATTAATGCTGTCGACTCTTTCTTCTGTACTGTCATCTCTGTTGTTTTTGGCATCACCGTCAGGACCGTCATCAGGACCATCATCGGTGCCGTCATCAGGACCATCATCGGTGCCGTCATCAGGACCATCATCGGTGCCGTCATCAGGACCATCATCGGTGCCGTCATCAGGGCTATCATGATCAGCGCCATCGGTGACGTCATCAGTGTCTTTGCCTTCATTGATCTCCACATCATCAGAGCTGTTGTCTTTGCTGTTGTCGGTTGCTTCGTCCTCATCAGCTTTGCTGCTGCTGTCATTGTCTTTGGCATCTTTTTCTTCATCGGTCTCTTTCGTGTCTGTGGATTAAAGATGTTGCATCATTAATCCATTTGTTGCGATTCTGAATGCAAATACAGGAGCAGAAGTTCAGACTCATTTAAGGATTTCACTTTGTAGGACATAACTGAAGACCTAAAAAATGTGAAAACATATTCATGAATTTATGTGGTGAACAAAAAGGAGAAACACGTCCAACACTTTCAACACCTCCAACATCTCCAACACCTTCAACATCTTTGACACTCTTGACATCTTCAACACTTCTGATATCTCTGACACCTTTGACATCTGCAACACCTTCAACACTTTCGACACCTTCAACATCTTCAACACCTCCAAAACTTCCAACGTGTCGGGCACACCCAACACCCCCGACACCTACAACATCTCCAACACCTTCAACACCTTCAGCACATTGAACATCATCAACACCTCTGACATCTTCAACACCTCCAACCTTTCCAACATGTCCGAAATGCCCGAAACCCCGACACCTCCAACAACTCCAACACCTTCAACACCTCCGACACCTTTGACACCTCCAGCACCTCCAACAATGTCAATACCTAATCACCTTCGGCATCTCTGACACTTCTGACATCTCTGACACCTTCAACACCTTCGACATCTCTGACACTTCTGACATCTCTCACACCTTCGACATCTGCGACATCTCCAGTACCTTCAACACCTTTAACAGCTCCAACACCTCCGACATCGTTGATATCCCCGACACTTCGGACATCTCTGACACCTCCAACACCGTCAGTACCTCAGACACCTTCAGCATCTCTGACACTTCTGATTTCTTTGACACCTTCACCTTTCCTGTCTTTTTCTCCTCATTTTGTGGTTGTTTTGTGTGTTTTGTTCTTGTTTTAGCTTGATTCTCTCACATTTTCTCACTCCATAATCACATTTGTGTAACTTCAGTGTCTCCAGTTTGTTCTACACAGTAAAATTAAAGGAGAACCCTTGAATGAGATGGTCTGTGTGAGTTATCGGGGTTCCTCTGTTCTCGCCTGGTTCTTCTCATTGTGTCAGCTGGATGAACATTCAGTGTATTTACCAATGTCATTGGCCTTCTCTGTAGACTCTCCGTTATCTTGAACTGCAGACACAAAACATCAGAACAACGTTTTAACAACACTGAATGAATGCAGCAGATCCGTCAGTGTGAATTAAACAAATATTAGTCAGACAGATTAGCAGCATCTGTGGAGACAAACGTGTGTCAAGATGGAGGTTAATCAACCAGTCAATAATTAAATATCACTATTGTACTGCTGCATCACTGACTTCATGTCAGATTGACAAAACAATAACAGAAATGCACATATTACACCAAGAGACCCCAAAAAGAGACAAAGACACAGAAAAAACAGAAAGAGACACAAAAGAAAAAGAGACATAAAAAACACAAATAGATGTTGGTTCAATGCAAACACAGAAAATAAACAATTTTTAAATGAAAAAATGGACTGCTAGATACAGAATGACTGAAAAGAGATGCAAAAGAACCACAAACAGATGCAAACTAACACTACATAACTACAGCATTATTGACACAAGATGCGAAATGAAATCAAATACAAGTAAAAGTGATCCACAATGACCACAATGACACAAAATTACTCAAAGTAAATAGAAAAGCACAAACAAATAAACACAAATAGAGGAAGATTTAGTGCAAACATTAAAACATACAAACCAATAAAACAGAGGTGGAGAATAAACATAAAAAAATGCAAAACTTCCAGTCAAGACACGCAAAATGTCTAGAAGGGAATAAAAGTGACTCTCACAAACAGGAGACACAACAACACTCGAAAACAAACACAGACACGACAAACTAACTGGTGTCAAAGAAGTCGTTGGTGTTTCTGGATCCGTGAAAAACACCAAAACCACAGATGTGAAACCTTTATCTCACCTTCAAGGCTGCTGATGTCGGTGCTGTCTACGTTGAGGTCCTCTGAACCAGCATTTTAAAAAAGGACAGGATTTGGAATTAAACAACGCAAAAATAGAACATAAAACACAGACATAGAATTAGAATGAAGTAAAACACTGAGCAGCCGTGGAAACACTGCCTGCAGTTCAACTGAAAGCTTTTCACTGTCATGGAGAATCATTTGTAACGAAGAGGGGAAAGGATTTTTTAAAATAAAACGTAGAATAAAATAAATTTGAATAAGCATGATGATTTGACTTTGACTTCACCACAGAACTGGAAATCATCCGTGACACGTTCATGAACATCTGAAAACCGAAAATCTGATGATTCTTTCTGTTTAACTTATCGGTCCCCTGTTCCCTTGTCTGAAAAAAATCCAAAAATTCAGCAAAAAAAAATTCACAAATTTATAAAACAAATTTGCAAAATCTTCAAGAAGAAAATTTCAAAAATTCCTTGAAAATTTCCCTTAAAAATTTTATTTAGAAAAATTAAATAAAATTGTAAATATTTTCAAAAAAAATGAATAAAAATCTTTCAAACAAAATCCTAAAAATATCCCAAGTGATTACATATATATCAAGAAAAATTATAATATTTTCTTGAAGAACATTTGGAAAAAAATCAACCAAAATCCAGCCAAATTCGCTGGATTTTGGTTGATTTTTTTCTGAATGTTCTTAAAGAAACGTTTTTTTAAAATAATTTCTTTTTTCCACCCAAAAATGTTAAAAACATTCCCAAAAATGTTGAAAATGTGAAAATTTTCACTGTGAAATTAATTTTTTTCCCACATTTTCAAACTTTAAAACGGGTCAATTTGACCAGCTGAATGATACGAGGGTTAAATGATTTCCAGCTGATAATTTGATTCAGATTCACAGATGTTTTAAAAGATAACATGCCTTCTAAAAATGCACACTTGGTCTGGACTTCAAAGTTAATAAAACATCCAGATGTGACAGCTGAAGGTTTTAATGTATTTCTGGTTGCTATATTCACTGCTGTTTGATTTACAGCCAGTGTGTTGTGATGCCAGCAGAAACATTTCCCAAACAACAAACCGGTTTCCAGTTAGAAGATGTGTCTATTTGTGGTAATTTTATTTCTGTCATTGCTCTTTTTGTGAGTCTCGCTGGTCATTTTGTGTATCAGTAATCACCTATGGCAGCACATTCAGAAACTACAAAGACTGACACAAATAAAACGTTGATCTCACCCCCAGCACTGCTGCTGTCTGCATCTGAGGTCTCTGAAGCAGCTTTAAAAAATAACAAAGTTTAGAATTAAACTATTTACAGAAAGCAAGTCATAGTATCACTAATCAGGGCTGCAGTTATAAAATAAGACATTCTACTAATTAGGGCTGCATTGGCTTTCCTCTCAGACCAAGGCTTTCTATCTTCTGACTTTTTCACTGAAGATATTTTTAAATGTAAATATGTGTGAGTTCTCAGCAGTCGTTGTTTTTAACTCCTGTATTTAGTGACTTATCTCGTTCTGCTGTGGGACAACAGAAACATCTGTCAGTGAGAACAGCTTTGTTGTAGTTCAGCTGTATTAAAATGCAGTTTAATGAGCACAGAGAGCAGGAGAGAAGCTAACAGATGGAAACATGAAAACACTGTACCCCATTCGGTCCTGGTTTACCGGTTTTAATAACCATCTCTGAATGTCTCACAGTGTTACAAGTTCAACATTATTTCAGTTTACTAATGAACTGAAATAAGCTTCAATAAAACACAAACCTGGTGATTCAGTTGAACCATCTGTAGGAGCTGAAACACACACCAGTAAACGCATAGGTAAACACACAAGTAAACACATAGGTCTGTTAATTGTTATTAGAACAAAATATGACATAAAAGTATAAAAATTTGATCTCACCTTCGCTGTTGCTGCTGTCACTGTCGTCTGACGAAGCTGTAAAAAAGACAGAATTTAAAATTAAACTGTCAAAAATAAAACACAGAAGCAGCAGGATAACATTCATCAAACAAAGTTTAAAGTGGAAAATAATTTCTATGTGAAAATATCAGATCTATACTGACTTGATGCTGCAGTAGAATCTGGGACAGCTGCAACACAAACACACAGGTAAACACACACACAGGTAAACACACATACAGGTAAACACACAGATCGTTATTAGAACAGAACACAACATTAAAGATATAAAAACTTGATCTCACCTTCACTGTTGCTGCTGTCACTGTCGTCTGAAGCTGTAAAAATGGCATAAAAACACAAATAAAATAATAATAATGAAACTTAGAACACCTGTAATCCAGGTCAAAAAACCTGTCTTAGTCTCTCTCTCGCCTTTCTCTCCCACTCACCTATTTTGTCTCCCCAAATCTCACGTTATTCTTTGGATTTCGCGGGGGTAAATGTCATGGGACTATTATCCAATTAGTACCCTCCATTCAGTAACTCCGTTCTCTTTAGTATGGCGCTGCCTGTCATTCCAGCAGCCGTGGGGCAGGCAACACGTGTTCGGAGCTACAGGTCTGTTTAAACCCCTTTAATTGTGCTATTTCTGCGTCACTTTCGCTTAGCATTTACTATTTCGAATTGCTAAACTTGTAGATTCCCCCTACCGTGACCCTATCCGCGTGGAAACGGGCGTTTGGGTGGTGATTAGACTGGGAACTGGTGAGTGTTTGTATGTCCTCACGCTAGCCGCATTAGCATTAGCCTAGCCGCCTCCATTCATTTACATGGAGCACTACCCTGTTTATGCCTTGTTCATCAAAGCATTGCAACCAAACAAGCATAACTGTGTCTGAAGTTCTATGGAAGCATATTTATGGCAAAAGTCCTTTTGTGATTTAATGTGGGTTTTTTTTTATTTTTGGTGTTTATTCACTGAGCTGAGATATTAAGCACATTTATTTTTTTTACCCATTTATTGAATAAAATTGTGTACATTTTTCCTTTATAAAAATAATGTAGGCAAAGCTTATTTTTGAACTCTTTCAATTGTAATTGGTATACATTGCTTTTGATATTTATGAGTTTTGTATGCATTTATATTTGGAAAATGTATTTTAGAATCTCAACTTGCATTTATCATGCAATAAGCGCCATTTAATTCTGAATTTTGTATACACTTAACTGTTTGTAGCTACTTAGATTATTTATGTAAATTTGCAAATGATTCATTAGAGCTTTTTGGTCCTGTTTAGGCCAAGGTTTTCAGATGGCGAGAAGAAGCCTCGAACCTAAAGAACTGGCAACTGCTTCGATCACATTCCCTCCGCCAGGTCGGTAGGGGGCTCTGTAGCCCATAAAAACTCTCCTCATGGCTAATTAGCCACTGCCACCTAAACCTCATAAGCGCTAAACTTCCCTTTCGCAAACTCTTTCTGACTCCCCTTCCCTCTGGACAAACAATTGCAGCCCAGACGTGGGTTCTGGAAAACTTTGGGTGGCCTGGACTGTGGACTTGGGTTTTTTTGTTGTCACGAAGTTTTGTACTTTGCGTATGGACTATGGACTTGATTTTAAATGCTCTAAATGTTATGCATTTGATTGTTGTTGGTTGCTCCTGATGAATATGACGCGTTGGTATGTTTGAATGGCCATTCACATTTTCTATTCGAATTGTTCACTGTAAATATTTTGCACTTTATTTCCTTGCACTTTACTGAAACCAAAATAACTGTACCATCAAAAGCATTCAGTGTCTTGTCAACTCTCTCCTACAGCCAAAACTAGACCTTCTGTTCACTAGCCTATCACCTCTATTACAGCTGTGTTAGTTTACATAGACATACTTTATGCTAGTTAAATATTTGGCAGTCTTTAACTATACTTCTATGCTTTTCCACCAGATAGTTGCTACACACAAACAGCAGCAGGAGAACATTAATGAAACATTTTAATGGTTAAAGTGGAAAATAATTTGCTTTTATAGATGAAAATATCACACACACACTGACCTGATGCTGCAGTAGAATCTGGGACAGCTGCAACACAAACACACAGGTAAACACACAGGTAAACACACACAGGTAAAAACACAGACAGGTTACCTTCAGGTTGCTCTTGACTTGCAGTAGCTTCTGTTGGCTTCACAGTCACATTATCACCTGTAACGTAAACAACAGAGTCAACAACAACACATGCGTGTGTGTGCACTTGCGTGTTTGTGTGAGTGTGTGTGAGTGTTACCATTCAGCAGGTCCTGAGGAGTTTTGTCTGAAACAGAAGAAACAGAAACATTTTTATTCTCTCACAATCTTCCTCATTCAAGAAAACAAAGTTTTAATTGGAGAGCTGCAGCCTGCAGGGGGCGCATTCCCTTCAGTTAAAGTACTGATACCACACACTGAAAGTACTCTGCTACAAGTACAACTGAAGCAAAAGCAACATAAAGTACTATTGCCACATAGTAAACATACTGTGTCAAGTTAAAGTGCTAGAAATACTCTGGTACTTGCAAATCTCCTGTAAAAATACCTTAAATACTCTGAAATATGAGCAGTGAATCTAAGCTGTATTTGATATTGTACATACACCCCCGTCACCCCGCCTCCTCCACCACCCCTGACCTCTCCATAACAGCTGATCAGGTGTGATGTGAGCCAAAAAAGAACAAGAAAGGCCAGAGGTCCTGATGGACTCAGCTCCAGACTCCTTAAAGACTGAGCAGACCAGCTCTGTCAGGTGCTCCAGAGTCTGGAGAGGGTTCCTGTGATATGGAAGTCTTCCTGTGTAGTTCCTGTATTGAAGACTTATGACCCTCACTTTCCATCTGATGAAGACCATGGAGAGGAGGGTCCTCAAAAACCTCCATCCTCAGGTGAACCCACATCCGGATCCACTGCAGTTTGTGTACCAGCTGAACATTGGAGTGGATGATGCAGTCGTCTACCTGCTGCACAGATCACTGTCTCCCCTGGAGAACACCGGCAGCACTGTGAGGGTCATGTTCTTTGACTTCTCCAGTGCTTTCAACACAATTCAGCCTTCTCTGCTCAGAGGGAAGCTTGGAGGAGCGGGAGGAGACTGTCACCTGGCTGCATGGACCATCGACTTCCTCACCAACAGTACGTGAGGCCGCCCCCCACAGGGGACAGTGCTCTCTCCCTTTCTCTTCACCTTGTACACATCGGACTTCCACTACAACTCTGGGAGCTGTCACCTCCAGAAGTTCTTGGATGATACAGCCATTGTCGGGTAACTGATGGGAACGGGCTGGAGTACAGGACGGTCATCTCTGACTTTGTTGACTGGTGTGAGCTAAACCATCTTCAGCTCAACGTCAGTAAGATAGAGGAGATGATCATCGACTTCTGCAGGAGGAGGACACCTCAGACTGCACCGGTGAACATCCAGGGTTTGGACATTGAGATAGTGGACTCTTACAAATACCTGGGTGTTCACCTCAACAATAAACTGAACTGGACACATAATACAGAGGTCCTGTACAAGAAGGGCCAGAGTCATTTCCACCTACTAAGGAGACTGAGGTCCTTTGGAGTGTGCAGGACTCTGCTCCGGATGTGGTGGCTTTTTTTCATTTCTATGCAGTGGTCTGCTGGGGAGCAAGGAGCAGACAGATACAGAAAGAGACTGAACAGGCTGGTCAGGAGGGCCAGTTCTGTTCTGGACTGCTTCCTGGACTCCATAGATGAGGTTAGGGTTAAGGAGGAGGATGTTGGCAAAGCACACATCCACTATGGTTGAACCCTCTCACCCACTGCATGTGACCGTAGGGGCTTTAAGCAGCTCCTTCAGCAGCAGACTAAAGGCTGGACTATGCTTTCCACATGAACGTGACGCGCAGAAATGAGACGCTCGGAATTCTACTCCGTCTGCTCCCAAACTGCAGGGGCATTGTACCGTAAACCCACATCTACCATGGAACTAAAGTGGAGTAGAAGAGGTTTTCCATCGTGTACACCACTTACAACATGGCATTTTAACAAATAGCTGCATTTCAGCAGGTAGTTTGAATTGTTCATAACCCAGTTATCGCGGTGATCTGTGTGATGAATCGGCTGTATTTCTGAACATCTACTGCTTGGAGCTCTTGTTCTTCTGCTGTTTTCCCATAGACTGTTTTCCACGTCTCTGTTTGTGTTGTTTGAAAAATGTGGAGGATGATGTAACATGGAAATTGAACCGTGCGGACATATCAAGCATAAAACAAGCTTGAGATATCCACCCTGCAAGAAGCAGCGCTGTCGCAGGTCATTCATACCACCTGCTGTAAGACTGAGCAGCATCACTGGATCTCTTTTATTTCTCTTTTATCACTCTCTACCCTTTTATCCCTTTTAAAATTTTCCCTGCTTGTAGTCCTTCTTTCTAACTTGGTGATCGTAATCTATTACTGTCTTTTATTGTCTCTTCAGCTGCTCCCTTAACCCCTTCGTTCTTTTAACCAGCTTTAAATTAGCTATTCATTCTGTACATTTTGTAATTTTTTATGTTCTGTCACAGCACTTTGTGAAGGTTCTTCTTAGAGATTCTATCCAAAAGTTGTTGTTATTGTTATTATTAACTGGACTGAAGTCATATCGTCTCAACTTGCAATAAAACATTTTCAGCAATTTTGGCACTGCTTGTATTTTGCACTTTATAATGCTTTTTACAGTATGAATACTGTATTTATTCATTTTCATTTTTCATCCTTGTAGATGCTGTACATATTATTATTAATACATACATGTGTTTATTGCTGCTGTAATAATGCAAATTTCCCCCGGCATGGGGAGCAATAAAGGATTGTCTTATCTGATCTAAACTGTATTTCAGTAAAGTACTGTAACGTGGCAGCCTGTGGGGGGCGCCGTTGCTGTACAGTCTTTGCTAAGGTGCATCGCTCTGATTGGCTGCTCCCTTCTATGACTCATCCACTGATTGTGATGTCACAGGAGGCGGGGCTATCGGCAGGTCAAAGGTCACAGCTGAAGCAGATATTTACCATCTGTTGATCTTTCTGCAAGGAGACAAAAATATTTGAATCGTGTTAAATAATGTGGTAAAAAATTTTAAAAACCTAATGTTAAAGATAGTTATAAGTTTAAAAGTAAGTTAATAATGATATGAAAAATAAATAATAAACAATAGCTTACAACATTAATCACAGTGAGTCATATTGAGACAGACAAATAATCAATATTCATAAACAAACAGCTGTTAATGGCAATAAGTTAATTGATTATTGATGTCATATCTTACTGTGAACAGGAGCCGAGAGAGAAACGGCAGCCAAGGCAAGAATCAGCAACACAACACACCTGCAACACAAACAGACACACACAGGTTTGACTACAGCAGGTGATTTGACTGCAGCAGGTGATCTGACTGCAGGTTTGCATGTTGTTTTGTTGTTTTATTTGCATGTGTTTTTTCTGATTCCGCATTCAAACAGCAGCGATTTAAAGTTTCCCAAAGTTCCGTTGAAGTTCTTTTGCAAAATGTCACTGAAACAGGTCGAGCTGAAGGAGGCGGAGTCTAGAATGTCAGGTGATCACAGGTGAGCTGAGTGGCGCCTGCCTAAAGGGTTAAATAACGGCGTCTCTTTGTGTCTCAACAAAGCCTCTCTTCTTTTCCGACGTATAGAAAGAATCGAGCTGCAAGAGGAAACCGACTCTGAGGCTGAAACACTGAAGGATTCATAAGCAACTTCCTGGAAAAATCATCAAATCTGAAAGATTTAATCCCTAAAACTCAACTTTAACTCTTTAAACTGCAGCTCTGAATCATTTCGAGTCAGTTAATCCAACATTAGTCTGAAAAGTACTCAGGTCAGAGATAAAAGTACCAGAAATACTCTGTTACAACTAAAATTTAAGTAAAAGTATCTGAAATACTGTTACAAGCAAAACATGAGTAAAAGCATCAGAAATACTGTTACTGACAAAAATGTAAGTGCTAACACAAATACAAATAAAACTAAAATTAAAGTGTCAGCAATACTCTGTTACTAGTAAAACTTTCTTTAAAGTACCAGTAATATAAGCAAAACTTAAATAAAAGTACCAGAAATACTCTGCTACAAACAAAATGAGTGAAAGGGATCAGAAATATTGTTACAAGTAAAATTTAAGTGTAACAATACTCTAAAAGACAAATAAAGCTGAAAAAAGTACCAGAGATACTTTGTTAAAGGTAAAATTTAAGTAAAACTAACAACAATACTCTAAAAGACAAATAAGACTCAAGTAACAGTAACAGAAATACTCTGTTACAAGTAAATTTACTTAAAAGTACCAATAATATAAGTAAAACTTCAGTAAAAGTACCAGAAAAACTGTTAAAAGTGCAATTTACATAAAAGTAACAACAGTACTCTGAAATACAAATACAACTCAAGCAAAAGTACCAGCAATACTCTGTTCTAAACATTTAATTTAAGTACAAGTACCAACAATACTCAGATATGTAAGTAAAACTAAAACAAATTAATTAGAAACACTCTGAAATAGAAGCAAAACCAAAGTAAAAGCACTACCGATATGTTAGAATGCAAGCAAAACTTTGGTAGAAGAACCACAAATACTTAGACAGAAGCAAAACTACCACAAGTACCACATTATGTTGATCAGGCCAACAAAAACTACTTGTTATCCCTCTAATCAAGCACAAAACCCTGGTGATTGTGCTTTCCAAGCTGTGGAATGCTCTTCCTCTACAGCTGAGATCGGTCCTGTGAAGCTTTTATGAGGCAGCAGAAAATACGAGCTTTTGGTCGACCTGAAGCCGCTTTATTTTATTTTGTTTATTGTTTTTGATGCACTGTATTTTAGCTGTTGCACCCCGGTTTAAAAATTTACTACCTTTATCGTCATTTTTACTCAAGCAAATGTGAGCAAAACTGAAGCAAAAGTACTAGAAATACTCTGTTACTAGTAAAAGTACCACTACTACAACATAGAATTATTCTATCCAGCAAAAATCTATTACAAATAAAACCTGAATAAAAGCACCAAAAATGCACAATATTACACCAAACAAAGTAAAAGTACTCAGTATCCAGGAAAATGTGTATTACTGGACAACAGTTACTTTAATGGTGCAGAAGTTAATTACTACAATCAATACGTTATATGGCTAATCTGTAACATACAAGAGTACCTCTGTGGAGTACTTGAGTAAATATACTTAGTTACTTTTCAGCTTTGTCTGCCAGCAGAGATCGATGTGAGATATTTTAAAGCAATCTTCTGAAATGCAGAAATGAAGAACTGGGCAGTGATCAGACGGTTAGTTACTGATGACAGAAGTAATCTGATTACAGAAGTAATGTGTAATCTGACCGACGGGTAGCTTCGGCTGTAATAACTTCAGGTTCAGAGATTCAGAGAACTAAACTCCTTCAGGTTTAAAGTGAATCTGAACTCACCGTCGCAGCATGTTGTTGTTGTTATTTTCGTTGTTCTTTCTTGTTTTGTTGTCGTTAATCGAAGGTCGACTGGAAACTTTGTGAGTCGGAGCTTCAGGTCGTGGAGTTTTAGATCTGAGCTGAAACTGAGCTGCAGCTTTTTATACTCGGACTGTGGCCATCCTTCAGCCCGCCTCCATCTGCCTCCTCCTCCCGCCGGACCGCCTTAAATCCGCCTTAATTCAGTCTGAGCTGATGTCAGGGAAACACAATTTGCATCAAGTCAAACTCACATTTGCATCAAAACCTACTGTGGTCATGTGTTTGTTTCAAATCTAGACTAAAATGGAAATTTGAAGAGAGATTTGACTTCGAGAGCATCAGAATTTCAGACCAGATTTGGAGGGTTCAGATCAGATTTATATCAGAATGAACATAGCTCTGTCAGATTTATATCAAATTTATCTCATTTATAACACTTAAAGCAGTTTCATACCAGACTTATATCTGATGAATACCAGTGTTGCTTTCTAGAATTACTCCTGAGTATTTACATATAAAAACAGGAACTGTGTATACAATAACAGTTGGCTGATCCAGATCCAAGACCAAATTTATGCCAGTTTCACACTAGATTTATATCAGATTTAACCTCATTATGAAGGAGTTACAAGAAAGAGAAAAGTGGGCGAGGCTACCAGGACACCTATGAGTCCTCTGTTCATCCAACAAGCAGTCAAAGCTTTATGAAGGAAGAGAGAAAGATGCCTTACATCTTCACAAACCATCCCCATTGTGAACCATTGTCATGATGCAAAGCATGGAGGTGGCAGCATCATGATGTGAAGCACAGCATATTTACCGCACAAAAGCTTTATTTAAAAACTATTTTTTCTGTGCAAGATTTTTATTTATTCATTGTATATTTACTGTATAATAACTTTATTTATTAATTATATTAATTGTGCATTTACTGCCTTCGTTTATTAACTGTATTTTCCATGATGTCCACAGAGCTCATGTCAGATCCGTCCTGCTGCAGCAAATCTACTGATTCAGTTCAAGAAAAACAGATTTTCACATCAGTGCTCTTAATAGTTCAGCATTTTGATATTTACAGAATTTACCTCAACATTGGATCCTGAAGCTGTGATCTGTTGCTGCTGGTTTTATTTCACCTGTTGTTGTATTCATTTCTATTTCTGTTAACCGAGATGTTTGTGTTGATGCTGGATTCTCTTTGCCTGGGGACCAGACAGCCTTTATATTGTGTATTACAAATACACATAAAGTCAGTCTGGAACTGCTCCATTGAACCAAATCTAGCCCAGAGGCGGGACTACCGATCACAGCTTGAATTGGAGAGAGCCAATCAGCGTAACACATGTGTGACGCAATCACTAAGCGACCTAACAACTGCCTTTCCGCCATGATGTTTTGTAGTTTTAACAGCTTCCTTCGCCGTACAGGGGTCCTGAGGAAAATCTAAGCTCTCCCTTTCAACAGTGGAGGGCAGCATTACGCATTCTATCGTACAGCCTGCCGGAATTAAAAGAAGAAGAAGAAGAAGTAGTCCAAACAGTTATGGCGACCAGTTTTAAGGACAAATTCAGCCCGTGCAAAACAGAGGAAAGCGCACGAGAGAAACCTCGCTCTGTTGCGGTCGCCATTTTGTTTGTATGCGGGAGGTGCACAGGTGTTAGATGGGTAATCTCGGCCCTGAAGATGACGCATCGTTAACTCCAGCCTCTGGTGCTCTGATTGGTTCGGTCTGATCTGCTCGGAGCTTGACAACCTGTCAAAATGTGTCAATGGAGGGCTAGACCGTATTCCCGTATATCCCTTATAACGGGAATACAAAGTCCAGCTAAGCTAGGCTAGGATTCTCTGACGCAGAAATATGGATCCATCCTTATATAGACATTTATAGGACTGACATGATAATTTTCCATTTTCTTCCCATTTCTGTAAGCCAGATTATCACTTATTAGCATAATTTTTTTAATACAATTGTGACTCATTCTGGAAAAGTTTAAAGACTTTTGATTCCTTTTTGAGAGTTTTTAAGTTTATCTTTTTACGACAAATTCTGAGTAATTTTAGATAAATTCGTAAGCATTTCGATCAATTTTGTGTCATTTAGGACAGTTTTCAAGTTAAAAATGGACAAAAATGGACCTTTGTGTTGTCAAATTTCCACACATCAGGGGTCTGTTTCACAAAGCAGGTTCAACAAAATCTGAGTTTAACCCTGAACTCTGAGTTGATCTACTTTGAGATAGGAAACTCTGAGTTCCACGACAACTGATTAGAGCTGGTTTAATCAACTCGGAGTAGTTTCACCTGGACGTAAGCACATGCACCACAACTATAAAAAAACAGTATCAATGGAGCACCGATTCAGCGAGTCACCATGGCAACAGGGAAGTGGAGGGCTGCGTTTTCTGCACCACTTAAATTGGAAATCTTAATGTGCGCTCATACGGCGAGTTTGAACATGTTTTTAGAAAGAAGTTCAACACTGTTGTAGCTGCAAAAGAGAGAGAGACGGCGTGGAGAACACTGCAGCCCAGGTCAGTGTGTAAGTTTAAATGTAGTCCTTTGCAATCAGAATAATATTACAGGGATAAGTGTTTGAATGGTAGCTTAAGTTATTTCATTTAGGTGAAATCCCGTGGGGGAGAAGCGCACGTGGCAGCAGCTTAAGATGAAATATAAAAACATTTTTCAAACAGGTCAGACCTCAGCATTATCTCATGGAGGTACTTCATGTTGATCATGTTTTACATTTTAAAGTAGCCTAAATATTAAGTGGCTGTTTGACTGTGCACTTGTTTTATCCACACATAGTCTAAATGTCTGCATCCATATCATGTTCTGTTAAATAATTAAGACTATTTAAACTAATCAGCCAACAATAAATATTTTAAAGCACATTCATACAAATATTTATTTCTCTTTCGTGTCTTTTTTGTCTTTTGGCCCCTTCACACCACAACAGACCTTGTAACTGTAAGTGGCCAACACTCCAAAGATTTATCCAAATGGTAGTTTAAGTTTACTGAAACATGTCACTGATCTAGGATGAAGAGGATGAAACTGTGTCTGCTGCCTTTACAGAGGGGGATCCAGAAAGGCATACAGAGGTATGTTACTGATAGTTCTCTTCTCATTCACATTTTGGGTGGAATATAGAGTGTGACATTTAGCCTACACTGAAGTATTGCACATTCTCATCCTTTTTAACAGAGCATGGCTGGACAGCAGCAGGATGGTTCCTCAGCTTCCACTGCACAGACTGACACAGTGAGATGGATGTTCAGGAAACACCAGAGCTTCATTCTGTGGAATTCATGTGCAACTGTATAATTTAATGTCCTCTATGTATTAACAGTTATCAGTAAAACAGATTTACAAACTGCATTTGCTAAGAAAATCCAAAAAAACAGATGAAGAGTTTATTTGCAAAAACAGATAACTGTTTTGATAAATTTCTTTTTCTTTTATTGTTTACTTCAGATAATATCAATCAAACTGAAGTTGAATGGATTTGACCCAGTAGAAAAATACATGACAAAATAGAGAAAAAATAAATTATTATTATTTTTATTATCTCAAGTAAACAATAAAAAAATAAGTTTTCGGAAAATTTCAAAAATAGTTATCTGTTTTTCCAAATAAACTCTTCAGATAAAGAAATGCAACACTTTGACCGCCAGATTAGGAGGGCAGATCTGGAAATTGGAATACTGGAGCACAAGTTAGAGGTGGTGATGGTCACAGATGAATTAATGTAACTATTGGAACATGAACTGAACTATCTTTTATTTGTAGGAAATAAAGAAGACCAAATGAAATGTGTATCATGTCTTTATTTGCTGTGGTGGTGATGATGGTGACTTAAACTCTAAAGTGATTATTGCATACGGTGTCTCTGACTGCTCTGCTGTCCTGGATAGCTGCAGGTGGATGGGCTCATCATCTGGGTCTTCAGTTTGTAGGGCAGGGTGTTGCTCTCCTCTAATAGTGGTAATATTATGAAGAACAACACATGCCACAGTAATATCACAGGCCCTCTCAGGGGTCACCCTGAGGAGACGTAGGCTCTGGAAACGGGCTTTCAGCAGGCCTATGGTCATCTCCACCCGGGCTCTGGTCCTGCAGTGAGTCCGGTTGAAGTTCTGTTGGGGGCCTGGTTCAGGGTCAGGGTATGAGGTCATCAGCCTGGGTTGGCATGGTAACCCCTGTCACCCAGCAGAAGGCCATCAAACTCTCCTGTAATGTATAGTGGATACATCAGAGTATATTAAAGGAGGGAGACAAGAGAATTCTATTGTGAAAATCTTTATGCTGCTGACCACGCTGCAGTCTGTTGCTCAGGTTAGACTCTCCATAAATCCTGGAGTCATGAACAGACCCAGACCACGTGGCCTCCACATTAGAAATGATGTATGCAGCATCACATATGATCTGGGCAGTGCAGAGAATGACAGATGTTGAACTATGATGCAGTCTTTAACATTTAGAAACAGTAGTCAGTCTACCTGTAGCCTACCTGCACATTTATGCTGTGAATGGACTTCCTGTTCATGATGTGAGGGAGCTGTGATGGGGATGTGTGTGCATCTATGCAGCCAATCACACTGGGAAATCCTAAAAGAAATTAAAATGACTAATCCCAGTCTGAGGCTGCAGCACAATGTCATTAACAGAATATGATTTAAATTGAATGTAACAGATCTCTACATCATTCACCTGCAATCCTGTGGAACTCCTCCTTGATGCTCTGACAGGTTCAGTGTTTCCCCTGGGTTGAAATGGCTGTGAGGTGGTGGGTTGCGCCGGAGGCGCGAAGCAACCTGGGGGGGTCTGGGGGCATGCCCCCCTGTAAAAATTTTGAAAATCAAGATGCAAAATGGGGCATTCTGGCACAATTTGGAGCACATTTTGTTGTATTTGTAGCCATTTCCAAAAACTAAATCAAATAAAAATTTCAAGATTCTTTTCTAAAAATGAGTGATAGGGAGAAAATATGACAAATATAAACCCACTTGTCCTTGCGATCAAAACATGTCAACTAGTCCAGTCTGTTATATTCTAGTCAGATTTCCACAAGCCATTCCAAAATGCCACGTCAGTTCTTATTACAAATTTGAAAAAGATGACAAAGGACTTGAATCTGGAATCAAGTGGTGACTTTTACTTTTTTCTAAAAACAACTCCATGTTAGGTACCAAATTCCCACTTCATTTTTATTTATAATAAAAAGGTTATGTCATGACCTTCATTTTACTTAAAAATGTGAAAGAAAACTTCAACTCTGGGTTAACAACTGGTTTTCTGAAGGAGTTAGTTCTGTTTTCAAAACTTACCTTTGTGAACACAGAACTAGAATTTGAACACAGAATTTGTTTTGCCATTGAATGATATAATTTCGGGCACTCTATAAATCATTTTATCAAAAGAAACTAGGAACTTTATATTCCGTTGAAATCATTTGTCTCGTTCGTGAGAACGGGTTTTGTCGTGCCTAAATGTTTTAACTGGAGCCATTTTTGCAGTCACTGTCAATTCGTATCGCCACGGACAACAAAACAGTAAGCAAACTCGGTAAAGGAAGCGAGATCGATCCCTACACTGCGTTGCTCACTTTATTTTGATGACATGCGATAGTTTTGATACTTAATTTGACATATGTCTGTGATACACACCTGCTTTTAGCCCCGAAAAACGAAACGATGGAGCGCTGCCGCTTCTTGTCCGCCATGCTCGTTATTCGCCAATCGGAACGACCGACATTTGAAACACGAACTCGCGGGATGTCATACGAGAACTGAGTGTTACCGACCAACAGGGATGTGTCTGCTGTCTTCACCCACGGTGAGAAAAGGCTGCCATTCTGACTTGTTGATTTCAGCAGCGAATATACCGGACTTATGTGTCAATGCTTTCTAATATTTAGCATTACTTTTTTTTTTTTTTGGCGCGGACCAGTGAGGCGGCAATGTCGGCAAAATTGTAATGAGGCGGTGGCCTATACCAGCGAGGCGGCCCGCCTCGTCGTTTATATAGGAGGGGAAACACTGAGGTTTATGTCCAGGGAAAACCACAAAGATGAGTAAAAGCTGTTTCAGGTTCAGGAACACTTTTCTGACCTTCCTCCATATAGTTGCCTTACTGAAGTGCTCTGTATCTCTGACATTATATAAAAAACTTACACTTGCAACACACAATATCTGCTGGATGTGAGAGCATGACTGCGGCTGGTAATGTTGTAAATGTAAGGACGGATTAGGTTGTTTATGTAGATTATGGACTGTGACATGAAACAGTACCACTCAAACAGATAATTGTCCGGAAATGCGAGAACATCTATGCACGGTCTCATAACAATCTCCTTCTTCTTCTTTTCCTTTCAGCTTTTCTCTTCAGGGGTCACCACAGTGAATCAATTGCCTCCATCTAACCCTGTCTTCTGCATCCTCTTCTCTCACACCAACTACCTTCATGTCCTCTTTAACCACATCCATAAACCTCCTCTTTGGTCTTCCTCTAGGCCTCCTGCCTGGCAGTGGGAAACTCAGCATCCTTCTACCAATATATTCACTCTCTCTCCTCTGGACATGTCTGAACCATCTCAGTCTGGCCTCTCTGACTTTATCTCCAAAGCCTCTAACATGTGCTGTCCCTCTGATGTCCCAGCCCGATCTCACGGGGATTCGTGAAACTGTCACGTAAGTTTTAGTTTCGGTTTCGTGCGCACCAACACGATTTCGTCATGTTTTTCGTGCCGCTCACCACGAAATGCGCACCAATGTATTTTAAACGGCGGACTTTTCGTGCCACTCAGAACGTATTTCAAAAGAATGTGTATATTATATTTTTAATGTAAAACCGTGGCGAATCCAACGCTATATTTTGCATGACATCGTCCCTAAACATAACCCTAACCATAACCATAACCATAACCTAATCATAAGCCGGTGGTACACTTACCAATTTGCATAGGAATGTCAAGAATGTCCGGCGGCCGGCGGCCGCAAACGCGATCACACAAGCAGTATACGCCGATGGACAGCTTAGATCGTCATGAATCCGCCGGTATAAACCACTTTCAGATGTGATTACCACAGCGAAAAACATTTCGTGGTGAGCGGCACGAAAAACATGACGAAATCGTGTTGGTGCGCACGAAACCGAAACTAAAACTTACGTGACAGTTTCACGAATCCCCGTGATGTCCTCATTCCTGATCCTATCCATCCTGGTCACTCCCAAAGAGAACCTCAGCATCTTCAGTTCTGCTACCTCCAGCTCTGTCTCCTGTCTTTTCCTCAGGGACACTGTCTCCAGACCAAACAACATGGCTGGTCTCACCACAGTTTTATAAACCTTTCCTTTCATTTTAGCTGAAACTCTTCTATCACACATCACACCTGACACTTTTCTCCAGCCGTTCCAGCCTGCCTGTACACGCTTCTTCACCTCTTTTCCACACTCTCCATTGCTCTGGACTGTTGACCCTAAGTACTTAAAATCCTCCACCTTCTTGATCTCTTCTCCCTGTAACCTCACTCTTCCACTTGGGTCCCTCTCATTCACACACAGATACTCCGTCTTGCTGCGGCTAACCTTCATTCCTCTCCTTTCCAGGGCAAACCTCCACGCCTCTAGCTTCTCCTCCACCTGTTCCCTGCTCTCACTACAGATCACAATGTCATCTGCAAACATCACAGTCCATAACAATCTCCCAATAAATATTTAATTCTGTGCTCAGTAATGCTGCTCCTTCATCCACTGGATCATTAACAAAAGGACATGCCATTTTGACACACGGCAGAAGTAGGCTACGCCAAAACTCACCAGCTGACTGAATGAATGAATGAATGAATGAGGAAATCAAATAGCGTGTGTGGCTGAAAGAGGGCAGAGATAGAGAGAAACTTGAGGTCTACTGAGAAAAACCTAGTCCTGACCAGGTTAGGTTCATAGAGTCTGTTACAGTAACTGATCGAGAGCTTAAGTTACCTCTCTTTGTGAAACAGGCTAGAGTTACCCGTCTTTGTCTGGTTTGAGTTACCTCCCTTTGTGAAAAGGAAAACTCGGAGTTTCCATCATTTCAGGGTTAACACACTCAGAGTTTTCATTAGACCTGCTTTGTGAAACGGACCCCTGATTCTACTGATGTTAGAGCCTCAAACTTTGGGGAAATGTCAACCAAAGACTGTATTTAGTTGAAACATGGATCCATCTCTATCAGGAACTTTATGGAGACACTAAACCAGCCTGGATTGGAGATTTGAATTTGGATCAGAAAATATAACTTCAGAACAGAAGCAGCTGAAAGTTCAACCAAGGACAGAAACAAGAAACACTGAAGAGAGAAATAAATCTGTGTGTGTGTGTGTGTGTGTGTGTGTGTGTGTGTGTGTGTGTGTGTGTGTGTGTGTGTGTGTGTGTGTGTGTGTGTGTGTGTGTTAGCATGCTAACAGCCTCTAATGAACTCGTGTTTAAATCAGCGGCCGTGAAAGGACTCATGTTGAAACTGAAACTGTTCAGATGAAATCAAGAAGTAAAAAACTTTTCAATCAGTATTTTAACTGAAGAAAATGAAAAATAAATTCTTATTGATAATAATAATAATAATAATAATAATAATAATAAAGCTATTTTGTAACAAGTTAAACTGCAGCAACAATAAAATGTGAAAGAAATTTTGAACACAGAGAAAGAATTGAGCAACACTCAGCTGTGTCTGAGAGTAAATGGATTTATTTAAATGAAGTAGGTCAGCCTCACAGGTTCAAGGGTTTCAATATGATGCACACCAGAGATACAAAAGCAGATTTTTGTTTAATTCATCAGGTTCCAAACTTTAGTTTCTATCAGCTTGTTTGTAAGAATCCCATCAGGAAACTTTCATGAAACAACAGCGATAAAACGTTCCCAGTTTAGTAGAAATATGTTCGCAAAAAAATACGGAACCTTTTTTTCAACATTGCTTTCAAAAAGTAAAAAGATAAAAGTCTCATTAAATATTCTTCATTTTGAATTATAAATTCCTCATTTTTATGTCAGACTCTTGATTAAATTTTACTATTCTTCATCTGGATGTTTACATTTTTAAGCTGAATTCTTTACATCAACTAAACGTATTTCATCAGCTTTTTCATTCATGTTGAGTTCATTTGGTTTTTTCTTTACCTTGACTTGTGAACTCGATATCTTTTTCTTTAATATTCCTGTTTATTTATTGTTCTGTCTAAGTTAAAGTGCTTCTTCTTTATTTTTCATCTTAACTCCACTTTGCCGTCTTCATCAGACCCGTCTTGGTCGTCTTAATCAGATCAGTCTTGGTCGTCAGGGCTTGTTGTCTGGCTCTGAGGCATCTGAAACATATTTTAAAAAATGACAGAGTTAGTAATTCAACTATTTAAAGACAGAGTACATCAGGTTGTTTTAAGTTTTCCAGTAATTGCCATGCAGATGAATACATGTGTGTAGCGTGTATGTACGGTTATACAGGAACCTGTGTTTACAAATGTAGCACATAAAAACACAGAAACAGAAAGAGGAGGAGCACATCAATGTGATTTTTAAAGATTATAAATGGAAAAAAAACATTCTGATTTATCATGAAGAACAGCTCAAACCAATTAACTTCAATCTGAAGTTCCTTAAACACACTGACAGAAAACCAGGATAGTCCTAGTAGAGAGCGAGTCATAGTACCGCTAATCATTGCTGCAGTTTTAAAATAAGTCAGAGGAAACATTCAGTGTACACCCCCTGTCAAAAGTTTTAGGACACTTTCTCATTCAAATAAAGTAGAACCTGTCCTACAACTTTGGACAGGGGGTGTATCTACCAAATTTGGTTCACATATGCAGCACATCAGGCTGAACAAAAAAGTCAGTGACAGACACATTCCAAACCCCTATTTTGCGTTGAATGTCAGATTTTGCCCATTTTTCATTTTTTTCTAGAGTGAACTCCTCCTTGGGGGAAACTCCAATTCACCTCAAATTCGGCCAGTACATACAGAAGGCCTTAATGAGCCACAGTTATTAAAATCTTTTTCCAAAGTAAAAAGGGCGTGTCCGTGGCGGCCTCTGGAATTTTGATCCTTCGCCATGAAATTTCAAATGCTGTGTAAATGCCCTGAACATGCTCCAGTCTGCCTGAAACTTTACATGTATGATCAGAGTCCTGCCCTGATCACATCCATGTGATGAAATACACCCCTTGTCAAAAGTTGTAGGACAGGTTCTACTTTATTTGAATGAGTGTCCTTTTGACAGTGGGTGTATTTACCAAAGTCACCAGGCACATCTGTAGGCTCTAAGACGCCATAATCTGCAGACACAAAACATCAGAAGAACGCTTTAACAACACAGAACAAATGCATCAGATAAGTCGGTGTGAATTAAACAAACATTACTGTCAGAGAGATTAGCAGCATCTCTGGGGACAAACATGTTGCATCAACATGGAGGTTAATCAACCAATAAATAAATATCACCAATATCATGCTGCTGCTGTTGCATCACTTATGTACATACACGTATGGAGATCATACATCCAGTATCTTTACTCCAAACTAACCGACTTTATTTCAGACCGACAAAACAAGAGAGATGCACAAAATGACTCCAAGAGACCCCAGAGAAGAGACAAAGACACAGAAAAGCCAGAAAGAGACGAAAGAAAAAGAGACATAAACAAACACAGACAGATGTTGATTCAACGCAAATGCAGATAAAACCACCTTTTAGACACACAAATGGACTGCTAGATTCAAAATGACTGAGAAGAGATACAAAACAACCACAAACAGATGCAAACTAATAATAAATAACTGCAAAATTAGTGACAAAATGCAAAATTAAAACAAATACATGTAAAACTGATGCAAAATGGCCGTATAGATGTCAGATTACTCCAAGCAAATAGAAAAACATAAACAAATAAACACAAATAGAGGAAGATTCATTGCAAACATTGTAACACACAAACCAATAAAATAGAGATGCAGAATGAATGCAAAAAAATGCAAAATGCCCAGAAAGACACAGAAAATAACTAGAAAGGGAATAAAAGTGATTTCAACAGATGAAAAATGAACACAAACAGGAGACACAACAACAATCGCAACAAACACAGAGGCCACAAACCAACAAAGAGACACAAACTGAGCTCAGAGACTCAGAAAGAATCAAACTAACTGCTGTCAAAGAAGTCTCACCTTTGGGGCTGCTGCTGCTGTCCCCTGAACCATCTTTAAAAAATGACAGAGTTAGGAATTAAACTATTTACAGAGAGCGAGTCATAGTACTGCTAATCAGGGCTGAAGTTTTAAAATAAGTCAGAGTAAACATTCAGTGTATTTACCAAAGTCACCAGGCACATCTGTAGGCTCTAAGACGCCATAATCTGCAGACACAAAACATCAGAAGAACGCTTTAACAACACAGAACAAATGCATCAGATAAGTCGGTGTGAATTAAACAAACATTACTGTCAGAGAGATTAGCAGCATCTCTGGGGACAAACATGTTGCATCAACATGGAGGTTAATCAACCAATAAATAAATATCACCAATATCATGCTGCTGCTGTTGCATCACTTATGTACATACACGTATGGAGATCATACATCCAGTATCTTTACTCCAAACTAACCGACTTTATTTCAGACCGACAAAACAAGAGAGATGCACAAAATGACTCCAAGAGACCCCAGAGAAGAGACAAAGACACAGAAAAACCAGAAAGAGACAAAAGAAAAGAGACATAAACAAACACAGACAGATGTTGATTCAACGCAAATGCAGATAAAACCACCTTTTAGACACACAAATGGACTGCTGGATTCAAAATGACTGAAAAGAGATACAAAACAACCACAAACAGATGCAAACTAACAATAAATAACTGCAAATTTAGTGACACAAAATGCAAAATTAAAACACTGAGGTTGTTTTGAGTCTCTTTGTGATTTTTTTGGTCTCGTTTAGGTTGTTTTGTATCTATTTGCGGTTGTTTTTTGTCTTTGGGGTTGTTTTGTGTCTTGTTTAGGTTGTTTTCTATCTCTTTGCGGTTGTTTGGTTTCTCTCTGAGGCTGTTTGTGTCTCTTTGTGGTTGTTTTGTGTCCCTTTGAGGTTGCTTTTCTGTACACATTGATCTGTGTTGTGTTTTGACAGTAATCAGTTTAATAAATCAGCAGTTTACCTACAGTGGAGTCTTCAGGGTTCTCCTCCTCCTCTATCTCCTCCTCCTCCTCTTCCTCCTCCTCTATCTCCTCCTCCTCTATCTCCTCCTCCTCCTCCTCTTCCATTTCCTCCTCCTCTTCCATTTCCTCCTCCTCCTCCTCCTCCTCCTCCTCCTCCTCCTCCTCCTCCTCCTCCTCTATCTCCTCCTCCTCCTCTTCCATTTCCTCCTCCTCCTCCTCCTCCTCCGTGTCCTTGTCCTCCTCCTCCTCCTCCTTCTCTTCCTCCTCCTCCTCCTCCTCTTCCATTTCCTCCTCCTCCTCCTCCTCCTCCTCCTCCTCCTCCTCCTCCTCCTCCTCCTCCTCCTCCTCCTCTTCCTCCTCCTCTGTGTCCTTGTCCTCCTCCTCCTCCTCCTTCTCTTCCTCCTCCTCCTCCTCCTCCTCCTCCTCCTCTGTGTCCTCCTCCTCCTCCTCTTCCATTTCCTCCTCCTCCTCCTCCTCCTCCTCTTCCTCCTCCTCCTCCTCTTCCATTTCCTCCTCCTCCTCCTCCTCTTCCTCCTCCTCCTCCTCTTCTATCTCCTCCTCCTCCATCTCCTCCTCCTCCTCCTCCTCCTCTTCCATTTCCTCCTCCTCCTCCTCCTCCTCTTCCTCCTCCTCATCCTCCTCCCCTGCCGCCTCCTCCTCCTCTGCTACCTCCTCCTCGGTATCTTTTTCTCCATCGGTCTCTTTAGTGTCTGTGGATTAAAGATGTTGCATCATTAATCCATCTGTCGCGATTCTGAATGTAAATATAGCAGCAGAAGTTCAGATTCATTTAAGGATTTCACTTTGTAGGACATAACTGAAGACCTCAAAAATGTGAAAACATATTCATAAATTTATGTGGTGAACAAAAAGGAGAAACACCTCCGACATCTCCAACACCTCCAACACCTTCAACATCTTTGACACTCTCAACATCTTCAACACTTCTGATATCTCTGACACCTTTGACATCTGCAACACCTTCAACACTTTCGACACCTTCAACATCTTCAACACCTCCAAAACTTCCAACATGTCGGGCACGCCCAACACCCCCGACACCTACAACATCTCCAACACCTTCAACACATTGAAAATTATCAACACCTCTGACATCTTCAACACCTCCAACCCTTCCAACACGCCCAAAACCCCGACACCTCCAACAACTCCAACACCTTCAACACCCCCGACACCCTTGACGCTTCCAGCATCTCCAACATGTATAGCACTTTGTGCTGCATTTTAATGTATGAAAAAGTGCTCTATAAATAAAGTTTTGATTTGATTTGATTTGATTTGATCACCTTTGACATCTCTGACACCTTCAACACCTTTAACAGCTCCAACACCTCCGACATCTTTGATATCCCCGACACTTCGGACATCTCTGACACCTCCAACACCGTCAGTACCTCAGACACCTTCAGCATCTCCGACACTTCTGATTTCTGTGACACCTTCACCTTTCCTGTCTTTTTCTCCTCATTTTGTGGTTGTTTTGTGTGTTTTGTTCTTGTTTTGGTTTGATTCTCTCACATTTTCTCACTCCATAATCACATTTATGTAACTTCAGTGTCTCCAGTTTGTTCTACACAGTAAAATTAAAGGAGAACCCTTGAATGAGATGGTCTGTGTGAGTTATCGGGGTTCCTCTGTTCTCGCATGGTTCTTCTCATTGTGTCAGCTGGATGAACATTCAGTGTATTTACCAATGTCATTGGCCTTCTCTGTAGACTCTCCGTTATCTTGAACTGCAGACACAAAACATCAGAACAACGTTTTAACAACACTGAATGAATGCAGCAGATCTGTCAGTGTGAATTAAACAAATATTAGTCAGACAGATTAGCAGCATCTGTGGAGACAAACGTGTGTCAAGATGGAGGTTAATCAACCAGTCAATAATTAAATATCACTATTGTACTGCTGCATCACTGACTTCATGTCAGATTGACAAAACAATAACAGAAATGCACATATTATACCAAGAGACCCCAAAAAGAGACAAAGACACAGAAAAAGCCAGAAAGAGACAAAAGAAAAAGAGACATAAACAAACACAGACAGATGTTGATTCAACACAAATGCAGATAAAACCACCTTTTAGACACACAAATGGACTGCTAAATTCAAAATGACTGAAAAGAGATGCAAACAGCCACAAACATATGCAAACTAATAATAAATAACTGCAAAATTAGTGACACAAAATGCAAAATTGTGTACGGTTATACAGGAACCTGTGTTTACAAATGTAGCACATAAAAACACAGAAACAGAAAGAGGAGGAGCACATCAATGTGAATTTTAAAGATTTTAAAATGGAAAAAAAATTCTGATTTATCATGAAGAACAGCTCAAACCAATTAACTTCAATCTGAAGTTCCTTAAACACACTGACAGAAAACCAGGATAGTCCTAGTAGAGAGCGAGTCATAGTACCGCTAATCGTTGCTGCAGTTTTAAAATAAGTCAGAGTAAACATTCAGTGTATTTACCAAAGTCTCCAGGCTCATCTCTAGGCTCTGCATATTCTGCAGACACAAAACATCAGAAGAACGCTTTAACAACACAGAACAAATGCATCAGGTAAGTCGGTGTGAATTAAACAAACATTACTGTCAGAGAGATTAGCAGCATCTCTGGGACAAACATGTTGCATCAACATGGAGGTTAATCAACCAATAAATAAATATCACCAATATCATGCTGCTGCTGTTGCATCACTTATGTACATACACGTATGGAGATCATACATCCAGTAGCTTTACTCCAAACTAACCGACTTTATTTCAGACCGACAAAACAAGAGAGATGCACAAAATGACTCCAAGAGACCCCAGAGAAGAGACAAAGACACAGAAAACCAGAAAGAGACAAAAGAAAAAGAGACATAAACAAACACAGACAGATGTTGATTCAACGCAAATGCAGATAAAGCCACCTTTTAGACACACAAATGGACTGCTAGATTCAAAATGACTGAGAAGAGATACAAAACAACCACAAACAGATGCAAACTAATAATAAATAACTGCAAATTTAGAGACAAAATGCAAAATTAAAACAAATACATGTAAAACTGATGCAAAATGGCCGTACAGACGTCAGATTACTCCAAGCAAATAGAAAAGCATAAACAAATAAACACAAATAGAGGAAGATTCATTGCAAACATTGTAACACACAAACCAATAAAATAGAGATGCAGAATGAATGCAAAAAAATGCAAAATGCCCAGAAAGACACAGAAAATAACTAGAAAGGGAATAAAAGTGATTTCAACAGATGAAAAATGAACACAAACAGGAGACACAACAACAATCGCAACAAACACAGAGGCCACAAACCAACAAAGAGACACAAACTGAGCTCAGAGACTCAGAAAGAATCAAACTAACTGCTGTCAAAGAAGTCTCACCTTTGGGGCTGCTGCTGCTGTCCCCTGAACCATCTTTAAAAAATGACAGAGTTAGGAATTAAACTATTTACAGAGAGCGAGTCATAGTACTGCTAATCAGGGCTGCATGTTGAAAACAAAGTAATGCCCCACTAATCAGAGCCACGGCTATAAAGTGAGACATAGTAGCACTAATCAGGACTGCAGCTAAAAAACAAGACATGACCTGGTGATTCAGCTGAACCATCTGTAGGATGGTAAACACACACAGTCCAACACACACACAGGTAAATATGTAAAAAGTACATTGCTTTGGTTAAACATCTGCTACAGTGGGTACGGAAAGTATTCAGACCCCTTGAAACTTTTCACTCTGTGTCATTGCAGCCATTTGCCAAAATCAAAAAAGTTCATTTTATTTCTCATTAATGTACACTCAGCACCCCATCTTGACAGAAAAAAAAAACAAATGTAGAAATTTTTGCAAATTTATTAAAAAAGAAAAACTGAAATATCACATGGTCCGAAGTATTCAGACCCTTTGCAGCGACATTCATATTTAACTCACATGCTGTCCATTTCTTCTGATCCTCCTCCAGATGGTTCTGCTTCTTTATTGGAGTCCAGCTGTGTTTAATTAAACTGATTGGACTTGATTAGGAAAGGCACACACCTGTCTATATAAGACCTTACAGCTTACAGTGCATGTCAGAGCAAATGAGAATCATGAGGTGGAAGGAACTGCCCAAGGAGCTCAGAGACAGAATTGTGTCAAGGCACAGATCTGGCCAAGGTTACAAAAGAATTTCTGCAGCACTCAGGGTTCCTAAGAACACAGTGGCCTCCATAATCCTCAAATGGAAGAAGTTTGGGACGACCACAACTCTTCCTAGACCTGGCCGTCCAGCCAAACTGAGCAATGGTGGGAGAAGAGCCTTGGTGAGAGAGGTAAAGAAGAACCCAAAGATCACTGTGGCTGAGCTCCAGAGATGCAGTCGGGAGATAGGAGAAAGTTCCATAAAGTCAACTATCACTGCAGCCCTCCACCAGTCGGGGCTTTATGGCAGAGTGGCCCGACAGAAGCCTCTCCTCAGTGCAAGACACATGAAAGCCTGCATAGAGTTTAAAAAACTCATGAAGGACTCCCAGACTATGAGAAATAAGATTCTGTGGTCTGATGAGACCAAGATTGAACTTTTTGGTGTTAATTCTAAGCAGTATGCTTGGAGAAAACCAGGCACTGCTCATCACCTGCCCAATACAATCCCTACAGTGAAACATGGTGGTGGGAGCATCATGTTGGGGGGGGGGGTTTAGCTGCAGGGGACAGGACGACTGGTTGCAATTGAAGGAAGGATGAATGCGGCCAAGTACAGAGATATCCTGGAGGAAAACCTCTTCCAGAGTGCTCAGGACCTCAGACTGGGCTGAAGGTTCACCTTTCAACAGGACAATGACCCTAAGCACACAGCTAAAATAACAAAGGAGTGGCTTCACAACAACTCTGTGACCGTTCTTGACTGGCCCAGTCAGAGCCCTGACCTAAACCCAATTGAGCATCTCTGGAGAGACCTCAAAATGACTGTCCACCAACGTTCACCATCCAACCTGACAGAACTGGAGAGGATCTGCAAGGAAGAATGGCAGAGGATCCCCAAATCCAGGTGTGAAAAACTTGTTGCGTCATTCCCAAGAAGACTCATGGCTGTACTAGCTGAAAAGGGTGCTTCTACTCAATACTGAGCAAAGGGTCTGAATACTTCTGACCATGTGATATTTCAGTTTTTCTTTTTTAATAAATTTGCAAAAATTTCTACATTCCTGTTTTTTTCTGTCAAGGAGTGCTGAGTGTACATTAAGGATAAATAAAATGAACTTTTTTGATTTTGGCACATGGCTGCAATGACACAGAGAGTGAAAAATTTCAAGGGGTCTGACTACTTTCCGTACCCACTGTACATGAAATTGTAGAAATGTAAACACACAGAGACAGACAGACAGGTGAATAGAAAGACAGGTTACCTTCAAATTGGTCTGCACTTGCAGGGGCCTCTGTGGAGGGAAATAAACACGTCACAGTCACATACATTATCACCCACAACATAAACAACAACAGAGTCAACAACAGCACACCTCAGTGCTCTGTGTGTGTGCGTGCGTGTGTGTGTGTGTGTGTGTGTGTGTGTGTGTGTGTGTGTGTGTGTGTGTGTGTGTGTGTGTGTGTGTGTGTGTGTGTGTGTGTGTGTTTCGTTTACCGTTCAGGGAAGCCAGCAGCCGCCGAAGATTTTTCTCTGGAACAGAGGAAACAGAAACATTTTTATTTTTCTACAAACTTCATAATGCAATAAAACATAAAATTTTAAGTGGAGAGCTGCATCCCGCAGGGCACGCACTCCCTTTAGTTAACCCCTTAGTCCCTACAGCCCCCACCGGCGGGGGCTGTAGGGACTAAGAGTAGGTGCCTCACAAACAGGGCTCAGGGACTAAGGGGTTAAAGTACTGATACCACACACTGAAGTACTCTGCTACAAGTACAACTGAAGTAAATGTAACAGAATCGACTATAGTCAATAAAAAGTACTGTGGTTCAAGCTAAAATTAAAGTGGTAGAAATACTCTAGTACTTGCAAAACTCGAGTAAAAGTAACTTAAATACTCTGAAATATAAGCAAAACCAAAGAAAAAGTACAAATAACACAGTTCAGAAGTAGTCTGTTACAAGTAAAACTTGAGTAGAAGTACTAATACCACAAAACAGGAAAACTGTAGTTAAAGTATTAGAAGCACTCAGCGCAGCTGAGTTGTATTATTATATTATTATAATAATATTTTTTTCTTTCATTAATGTGAAAACATTTTCAACTGTTGATTATTTTCATCATGGATTAACCTGCTCATCATTTCTTCCATCAGTCAACTGATTGTTTGGTTTGTAAAAACCTGAAAAGTTTTGTCTGATTGTAAATACATTTTTTACGGTTTGAACCGTTGGTTTGATTAATCATGAATAACTGAAGGTATAAAATGTTTTAGTATTATCAGAAATATTGTCTTTATGTGTTTGATTTGTAAAAACCAAACACATTTGTAAAGTAACTAAAACTGGTAGAAAAATGTAATGAAGTATCTGAGCTGTATTTCAGTAAAGTACTGTAATATGGCAGCCTGTAGGGGGCGCCATTGCTGTACAGACAATACAGAGATGCCAGCTCTGATTGGCTACTCTATAATAATAACTGTTTTAAGTTAAAAAGTAAGTTAATAGTTATGTAATGAATAGTAAATATGAACTTACACCGTTTTTTACAGTGAGTCATATTGAGACAGATTTTAATGTTCAGTGTCCAGTGATCTGTAAATAATCAACATCCATAAACAAACAGCTGTTAATGGCAATAAATTGATTATTGATGATGTCATATCTTACTGTGAACAGGAGCCGAGAGAGAAACGGCAGCCAAGGCAAGAATCAGCAACACAACACACCTGCAACACAAACAGACACACACAGATTTGACTACAGCAGGTGATTTGACTGCAGGTTTGGATGTTGTTTTGTTGTTTTATTTGCATGTGTTTTTTCTGATTCCATGTTCAAACAGCAGCTATTTAAAGTTTAGCAAAGTTCTGTGAAGTTCTTTTTACAAAATGTGACTGAAACAGGTCAAGCTGAAGGAGGCGGAGAATTAAACTTCTCCAGGTTTAAAGTGAATCTAAACTCACCGTCGCAGCATTTTGTTGTTGTTGTTGTTGTCGTTGATCGAAGAGCGACTGGAAACTTTGTGAGTAGGAGCTTCAAGTCGTGGAGTTTTAGATCTGAGGTGAAACTGAATTGAAGTTTTCAATACTCAGACTGTGGATCCCGCCTCCATCTGCATTTCTGCATTCTCGTCCATCCGGACCGCCTTAAACCCGCCTTAAATTAGTCTGAGCTAACATCAGGGAAACACAGTTTACATGAAGTCAAACTCACATTTGCATCAAAACCTTCTGTGGTCAAGTTTTGTTTTTAAATCCAGATTAAAATGGAAATTTGAGGAGAGATTTGACTTAGAGAGCATCAGAATTTCAGACCAGATTTAGAGGGTTCAGATCAGATTTAAACCAGATTTAGTTTAGATGTCCTAACATAGCTCTGTCAGATTTATATCAAACTTACATCTCATTTATTACAAAGTTAAAGCAGTTTCATACCAGATTTATATTAGTGGTACTTTCTAGAATTATTCCTGAGCATTTCCATGTAAAAGCCCAAAGTGAAAATAAACTCAACACATTCATGCTTCTACCAGGAAATGAAGACGCCTGTTTGTGTGTGCATGGGTGTGTGTGTGTGTGTGTGTGTGTGTGTGTGTGTGTGTGTGTGTGTGTGTGTGTGTGTGTGTGTGTGTGTGTGTGTGTGTGTGTGTGTGTGTGTGTGCACGTGCGAAGCTGAAATAATGTGACTGAGCAACATTTCTGTGAACCAATAGAACCAAACCTAAACAAGTTACTGTCATAGTTTGAACAGTAAACCTGCAGCAGTTTGTCTGAGAAACAATCATATGTTCCTTGGATATGTTTCTGTTTTTTGATATTTCTCTGAAGAAAACTTTAAAAAGTGACTTTTGAGCACACCCTGCTGTGTTTAAACTTTTTTCAGACCTAATTAACTCATCAGGTTGTTCAGGACAGTTGGAAGCTTTATTTTCAGCTTTTCAACAAAATAACCCAACAAGTGTGTTAACTCAAATAAAAACTGTAAAAAATTATTTTCCTTTTATTGACATTAACACGGTGCCCTGCTTTAATTAATATATTTAACCACACAGATGATTGGAAGCATTTAACAGGAAACAGTTGGCTCATCCAGATCCAACACTAAATTTATTCCAGTTTCACACCAGATTTGCAAAAGATTTAACCTCATTTTGAAGTAGTTACAAGGAAGAGACTAGTGAGGGGTCTACCAGGACACCTATGACTCCTCTGAAGGAGTTCCAAGTTTCAGCAACTCAGATGGGAGAGACTGTTCATTCAACAACTGTTGTCTGTTCTTCACCAGTCAAAGCTTCATGGAGACAAAGAGAAAGATACTTTACATCATCACAAACCATCCCTACTGTGAAGTACGGTTGAAGTACGGTGGTGGCAGCATCATGACATGAAGCATGGTGGTGGCAGCATCATGATGTGAAGCACGGTGGTGTGGTGGCAGCATCATGATGTGAAGCACGGTGGTGGCAGCATCATGACATGAAGCACGGTGGTGGCAGCATCATGACGTGAAGCAAGGCGGTGACAGCATCATGACGTGAAGCATGGCGGTGGCAGCATCATGACGTGAAGCACGGTGGTGGCAGCATCATGACGTGAAGCATGGCGGTGGCAGCATCATGACGTGAAGCACGGCGGTGGCAGCATCATGACGTGAAGCACGGCGGTGGCAGCATCATGACGTGAAGCACGGTGGTGGCAGCATCATGACGTGAAGCACGGTGGTGGCAGCATCATGACGTGAAGCAAGGCGGTGACAGCATCATGACGTGAAGCACGGTGGTGGCAGCATCATGACGTGAAGCACGGTGGTGGCAGCATCATGACGTGAGGCACGGTGGTGGCAGCATCATGATGTGAAGCACAGTGGTGGCAGCATCATGACGTGAAGCACGGTGGTGGCAGCATCATGACGTGAAGCACGGTGGTGGCAGCATCATGTGTGAACCTCGGTGGTGGCAGCATCATGACGTGAAGCACGGTGGTGGCAGCATCATGATGTGAACCTCGGTGGTGGCAGCATCATGACGTGAAGCACGGTGGTGGCAGCATCATGATGTGAACCTCGGTGGTGGCAGCATCATGACGTGAAGCACGGTGGTGGCAGCATCATGATGTGAAGCACGTTGGTGGCAGCATCATCAGCTTTTAATTCATTATTAGACTCAATTGGGTTTTCTCAACATGTAAATAAACCAACTCATAGTTTTAATCACACTCTTGACCTTGTCCTGACTTATGGCATAGAAATTGAAGAGTTAACAGTATTTCCCCAGAACCCTCTTCTTTCTGACCATTTTATGATAACATTTCAATTTAAAGTAAAGGATTGTATAGCAGCTGAGAACAAATATCATTACAGTAGGTGTTTGTCTGACAATTCAGTATCTAAATTTAAGGAAATAATACCCTCACTGTTTACTTCAGCAACATTTACTGATAAATCAGAAGGCAATTATTATTATTTTACCCCCACAGAAGTGGATTATTTTGTTAATAATGCTTCAGCCTCACTGCGTACAACTCTTGATAGTGTTGCACCTGTAAAAAAGAAAGTTATATCTCAGAGAAGACTTGCTCCTTGGTATAATTCCCAGCTGCGGACTTTAAAGCAGGCATCCCGAAAGCTGGAAAGAAAGTGGTATTCCACTAATTCAGAGGAAGTGTATGTGGCTTGGAAAAATAGTCTAGTAATCTATAAAAAAGCTCTTCGTAATGCCAGGACAACTTATTATTCATCTTTAATAGATGAGAACAAGAACAACCCAAGGTTTCTCTTTAGCACTGTAGCCAGGCTGACAAAGAGTCAGAGCTCTGTTGAACCTTGTATTCCTTTAGCTTTAACCAGTAACGACTTCATGAGCTTCTTTACACATAAAATAGTTATGATTAGAGATAAAATTAATCTGGCCCTTCCTACAAATGTCACAGATGCTTTTGAATTGGCTGTTAGACCTGATGAATCTTTAGAATTCTTCACTCCTATATGTCTCTCTGAACTAATTTCAACAGTTTCTACATCCAAACCATCAACATGTCTTTTAGATCCTATCCCAACTAGACTCTTCAAGGAGATTTTACCTTTAATTAATTCTTCAATGTTAGATCTGATTAATCTCTCTCTAGTAACAGGCTATGTACCACAGGCTTTTAAGGTTGCTGTCATCAAACCCTTGCTTAAAAAGCCCACTTTAGATCCAGATGTGCTAGCTAACTATAGACCGATATCCAACCTACCATTTCTCTCTAAAATTCTGGAAAGAACAGTTGCAAATCAATTATGTGAACACTTACAAAGGAATAATTTGTTTGAAATGTTTCAGTCAGGCTTCAGAGTGCATCATAGCACAGAAACAGCTCTAGTGAAAGTTACTAATGACCTTCTCATAGCATCAGATAATGGACTAGTCTCTATACTTGTTTTGTTAGATCTTAGTGCAGCGTTTGACACAATCGACCACAACATTTTATTACAGCGTCTAGAACATTCAATTGGCATTAAAGGGACAGCACTGGACTGGTTTAAATCCTACTTATCAGATAGGTTCCAGTTTGTGCATGTCAACAATAACTCTTCTGAGCATACTAAAGTTAATCATGGAGTTCCTCAGGGTTCTGTCTTAGGACCGATACTTTTCACATTATACATGCTTCCTTTAGGCAATATTATTAGGAAGCATTGTATTAACTTCCATTGTTATGCAGATGACACACAATTGTATTTATCTATGAAGCCAGATGAAACTGATCAGTTAGCTAGACTGCAAGATTGTCTTAAGGACATTAAAACCTGGATGACTTTTAACTTCCTACTGCTAAATTCAGACAAAACTGAAGTCATTGTATTTGGCCCCAAACATCTTAGAAACTCGCTTTCAAAGCAAATAGTTACTCTGGATGGCATCACATTGGCCTCCAGTACTACTGTGAGGAATCTTGGAGTTATTTTTGACCAGGACATGTCCTTTAACTCACACATAAAGCAAGTCTGTAGGACTTCCTTTTTTCACCTGCGTAATATTGTAAAAATCAGGAACATTCTGTCTCAGAGTGATGCAGAAAAATTAGTTCATGCTTTTGTTACTTCCAGGCTTGACTATTGCAATTCCTTATTATCGGGTTGTCCAAATAGCTCTCTCAAACATCTACAGTTGATCCAAAACGCTGCTGCGAGAGTACTGACAGGAGTTAGCAAAAGAGATCATATTTCCCCTATACTTGCCTCTCTTCACTGGCTTCCTGTTAAATCCAGAATAGAATTTAAAATCCTTCTTCTGACATATAAAGCTCTTAATAACCAATCTCCATCATATCTTAAAGATCTGATAGTACCTTATTATCCTAGTAGAACTCTTCACTCTCAAGCTGCAGGCTTACTTGTTGTTCCTAGAATTTCTAAAAGTAGAATGGGAGGCAGAGCCTTCAGTTATCAGGCGCCTCTCCTGTGGAACCTGCTCCCAGTTTGGGTTCGGGAGGCAGACACCCTCTCTATTTTTAAGACCAGGCTTAAAACGTTCCTTTTTGACAAATCTTATAGTTGGGGCTGACTGGGTGACCCACAGGGGTTCGGCTTGTGTCTTCATTTGCACAGCTGACTCCTTCTTGGACGTCCCTTCGTTCTGCCTCTAGTCATGCTGCTATAGGCCTATAGGCTGCTGGGGGACTTTTCTTGACGCACTGAGCCCTTCTCTATCTACCTTTACATTTAATATGTATACCGTTATTGCAGTACATTCACTCTGTTTCCCCCTGTGCTATTTCTCCGAGTGTCCCTGGTCCCAGAGCTGGATGCTTCAGATCTGCGGTTGATGTTCCACCAGCTGGTCCAGTCTCCACCATGTCCACTGTGGGATGCTGTTGCTGACCTTCCTCCAGCCCTCTGCTTCCAACTCCCTTTTTCCACCAGTCAACTCTGCATTGCCTTCACTATACTGTTATGCTAACTTACATACTGTTTGAATTTTACTGCTAGCTATATATGGAGTATGTTTAATGTCAGAGCCGTACATCATAAGAGTAAATTATGAGTCAGTTTTCAATGTTAGCTTATACTTTGTCTGTGTCACATATCCTGTCATGCATGTATCCAAATGTGTGTTGTGTTTTCCTTGCTTTCCCACCCCTCCCTCTTCTCCCATCCCTCCCCTTTGCCCTCTTCTGTCCTTCTCAACCCGCCCGGCCAGCAGGCAGATGGGTCCCCCCTATATAGAGCCGGGTTCTGCTCGAGGTTTCTTCCCTGTTAAAAGGGTGTTTTTCCTTGCCACTGTCGCCTTTGGGCTTGCTCTGGGGGTCAGGCATTTGGGTTCTGTAAAGCGTCTTGAGACGAGTTGACTGTAATTGACGCTATATAAATAAAATTGAATTGAATTGAATTGAATTGAATTGAATCATGATGTGCAATTTATGCAATTTGTTGCTCTGATGTGTATACGTGTATTATTGTGTGTTATTGTGTGTATTTTTGGGTAATATTCAGTTTAACTTTATAGATGCACAACTCCTATTTCATAAATGTAGAAACATTTCATTGAAGCTGTAAATCATTTTTTTTTCTGATTTAATCACTCAGATGTCAAGTTTTTCTGGATCTGTCTCTGAACCGTAATAACTGTATAATAACTGTACAATAGCTTTATTTATTTACTGTAGAATAACTTCATTTATTTTCTGTGTTTTCTGTTGTGACAGACTGAGGATGAATCCTGACGTGAGCTCTGTGACCTCCATCAACATTCTTCTTCTCTGACGTGAAGCTGTTTGATTCCCGTCAGGATTTATTTATTTTCTGCTGTTTTCTCTGCAGTGTTTCCTCTTTCACGCCACTTCTTGGAATTCCCTCCGACTGACCCAACAGGACGGCTTTCATTCTGAACTTTCCTCCTACAGGTTGTCAGACCTGTTTGCCGACAGTTTCCTTTTAAGTCCGTCCTGCTACAGCAAATCTGCTGATTCAGTTTAAGAAAAACACCCAGATTTTCAGATCAGTGCTCTTAGTAGTTTAGCATTTGATATTTATTCACTTCAAAACTGGATTCTGAAGCTGTGATCCGTTTCTGCAGGTTTTATTTCACCTGTTGTCATATTCATTTATATTTATATTAACAGAGGCGTTTGTGTTGCTGCTGGATTCTCTGATGGAGAAATATGGATCTATCCATATATAAACATTTGCAGCAACTTTATGGAGACACAATACCAGCCTTATATGATCATTTTGCACTTTTTTCCATTTTTAAAAAACAGATAATCACTCAGTCTAATTTATTTATTTATTTATCTATTTATTTATACAATTTTGGCTCATTCTGGACAAGTTTTAAGACTTTTTTTGAATCTTTATCTTCTTTTGGACAAATTCTGAGTAATTTTAAATTGCTAAACATTTTAATCAATTTTGTGTCATTTAGGACAGATTTCAAGTTAAAACGTACAAAAACACCATGACCTGGAGCAGTACACCACAGCTGTCCTGGGATACAAAGGGTTCTGCACAGACGTCGTCACCATCCTTACACCAAGCCTTGGATGACTAAAAAGCTGCAGAACCTGCTCCGGGAGAGGAGCACCGTCTTCAGGGTTGGTGATGGGGTGCTGTACAGCGCTGCCAGAGCCAACCTGAAGAAAGACATCAGAGAGGCCAAGGCTGCGTATAGAAGGAGGATCAAGGACTGTTTCCAGAGCATATCATGAACTACAGACCCAGCAGCCTCACAACGGACCATGGAGGTGCCTCATTAGCAGAGGAGCTTAACACCTTCTTCTCCCGCTTTGAGGTGCAGCCACCAGAGATGGACATCCGACACCCACCAACCCACAGCAGCCACGTTCTGACGTTGGAGGAGCAGCAGGTGAGACAGGTGCTGAAGGATTGTGTGGATCAGCTGGCTGGGTCTGTACCACCATCTTCAACCGGTCCCTAAGCCAGGCTACTGTCCCTCCCTGCCTGAAGTCCTCCACAATCGCCCCCTCCCTACGAAGTACACCATCAGTGGACTGAACGACTATCGCCCGGTGGCACTTACACCCATAGCCATGAAGTGCTTTGAAAAAGTGGTGTGGGTCCACATCAGTTCCTGTCTTCCCCCTAGGTTTGACCCTCACCAGTTTGCCTATTGAGCTAACAGGTCCATGGAGGATGCCGTGGCTACAGCTCCCCACTCTGCTCTGAAACAGCAGGGGAGCTACACCCGGCTGCTTTTTGTGGACTTTAGCTCTTCATTTAAAACCATCCTCCCCAGCAGATTGGTAACTAAATTGTTAGACCTGGGAATGTCTCACTCGATCTGCTTCTTGTATTTCCTGACGGACCACTCCCAGAGGGTGAAAGTGTTCCCCCACCTCTCCTCAACCATCAGCCTCAGCACCAGCTCCCCCCAGGGCTGCATGCTGAGCCCCCTGCTGTTCACCCTTTACAGTCATGATTGTGCAACCCTCCTCCACAGTAACAGCATCATACAGTTTGCGGACGACACTACTGTGGTGGGGCTCCTCTCTGGGGTGATGAGACTGCATAACGGGATGAGGTGGAGCGACTGTCAGTGTGGTGTCAACAGAAGGGTTCAAGGATATTTATTGTCAATGCATTTCTGCCTTGAAACTTTGTTGGCACTTCCAAAAAAAAAACATAGTATAACAAAACAAAAGTACAAAAATATTATATATATATATATATATATATATATATAGAAGTAAATGGAGCAAGTATTTCAAAAAGTGTAAACTGTAGTAGTGCAATGAGGTGCAGCGTCTGCTTTAAAGTGTCTGATGCAAGTGAAATGCTCGGTATGAAATGGTTATTGCACATTAAGAACAATCTGATCCTGAACACAACCAAAACAAAGGAGATTATTGTGCACTACAGAAGGAAGAAGACAAACATTCAGCCACTGCTCATCCCAGTGGACTCTGTGGAGAGGGTTTCTGATGTTCGCTTCTTGGGTGTGTACATTAAAGGCATTATGGAGGATTTTTTTTTTTGTTTAATTTGTCTGATTCACATAAAATGAATATACTGACCTTTAGTGGACTTGTATGTATGGTCTCTAAAATAATGAAAATAAATAAATAAATAACTGTGGACATGGCAGGACCTGAATAACATCAGCCAATCAACGCGCTCGGACCGAGGCGTTTGGTTTGCTCCCTTTCCTGTCAATCAAAAATCTTCCGGCTCAGGCCAAGTTACGTAGATTACGTACGCCTTGGACTTACGTGTTTTGTGTATGTGTTGCTTTGGTATAGCTTCGAAGTTAGCTGGCGACTTGTTTTGCTCATCTTTTTTTACATAATGGCAGATAAAGATCCAGGGGGACCCAGCCGTAAAAGACAACTTCACGAGTCCTACGCAAGTTTCTGGAGGGGGGCGTTTCTTCGTAAATGTTAAGAGGGGAGAGGTTAGAGGGGGGTTAGGAGAGGTTGTATGTGTGCATGCGCATGCTACGTTCAAAGTCGTAGGAAATTAAATCTCCTCTAATGTCTTTAAGGACAACCTGACCTGGAGTGCAAACACAGCAACCACTGTGAGGAATTCACAGCAGAGATTGCCCTTCCTGAGGGTCGTCAGGTGCAGCAACCTGCTGGTGGCCTTCTATCACTGCTCCACAGAGAGCATCCTGACCTACTGCAGGCAGGAGGGTCATCAGTACGGCACCTGTTTGAACTTCTGCCATCAGGTAGACGTTACAGAGCACTGAAAACAAAAACAAACTAAGAAGTACTTTCCATGCAAATGCCATTTATGCACTAAGGACACATCAAACAATTCTCGTCTTACAGTTTTTTATGATTGTATGAACACTAAAAACAAAAGGACTGCATAATTATCAACACCTTACACTCAAGGAGCAAAACACTGGACCAGATTTTCACCACTATAAACACAAAATCAGCCTCACACTTTTTGCAAAACAGTACACACACAGTGATTTACCAAACACTAAACACACGTGTTACATTAGACACAGAAGTACATCATGATGTCGCCTCCTTGCAGTTCCAAGGCACTCACTGACAGATCACTACACCCATGAGCCAGCTGGTTAAACACACACATCAGGAATGCAAACACACGATTACTTTATTGTAGACACACCAATCAGGTTTGAGCACAATAAAAACACCATCATGCCGATATGGGCCCTTACAACACAGATCACATTGTCACGTTTTTGGACCAATCGCACAATCTCATCACAGCAATTAACCAAATGCTCCAGATGCACCACATTGCCATCTAGGTCAATGTGTCATTCCACCGCTCTGCTCTGGTCCTGAACTTGCCTGGAAAATCCAGACTGACTTTATTTATGTATTAATATAAATACAAATAAAGGCAGTCTGGCATTGCGATGATAGGAGACGATTTCAAAAAGGAGGGGCTAACGAATGCAGCTTGAACGAGAAAGAACCAATCAACGTAACACGGATGTGACACACAAACAAATCGACCTTGAAGTCCATGTAGTCCAAACAACAATGGCATGCAGCCGAGAAAGCGTCGCGGTGAATGATTACTGCCGTTTTTGTCACAAAAATCTGCGAATACATGGGGTACTCTCAAGTACAACACTTATTTTTGAAAAGGCTACGCAACAAAAGACTCCTTCCGAACAATGAGCAGTGTTAGGAATAACTTTAAATCGGAGCCAAACCAAGTCGGTGCGTATGTGTAAAAGTTGCTTAAATTTACTCACACGTTTGGAACGGGATTTTCCTCTGTACAAACAATGGCAAGAAGCCGAAAGTAATGAGCCATCCACTGCCTCCTCATCATCGGAAACATCAAGTGAAAAGAGGCAACGACTAACGCCATCCAAAACGCCAAGAGACCACAAAAAGATTCGCTTTGGCCCCCCTCCTCTCTCTCTCTCTCCTTCTTGTTTTACGGCGGTGGCCCCCCTCCTCCTCCTCTGGCATCATCTTTATTGGTAATCCAGGCGCTGAAGATGACGCAGCATTAACTCCCGCCTCCCGTGCTATGATTGGTCGTACCAAACTGTACCGGGAGGGAAACGCGATTCAATTCGCACAATACCAAACTGACTCTCCTGTATCTCCTAACATGGAGATAGGAGATTAGATGGAGATTCAATTTGGATTTTCCAAGCTAGTCCTGAACTGGTTTCAACACCATCCACAGTTTACAGTGCTGTACCTTCCACCATATTCTCCATTTCTAAACCACATCCAAGAGATTTTCTCGGCATGGTGGTGGAAGGTTTATGATCTCCGGCCTCAGGCTCAGGCGCCCTTCATTCAGGCCATGGAAGAGGCCTGCGACCAAATCGACGTCGCAGCAGCAAGGATGGATCCGTCATTCAAGACAGTTCTTCCCACGTTGTCTTGCCAATGAGGATATTTCCTGCGACGTTGTTGAAATTCTCTGGCTAGATCCAGTTAGGTGAAGAGATGTGTAGTATTTCACTTATTTTATTGGATTTCTTTTTGTTTTCTTCTTTTACTTTACAGTTCTTTTAACCTGTACTGGTAGAACAGTATTTTTATTTGTCTATTTTCTGGGCTTACAGTGTTTGGACATGTTTTGTTGTGATTGTCTATGTTGACTGATTTCAGTTATATAAAAAGAAACAAATGATATTTTCAATAGTCTGCAGCATTGATCTTGTGATGTGTTTGGTGAATTTACCAAGTTGTATATTTGAACTTTCTCTGTGTACTTCACTTACAGTGATCTAATCACTGAGAGGTAGAATTACGATAAGTGTTTTAGGTCAAACGCAGCAGTGTGTAACTGATTCAGACAGAATTAAGCCTTATGAAATGTGTGTGTTTCATTTGGTAACATAATATGGTTTTTAGAAATGTGTGTACAGTTTTTACAATAGTGTTTCATTTTGCACAAGATCTGAGGCTTGCTGCATATTCTGTGTGTGCTTGTGTTAATTTTGTGTACTGTTTTAAAATTCCGAGCCCTGTTTTTAAAATCGTGTTTAAGCAATCGTAAAAAACTGCAAAGAGTTTCATTGGGTTTTTTTATGAATGTTTTTATATTAATGGTGTTGCATGTTTTTGTGTTTGTTTTTTTATGTTATTTTATTTCATGATGCACTTTGACTGCACTTTTAAGTTCTTAGTTCTCATACAGAGACAATGAAGACAATCTGATTCTGATTCTGAAAATGAACCTTTGTGTTGTCAAACTTTCCACACGTCAGATTCTCCTGATGTTAGAGCCTCCAACGTTGGTGAAATGTCGACCAAAGACTGTATTCTAGTAGAAACATAGATCTATCCATACAGGGTGCCCCCCAAAAATGTATACACCTTTTAGCAGCTGATAACTAACTAACCTCACACCACTAGACTTCTTTTTATGGGGATACCTAAAAGTCTACGCAATGAGACCTGCAACAGTCACTGAATTGAGAGCAACCATTGAACGTGAATGCATGCAAATACCAAGGGAGTTGTTTCATGATGTGTGCTATTCCATCGCTTTGCGTTGTCGGCAGTGTCTGAACCAGAACGGACGTCAGTTTGAGAACAGGCGGTGATAAAACAACAGAATGATATTTGTAAATTCTTTAACATGTTAAAAATTAAACAAATTAAAATAAACACCTAGTTTACAAGTATTTAAAGTGTGTATACATTTTTGGGAAACCCTGTCTACACTTACAGGAACTTTGAGAAATCCTTGTGTGTGTGTGTGTGTGTGTGCGTGCGTGCGTGCGTGCGTGCGTGCGTGCGTGCATGTGTGTGTGTGTGCTAGCATGCTAACAGCCTCTAATTAACTTGTTGAAAATTATTTCAATCAGTATTTTAACTGAAAAAAGAAAGATAGATGAATACTACTACTACTAATAATAATAATAAATGTTATTTCTGTAGCACCTTCAAACTGCAGCAACAATAAAACCTGAAAGAAACTTTGAACACAAAGAGAAAGAATCCAGCAACACTCAGTTGTGTCTGACAGTAAATGGATTTAATTAAATGACATGGGTCAGCCTCACAGGTTCGAGGATTTCAGATGCACACCAGAGATACATAAGCAGATTTTTGTTTAATTCATCAGGTTCCAAACTTTAGTTTCTATCAGTGTGTTTGTAAGAATCACATCAGGAAACTTTCACTGATACAAATGACAAATGAAAAAAAAAAACAATAAAATTTTCCCAGTTTCAAAAAATATGTTTGCAAAAAAATTTAACCTTTTTTTAAAACATTACTTTTAAAAAATAAGAAAAGTCTCATTAAATATTCTTCATTTTGAATTTTAAATTCCCAATTTATTTGTTAAGCTCTTAATTCATTTTTTTTCTTCATCTGGATGTTCTCATCAGACCCATCTCTGCTGTCGTCATCAGACTAGAGTCTGCCGTCAACATCAGACCTGCCTCTCCTGGCATTAAACTTGCCTCTCCCGCCATTAAACTTGCCTCTCCCGCCATTAAACCTGCCCCTCACACCATTAAACCTGCCTCTCCCGCCATTAAACCTGACTCTTCCACCATTAAACCTGCCTCTCCTGACATTAGACTTGTCTTTGCTGTCTTCATCAGACTTGTCACTGTCGTCGTCATCAGACTTGCCTCTCCTGCCATCAGATTTGTCTTTGCTGCCCTTAGACTTGCCTCTCCTGCCATTAGACTTGTCTTTGCTGTCTTCATCAGACTCGTCACTGCCACTGTCATCAGACTCGTCACTGTCATCGTCATCAGAGCTGTCATTGCTGCTGTCATCAGAGCTGTCATTGCTGCTGTCATCAGAGCTGTCATTGCTGCTGTCATCAGAGCTGTCATTGCTGCTGTCATCAGAGCTGTCATTGCTGCTGTCATCAGAGCTGTCATTGCTGCTGTCATCAGACTTGTCTCTGCTGTCATCAGACTTGTCTCTGCTGTCATTAGACTTGTCTCTGCTGTCGTCATCAGAGCTGTCATTGCTGCTGTCATCAGACTTGTCTTTGCTGTCATTAGGCTTGTCTCTGCTGTCATTAGACTTGTCTCTGCTGTCGTCATCAGAGCTGTCATTGCTGCTGTCATCAGACTTGTCTTTGCTGTCATTAGACCTGTCTCTACTGTCGTCACCAGACCCATCATTGCTGTCGTCATCAGATTTGTCTTTCCTGCCGTCAGATCCATCATTGCTGCTGTCATCAGACTTGTCTCTGCTGTCGTCATCAGAGCTGTCATTGCTGCTGTCATCAGAGCTGTCATTGCTGCTGTCATCAGACTTGTCTCTGCTGTCATTAGACTTGTCTCTGCTGTCGTCATCAGAGCTGTCATTGCTGCTGTCATCAGACTTGTCTTTGCTGTCATTAGACCTGTCTCTACTGTCGTCACCAGACCCATCATTGCTGTCGTCATCAGATTTGTCTTTCCTGCCGTCAGATCCATCATTGCTGCTGTCATCAGACTTGTCTCTGCTGTCGTCATCAGAGCTGTCTTTGCTGCTGTCATCAGACTTCTCTCTGTCGTCATTGGCGTCATCAGGGTCATCATTTGCCTCTTCTGTGTCGACACAAGGTGCAAAATGAAAACAAATACATGTGAAACTGATGCAAACTGATGTGAAATGACCACAAAGACACAAAATTACTCAAAGCAAATAGAAAAGCACAAACAAATAAACACAAATAGAGGAAGATTTAGTGCAAACATTAAAACACACAAACCAATAAAATAGAGATGCAGAATGAATGCAAAAAAGTGCAGAATGTCCAAAAAGACACAAAATGACTAAAAAGAGAATGAAAGTGATTTCAACAGATGAAAAATGAACCCAAACAGGAGACACAGCAACAGTCGAAACAAACACAGAGGCCACAAACCAACAAAGAGACACAAACTGAGATCAGAGACTCACAAAGAATCAAACTAACTGGAGTCAAAGAAGCTGTTGATGTTTCTGGATGCATCAGAAAACACCAAAACCACAGATATGAAACCGTTGTCTCACCTTCAGGGCTGCTGTAGCCGATGCTGTCGTGGAGGGGTTTGGCGATGAACATAGCTTGAAAAAATGACAGAGTTTGTAATTAAACTATTTCCAGACAGAGTACATTAGGTTGTTTAGGTAATTGCCATGCAGACAAATAAATGTGTATAACGTGTATGTACGGTTATACAGGAACCTGTGTTTACAAATGTAGCACATAAAAACACAGAAACAGAAAGATGATGAGTGCATGAATGTGAATTTGTTATCATTTCGATTCCAAATTGGAAAATGATTTATCAGTGAAAAGTAGCTCAAACCAAAGAATTTTTATCTGAAGTTCCCGAAACACACCGAGAGTAAACCGGACGGTCCCAGTGGAGAGCGATTCATAGTAGCAGTAATCAGGGCTGCACGTTTAGAACAAGGCAATGGCCCAATAATTAGAGCCACAGGTATAAAGTGAGACATACTAGCACTAATCAGGACTGCAGCAATAAAATAAGGCAGAGTAAGCATTCAGTGTATTTACCAATGCCAGCGTCTTCATCTTTAGACTCTTTGACCTCGTTATCTGCCGACACAAAACATCAGAACAACACTTTAACAACACTGAACGAATGCAGCAGATAAGTCTGAGTGAATTAAATAAACATTACTGTCAGAGAGATTAGCAGCATCTCTGGAGACAAACATGATGCATCAACATGGAGGTTAATCAGCCAATAAATAAATATCACCAATATCTTACTGCTGCTGCATCACTTATGTACATACACATGTGGAGATCATACATCCAGCATCTTTATTCCAAACTAAGAGATTATTAGGGGTGAGGTGGAGATTGTTAACTTCAACTATTGATTAATTTCATCATCGATTAACCTGCTCATCATTTTTTCCATCAGTCAACTGATTGTTTGGTTTGTAAAAACCTGAAAATTTTTGTCAGATTGTAAATACGTTTTTTTAATGGTTTGAACTATTGGTTTGATTAATAATGAATAACTGAAGGTATAAAATGTTTTAGTATTGTCAGAAATATTGTCTTTATGTGTTTGATTTGTAAAAATGTACATTTGTAAAGTAACTAAAACTGTTAGAAAAATGTAATGAAGTATCTGAGCTGTATTTCAGTAAAGTACTGTAACATGGCAGCCTGTGGGGGGCGCCACTACTGTACAGGCTATGCAGAGATGCAGCGCTCTGATTGGCTACTCTATAATAATATTTTTTAGAAGCTTAAAAGTAAATTAATAATGTGTAATGAATAATACATATGAACTTACACTGTTAATGACAGTGAGTCATATTTAGGCAGGTTTTAATGTTCAGTGTACAATAAATAATCAATATTAATAAACACACAGCTGTTAATGGCAATAGGTTAACTGATTATCGATGCTGTCATATCTTACTGTGAGCATCAGCCAAGAGAGAAACGGCAGCCAAGGCCAGAACCAGCAACACAACAGACCTGCAACGCAAACAGACACACACAGATTTGACTACAGCAGGTGATTTGACTGCAGCAGGTGATCTGACTGCAGGTTTGGATGTTGTTTTGTTGTTTTATTTGCATATGTTTTTCTGATTCCATGTTCATACAGAAGCTATTTAAAGTTTAGCAAAGTTCTGTGAAGTTCTTTTTACAACATGTGACTGAAACAGGTCAAGCTGAAGGAGGCGGAGAATTAAACTCCTCCAGGTTTAAAGTGAATCTAAACTCACCGTCCCAGCATGTTGTTGTTGTTGTCGTTGATCGAAGATCGACTGGAAACTTTGTGAGTAGGAGCTTCAAGTCCTGAAGTTCTAGATTTGATGTTAAACTGAGCTGCAGCTTTATATTCTCAGACTGTGGATCCCGCCTCCATCAGCCTCATCCTTCCGGATCGCCTTAAATCAAACTCACATTTGCATCAAAACGTTCTGTGGTCATGTTTTGTTTTTGAATCTGCATTAAAATGGAAACTTTAACGAGTGACTTTTGAACACACCCTGCTTTGTTTAAACTATTTTCAGACCTAATTTACTCATCAGGTTGTTCAGGACAGTTTGAACCTTCAGTTTCAGCTTTTCAATAAAATAATGCAACAGGTGTTGTCCATAAACAATTAAATCAACTGAATTAATTTAATTAAAATACAATCAAACTAATTTAACTGAACTCAATTAAAAACAGTGAAGTTGTCATATCTCAAATGTGTAGAGACACAGGGGATACTTTAGAATAAATACATTTATAGTATAAATTTTATATGTATATATGATATGATGTGAAGCATGGTGGTGGCAGCATCATGAGAAAGAGTCTTTTTTGTTGAAGCTTCAGCAGACAAGTCATTTTATATTGACCCTAATTCAATGCACTGATGGGAAGTTCAGCTCTTTTCAGAGAGCTGGTTCTTTCTCCCAAACGATTCCTAATGTGTTATTATTTCTAGCCTCATATTTTAGCCTGACCTGGCAAATTTGAACGATTTGTATGTTGATAAATCCTTTTGCATTCAGCGTTCGTATGAGAAGCCTCATAATTGCCTCATTTTGTGCATTTGTTCTGTTACAAGGAGGCATTCTTGCTTTTGTTTAATATTTTAATCAAACTTTTTTGCATAAAAAACAAATGAACGGGTGTGTAGATATATCCATGGATGTGCTGAGACACATCATCAGTGATGCTTCCTGAAATCATTGGGTGTTTCTGGTCTCTCAGCATCAGACACCCTTCTTCAGGGGACCCAGTTGGGGCTGATCAGACCCTGACTTGTGTCCCAGCACCATTGACTCACTTCTCCGACCTCTTGATCCAGATCCACCTGGAGGCTCTTCTCTGCAGCCTCTATGGTGGACTTGATGGTTCTCTTTTTCACAGATTCTGTGATGCCAAGCAGGGTGTAGGTCTTGCAGAGGAAGTGGGCCGTAAAGCCAATGCCAGTGCTCCCCTCCAAGTCATTGTAAGACTTCCCCGTCGTCCTGACAATTCAAAGGGCTTCAATGTGGAGCGCAGAACTCGCCAGCCTGATGTCACTGACTGAACAATACAGAGCTTGCCTCATTTGGAGTTGGTGGAACGATGTTCCCAAAAGACAACAGCAAGGGGAAGGAAATTTGATTTGACACATGCTTGTACACAAACTCATCCACAAAACATACGCACACATACAGTAATCAGCATGTGTAATCTTTGTCCCCATCGACACCTGTGAGGAAACTTTTCTTAGTCCACAGTTCCCTGCCTCCCATCTGTGATATACTAACCCTCTTCCATGCAGTCCTGCCAGGGAACTGTTTGTTCCAGTAAGAGGACTTGCTTAGAGGAGGCGGATGTCAGCACCACGTCTGATCTCAAGGAGGTCGGTGTTATATGCTGTGGAAACATGAGCTGCCTGCCCAAGTCAACTTGCAGCTCCCAGTCGATGAGAGAAGGTCACCTGTAGATGTTGGCTGTAATCGTGTCTTCTCTCCATCTTTCATGAAAGGTATTATCTGTGGGCTGTGGGCTGATTTCAAGTTAAAAATGCACAAAAATGGACCTTTGTCTTGTCAAACTTTCCACACATCACATTCTACTGATATTAGAGCCTCAAAAGTTGGTAAAATTTCGACCAAAGATTGTATTTTAGTAGAAATATGGATCCATGCATATAGATGTACCCCTTCAGGAACTTTATGGAGACACTAAACCAGCCTGGATTGGAGATTTGAATTTGGATCAGAAAATAAAACCTCAGAACAGAAGCGGCTGAAAGTTCAACCAAGGACAGAAACAAGAAACACTGAAGAGAGAAATAAATCAGTGTGTGTGTGTGTGTGTGTGTGTGTGTGTGTGTGTGTGCGTGGGCGGGTAACTATAGGGGTTGTGGGGACCTAAGAAGATACCATTTTCTGCATTTAACTATCAAAGTGAGGACATTTTTACAAAGTGAGGACATTTTGGCCGGTCCTCACTTTCAAACAGCCATGTTTGAGGGTGAAGACTTGTTTTTAGAGAACAGGTATAAATTGAGGTTTGGTTAGGGTTAGGGTAAGGATTAAGTTTAGGCAATCAGTTGTGATGGTTAAGGTTAGGGTAAGGCTCTAGGAAATGCATTACGCTTATGGATGTCCTCACTAAGATAGAAGTACAAACATGTGTGTGTGTGTGTGTGTGTGTGTGTGTGTGTGTGTGTGTGTGTGTGTGTGTGTGTGTGTGTGTGTGTGTGTGTGTGTGTGTGTGTGTGTGTGTGTGTGTGTGCTAGCATGCTAACAGCCTCTAATGAACTCGTGTTTGATAAATCAGCAACCGTTAAAGGACTCGCGTTAAAACTGAAACTGTTCAGATGAAAAAACAACAATTTATATCTCAGTAGTTTTTAGATTTTTTAGTTTTTAGAAGCTTGATTTATAAAAAATTTTATTTTTTTCTATTGTTCAAGAAACTATAATAATAGTAATAATCAGAATAATATGGCAAGTTTATTTCTACAGCATAATTCATGAACAAGGTAATTCAAAATGATTTACAATGGCAAAGAAATTCATTACAAAGATGATTTAAAAGGTAAATATTAAAAGCATTAAAATCATAGAAATAAAACACAATTTAAGCAATAAAATCAATATGAAATGTCATGATAATTAAAACAAAGAAATTAAAACTCAGATAAAGAGAGAGAAAATGAAATCCCTTTAAGAGTGACAGTGTCGTGCTGGTATTTAGGCAGTCATTCATCAAAGGCAACAGGAAATCAGTCTGTCGCCTCGATTTAAAGGAGCTGAGAGTGTCAGCAGACCTGGAGGTTTCTGGAAGTTTGTTCCAGATATGTGGAGCATAAAAACTGAAAGCTGTTCTCCATGTTTGGCTCTGACTCTGAGGACAGAGAGCAGATCTGTACCAGAGGACCTGAGCGATCTGGATGGTTCAGATACTAAAAGGAGGTCACTGATGCACTTTGGCTCTAAGCTATTCAGAGCTTTATAAACTAACAAAAGTATTCTGCCCAGCCAAAAAATAGTCACACACTCTAATATTTTGTTGGACTGGCTTTAACTTTGAGTGTGGCACTGTGGCATCGTTTCAATAAGCTTCTGTAATGTCACAGCATTTATTTTTGTCCACAGTTGCATTAATTTTCTACCAAGATCTTATATTGATGATGGGAAAGTCAGACCGCTGAGCAAAGTCTTCTCCAGAACATCCCAAAGATTCTCAGTGGTTCTGAGGTCTGGACTCTGTGGAGGACAATCCATCTCATCTCCCTGATCCACTCATTCTCAGTGTGAGCCCATGAATCCTGGCATCATCATCTTGAAACATGTCCATGTTATCAGGAAGAAAACCTCCACTGATGTACAGACCTGGTCATTCAGTATCTTCAGGTATCAGCTGATCTCATTCTTTGGGAACATAACGTTGGTGAACCTGACCAACCCCAGATCATAACCCTAACCCCCACAGGCTGGTAGACACTAGCCATGATGAGTTCATCACTTCATCCTCTCTTCTTACCCTGATGCCCCCATCACTTTGGAACAGGGTAAATCTGGACTCATCAGACCACATGACCTTCTTCCATTGCTCCAGAGTCCAATCTTTATACTACCTAGCAAACTGAAGCCTTTTTTCCTGATCAGCTTCACTGATCAGTGGTTTTCTTAGAGCTACAGCTGTTTAGTCCCAATCCTTTGAGTTCCCTTCACATTGTTCATGTAGAAATGTTCTTACTTTCACTATTAAACAGTCACGAGTTCTACTGTTCATTTCCTACAATCATCCAAGAGTTTGTTTCGACCACATTTCTTCCTCAAAGATGATGGCTCTCCACTATCCTTCAGGTTTTAATAATGTGTTGGACGGTTCTTAACTGGATTTTAGTGGTTTCATCTCCTCAGTTGTTTTCTTTGCTTGATGCAGGCCAATAATTTGACCCCTCTGAGACAGATTAACATCTTTTCATGACCACAGAATATGTCTTCCAACATGGTTGTTTAAGAAATGAGAAGCTCCTCACTGCATCAGATAGGGTTCAATAAGTTGTTGCAGCTGAAACGTATTCATCACTGCAGTAATTATCAAATGGAAGCCTCTTACCTATTAGTTTAGTTAATATGGTTTTGAAAGGTCAGGTCTGAGTCCATGACTACACCCAGATTTGTGACCTGATGAGTGTTTTTTAATTTTAATTACTGAAGCTGTTTGCTGACATTTAATAGCTCCTCTTTAGCTCAGTTTTGAGCATGTTTACCTGACACAGTGATAATAAAAATAATACTCATCATCATAATAACAATAATAATGGTTATTTCTGCAGCACCTTTAAACTGCAGCAACAATAAAAAACTGTGAACACAAAGAGAAAGAACTGAGTGATACTCGGGCGTGTGTGACAGTAAATGGATTTAATTAAATAAAGCAGGTCAGCCTCACGTGTTCAAGGTTTTCGGTCTGATGTTTTTGGTATCAGCAGCAAACCAGAGAAACAAAAGCAGATTCTTTTTATTGATCAGGTTCCAAACTTTAGTTTTTATCAGCGTGTTTATAAGAATCACATCATGAAACTTTTACTGAAACAACTACAAAACTTTCCCAGTTTAGAAAAATACGTTCACAAAAAATTTGTAACCTTTTTCACACCTTTTTCTTTAAACATACTTCATTTTCCTAATGTTTATGTTAAACTCTTTATTCAGATTATTTATTCTTCATCTGGATGTTTAAATATTTCAACTGAATTCTTTACATCTATTTATAAATGAACTTTTTCATTCATAAACGTTTTTCATAACTTGCTTGTAAATTTAGATTTTTTTAATTAGTTTTTTGTTTGTGTTTTAATTACGTTTTAACTGTGTTTTGTATTTGCTGCTGCCTGTCTTGGCCCAGGATTCCCTTGCAAAAGAGGTTGTTCATCTCAATGGGATTTCTCCTGGTTAAATAAAGGTTAGTAAAATAATTTGGTGTTTTTCTTCACCTTGACTTGTGAACTTGATATCTTTATTCTTCCTCAAATATTCCATTTTTTATTGTTTTCTCGCTAAGTTAAAGTTCTTCTTTATTTTCCATGTGGACTCTGCAGAAAACAATGTCTGCTTTGTTTCTTCCTCCAGTTTTTTTTTTTTTTCAATCTGCAGGTTTTATTTCTTTTGTTAGAGCTGACGTGGCCTCCAGCCTCCTTCTGAGCTACTGATTTGGTTGTCAGTGGTTGAACTGGTTGATCAGATGTTTCTGTTGAGAAAACCCCTTCATCTGTAAGAAGAGACAACAAAACACGTCAGAATCAGACATTTATTTCCTCTGACATTCTTTTGTCTGCCATCTCATGAATCTGTTTGCTGGAGCCAAAGACGAAGTTCTTTGGCAGAAATCTGAGAATTTCTAATGTTTTCACTCGTGGAAGAAAGCAGGTGACCTGTGTATCCATTTTAAAGGTTCGAAATCTCCAGAAATAAAACAGACATCAAATGGCGGAAAAAATGCAAAATATTCAACCAGGTTTGTGTTGTATCTTCATAAAGTTCCTGTAGTGTCTATATATGGATCGATTCATACTTCTACTAAAATGCAGTCTTTGGTCCACATTTCACCAATGTTTGAGGCTCTAACATCAGTAGAATCTGATGTTTGGAACGTCTGACAAGGCAAGGTTCCAGTAACCTGGCAATAGCCAGATTAATAATTGTGTAGTACTTGATAGTACTCCACAATATCAATCTGGGACCGCTCCATGTAAATCCGTTCGGAGGAAAGAGACACGGATTGGACAATGCAACAGCATGTCCCGCCTCTGACAGGTTTGTTTTTAGCCAATCACGGCAAACTTTAATATGTCGTCATCGGGTTGCGCACAGGTGCTATGGTGTGGTCAAAGTAAAACAGACTTAATAGCAGCATCTACATGATCGCAGTGTTTCCCCTCCTATATGACCGATGAGGCGGGCCTCCTCACTGGTATAGGCCACTGCCTCACTACAATTTTGCTGAAATTGCCGCCTCACTGGTCCGCGCCCCCAAAAAAACAAACGGAAAGCACCAAGCCACCGGAGCTGTCATTTTTAACTGTCCGCTGGCTGCTCTCCCCCGGTCTCCCCCGCTAGCTGGTCGGCTAACACCTGCCGCCGCTTGTCTGCCCGCACATTATCCCGCCCCACACACGAATACTGCTGCGTGATTGGCCCTAACCAACTTGGTGCTGTACGAAAAGTGAAGGCGGGAAACTGTCCTAAACAAGTCAAAATTGACCAAAATGTTGTGAAATGTTTTACTCCGAATTTGTCCAAAAGAAGATAAAAATTGTACAAAAAACTTCAAACTGTCAAAAGGAATCAAAAATGTTTTAAAACTTATCCAGAATGAGTCAAACTTCTAAAAATAACACTAATCAAAGATTGTCTGGTCTTTAATATTGGGAGAAAGTGCAAAATTATCAAAGGAGGCTGGTAGTGTTCCTCCAAAATTTCTGTAAGAATACATATATGGATGGATCCATATTTCCACTAAAACACAGTCCTTGGCTGACATTTCACCAACTTTTGAGGCTCTAACATCGGTAGAATCTGATGTGTGGTTCCAATTTCTTGCCATTTGGTCTTGAAACTTCTACAAAATAAGTCAAAATTGTCCTAAAACAACTAAAGACTTGTTCACATTGAGTAAAACCTGTTCAGAATTTAGAAAGATTTGATCAAAATGATTTGAAACATGTCCAGAGTTACTCAAAAATGTTCAAAACTAGTTATAAACCTGTTCAAAATGAGTCAAAATTTACTTGAAACCTAGCCCACATCATTTAGATAATCTAAAATGACATTATTGAATAATTATTGGACTTTGAAAATCGAAGAAAGTGCAAAATGTTCCAACCAGGCTGGTGTTGTGTCTCCAGAAAGTTCCTGTAAGCTTATATGCATGAATGGATCCTTATTTCCTGGAATTTGATCTATGACATAACAAGGTTTAAGTTTTAAGCTGTTCAGACATAACAACATGTATGACTGGTTTTACTGAATGTTCCCAAACAGGTTTTTAACTTTAGCATGAAAACAACAAAAAGCAGCCTGTAACTCTGCATATCTAACACCCACATCTAGACCTCTATGAACACCAACATCTAGACCTCTATGAACACCAACATCTAGACCTCCATGGACACCAACATCTAGACCTCCATGGACACCAACATCTAGACCTCTATGAACACCAACATCTAGACCTCTATGGACACCAACATCTAGACCTCTATGAACACCAACACCTAGACCTCTATGAACACCAACATCTAGACCTCTATGAACACCAACATCTAGACCTCTATGAACACCAACATCTAGACCTCTATGAACACCAACATCTAGACCTCTATGAACACCAACACCTAGACCTCTATGAACACCAACATCTAGACCTCTATGAACACCAACATCTAGACCTCTGTGGACACCAACACCGAGACCTTTATGAACACCAACATCTAGACCTCTATGGACACCAACATGTAGACCTCTATGGACACCAACATCTAGACCTCTGTGAACACCAACATCTAGACCTCTATCTATAACATCAGGTTCTGTTTCCTCCCAATGAGTCCACATCAACCTTTAGTCTAAATATCTAAAAACTTGAACCTTGTATGGTCAAACTTTCCACACATCAGATTCTACTGATGTTAGAGCCTCAAAGGTTGGTGAAATGTCGACCAAAGACTGCATTTTCGTAGTAAGTATGGATCCATCCATTTATATATACTTGCATGATTTTCATGGGGACACAATAGTAACCTGGAGTGAAGATTTAGTACTGTTTTCCATTTTTATAGACCAATAATTAAAACTGTGTCCTCTGCTATTGATCCATTCAATCACTCTGATCTGATGAAACTTTTCTGTCTGAGTTCTCACCACATTTCAAGGCGAAAATAGAAAAATTCTCAGGTCTGAGAGCAGATGAAAGGAACTCTGCTGTACAAAGTGACTCAGTGTTTTTCGTTCTGCTATAATCAGGCTGTTGCTACCTTCACTGATGGCTCAACGGAAACACGCAGCTGCTGTTTCTCTGCTTTCTGGCGCCGTTGTTTCGTATCTGCAGCAACAAACTGCAGCTGAACAAGCATTTGACACACACACACAGAGTAAATCAGTGCTGTTTTCTGGGTGTCCCTTTGGGAAAAAATAAGCCGGACTCAGTTTCCTCTTGTGTCCTCTGGGAGGCGCTACAGACCACAAGCAGCTGAGACTTTAACGTTTGACAAGTAGTGAAATAATATTACACCAATTATCAGAAAAACAGCCGATCAGGCCGAGTGTGAAGCTGCTGATTGTCTGGTTCAGTTCAGACCACTGTTTCTGAAATAAAGGCCAGATTGTTTTCTGGTTTGTTGAATTACAAATAAGTTGCCATTTATATAAATGTAGTATAGATAACAACAGGGGTGGACTGGGGCAAAAAATCAGCTCTGGCATTTGTGGCCCAGACTGGCCCACAACATTAACGGTTGACTGAATCAAGCATTAATTTTTGAATGACAAAAAACTGACAGAGAGGTCGGATTTTCAGAACAAAAATTCAAAACCATCCCTAGAGACCTTTACAAACTTGTTGACAAGTTGGAAAAAAACCAATTACAATCCAGTAGAGCAGGAGTATTTAACTAAAATTCAGAGTGGTCCAGTCTGAGAAAATGTATTAAAGAAAAGGTCCAGAACATCATAACGCCAAACCTGAATTAGAGCGATAGCTATATGTTGATGTAACCTGCTTGTTTTATTAGCGTCTGCATGTAACCAATAACAGACTATCAAAACTAAATAAATTCAGTACGGTTAAAAAAACATTTGGCAACATTTTTTTTATAAATAACTTTTTATATAACTGTAAATCTTAAAATAATGTGCAGAACTTAAAAAAATGACTGAACAACCTGAACCAACTTATAGACATCGTTAACAATGCCTAAACCTGAAAAATGTAAACAATTGAACCAGGGGCGGATCCAGATTAATTTAAGTTGGGGGGCACAGGGGGGTACAACAGATATTTTAGGGGGGCCACCAAAAAGTTGTAAGAAAAATGAAAGCTGCTACCGACCTCTCGCTTTTACAAAGTATTTTTCATGTTTTTTTTGTCTCTTTAACCCAACAGGAAAGCTGTATATGACATTTTCATTTTGGACTGTTAACACTCAAATTCTGATGGACTTGTTTCCTTGTTTATGTGAATTACAGCATCATCAGCTGCAGCATCTGCCTGTTATGTAAAACTGGTAAGCTCAATGACAGAATCCTGAGGGCAATTAAGTGACAAATATTGTGCAAGAACAGCACTGTATACAACCCTGTCAATTTCCACTTCTTAGAATGTTTACTGACAATTATCACGCCTAAAATAAGAAATAATATTCTGTACTTTTAGCAACTAGTTCTCAGCTGTAAACCGGAAACATTATAGTGTTCTGTATGCTAATCAGTCTAAATCAAAATGAGTACTACCCAATACACAGTGAACAACAACAATCTGAACCCTTGATCTGTGGTAAAATAATCTGAAATGTTCTGTGCAGTAATGTAAATTTAAAATACAATAAAATACAGTAAGTAGCAGTCTGTACATTTAATAGTAAACCTGAGAACAATAATAAACAGTAACAATATTCCATATTCTTAAGTTGTTTAATAGTTCACAGCTCAGCAAACATCATCGTGTTCTGCATAGAAATCACTAAAAGCTGCTCTCAGTAATCTTTCACAGTGAGCAGATGTTCTTGTGTTGCAGGTCCATGGTCCAGACGTGGACATCGAACAGGCCGCGGGGGTCTGGCACCGTGGACTTCCTAGAGCACCTCCTCTTTTTGCATTCTTCATATGGGATGGAAATAAAGTAACGTTGGTTTAGCACATCGATCAAAGGCCTGTAGGTGTGAAGCAGGAAGCCCTCCACAATGAGGATGTGAGTCTCCTCCTCCTCAATGTGGTTGGACTTCAGGACCATCTCTGTGTCCAGGGTGTTATTAACGCCATGAGACTTCTCAAACTTCACCGGGTTCTCCAGCCACCCGTAGATCCTCCTCATCATGGCGTCCATGTCCAGAGCAGTGATGACATCGTACTGCTTAAAGCCATCTTCACCAACTTCAATCTGATCTTGGGGCTTGAAGAAGTCATCCTAATGAACCACGCAGCAGTTGGGCAGGTTCTTGATCAGGCGGTTGGTGAGGCTGGTTTTCTTTCCATCGGTTACGCCGCCGATGCCGATGATGTACTTCATGTTCTCAGATTGGTCAAAGCTCAGAAAAAGGGTCAAAAATGTCAACAGAAACCGGGTCAGGAGCGATCAGACGTGGAAGAAAGCTGAAAAAGAGAAGGTTGCAGCAGGAAACATCAACTACTGGAGTCCTCTATGACACTTGAGTTTAGTGAGTAAGGTAAGAGCAGAAAGGAAGCTGCCACTTGGACGCCGTTCTTCCACCCAGAGAGGACCTCTTTCTGCTGTCGCTGCTACACATACTGCCCTAGTGGAGGTTTTAGGTGGAATATTCCTTTTAACCAGCCCCTCAGGTCTCTTTGAGGATTTTGGATGGAATATTCGGTTAAACCAACATTTTAGGTGCATTTCCAGGGATTTAAGGTGGAATGTTCCTTTAAGGTGGATGTGTGAGGACCTTCTAGGTGGAATACTTCCTGAAACCAACCTTTTAGGTCAACAGTCAAAGATTTAAGGTGGCATATTCCTTTAAAACAACTTAAATTTCATGTTTTGATCATTATCAAGTGAGAAACCTCAATCCAGACTCCTCATAATGACGTTTGAGATTTATGCTGCTGTTATTTGTTTAGTCCAGACGAAAAGACAGAAATCCACAACTGTAATTTTATTTCAGGACTCGGTCATTAAATGTCAAAACAATCAATGTGACTCTAAAAACTCAACAGCTTTACAAACTCTAAGATTAAATTCTCCACAAGGATCCAAAATAAGTTGAACTTCTACATGAGAGCTTTAATTATTCTTCATCTACTTCCTGAAAGGTTTGGTCAATAAAAAGGACAAAAACTAATATTTTCAGCTGAACTAAAGACAGACTTTGTGATTTTTCTGCTCACATGCTGTGTTGTTGTAAGTTCAATAAAATCAGTGTTTGTCCTGTTTTCGTGCCGCTCCTCGGCGACCCAAGACAGCCGGTTGTAATGTTTTTTGAGCAACACACCATACTGTGACGTTTTTACAGTGAAGGTTCTACTGTGGAACCAGTTTGACATGTTCAGGTGTTCTTTGTGTGAAATCTCAGAGATTTCAGGGATCAGAAAGTGGTTTTCAACTTTCTTTGTGAACTTTCTGCTTCAACTTTAAACTAAATTTCCTTCACTAAGCCAGCCCTCTGGACTTCCAGTAAGCTGTGTTCCTATTGGCTGTCCAGGTGTCTGCTTGGTGTCTTTAGGAACACCTGAGCAGCTCAGTGTCTTCCTGCTTTATGTCTGCAGTCAAACATTTCCTCTGCTTCTCTTCACTGAACCGGGTTTGGGTCCGTTGCTTTAGTTTGTTCTTTAGGCGTTGGCTTGCAGCTTCCAGCAGTAAAATCGTCTTTAATGTGTTTCTTGGTGTGTTTTAGGGCTTTGTACTGGATAGTTGTCTTGGTAAATGTGGTTCTTTAGCCACAGTTAGCACATGGTGCTAATGTGTGCAGTGATTAGTGGATTTGGTGGAGCTGAGTTGTGTCTTTATCTTGGCTGTAGTGAGTCTTTAGAGGTCTTTGGTCGGACACATTCTGTGTTCTTGTTTGTGAACTAACGTTGGTTGTCCACAAGGTAAGAGTTCCTGTCCTGATTCTCTGTTTAAAGAGCTTCTCTGGTAGGTTGCAGGAGACTTTAGCGTTTGGGTTGTGCTAGTTTGGTTTTTGTATGGTTTCATTTAGACGACTATCTTGAGGCCCCTCCATGTGGTTTAGTGAGGTTTTCTGGAACAGTTCTACAAAGCAACCTGCAGCAGAAGAGACTTTGAGAGTTTTTAGGAAGTTCTGGAGACCAGACTTTAGAGCAGCAGAAACATTTGTCAGCAGTTTGAGCCAGAGAAGGAGAGTCTGTAGTTTTTTGGAAGAGTCGACTCATTAAAGGAGAAAACAGGAGATATTGTTGGTTCTTCTGTCATTCTGAATATAAATATTATGACATATATATATATATATATATGTATGTATAATTCAGAAAATGTGACTTTGAAAATTTAAATCAAAATGTAATAAGCTTTAGCCAGCTGTTCCACTTGCTCTGAATATTTTTGTTCTTGTCTTTGTCAAGCCCAAACCAAAATTTAATCCATATTCTGGCTTCATTACCGGCAACAGCGTCCATGGAGTGACCGGAAGTTAGCTGATCTAGTGGAAGTACTAATGAGGTCTGCTCTGGCACGGATCATTACCGTCACACATGTAGCTTTGAAAATAAATCTTCTACAAGACACAGAGCTGTAGCTCCGTTTCAGTGTGAGCTCTGTTTCTCTGTGTGACTGTCTGACTTCCTCTAATAAAACCCTCCTGTTCACTGAAAGCTGCAGCCACAGATGTATACCTGTATACTGATTCATATCTGTAGTCCTATCTACTGATTCTTATCTATACTCACTAGTCTGGTCTGATGCAGTCTGGATGATGACGTTTCTGAGTACGTGAGAACCAGGTACGGAAAATTACGTAATGAGAAACGGCCATAGTCTTCTTACCACAAAGGTACAAAGCTGCTCGTCTTCTCCTCTGGCATCAGAAAACATTTTCAAAGCTTCTTCAAATCCAAACGAAATACAATCAGAAGAAACTAACGTCATTGGTGCATTCAGGTGCAGTCGGACAATGAAGTTGCGTTCCGGAGCGTCAGAAATTGAAGTTTCAGTGATGTAACTTTCCAACGAAAATTTTTTTTAGGGGGGGAGCATGGGGTGGCCAGTCAGATCCCGGGGGGGGGGGGGGGGGATCCGCGGAAGATCCACCACTGAATTGAACACTTTCACATTTTTTCCCATCTTATATCTCTCTCCTTATATCCCTGCTGCTTAATGGGAGAACTGAGCTGCAGGTTGTCCTGTCAGTATTTTGAATCATGGTCTGAATGGTGTCAGGGTCGTTCTCAAACACATTTGGAGCTCATTGGTCAGTCTGGTACGATATTTAGTTTAGATTATATTCATAGTTGAGAAAACTGCCTCATAACTGTATGTTTAGCCGAACATAATCAGCATGTGCAGGGCTGCTTTCTTCTCGGTGTTGCATTATTTGTTTTTCTATCTACTCTGTCCTCTTGTCTGTCCTTTGCCTCTAAACTGTTTCCTACACACTGAGCTTTCTTAGCGGCTACAATGCAGAGATTTCATTGGCTGAGTATCGTCATGTGGGATGCCTGAATTGGTATGTAATTGGTCTGTGTGTTTCCTGAGCTGATAACCAACGGTATAAACACTGGAAAAGCTGTGCTGGGATAATAGAAGCGACCCGTGAAATTTAAAATGTCATTACAATTTACTGATTAGAGATACGGGGGAACCTGTTGACCACCCCCACTAGACACCACCAGGACAATGCCTGGTATGCCAGATGGCCAGTCCACGCCTGGATAACAATAATACATAACATAGATAATATTTACTACAGTTTACAGGAAAAAAATACGGCATCAATTTACATTTTGAAAGTAAAACAGGCCAAAACTGTAAATAATGCTCAGATCAATAACTAGCATTCTTTCACAATATGTGACTGTACAATTACACAGTTTTACTGTAAAAGGAGTATATGAGTCAGTTCCTTTATTTTAATGCAGGAAGTGGTATCTTAAGCTGTTTTTTTTCATTTAATGTCCTTTTATTTTGCGAGATGACGCTTCCCCTAGGTTGCAGTGCCACCTTTCCTGTTAAACATTTGATTTGAACAGAACAGTGTGTAGTGCAAAGAAAAGAAACCCACAAGTGAGAAACATACTTCAGCGTAGTTGCAGGAGACGAGCTCTGTTTGGTGTAATTTTTGATTAGTAGCCAAATTTAAAGTAGAGCTTTCAGAGGTGATTCATACCTGTACCTGTACATACAGGTGTGGTGCTTTGACAAGTGACAGGTGTGCCTGCATGAGTGTTCTGGACACGTCTGCAGACACTTGTCATACAGGTGTGTCTCCAGAGCAACCAGGAAGCAGGAAGACAAAAAGGTTTGGTGACATTAACAAACAAAAGGGGATTGAGATATATTTAGGTTCAGGAAACGTCTGACTCCTCCTGCAACAAAAGCACAAGATTAAATATTAAGAGAAGGAAATATTCTGATCCCACTGTAGAAAACTGTCATTTAAAAAAAAGGTACTGTAAAATACCTGAAGGAAACTGGAATATTATAGAAAATTACTGTAAAATGCCTGTAGAAAGCTGTAATATTATAGAAACTACTGTAAAATACCTGTAGAAAACAAAATCATTTCTTTTTAGTGCCACAAATTCCTGAATTCTGGTCAATCAGAGGTCAGAGGTCATGTTCAGTTTAGCTTTATTAACATCAGATAACAGAACAAACAGAAGACGTTTCAAACCGAATAAATCAAAGTAAAACACAGAAAAATGATGAACTGAGCAGCTGAAATACTGAAGTCAGCCGAAGTCCAGGAGCCACGTTCAACCAGAAAACACACATGTATACCAGAAAACACACATTCATACCAGAAAACACACATGCATACCAGAAAACACACATGTATACCAGAAAACACACATTCATACCAGAAAACACACATGTATACCAGAAAACACACATTCATACCAGAAAACACACATTCATACCAGAAAACACACATGTATACCAGAAAACACACATGTATACCAGAAAATACACATTCATACCAGAAAACACACATGTATACCAGAAAACACACATTCATACCAGAAAACACACATTCATACCAGAAAACATACATTTAAACCAGAAACAGACATTTATATCAGAAAACACACACATTCATACCAGAAACACACACATATATCAGAAACAAATACATTTATATCAGAAAACACACACATTCATACCAGAAACACACACATATATCAGAAACAAATACATTTATATCAGAAAACACACACATTCATACCAGAAACAAACACATTCATACCAGAAACAAACACATTTATACCACAAGCACACACATTTATACCAGAAACACACACATTCATACCAGAAACACACACATGTATAACAGAGACACCGTGTTGAAATCGTGACTTTTCCTGTTTGGTCTTGGATCAGCCGATTGATTGATAAACAGTATGAATAAAGTTGTGTTGAATGTGGCTCCTGGACACAAACAGCTGTGTTGGTTGTGAGTCAGAACATGAACCTGCTGTGTGTTTGTGTGTCTGTACGTGATCAGACGTGTGATAGATTACATGTTGTGTGTCTGAGTGTGTGTGTTTGTTGTGTGTGTTGTGTTAGATCTGGCGCCGGTTGGTCCTGGACCTTCTCTTGGACGTCCTTCTCACCACCACTGCTTTGGGTTGAGGGATGACGGGTTGCGGCGGGAGGGCGGGGCTTTGGACAACGTGGACGGGGCTCTGAGGCTTAGCTGAGCGAGAGCTGAACTTCTTCTTCCCGCCTTCGTCAGAGTCAACGCTGTCATCCTCTGAAAGAAAAACAAGATAAAACGAGAGATGAACACGAACATCTGGAGGAGAAAAGACATCTGGAAGACATTTACTTTGTAGCTGTTTTGTTTTGTGTCTCTTTATGGTTGTTTTGTGTGTCTTTGTATTTGTTTTGTGTCTCTCTGTAGTAGATTTGGGTCTCTTTGTGGTTGTTTTGTGTCTGTTTTGATTGATTTCTGTCTCTTTGCAGTCATTTTGTCTCTTTGTTGTTGTTTTGTCTTTGTGGTTGTTTTGTCTTTTTGTTGTTGTTTTGTCTTTGTGGTTTTGTGTCTTTGTAGATGTTTTGTGTCTCACCATCTTCTTCTTCCTCCACACTGTTAGCAGCAGCTGCAGCAGGCTCTGAAATCAATCAATCAATCAATCAATCAATCAATCCCCACAGATGTAATGATGATACTCAAGAGTGAAAAAGAAGGCGGGACCTACCAGGTGCTGTCACTTGATTGGCTTCTGGAGCTACAAGATGAAACCAAATGAACACATGAAGTCATTAATCAACACATGATGAATGAATGAATGAATGAACGAATGAACGAACAAACAAATGATTGAACGAATGTATGAAAGAATTAATGCATGACTGAAAAAATGAGTGCATGAATGAATTAATTTATTAATCAACACGACAACCCATGATGAACACATGAACGAATGACTGATGAATGAGGAAAATAATGAATGAATAAACAAGAATGAATGAATTAATGCACAAATGAATAAATAAATGAATGAATGGTTGGCAGACACATGAACAAATGAGTGGATGAGAGTAAATAATATGAATGCATGAACTGAGAAAGTTGTTGCTACTACCTGCTGCCTCTGAACTGGAGCTGCTGGTGTCTGAAACAGGTAAACAGGTACACAGGTGAACACATGAACAGGTAAACATGTGAACACATGAACAGGTGAACACATGAACAGGTGAACAGGTGAACACATGAACAGGTGAACAGGTGAACACATGAACAGGTAACTAGGTGAACACATAAACAAGTGAACACATGAACAGTTAAGCTACAAGATCAGATGTGACCTACCAGCAGACAGGAATGTGGTCATGTGATCATGAGTGTGATGTTCAGGTGTTCTTACCTGCTGCTGCTCCGTAAAACTGAGGTTCATCTGGAGACAAACGTTCATCACAATTATACACAAATATTAATAAAAACACATTTATGAACACATTAACTGTCTGTCATCAGCTGACAGACAGACAGCTGCTGACAGTTGTCATGGTAACCAGGTAACATCCCAATAATAGGTGCCATGGAAACCAGGTTTGTTGTTGATCAGTTTTCAGATTCATGATTAAAGACCACTGAAAGACTGTTTATCATGTATGACAGGTAATGGACCTCAGGTAATTTTCCAGGTAAGTTAAAGGTAAGTCAGAGTGGAACTTCCTGATTCTGTGACTCTGCGGGTCAGTTAGAACATTAAGTGCTGAGTTTGTTTCTGTTCAGTTTCCCAAAGAACTTGACTAGAACCTCAGTGTTCTCAGGGTTCCACCTGGTGGTTTGTTAGTGAAAGAACAAGAACTCAGAACCTTCAGTGGAAGTTCTGTTTGTTCCTCTGACTGATGATTATAGCCGCAAGTTTGGAGGTGCTTTACTTTATATCATTATAATATAAAATAGTATATCATTCCTTTGTAAAATATATTATATCACCATAATATACCTAATTAATCCAACTATTATATTAGTTTATGTTCAGCAGAGAAATCTCCAAAACTGGATTTTTTGGAGAAGAAGAACAAATTGAGTTCTGATCCACTAATCTGGTCTCAGTTCTTTGCAGATGTTGGATCTATGGAACATTTACTAAAATAGTGTTCAATCAAATGTTTTCTAAAAAAAAAAATCTAAAGAGAAAATTCATAATTTCAAAAATATGAAACATTTTTTTGAAAAATAAAAAAACTAATCACTAAATAAATGTGAAGAATGGACGTGTTATTGGAAGCTATTATCATAAACAGTAGGTTTCATCTGATGTGTTTTTGAAGCTCCTCAGTTTCTTACCAGGTTGATCAGGAGAAACAGCGTTCATGCTCTCTGCAACAACAAACCGCACGTTAGCATCAACACAAGCTGACCTCATGTCCACAGTCTGATGACGTCACCTGGGACTCACCTGTAGGAGCCTCGTCAGACGTTGAATCTTTATCTGGGAGGTGTGACAGGGAACAGTTAGACTTTTAAAAAAGTAGAATTTTACATAATTCTTTCATCTCATTTTGCAGATATTTTCTGCTTTACTAAAATACATAAAAATTCCAGTCAAGTTACAAAAATACTGAGTGAGAACATGTAATAATAAATGTTTGTAACCTGTTCTTTCTTTAAAGAAGAGAGATATTTTTGTAAACAAACACACCTGAGCTCAGGTAAAATCAGTCGTTTTACAAAATGTTTGGATGCTTAGCTGATGTAATTATGATACACCTGCATGTGTGTGTGTGTGTGTGTGTGTGTGTATGCAGACAGGTGAGTTTACCTGTAGACATGGCTTGTATTCCAGCATCTGTAAACGTCACACAGCTTCATTAATCTGCTGCCGTTTCATTTTATTTTTCACAGCTTTTGTTCTTTAAACTCACCGTTGGAGTCGAGGTCTCCTTCCACCAGCAGAACCAGCAGAGAGAACAGAAGAACAACGTTCCTGCAACGCAAACGCAACCTTCAGTATTTAGCTCCGCCCCCTGTGTCAAGCTGTGCTCTGATTGGCTCATTACCTGGCTTTATTTCACTGTTAAATTTATAAAATGAATGTAAATACTACAAATAGTTTATCATCTGCATAGAGCAGCAGCAGAACACGTGCAGTTTTTCAGTCAGTTTCTGACCCACCGACAGAAATCGGATCAATCAAATCGATCACAAAACTTCTGCACAATGTTTTTTTTAATTACGGTTTCACATAATTAGATAGTTTTGATCAAGTTTCAGCCAATCAGCAGCCTCTGAATCTGATTATACTAATTTTATTTGGATCAATCAGACTGATCAGAAAACATCTGTGTAGATGATTTAAATCCTGACAATCTGAATTGTTTTCAATATTTAAACTTTTGTTGTCAAGACTTTTAAAAATGATAAATATATGGATATTGATCTGACAGGTTTTAACCAATCAGCAGTCTGAACCTGTCTTTATTGAATTTACTTTGATCAATCAGAATGATCAGTTTGACAGAAAGCATCTTCATCAGGTGGTTTTTGCTATCAATAATAATAAAAAAAAAGAAATATTAACACTCAGATCAATTTACGGCTTCAGCCAATCAGGAGTCAGAACCTGATGTCAGTGATTTTATTCCATCAATCAGAATGATCAGCTTCAGTCTGACAGAAAACACCTACAAAGAGTTTTTTTAACCTGATGTTTTGTCTCGTTCGACTGTTATCAAGATTTTAAAAAGCCAATCGGAAACATTCAGGTTCAGATTGGTTTAAGGTGTCAGCCAATCAGCAGCGAGAGCGTAATGACACAACTCTGATGTCACAAATCTGGTTGTAATTTCAACGATTTTATTTTCAAAGGGTTTGAATGAAAATCAAATTATCTTCAGAAAAACTACCAATAACATTAAACGATGTAAATCACATCTGCTGCAGTCTGACACCTGAACACACATGAACACACCTGAACACACCTGAGGACCCCCCCCACACACACAATAACACACACACACACGCAGAGACACACACACCTAAGCATCATAACGCTGTGTTTCCAGCTTAGCCAGGTGTTGCCATGCTGTGTTGTTGTTGTGTTGCTGGACGTACCTGGTGAACATGGTGCTGTGAGGTCGGACGGGTCCCTGATCAGTGCAGGTAGTACAGGTGAGCTCAGGTAGGACAGGTGACTGTTACAGTACTTCAGTATTGCACCGCAGGAATGTGGAGGCTGAGAGTCTGACGGCTTTTTATATCAGCCTAAATGTCAGGACAGAGTGTGTGTGCGTGTGTGTGTATGTGTGTGTGAGTGTGTGTGAGGTTCAGGTTTCTTTGTTGCAGGTGAAGAAGCCTCACGCAGCTTTACTGTATCTGTGAGGACCACCAGCATCAGCTCAGTTGTTTTTTTTTTCCCCCCAGAAAATAGTAAAAATGAAAGTTTATTTCTTCAATTTGTTTCTTTTGTGTCTCCTCCCTGGTTTTGTTTATTTCATTGAAATGTTTTGTTTCAATTGATTGAGAGTTTTTTGTTACAATTAGATTTTTTTTTGTTTTATCTGAAAACATTTGTCTGTTTTGTTATAAGAAGAAAGTTTCTCATTTTTTCCAAATAAAACCTCTTAAATTTGAAGTTTTGCATTTTAACAAAAACGTTCAAATATTTCTCATTTAATGAACTAAACTTTATCATTTATCAAGAAAGTTTGTCATTTTGAAAACATAAATGTGTATATTGAGGATTCTTTGTGTTGTTTTGGTGATTTATTACATTTAAATCTTAATTTCTCCAGCTGATCCAAGTTTTGGTTCTGGTTTATTAAAGTGTTTCTGTTTTGACACATTAATCATCCTCAGCAGGAGCTTGAAGAAGGGCTTTCCTGTTGAAGGTTCTTCTGACGTTGCACAACAGTTCTGACCCGCCGGTCCTCATTAAAACACAAACTGCGTCCTCACACTACAGGGAATCCCCCTCCAACAAACACACTCCCAGTCTGGACATTAGTGGTGACTCCGGTTTCACCAGATCCTCCGATAGAACCTGCAGAACAATCAGAGCAGAACAATATAGCCCCATCTGGAACCAGATCCAGCGTAGGCCCGGTCCACATCATTCGCCTGTCCAGAACTGGGTCCCACCTGGATTCAGACAGGTGTCACAGAGGACAAGCACCAAGCTCACCTTTATTAGAATAAAGACAACTCTGAGTCACCTGTCGGCACCAACAGCTCACCTGTCCTCATGTTTAAACTGTTATTTTAACATTATTTTAACAGACAAGTTGAAAAAATGTTAAAATAAGTTGAAGACAGGTTACCTGTGGTTACCTGGATGTCATCAGACACCTGGGAGCCAATCAGAGAGCAGGATCTTACCTGATTTTATTTCATATTGTTATCATTTTTGTAAGTGTGTGTGTGAGAGGTTCAGGTTAATGTGTTGAAGCCTCACACAGCTTCACTGTATCTGTGAGGACCACCAGCACCAGGTCGGTTTTTAACCCTCTGAACTCATTTTTCTTCACTGTGGTTCATTTTTTCACGAAATCTAAAGTCGTGCAGCTCTGTGGAAACAGAACAACCATGAAGGAAGAGGGAGAACTCAGAAATGTCTTCTGTGTCTGATGTAAAAGTATGTAAAAGCAGGTGACCCTCCCTGGAGATCCCCTCAGTCCCTCTCAGGATAATGGAGGCGGTGGGGGGATGTCGGGGCAGCACCGGGGCAGTAAAGGGGGTTTCTGGAGGGTTTCTGTGGTATTTGGGTATCAAAGCCTCCTCTGTGTCGGACGTCTCTGGCTGTAAGAGGAGAGCAGCTCTACGGCTGAAGAAGCTTTTTAAAGCAGCGCTCCTTCATTCAGCCGCCGCTGCAGCTTTGAAACCCTGTAAGGTCAGATTTACATGTTTATAGAGCCTCCGTCCATTAATCTGTCCGTTAGCCTTTCATCCGTCCATCTGTCTGTCCTCCGTCTGTCCCTGGAGGACGGATGGACCTGAAATAACCGAAGTGTTGGAGAGTCTGACTGGAAACACTGGTACCGATCCCTACAGACTGTAATCTTTAGAACAATTTGCTGTTATTTTACCGAGTTTCCCTGTTTTGTTCAATTATTTCAGTCTGTTTCAATTCATTTTTCTTCACATAACACCAGCTCACAGCATGCGACATCTCAGCACACAGTAGGGGAAGACGTTACAAAGTTTAAACAGAAAAGCCAACAATCCATAGTTCTGTTTGGCTTCCCTTTGAGCAGCACTTGGTAACAGAAGGAGGGAACCAAGCAACCTTCCATTTACCGGGAACACAAAAGGAGCCTCCAACAGAACCAGGCTCAGTAAGGTCGCCAATTATTACTATAAATTACAGCTATCAGCTCGAAAAGTGATACATAAAAACATCCATTTAAACTAGGGCTGGGACTTCAACATGTCAGTTTTGATTAATTAATTACAGAAAAAACAACACATAAAAAATAATGCATTTAATTGCACCTTTCTCAGTTTCATAATTTCTATCATGCCAGTAACACTGATGAACACTCCAGTCCAGTAGGTGGCGGTAATGAACCTAAAGTCTGTTTTCCAGCTGCGATGAAGATCCACACTGCAGTGGGCCTCTAGATGTTCACATGACAGCCCTTTAGCTTCAGTCCGGTAGAAACGTCGGACACACATGGCGGCTGTCGCAAACACTTGAGCAAAAAGTATTTCTGAAAGCATCTGATTCGAGAAATAAGCTGCTTAATCTGTTCACATTTTAGTTCAACAACAGCTGGTTTAGAAGTTTAACGAATATTTCGTGATGCGTCGGATCTCTGTTTGCCGCACCGAATTTGCATAAAGTAGAAATGAAGCTACTTTATGCAAATGAGTTCCGTGGAGACACGTCGGAACACATCTCGAAATGCGCTGCAATGCAACCAGCATGCAACATGGCACGCTTCACATAGATAATGAATGGGACGCGAGAAATTGACATTTTAGCTACGACAGTCTTGGTACCAGCAAACGGTGTAGCCATTCATTAATAGACTATATGTATATATATATATATATATATATATATATATATATATATATATCGCTATAATTGCACTTTGACTTTGCAGTAATCTGTGAATGTAGTAGACAAACGAAAAATACAGATAAATATAAATGAAACAAATATTTTTGTTGTTTAAGTTCATGTATAGACTATTCATCAATTGAGTCGTCAGTCAACTTGTATTTGAATTGAAAAATTTCGGTTGTGTCAAATATTGCGATTTGGCAAAAATGTAACTAATCAAGATTAAGTCTCTAATAAATTAGATTAACTTTTTAAATTGCGCCCCACCACTAATTTACACTTTGACTGTCCACAACTAAACAATGTATTTGTCAAAAATCTATATTTCTATGAATGAACGTTGCTTCTTTTAAAATGTATGATCATCGACTAATTTACTGTATTTAAATGAGTCAAAATCTATCATAATCTAACAGATATGTTCTGTTACTTTCACAATTTTTGACAGTTTTTCAATGTTACAGCAGTCCGCATGATTTTTCTAGCACCTTTTTTCCACAGATTTCTTTTTACGGTATGGTAGACATTGGTAGAAGACAGATTTATGGACACTTATTGGTAGAGACCAGTCTGAATGGTGGAAAGAGAACTAAAGAATAAAGAATTAAGAAGTTTTCTAACATCTAACTGAGTGCAGTCCACTTGTTCGTCACCAGGGGGCAGCACGTCCAGATGCCTTGCTTTGTCTGCTGTGTAATTTACAGCACATCTGACCCAGGGCCTGGTCGGTCCAGTGTGAAGCAGCTTCATCTTTCTCTGGGCTTTACCCGACCAAACTTCATAATCCGAGGACACTGGATGTTCTCCTTCCTACCGGCTCCAGAAGGAACCCAAATCTCTTTACTCCATGCAAGGTTCTGCTGCTTCCTGGTCCAAGATTCACTAAGATTCACTAAGGTCTTTGTTGAGTTTAGTTCCTCCCCGAGGTCCAATCTGTCTGAGGTGCCCAGCTGAGACATCTGGAAGGAGCTTGGAGAAGAGTTGTAGAAAGAATCCAAGTGAGATGGTTCAACATCTGGCTAGGATCCTCTTTCTACTGGAGATTTTCAGCTGGGAGGAGATGCAGAACTCTGTTCAGGGAACAGGTATCTCATCTGACCCAAGAACACCTCAAGACCCTCCAGAAAGAAACTGGAAAACAGAGAAACATCTGGAATGACCTGTTTCTTGGATGGATGGATGGATGGATGGATAGATGGATGGATGGATGGATGGATGGACTGAAAGGTACATCAATAGTATTAGTGCCAGTCTTCAGAGTGAAGACTGATTTGTAAATAAATCCCTTATCCCAGTCAAATGAGTCTTAAACCGTCTGATAACCACCATCAGCATCACCAACACATTCAGAAACACAACAATTGACCCACCAGAATTCAATAGATATGGAAGAACTATATTTTGTGAATGTAAAGCGTAAACAGTTTCAGAGCATCTTTTCTGAAGGTTAAACGAATGACTTAGTCATCACCTGAGACCAGACATTTTAAGTGGCAGCAGATTGAATTAAAGGTTAAGAAGCTGTTTGTGTTCTGATGAGATGTTTCAGACCTGATGAGTCAATGCCGGCATGCTTCATTTTCTTATCAGCTGGTTCTGGTTGGGTTTCATGATCCCGTCTGGTATGTCTGTAATTCATCCCGCTGATGGGATCTGAGAGTTTATTACTCTGCTGGCAGACGCTGCGACTCGCCGCCTTAAAGATCAGTTAGCAGGAATCCAAAAAACTAATAACAGTCTGAATTCTTCACTGTAATGAAAAACATCCCAGAGGACGTGAGAAGGTCAAACGTTAAAGTAGTTCCACCTGTGACCTCCAGATTTAGTTTACTGAGATATAAATTCTGATCGTCTGCAGAAACTAACATATGGTATTAATAACTGTAATATCTGTAGTCTGAGGTTCTGTTTGGTTCCTTCAGTTCCTGAACCACATCCGGTTTCTGGTCAACAACTTTCTAGTTGGAGACACCACTGATCATCTCACTGGAGGTCACATATCCAACATTATAAATACATCTCAAAATAATTGTTGGACAAACCTGGACGCCTCTATCCTGAGTTCATTTATACCTGCTGTGACTGATTGTTGGTCCTTCAGCAGCAGAGAAAGCATCCATCCATCCATCCATCCATCCATCCATCATCCATCCATCATCCATCCATCCATCCATCCATCCATCCATCCATCCATCCATCCATCCATCCATCCATCCATTCAATCTCAGCAGACTCAGCAGGTGATTCCAGATGTTTTTCTCCTAGTAGTTTTTTCCAGCTTCCTCCTGGATTATCTAAAGTGTTCTCAGGTCAGATGAGATATTTGACCTCTGCACAGAGTTCCGCATCTCTTCTCAGCTGAAAACCTCCAAAGGATGGTGTGAAGGACGATCTAAACCAGATGGTGATCCTCCTCAGCTGGATCCTTTAGCAGCAATGACTCCTCAAACTGTCTCAGACTGAGAACTGAGACCTTCTAGAAGAACCTCATTCTGCTACTTGTATGTCGATCTTTTGTTTGCTGGAGCTTCACCTTCCAATTCAGTTCCTTCTTCACCACCATGGTCTGATACATCTGCCCACCTTACATCACATTTTCCATCACAGTGAACAAGATTCAGGGAAACTTAAACTCCTTCGCTTTAGCAGACACTGAACCCAGATGAAGGAATCGGCTGGTTTCCAACAGAGAACCTCCAGAGATTCACCACCTCAGCTGGAAGGTTTGTGTCTCCACGTGATCCTGAGATCTTTGTTGATCCAGCAGCTTCTCATAGCGTCTCCGAAAGGTTTAACATAACATTAACATGGAATATATTTGTAGAGGATTCTGTGTTTGTCCTCAACAAAAAAAATGATCAAGTCCTGAAAATCTGATGGCTTCTGATCAGCTGTTTGTGTTTTAACTGAAGATGTAATTCGTCATGTTTCGTTATGTTCAGCTGTAAAGTTCAGCCCAAATGCTTAGATCTGAAAAAAGTTCAAGTCTGAGCTGCTGAAGTGTGTTTCACAGAACAAGAAGTGTATTTATTTGAATCAGTGAGTCTCTGACAGCAGCTTTAAAGGAAAGTTTCATCTCAGTTTGGATTAATTCTGTTTAATTATACACATAATTATGTGTCCATGAACTCATGAATCCAGACATGGAAGTTTAAAGTGCTTAAATTTTCTCAGTTGTGTTTCCTGAAGACCTGCAGGGAGGATTCACAGCTCCACTTGCTGGATGTTGACTGCAACTACATCAACAGTCCTTCAAAACACCACAACATTCAGGTTTAATACAGGCTGCAGACACAAACATAAACAAGAGTTTTTTCATTTATTGCGTTTTGTAGGACAAACACCTGAGATGGTCTTCCAGTCAACATGAAGGTCTGAATCATCAGTGACAGTTATTTAAAACATCCAACTGTATATTATTACAGTCAATGTAGACAAAGTTCAGAAGTAAAATAGGATCTTTGTACAAGAAAACTTCATTCTTTCTGGCTGTTTCCTGTCCAAGACAGTCTGAAACCCGTCCTCATCCAAGACCAGATCCAGGATAAAATAAATCGTAAACCAACTTTAAATCACATCCAAAAACAGGAGAACCAAGATGGAAACCAAACATAAACCAGTCACAAGAATGTCCAAAAGTCCAGTCCAGCATACAGTCTGAAACCATTTCAGAAGCATTTCTAGAAGGCCCCAGAGAATGATACCTCCACCGCCATGCTTGATGGTAGGTTTGGTGTTCTTGGGGTTAAATGTCTCACCTTCTCTCCTTCAAACATATTTCTGCTCAGTTTTTGTTCCATCTGACCTCAGAACTTTCCTCCAGAAGGTCTTTTCTTTGTCCATGTGATCAGCAGCAGACTTGAGTGGAGCTTTAGAAAATATTTTTGCTTCTAGAGGAAAAACTTCCTTCTTCATGGATCCTCTCAGCTCATGTTGGTGCAAAACCCTGTGGACACTGACGGCTGTGTTCCAGCAGCTTCTTATTCATTCAGACCTGCTTTCTGGTGATTCTTGGTTGACTCTTGACCATCCTGACCAATCGTCTCTCAGCAGCAGGTGGTAGTTTGTGTTTTCTTCCTGATGGTGGCAGTAACACATCTGGACCATGAATTATATACTGACCAACAGATGATTCTGGACATGAAACTGCTTTGAAATGGCTCCAAGTGACTTTCTGACTTGTTCAAGTCATTCTCAGATGTTTGCTGAGCTTCTTGGAACTGTGACTTACTGATCTGATAATCAATAATCAGGTTACAAGAGGCGATAGACGACACAGTTTAACATGTTCCTAATATTTTGAGTCTTTGTGGATTATAGGGACAAAAAAGTAGAACATTAGTGTAACGCAGTCATCTGTGTGATGATGTAACCGTGATGTGTTGGAGGGGTCAGTGTGACGTCATCATCTGGTCATGTGACTCCTAAAGCAGATTAAGAGGATTAAGTTTCCTCCTCCGATGTGTTCACTGCTCAGCTGACGTTTGCTTTGACAGAAGAAGAGGAAGAAGTCTGTGGATGGCCGACAGATTGATTAATGGAGTATTTCACAGACTGATTAATTGATTGATTGATGTATTGATCAGTAGCTGATCGACAGATGAATCTGTATCTGCTGTTCCTGCTGCTCATCTGCAGTGTTTCTCTGCACAGAGTTGGCGGCCATTTGCCCGACTTCACTCCTGCAACTCCTCAGCAGGTAGGACAGGACAGGTGCATGCTGGGAAAAAACATGAAGCTGATCAATAATAATAACAATAATAATAGTCAGTTTATCTTTGATCTCTAATCAGTTACTGAAATATTGACGTATGTTCAAGTTTCAGCTGCTTTTAGGACATGTGTTACATGAAGAAAATCAGGAATAAAATAAAATCAATTTGTGATTTGGTCAGAAGAGTTTCATCGGCTACACCTGTGGTCACCTGATCAATGATTCTAAACGAGCCGATGAAAAGAGATGATATTGTTCCTCTACAGATTCGAATGAGACAGGAAGGTGTTGCTGCAGTATTTTACCTGAATATCTGCAGTATTTTACCTTATTGTCTGCAGTATTTTACCTGAATATCTGCAGTATTTTACCTTATTGTCTGCAGTATTTTACCTGAATATCTGCAGTATTTTACCTTATTGTCTGCAGTATTTTACCTGAATATCTGCAGTATTTTACCTTATTGTCTGCAGTATTTTACCTGAATATCTGCAGTATTTTACTTTATTTTCTGCAGTATTTTACCTGAATATCTGCAGTATTTTACTTTATTTTCTGCAGTATTGTATCTGATAATCTGCAGTAATTTACCTGATTGTCTGCAGTATTTTACCTGAATATCTGCAGTATTTCATTTTATATGATTATATATTATTTTTAATTTTATTTTAGCAGTGTCTGTTCTCCTTCAGGTCGCTGATTTCAACGTAGTTCGTCTTCCTGGACTCTGTCGGCGGCTGAAGAGACGAAGAGTCACTGTTCTGGTAAAAACCACAGCTGGTAGTTAGAGTTCATCACATATTTACGGTGGATAAAAACACCTCTCTGCTCCTCCCCTTCAGTGCAACCTGGATAAGTTCTGCTGGGGGCGGAGTCGGGGGCGGAGCCAGAAGTCCGGTCAGGTGTGTCGCTGCCCACGAGGCTCCAGATGTTCACATTTCTTTGTTCACAGTCTCTGAATGAAGAAACACAAACTTCCACAAACTCTGGTTTTATACTGAGGACTCCTTTTTCTTCATGAGAATCAAAACTACCTGTTTTTATTGGAAACGTTATTCAAATGTTTAAATAAATGTAAGAATAGATTTCTTTTTAAGAAAAAGACAGCTTCCTTTTGTAAACTCTTCTAAGGATTGAAGTTTAAAATTCTGAAACAATTAATAAAATTACTTAATTAATAAAAGATAAACAGTTGGCGCTGGGTTTGAGTAATGGATTAACCAGATAAAGCTCAGTATAACAGGAGAGATGTTGTGATTACTATTTAATACGAAAATCTCTAAAAATGTGTTTTCAACAATGACAGATTTTATTCAATTGATTCAGGATTTGGTTATGACGTGAATTTTATTCTGTAGTTAGCCTTTAATAAAACTTCCCGTTCCTTGGAACTTGACTTTATGATGATGCTGGAAGCACATTTAGTTTTGGAAACTGAACAGATAGAGTTAATTAATTCACTGAATTATCCTGAACAGTTTCATCTCTTCATCACTGCAGTACTTTTAATTTGAACAGCAGAATATTTTATCTCAAACTCAAAGGACCAAACTGAGTCCTGCTGTGATTTCCAACCACTCTAACTGATGAACATGGTTCTAAAATGAGCTGTGAACAGCAGAACTTTCTCAGTTCTGGACCTATGGACTGTGTGTATCTATGTCTGCATTATGGATCCACATGGAAAAGAACTGAACAGAGGAAGAGAAAAATCTGACTGAGACTTGACAAAGATGGAAAAGGATCAAAGATCAGCTAAAATCAGTGAACCACAGTGTCAGCAGTAATCAGGAGGTATAAAAGAAGCCATAGTACCACTAATCAGAGCTCCTAGAATGACTCCACAGACAGTGAACTACTTTCACGATCTAGCTGTGAAAAACAGACGGCAGCTGCTTCAGACTTGTTTTAAGAGTTATGAAAGTAAATTAAGAGTTTGTGTGAAGCTCAGACAGTGTGGAGGACACTTCAGAACATCAACGTCTATGGATGGAGGACAAGAACAAAACCGGGTTACTGCTCAGAACTAAACTTCCAGATGAAACTGTTTTAAAGAACATAAAAAGAAGCCTGATGAATGCTGGAGAATATTCTTTGGTCAGATGAAGATAAATTAATTGGACTCAGATGGAGTCCAGCATGTTTGGTGTGAACCTGAACAGGACTACCACAGGGAATCCTGACAGTGAAGCACGGAGGTGGAAGTGTGATGATACGAGGCTGTATGAATGTAAAAGGTGTTGATGACATTTCTAGATGCAGCATGAATGTCTGAAGATGAACCAAACTACTGGCTGACCAGGTGCTGGAAGAAGAGGAACATTTCAGCTGGAAAACAACATCACTCAAGAACTTCTACACCAGAAAAAAGTGGAACTGGAACCTGGAGTTTCCGTCACCAAACATCACACAGAGGTTGTTTCTCTTCCATTTATTCAACCAGAAACTTCACAGAGAAACAAAAGCAGAAACATATTTACAGTAAAATCAGCTGCTGCGTTTAAAGACGTTTGACAAAAAGGGGAAAAAACAAGTCCAAAATGCTCCGACCAATCAGAGACTCCCTTTGCTCTGAGCAGGGACCAATCAGAGCCCAGCGAGCAGACATGACGAGTCCAACTGATTTCACTTAAAGCTCCATTTTCAGAATGAAAGGTTCTGCTGGTTCAATAATCCACAGTTTCCTGTTCAAACTGATCAGATCAATAACATTATTGATGCAGAGTATAATGACCTAATAAACAGTCTGACTCGACATGACAGTGAAACTTCTGTTGAACACTCTGAAATGAATACTTGTACTTTACAGTATTTCTACTCTGTGATGTTAGTACTGTAAAGAGGTGAGTACTTCTTCCAGCTGTCTGAGGCTCAGGGGCATAATGTGACCAATCGGTGGGCGGAGTTATCACCTTTGGCCCCACCTCCTCAGGATGGTTCTGTTCACATGCACACACCTGGTTTTGACGTGCACGCGCCTGGTTTTCAGGTGGTGAGTGTAACCAAACATGAAGTCAGACTGTGGCAGAAACAGGCGCCGTGGCAGCTGATGACATCACTCAGACCGGGTCAGAACCACCATGATGTCACTGCTGCACACCACAGCACCCAGTTCTGACACATTCTGGCTTCACCTGTGAAGGAGGTGGAGACAGTCTGAGGTTCTGGTCCAGTTGGAGCCTCAGTGTTCGTCTGTCCCGGTTCTCTTTGTAAATCATGAGATCTGACAGCTGGATTATAACCTGACAGACTGTCGGTCCAGAGTGAAAACTGAAGGTCTGATCCAGGTTCTCATAATAGTTCCTATCCTGGTTCTGATCCTGGTTCTGGCTCATAATCTGCTGCTCAGTCTGTTGTGGGCTAAGAGGGAATGAGAAGTCGCTGGTGAAGATGAAGCAGAACTGGAACAGAACCTCCTCGTCATGTTCAGCAGCTTTAATCAACAGTCACTGGAGGTTCTTCCTACGTTCAGTCCTGAACCCGATCCTGGTTCTGAACCTGGTTCTGGAGTCCTAGATGGACTCAATCTGGCGCCGGACCTTTTCGGAGGCGAGGCGGTCGAGCCAGCGCTGACGGATGACAACCAGGACGGCGAAGAGAACTGTCAGACCCAACATGGCCGCCTCGAACTTCCAGAAGAGATGTTCCTCCATGAGAGCAGATCGACAGCTGAGGGAGAGACACGGTTTGATTATCTGATCGATTATCAGCTGCTTTCAGACACAGATCAATGATTCCTCTAGGACTCTGTATTTCTGGTTTCACTGTATGTAGTTTTAAATGAGCTGCTGATGGCCCCGCCCCCTTCAGGAAGAAGACTCTCTGTCTGTGATTGACAGATGAATGAGACTTTCTATCTTCTAACTTTCTGTCTAAGGCTCATTTTTACAGTAAATCTGTGTGAATTCTCAGCAGTGTTTGTTTTTAACTTCTGTGTTTGTTGTCAGACGACGTTATGAAATCAAGATTTTAAATAAAGTAAGATGATAGATAGATAGATAGATAGATAGATAGATAGATAGATAGAGTTCAGCCATACTAAAATGTAGATTTTAGTCAAGATTGATGAGGATTGATATTGATTAGTAGCATCAAGTCCAAAAACTGACATTGGGAGCAGATTTGCATCAAATAGTCTGTATTAACAGCAGCGGATCACTCACAACTAGACTTCTTCATTACTACGGAAAAAATATCTGGTTAAGCACAATACCAACAGAAGTGATGCTATGATGTTCTCCGTTTACTGATTGATCAACTGAGATCAATAACATTTTGTTTTCATGTTTATTTTCATTATTAGGGGCTCGGGCATGAAATGCCAGAGGCCCTATTGCTCTCCTGTGGGGTTTCTTATTTTTTTGTTTTATTATTCTTCTTCCGCCTAAAACTTTGGCTCGCTACTCCTCCCAGGGCTTTGACAAATCACACACAAATTATATATCAGCGTATGTGGTTTTATGGGGAATCGATGGCTATCTATTTTCTAAGACATTCATTCATATTTGCCAGAGTTATGAGCAAAAAACTGCATTAATTTTCCACATACACATGAATGGGATTACTGAATCACTCAGAGTGAAGACTCACCTGTTTTCACAACGCCACTGCTTCGCCATACTTTCACCTAGAAACGTCATTTAACCATCAAAACGTAGTGATTTTTCTTGTCTACGCAGGGATGTATTTTATGTCATGCTGACATTTACAGTTTTTGCTCAGTGAGTCCTCAAAAAGTGAAAATTCTCAAAATCTGCTCTCTTTAGAGTGTGTCATGTGACTCGACAGAGTGGAGCAGAGATGCAAAATCCGCCTAAAACTTTCACGATTGAATCGCTCTCACGACCAAACCATAAATGCTAGGGAAATGAAATTCGGCCAGATTGTAGACAATTTTCCTGGGATTCAAATGAATCCAAGTTTGAAGACCTTGCTCTTTCTGAAGTGAAATGACAGGCAGCAGTTTAGAGCAAAGTCGCACCGTTCTCTCCATAGGCGCCCATGCAAACTGAATCATCTGGCTCATGGAGGGAGAGTGTTTTTAAAATCGCCGGCGCTCGGTCATTTCTCACAATATCTGGAAAATAATTACATTTCTGGTTAGCCACAGGCTTCCTCTCGCTCACGGTTATTTCACTTTTCAGCTGAGATTAACGGTTATTTCGTAATTATCGGCAGAACTCGACATCGCGCCGTGCTGAGAACCAGGAAGTAAAACTAACACTTCAAATGGGGCAAGATACGCTTGCCAGTATCAGTCACTGATAGGTGAATGGATTGGGTGGTCGGGTTTGGTGCGGGCGGCTTGGGTTCGAATCCCGATTGTGATTTTTTCCTGCCGAGTTTCCATCTTTTCTCTAAGTCATGTTTTATGACGTGCTTCATCAGAATTTCACCTACACACTTCATTTTAGTCTTAAAAACACCCAAATCTCGTCTTTTCAGGCATGTATATATTGTGATGGTGGGATTTATGCTTTTCCATACATATTTTCACCTACACAATTCATTTTAGTGTTAAAAAAAAACAAGCTCTTCTTTTCAGCCATGGATATATTGTGATGGCGGGATTTATGGTTTCTCATAAAGAAGCCTCCAAAAAACCCCTGTCTTCAGCAACAAACAAACAAAAAAAACCCTCTCAGGGCATGTGCTGTAGTGCCACAGAGGTGTCACTAGGTTTAAAGGACAGGGGGGCTTAGCCCCCAGGTGATGCATAGGATGTGAACACACATTTCAGACGGCCCGACGGGTGGACGGCCCGACGGGTGGACGGCCCGAGCCCCTCCCACGATTTCCGTATGCGGGAATTGTCTAGTGTTAAAGTTTACTATTTATTGGGAACCGACCAATAAAAATAACAACCAATCAGAAAGATGACACCCTGATATCGGCTCAATTCCTCGATTTTAGACCCTGAAGTTCATCTTCTAGGAACATCTCAGCATCGGCCCATCTGATTGGCTGCTAATGATCCAGGAGAAACTGGACGTTTGTTCATCAAACTGAAGTTTGATTATGAGACTTGTGGCTGTTTGCAATAAAGTTAAACTAAACTAGTTCAACTGAACTAGTCAAACTATCAAACAGTTTACTCAACGTTTATTAAAACTTGTTTCTGGTTTCAGCTCTGCTCACATGTTGTGTTTGTGTGTCTGAACAGTCATTGTGTGTTCAGGTGTGGTCTCACCTCTTGTACTCCTCCCTGCTGGACTTGGTGCAGTTCACCTTCTCCACGTATCCCGTCTGTCTGCAGGCCGCCTGCGACTTCTGCAACAAACATTCAGAACAACCACATGTGATTCTGATGCTGCAGGTCCAGTTTGACCCGGCAGGGCTGATTTACTTTCACAATCCAGATCCTCTGTGGAGCTTAAGTTCTCCAGTGTGCAACTTTCTGCTCAGTGAAGTAGATTTAGAAGGAAGCTGATTGATTGATATCTGCAGCTGTCACCAGGTGAGTCAGAACATGTGTGTGTTAATAAACGGCGATGACGTTAAAAACCTGAAACATTCACAAGCTGGACCAGCTGAAATTATGTGTTTGGTTTCTGTTTGACAGCAGCTGTGCCTACAAATTAAACATAAGGATTTATTCCATCTCAGATCATCAGCGGCTTCTGCTCGACCATCTGTGCTTTGGCTGAAAAATCAGAAACTGGGTCGACGTGTAATTTTAGAAAAAAATTATCTCAGAAAGAAATTAAAACATCAACCTAAAATTACACAAACATCTTTACAACATTAATACAGCTATAATCTGGTGCAGCACATCTCTGACTCATGTGAGCTTAATGTTTCTGTACATTGTCCCTTAAATAAAGACTAAACTAAACAAATATTCAGATTTTATACTATAAAAGCAGAAACTGTTCTTCCAGATGCTGACAGGCTGATGTTTGTTTTCGAATAATTTTTTTCAGAAACTGTCTCGTGGTACGTTCAAAGACACAAACATCTCTGAATAAAGCATCTTTTGAAAACTTACAGAGTCAAAGTCGTTGCAGCGAACACACTCCTCCGTCACCACAAACTCCTCCAGCAGCCAGCAGGGTGTGATGACAGACTTCACTGCTGCACATAGAAAAACAGAGTTAAACAGCTGCAACTCACTGAATGTTTGATTTGAGGTGTTGAACGCAGCCTGTTGGTACCTGTAGTTTTCTCTTCACTCAGCAGAGCAGCTCCAAACACTCTGAAACACAACAGCACAAGATTTACTTTATACTTAAGTATTCGATGAAGTATTTCTGATTGTGTTTTGGAACTGCAGCTGTTCTTATGAATCTCAGAGACGATGTTAGAATATTAAACCTCTAACTGCAGTGAGAATGTTTATAGTCAGACACCATCATGGAAAACACTCTGATGAACTCTGGATGGAGCAGTTTTCAGGTTTCAGTGTGGCGATCTGGCAAGTACTGTGAAATAATTCACCTTTTTTCTGGTGTTCTATACAGTAGGTAGCATGGATATTTAAAGACAGCCTGGTTCTTCAGCTGCTAAAGCAAAACAGGAGTGAGGTCACCTGATCAGGTGTTCAGAGTCTGTAGGGAAGCTGCTGCCAAACAAACTTCTACAAAGTACTGAAGTAAACATCTGAGTACTTCTGTACTTTATTTAGAAGACATGGAAGTTCTATATATTTATTACTCCACCAAGTAGGCGGAGTTATGTGACCGTTGGCGTTGGTCTGTCTGTTAGCAACATTACATTACAAAAATGGACTAATGGTTTTGGATGAAATGACACGAGGTCCAAGTGAGTAGATTGTGGTAGTGATGCAGCTTATAGTCTGGATCCACGGATTTGTTAAAGATTTCTGTATCATTGCGAGATAGCAGCACAACATCACTGTAACTATGACAACAAGTGAACACTACGTCAGCTGCCTGCTGACGATCACATGATGGTGATCCCACTACAAATCCACTGCTGTGGACTTATCAGGACTTAAAATGATACAAGGAACAAGTGATTAAATTGTGGGGGTGTTTCTGAGTCCCATCAATTCCTCTCGCCCACTACATGCTCAGGTCACGTGATTCGGTATCCGTACATAACGTACACATGCATAACACACGCCTGTGCTCAGTGCATGGTCATTTTGTTTGTGGGTACATCTCTATGGCCACATTCTACAGTGCTGTGATTTCTGTCTCTGAGTGCGTTTCTTGTTAAATCCACAACACACAGAGCCCAACAGAACCACCTCAATGATGTTTAAAAAACCTCAGTTTCCACGAGAACCTAGAACGGTCCGTAACAGAACCTTATAACCTCCTGTGATAGAAACCTGAACTGTCCTGGTTCTTGGTTCTCTCACCTGAGGGAGACTAGGCCCCAGAACAGAGCGTGAAGGACGAGGACTCGCGGCCGGCAGCAGGCGACGGGGATCCGACAGTCGCTCTCCATCAGTCTGCTTCTGCAGCAGGACAACAGCGCAGCCACCCTGACAGCTGCTGGGTAGTGACTGGGTACCTCCTGGTTATCACCTGGTTACCTCCTGGTTACCTCCTGGTTCTGGTCCTGTGTGCACTCTGACTCCTGGTTGGTCTGTTTACATGATGGTCGAACTGAACTCAGAGTTTTAAGGCTTCAGGCCGCTGAATCCTGAAAGATACAACAAATCAATCAGTCATTAATAACAGAATTCTCCCTTTTAAATGATCTTTAAATCTGTGAAGATCAACGTAAATTACTTTTTCTGCTGTTTCTATCTGAATTCTCATGATTCTAATTGTCAAAGACTGAACCAGAAGAGAAGTTCTTGTGTATGTTGCTGGTTTGAACAAATTAGCAGCACAAAGTCTAAAAACTATCTCCAATATCTGTGTCAGTGTTTCAATCTTTCCAGAGATTTTAAAGTCATCTCATGAAATTTAACAAACCTTTAAATATATGTGGCAGAAACACTAAATGCTCTGCCTGTCAGTTATTGATCATCGGTTTCATCTATGAACACGTCACTGTTCAACAAAAACTTTTCAAAAATACGTTTGTTTCGTTTATTTTAAAGACAGAGTGAACCACAGCTTCTCCTGACCTCTGCTTCGCTTAACAGAAACTGACTTTAAACCAACTCAACACTTAATCGATACAGAAACTGATAATGAGTTGATCTGTGGTCTGACGACAGTTTCCACTCGGTGAATAATCACTAATCAGCTCTGAGTCAGTCTGTCTGACGGTGTTAGCACAGCAGCTAACCGGCTAACTGTTGTTTACATCAGTGATTATTAATGAACCTCAGATAAACACTTGGAGCTAATAATGCTAACAGCCTGCTAACACAGAGACGAGCTAACGTTAGCTCAGCTTTAGCTCGGAAAACTCACCGGAATCCACAGAAACAGTCACCATTTTGGAACCAATGTGGAAAGAAAAACACTAAAAACGGATTTGACCCGGAGCAGACCCAAAGTGTTCGTTAAATCCTCCGGTTAACGGAGATCCCCCGGTGAACTCCTCAGTGTCTTACTGGATCAGACCGCGTCACACCGACAGGTTAGCGCAGAGTAACATAGGTAGCACTTCCTGTACGGCTTTTCACAGTAAGAGCACGACTCGATGGTTTTAGAAATGTTTTTCATGTTTTTACTGATTTTACTACATCCATTTATTACTCTACTATCCGTTTATTATTAGTCTTATCATTGCAATGTTCTATTATCGTGCCATTTATGCTACATTGTATATCACAGACTGAATTGAATTGTCATATACAAAGTTAAAGTTAAGTTGAAGTTCACAGTTTCTTTTCCGCTCTCTCGTCACCCTTAAGGTGCGCATGCGCCCCTGTGTTTTTTCTTAAATACAATCTTTATTTAAAACCGTAAATAAACAGAAAACTGACAAAGGAGGATCGCAAAAAAATAGAAAAGCACTTAGAGAACGCAGTACTCCGCCAAGTCTGCTCAGTCGTATCCTTTCCGACAGCTGAAATCTTTAAAACATTTGTGGATCCAGACTATAAGCCAAAATTTAATCAATTGGTGGTTGTCTTATTTCTGACCGTCACTGACAATTTCATCCAAATCCATTAATCTGCTTTTGAATAATAGTACTGACAGACAGACCAACACCGATCGTCACACGACCGCGTTCCTTGACAGAATAACAACAGAAAAGTGTAAAGATAAAAAGTTATAGATACTTATACATGTATTTACAGCATATGATAGCAGGAATATATATTTTAAAAGTGCTTCATTGTTTATTTACTGACTTTGTTTGATTGACTGCTGTTTCCTTCTCATACAGGAAGAATTTTACTTAAAACTAAAGTGAAAAAGATTTAGTGTCAGACTGAAAACATAGATGAAGAAGTGACACTAAGTCTCTGACAAATTTTCAACTCTCATGTGTACATACATGTGACTAACTGAAATAAAAACGCTTCACAGAACCAGTGTACGAGATTGAAACATAGTTACAGCTAATAAAGGTGCTTCACATGGGATTTAAACAACATTTTATTAAGTCCAATCAGTTTTAGAAGAAATGTAAAAACATACAAACAATAAAAAGTCAGATAGATTCAGATTTCAGAGTAAAACCTTTGTCATTTGTTCAGGTAAAACTCCTAAATCTCAGTTCATCGTCAGAACATACTGGAACCTTGCGTTCTGATTGGTCGACTGCGGGCAGGTCAAGTCCCATGTTCCTGAGGCAAACTCTCCAGGCTGCTGATGAGCTGGGCTGTCACAGTGATGTCACCTGTCCGTGTCAGCTGTTAGTTGATTGGCTCGTAGGCCGTAGTTGAGGTCGTCCTCTTACGGACGCAGACGTAGACTCCGCCCAGCAGCAGGAGGAAGATGGGAGTTCCCAGACCGACCGCCATGATGGATATAACCAGCGGAGAGAAGAAGTCGACAGGCGGAGAGCCAACACCGACCAGCAGCGTCCTGAGAGAGGGAGGAAGGAGAGGTGAGTGTTTGCTAATCGATCCAATTGAGCGATTGATGAGAATATCTGGACCCGAACAGACCAGCTGAGGAACTTGGTGTTGTTATAGAACGGTTCTCCAGCGAGGCCGAAGCTCATGTTCAGTCCAACCACCTTCGGTTCTGAGTAGAATGCATGGATCAGAGCGGACGAATTCGCTGTCACCTCGCCACTCTGAGGCTGCGGCTCCGAGTGGCGGCACGGCGTGGCGTCCTCCAGAACTGGATTGCGTTGGCGGTACGCCACCGGCTTCCACTGAGCGAAGCCCAGAACATCAGAGCTGCTGTTCTGTGAGGAAACCCACTGAGACACCTGAGAGACACAACACATCTGGTTCAGGTAGAGATCGACAACCAACCAGGGATGGCAACACAGACACGCAACACAACAAAGTGTCCGCTAGAGCAGCAGTGATTAATCAGGCATGTCATTGGGAAATTACCAAATAAGTGAATCCTTGGAAGCGAGGGAGCGGAGCAACTGAGCCGGGGGGAGGGTTTGCAAGAAACCTTTGAAATTTAAAGGCTGAAATGGTGCATTCTGGTGAACTCTGACACCTAGAATTCTTTAAACATGAAGGCTTAAAAAATGTCTGTATGGGACCTTCTAGGCACCCCCCAAAAACAGCACAAAGTCACGTTAATATGATGAAACCAAATATTTATACTGGATTCAAATTTGAATGAGCCACATGAAGTCATCACTATGTGTGCTTTCCGATCGACCATGGGAGTGAGCCTCTTCTGTTGAGGAACTTGTGGGGCAATGCCACTGGGTTGTTGCAAGCATAGACACAATAAAGAGTAGACGCCGCATCAACCGCTACTGTCTATTGGGGCTGACGAGCGGTGGGGTCGCCATCTTGGTCCGGTCAGCCGCTCCACTCAGCGCTGTTTGGACCAAATTATTTTAATAATTTGAAGAGACAATATATGATTACACCATATATACATATATAAACAAAATACTGACTAATGAACACATTTCTATATAAAACAATATATATATATCTATGTTATCATTTTCTGATATATCTTTTTTAATATATATGTATGAATTAGCCCTGTGACAGACTGGTGATCTGTCCAGGGTGTCTCCTGCCTTCACCCAAGTCAGCTGGGATAGGCTCCAGCACCCCCCGCGACCCTAATGAGGATAAAGCGGTGTATAGAGAATGGATGGATGGATGGATGGATGAATTATACTGATAGTCTATATATGATTTATATAATAATTTTCTCTGATATATTGATTATATTAATACTCCACATATGATTTATATATATTATGTTTTCTGATATATAACTTCTATCTATTGTTTTATATAGAAATATGTGTTCATTAGTCAGTATTTTGTTTATATATGTACCAGGCTTTGTAAAAGTTCTGTTACACTCGGTTTCATGATCTTTAGAGACGTTTACATGTCAGAGTGAAAAATTCCATTAAATAAACTGAAAGTTCTACCTTATAGGCAGGTGTCCTTAATACAATTTTTTTTCTCTGGTGAAGTTGTATCAAGATGGAAGTCAAAAGAGTTGAGATATCTGCTCTCCTTTGTGCTGAACATCAGCCGGATGACCGTCCACAGAGTTGCGGAGAGGCTCAAGAATGGTGAAGATCTTTCAGGTCTTCACCATTCCTGAAAGATCACTGAAAGATCTTCACCATTCTTGAGCCTCTCCGTGACTCTGTGGACGGTCATCCGGCTGATGTTCAGCTGCTTGGCTCTGTCAGACTTGTTGTGGCCAGCCCGGTATATATAGCGTAATCATATATTGTCTCTTCAAATTATTAAAATAATTGACTTTACTGCCATTATCTGCTTCTCTAACATATATTAGTGTGTGTGTGTGTGTGTGTGTGTTTACAGTGTTTGCAAAATACCTGTCTACAGTTGAGCTTAATATCAGAATATTCTATTACCTATTATTATTATTATTATCTATTATTCCCGCTATGAATATTAAAATACGCCGAACCATTTGTCCTGTATCATAGCTACATGTATGACATTTGCAGCAAAAAATAAAAATAAAAACACGTGGAAATCAGTTTAATATTCAGAGTTAAGATGGATTAAATGCGCTGTCAAACAGCGCTGAGTGGAGCGGGTGACCGGACCCAGATGGCGGCCGTATTTCTCGCTGCGCAGCAGCCCGAGCGGCGTCTACTCTTTATTATGTCTATGGTTGCAAGTACACACTACTGATCCCGTATGTTTGGTCCTGTTGTCGCGTCTCTTCCCTCCGCCGGGTGAAAAAATTGCTGGGCATTTGGTGGTTACAGCGCTTTTCGTACAATTTCCTGGCATGATTTTTCATTTTCATGTGGTCTATCAGCGCTTGGCATCCTCTGTTGCTGTATTTTGTCTCATCGTCGCACACCATGCACCTCGCTTTCCCAGCTACATCTAACTTTCGATAATGCTCTCCAATCGTTTCCAACTCGTGCTTTTGCCAGCACATTGTTGACAACTACGTGCGATCCAACCCTATACCCCTTACACCCCATATTTTTTGTCTCATCGAATTTGGGCGATTCACGTTGGGTCTCAAAATTGATACCTCGATACGCGAATTTTCGTGGATCCGCGACCAAATAACATGCCTGATTAATTGATTAGTCAACCGTTAACCTCTAACTATTCTGATAATCGATGAATCAGTTTCTTCTGGTTTCTCCTTCGTGAATTGAAGATCTCTGGACAGAACAAGGTACCAACTCTGCAGCTGTTATTGTTGCGCTAGTCAGCTGCCTGTGTGCTGAGGCGGAACTTTCGTCCGCTGCCACTCACGCCAGTCGGATCCATTTAAAGGTCGGATTCATTCATTCTCGAAAATGAACTGTTTGACAAGCGAGTAACCGGGAGGGTGAGCATACGGTAAACTCACTCTACCTAACTATAAGCAACTGCGTGATATGTTCAACCTGTGAAGAGGCAGCTGGTGAGTGACTGTTCTATTTTTAGATCTTGGATTGCGCTGTGCCGCTGCTTTCGGACTTTGAGCGCTAGCATTTAGCATTCAATTGCATTCTGTTTATGCTCTGTGCGGGCTGTGTGCAGTAGTTGTGTATTGATTCTGTGTCTACATGGTGTGGGGATAAAATGTGCAATGATTTGGGCTGTGCTCTGGTTGGCTACAAAACTCTCTTAGTTAATATTACTGTTGATTGGTAATTGGAAATTTACTCCAGTTTAATATTTGCTGCTATATTTATTGAGCAATGTGCAATATATTTATTGGGCATCTGTGCAATTGATGATTTGTTCTGTTCAGTGGCTATGTATTATGAATTGGTTTGGTGAAGGCTTTTTCATATGCATTTTAGAGTAATTAGGTAAATGAATTAGTACTATTTAAATGAGCAATTGAGTTGATTAGTTGCAATTAATTTGGAATTGAGATCTGCTAAAATCAATTAACTATTTATTTATTTATTCACTTACCTGCTGGTTATTTTATTCACTGTAAATTGTATATTCATACTGGGGTTCAATGTGTGTTTTTTCTAAAGGTTTTTACCTGACTGACTTGTGGCATTCAAACTAAACCAAAATAAACTGAAAAGTTGGAAAAGTTAAAGGATGTTGTCCGAGTAAAATCTGATGCTGACCACAGTGATTGAGCATACACCTTCAAGCGTGGCGCGCAGGAAAAGTTTAAGGGATACGCTTGACAGTTATTCTTACCAGTTTAACCTGGATTACAGAGTTCTGGATCCGTGTGACTGGTCTGAATGATGTTGATGATAGAATCTTTGAATAAATCTCAGTGAAACTTCATTTTAAAGTTGATGAACTCTGACGACAAACTGATGAACTGATTTGCATTTGAACTGTGTTCATTGTGACTGTTTCAATAAAGTTTTGTGTTATTGATCACCTTGAATATGGACGGCGTGAACTCGTCATCAATCGATTGGTGGACTTCCACCCTGCTTAGAGGATAAGCCCCGCCCACAGCCTTCAGCTCCAGCAGGAACCTGGAGCGTGCTGCTCGTGGCGACACTCCATTCAGCCACAACTCCAGCTGGGAGGAGTTAGCAGAGTGCAGGAGGCGGGGCCAGGTCACACCACGCCCCTCTGAATCAAACACTGACAGCTGAACAATAAAAGAAGTCACGAATGAGTCATGAAAGTATCAATGCATCTATTCATCAGTGTACTGAAATCAGTTCTGCATGATGTCATATGATGCCACCGTAGTAACAGACCTGCAGGCAGAGCGAGCCGTTGGTGAAAGTGGTGGAGGCGCTGCAGAGCAAAGCGGTCAGATTGAACAGCTGGATGCGGGACCAGTTGAAGTTCTGCAGCTCGTACGGAGGGAAGAAATCAGAGGGTTTGGCCGTATCGTTCACATCATCGTACTCCAACAGCTGAGACACAAACACAGTCAAACACCTGGAACACCTGAGACACCTGAAACGACTCACAGGAAGTGACTGACAGACTGACCCGGCTGAACACGACGCCACCGCTGTACAGGATGCTGCTCTCTGGCTCCACCTTCAGGCTGCTATGAGCCGGAAACTGAGTCCAGTTCACCTGAAGACAAACAGAAAGTCAGAATATCAGGAACAGGTGAGACAGAATCATCACCAGAGAGTAAGTCACATTTTGGGTCATTCAAATTCTTGTTTTCATGATTAATGGCAACTAAGACAAATTCTTCGCATTTCTGTTTCATGACAGGCAGTCTTTTTGAAGCGATTTTCAAACTGAGTCCTGCTGACAGAATACATTTCGGAGTTCTCTCTCCTTCATGTTGTTCTGTTTCCATCGAGCTGCAGGATTTTATGTTGCAGTGAAATATGAACCACAGTCAGTTTAAAATAGACAGAACCTGCCTGGAATTCAGAGAGTGAATGAACACAAGTGCAGCTGTGCAACATGTTCACATAAATATTAATGAAGGACTCGGTCATGAAGAACAAGTGGACGTACGTTCATGTTCATAACAACTTCAGATCATCTGAAACTGATGATCAATAATCAGTAACATCAGACCTGCACAGTGGAATTCGGGCTGTCGGTGTGGACTAGCAGCAGTGTCGGCGCCCCCTGGCTGCTCAGCAGGTAGTGCAGCGTGTCATTGTCTCCCACAGCTCTCACATGTAGCAGGTCTCCATCAGAAGGGGGGGTAGAATGAGAACCAGGATTCATCTCAAAGGTGACCTGATTACCAATCAATACATCAATCAATCAGGGGTTTCACACCAGGAGGACAATCCGAAAAAGATCATCACCGATTGCAAAATCTGAGTTTGATTGACTGATCGTTTTATGGAGAATATATTGATCGTTAAAGAGTGCAGTTCTTCTTCAGGTCATGCTTCCAGCAGCTGGATTCATATAAGGTAAAGAATGAAGCGGAACCGAAACTGACCGAACATGTTTAAATAATTAAAATTCGATCTAAACATTTACGTCATTTCTACATTTTCAGACTCGGAAGTTAAATTATGTGTCCTTCGACGGAACACGAAAACAGAAAAACAAACCAAGTCTTCTGAATTCTGCTCAAATAACGAGTTTAACGAGAAAAACAAACTTTCATGACACGTTTTCACCGCTGTTTGCTCTTTACGCCTGTCTGCCGTCTTACCTGTCTGTTGAACGTTTCGGCTCCAATAAACAGCCTAAAAACACAGAAGATTAGTATCAGAGGAGCTGCGCCGCCCCGACTACCCACTGCGGACGCCATCTTTGTTGTGAGTGTCAGCGCTGCGGTCACGTGACTTCCTGAGTCTGTCAGCTGACCGCGCAGAAGAACAGTGAGTTTTCGGCTTCTGATTGGCTGGACCGTGAACTTCACTTCCTCATTCATCGCCAATCACGCTGCGCTTTCGTCATGAAGTTCAATGATTTTTCAAAAAAAACAAAAACATAATTGACTACTGGAAACTGAATTAAAATAGAAAAAAAAATTATAAATTGTTTATTTTTTTTAAAAAAAGGCTCAAGACTCATCTTTTTAACCAGGCCTTCAACTTGTTCTGATAATTCTTAACCCTTCTTCTTATGCTTTATTATTATTATTATTATTATTATTATTATTATTATTATTTATTATTATTACTCGATCTTTGAACTTTTAGGGTTTTATGGTTTTACATATTTTAACCTTTATTTTTACATTATTTATTTTATTCTATTTATTTATTTCAGTTCTAGTGTTCCTCGGTGCCTCGCCATGTCTTGATGATGTCATGTGTCATGTTGTGTGGGTGTGTGAGTCTGTGCATGTGTGTGTGTGTGTGCTTGCGTGGGTGTGTGCATGTGAATGGCTGTCTATATGTAGGGAGGGTGGAGAGTTGGGCTTTTTTTATTTCTATTTTTAATTGTATTTATTTATTGCCTTCTTTGATTTTAATTCTTGTAAAGCACTTTGTGTCGTTCTGCATGAAAAGTGCTATACAAATAAATAAAGTTTGAAGTTTGAAATATAAATACCATACATTATACACATTAACTTTTTAAAATCAGAAATGCTATAATCTTATATATAAAAACGTTGCATGAATTGCGCAACATGAAGTCAAGTAAAATCCCCAATATTTCTATATTTATTATAATCATATTAATTATCTCATTAAAACTGTTGATCATTCAATTTACCATTTCAACAAATTTTCTCACTAAGAGGCAGTTAAAAGGTATTCAATATAGGCTTTATATACCTACACAAATATACTATGAACTGTGCTTATCTTTGACTTTTTAAACTCTATTATTGTTTGAATTATACGACCACCATATAAATGCTAACGGCAAAAACGTCGTCCCAGATCCATAAGAAATGCATTACTATACATTCAGATGTGTACATGTGCCCAACTAAAGTCTACAGTCAACTAAACTTAAAAACAAAAGCTTTTTGGTCACGAGATCATAAATCTGCAATATGAGAAATCTTATCTTTGAGGAAGAACACCTATAGCTATTCATATTTAATATTTCATATAGAACAAAGTGTATAAATTATACAAATGTACTTAAGTTAAATATTTATGTTAAGAGTCTACAGTTTCAAAAATGGAAAACCTAACGAACCAAAAATATTCATTCCTATTAAACCACGTTATTTCTCTTTGATGGTGCAGATTTTTTCTAGTTCTCAATAATAAATGTTTCCTTTTAGTTTTACAGCGGAAACTACAGAATTTTTCTGTACTATAATTAGTATTTTCATGTATTGATTGATCGATCAGCACCTTCCCTTTGATTTAAGTCTTCAAAGAACAAACACTGACATTGGAGACTGGTGAGATCCATTTTCTATTTCTTTGTGTTCTTTATGTTGCCTTTAATTCAAGCAACCTGCTGGGAGTTTCTTTGTTTTTTGGAATTATTTGTTTAAAAAAAAACAAATCAGCCTGAAACTTTCTGGACTTCAGCAGAATCTTTATCTTCACAAATGACAGAAACTCTCCAAACTCACTGAACTGGTTCTTTATTCAGAAAACATTTTTCTCGCTCATGAAAAACCTCAAACACAAATCACAGCTTCAAGGAGCTGCAGCTTCAGTAACAGTGACGATCAAACTCAGGTGAGCCGACAGGTGAGAACATACGTTAACCTTATAAGAACGTGAGAGCCAACAGAGCTGAGATCAGAATCAGGCTTCAAACTTTAATGACGGTTTTTATTTAGTTTCAGTGAGTCGTCTGGTCCCCGCACACACACACACACGCACACACACATAAACACATGCAGACAGACAGACAGACGCACGGCTGTCGGAGTGAGTCTGATATTGATCGGGATCAATCGGATCGATTTACTCGGCTCCTGGTCCTCCCATCTGCTCCTCTTTGTCTTTCTTCTTGTGACCGGAGACGATGTCGTCGATACGCAGCAACAAGATGGCCGTCTGCAAAACACACCGAGTAAACATAAAGACAGCTGTCAGAAAAGTATTGATGGGGATGTATTAGTACCAATCAATATTGATCAGTGTGTATCTGTGGTTCTGACCTCAACGGCGGTCTTGTAGGTCTGAGCCTTGACAGCGAGCGGCTCCCAGATACCGAGAGAAGACATGTCGGACAGACAGCCGGTTTCTCCGTCAACACCCCAAGGCACACTGTTGTCCTGAGTGTGTTTAGCCTGCACACGCACACACACACCCACAGACACATGTACAAACACGCATTAATAACACCTCAGTGACAGTTGTAAAGTTATTTTAGTCATAAAAAAGTTATTTTAAATGCCCTCAGTGATGGTCACAAATAGTGTAGTTATACATAAAGTCATTTTGAATACCCTCAGTGATGTCAGCACTCGGATGGTGGAGGCGCCACAGTTCTGGATCAGCGTTCGGGGGATGACCTCCAGCGCCTGGGCCACAGCGCGGTACGGCCACTGCTCGATGCCGGTCAGAGCACGGGAACGCTCCGTCAGACGCTTCGACACTGCCATCTCCACAGCGCCGCCGCCTGGCAGCAGCGACGGGTCGAGCAGCACATTGCGACACACCTGCATGGCGTCCTGCAGGTTCCTCTCCACCTCCTGCAGACACAGACAGCGTCACAGACAGAACCAATAGACGGACAGATAAACTGATCGACGGATCGGCATCTCACCGCCAGGATCTCCTTGCTCGCCCCTCGCAGCAGAATCGTACACGCTTTGGGATCTTTGCACTCCGTGACGAAGGTGAAATATTCGTCTCCGATCTTCTTCACCTCAAACAGCCCCGCTCCCAAACCGACGTCTTCCTCACGCAGCTCATCAGTCCGGCTCACGATCCGAGCACCGCACGCCCTGAGAGAGAGAGACAGACAGAGAGAGTCAACTGAAGCTCGCACACCCTCAGAGGTCACAGACATGCAGGTGCTTCAGCTGATTGGCTGCAGGTGAGTGTACCTGGCGATGCGGTTGTTGTCGGTCTTTCTCACGCGGCGGATGGCAGTGATGTTTGCCTTCACCAGGTAGTGCTGAGCCAGATCTGAGGACAGAACAGGTATAATGAGTGACTGGCGTGTTCACCTGTGACGATACACCTTTAGCTGTTGTAGGGCCAGGATGATGTGGTACAGGTGTGACACAGCAGAGGTACAGATGTGGTACAGGTGATGTACCTGAGATGCCTTTCTCTGTGAACACCAGGTCTGGTTTGAGGCGGATGATGTCCTCACAGATCTGCTGGATGTATTCTTCCTCCATCTGCAGGATTCTGGCAAAGTCCTCCTCCTTACTGATTTCAATGTCCGTCTGCACACACACACACAATGTGTTAGTGCGTGATACAGTCGGTGTGTGTTACAGCTAGTGTGCATTACTTGGGGTGTGTTACAGTTAGTGTGTACTAGTGAGGGTGTAGATTGTACCTGGCTCTCGCCCTTCTTGTACTCCAGAGAACAGTCCAGCAGGACGATTCGTGGCTCTTTGATCATTCGTCTCATCCTCGGATGGGTCACGTCTTTGTTCACCATCACTCCTCTCAGCACACACGAGTCCTCGATGATCCCACCTGGAACCTGAACACACCAAGGCATCATGGGAAATGTAGGATAAACAGCTGAATTCATAGATCAGATTGGCTCTTAAACACAGGTTGAGCCGTGAACAGGAAAAGGTGAGCTCAGGTGTAGCTCAGTGGGAGGGGCCACTTCGTACCTTCTCCACCTTGGCATACTTCTTGATGTCGATCTCTTTGCGTCCGTTTTCCTCCAGCTCCACCGTACGAACGGCGTCCAGGGCGATGCTGCAGGCCAGTTCAGACCAGCGGCTCAGAGCTTTGGTGTTGATGGCAGAGTGGACGATCTTCAGCATCATGGATCGATCAGACGTATCCACGGGGGTGCTGGGGGACAGTGATCAGCTAATCAATACCAGAATTTACTGATTCCACATCTGTAGCAAACCTGCTAAAACAGGGTTCTACTGTGAAGAGCTGCACACTGGGAGGACAAAACACCTGAAACACTGCCAGCATACCTGATCTCCTTCAGAGTGTCCAACATGTCCTCCAGAGCCTGTCTGTAGGCGCTGATGATCACTGTGGGATGCATCTGCTGCTCCAGGAACTGCTCAGCTACAGACAGCATCTCACCAGCTGACAGACAGACAGACAGACAGACAGACAGGTGTTACATCATGTGACCTCTCTGCTGTTTGATCATGTGACCTCTCTGCTGTTTGATCATGTGACGTCTCACCAAGGATGATGACCGATGTGGTTCCGTCTCCCACCTCTTCATCCTGCGTGCGGCTGATCTCGATCATCGACTTGGCTGCAGGATGCTGCACCTGAATCTGTTGTCATGGAGACGCAGGAGATTAGTAACCAAACAAGTGAACAGAGGTGAAGGTGTGTGTGTGTGTGTGTGTGTGTGTGTGCGCGCGCGCGTCTGACCTCTCTGAGGATGGCGTTTCCATCATTAGTCATCACGATTCCTCCGGTGGGGTCCAGCAACATCTACACATAAACAGACACATAATAACCTGTGAGCGGCTCGGTGTTACATGAATGTTACATGTAAGTAACATGTACGTGACATGACTGAGCAAGTGAAGGAGGTCTGACCTTCATCATGGCCCGTGGGCCGAGGCAGGTTCTGATCACATCTGCGATGGTCTGAAACAAATAGGAGTCGGCAGGTTATCAGCTTTAACAAGAACAAATCTCCATGGTAACAAGATGAGATCACCACGGTAACTGTAGGTTAACTTCCAATCAGATCGATAATATCTGAAGTCAAGCTACAGTGGATGACTTTTCATTGTGGATGAATTTCTGGAAGAATCCATCACAGTTTCCTCAAAAGTCCTTTTTCATTCAAAGACATTTCGTTTATTGTCATGGAAGAAAGAAACCAGAAAATATTCACATTGAAGAACCTGCTAACATAGAATTAATACTATTTGTATTGTAAAAGTTACTGAAACTGATGATTTGATAATTCAACAGATAAATAATTTAATGTCTGACAGGCAGTGGATGCATCTGTAGTAGTCTGTCGATGTAAACGTTTCCTAGGTGATGAATCAGAGCTGCAGGACTCTAAGATTCACCGTCTGAACTCACCTTGGCAGCGTTTATGTTTCCGGTCTGGACTTTACGTCCCGACTCTCTTTTCACGTTCTGGTCTGCAGAGAAACACACAAAGATATTTTCAGGCTTATGGTGGGTTTAGATTAACTTAAGTATAATCAGTCAGAGTCCAAACTTCAGTTCATTGATCCCAGATGTTCGGCAGACTGAGTTATGAATTATAAAACAAACATCTGGAACCGATCAACACAATCATCACAATATTGTTTGTGTACTAACAGAAAACATACAGATCAGGATAAATAAGACAATAATCCAGCAGCATGTTTATTTGCAACCAGTCTGACCTCTAAACCAGATCACAAATTCAAGTAATATTTATTTGGAATTTAGAATAATGTGCTGATCATTTTTCTTGATTAATTTCTCATATTAAACATTAGGAAAAAAAATGTCCAAACAGTCAGTTAACCAAAGAACCAGAATGATGAACAAATGATTATTGCCTACAATAAAGTCAATAAGAGCTGCCAGCAAGATCTACTAACTGATCCTAAAAATCTATTAACTGGTCCTGAAGATCTACAAACTGATCCTACAGATCTATTAACCAATCATAAAGATCTACTATCTGGTCTAAAAGATCTAATAGCTGGTTGTAAAGCTCTATTAACTGGCCCAAAGCTCTACAAACTGGTCCTGAAGATCTACCAAGTACTCCTAAAGATCTTTTTATTGATCTTAAAGATCTACTAACTGGTCTTAAAGATCGAGTAACTGGTGCTAAAAATCTACCAACTGGTCCTAAATATGTAGCAACTGGTCTATATAAATCCTGTCGGCTTATATAAACTGAGTCTCTGCAATAACCAGTTATCAGTTCTAAAGTTCATCAGAATTAAAGCGGAAACAGTCAAACTAAAGAACTTTAATCCCAAATATAAAATTCATTATAATTTTTTGGTATTTGAGGACCTTAAACATATTTAATTTAGCTAATAAAATGCAGCTAAAAAACAATTAAGCAGGAAAAAGCACAATTGATTAACAATTTTACACTGAAAACAGTAAAACATGATTTCACCACAAAGATAATCAATAGCAGGATCCATTGATACCAAATCAGTTCACCACCTGCAGGTTTAACTGTTCTCACTCACAGCCGGAGCTTTCTACCAGCAGTGAATGATTCATATTTACACGGTGACTAAACTCATCAGAACACATTTAATCTGAGATCATGTTGGATGAAAGCAGCTTTAGCCGTTAGCATGCTAATTGTACCTCTATGCTGAGTAACGGGGATGAATTAGCTTACGTTAGCTTAGTATCTAACTTCCTGCCTATAAACACACGAGGAGCTAACGATGCTAACAGCGGCTGGGTGGAGCAGCTAGCTGGTTATCGGATGCTAACATGGAAAAACGAAATAATGATGCAAACGTTTAATCCCGTTAGCTGGTTGACGTTAACAGTTAGCACGGCTAACACATGCTCCGCTGCTGCTCAGACGCCGCTCCCCGCTTTGTGTCGCAGCCGGGCCGCTGCACCGGTAAACGGCTACAAACCGGGCGGAGCAGGGGCAGCGGGCGGCTCCGGGTCACAACAACCGGGTTTAGACGTTTAACATGGACAGTTTTGTGTATTTTCGGTACTTACTGAGAACTAGAACCTGCTGGCCGAGCATCTTGACAGCGGAGCCGGACAGCGTTAGCCTGGAAGGTTCTGGGAGGCACGAGGAGAGGGAGGAGTCACAAAGCGGGGCATGACACCGGCAGGATCCGACCAATCAGCTGTGAGACGTCATATGACTGACAGCCGCTTTCACCAATAGAATCAATGAACTGAAATCCGCAGCAGATCAGCCTTTTATGGATCAAACCGACCAGACCTCAGTAACATTTCAAAATCAGAATCAGGATCAGAATCAACTTGAATTGCCAAGTACATACCATAGACTGTATGTATAGGTACATACACAGCATACAAGGAATTTGGTTTCAGTTGTTGGTGTCAGTTTAGGAGTAAGGAACAGAGAAGAGAGAATAAAAGAAGTACAGAAAAAAAATAAAAAAATATTTATAGATATTTACACATCTATAAAAAATATATATACACAGTCGTGCAAAATGACAATTGCTAGAGTGACAATATAGTGCAAAAAAGTAGAGAATACTGTTCTTACTGCAAAAAAATTAAATTGTACAGATATGGAGAAATGGCTTAGCTGTTTCAGGGTTTTTGTTCATAACAATAAATTCTGATAAACTTTTGACCATTTAACAATCTTCCACTCTTTCAAACGTTAATCTGCACCTATTTTGTAAAATGAAAAGCAAAACATCTGCACTTAATAGCAAAGGACTAGTTCAATTCGATTTTATTTACACAGTGCAGATTCACAACAGATGTGAAGCTACTGACTGCAGATTAGAGACCAGATCCAAAGAACAAACACAGAGTTGAGTTAGTGATATGTAATGGTGATATGAAACACTACAGAGAGGAGAGGGGAGGAGCCCAGTGCATCATGGGAATCCTCTGGCAGTCTAAACCTATAGCATCTATTAGCATCATAACTGAAGGACAGCTAAGGTGATCATATGCAGCCATGACTATAAGCTTTATCAACCAGGAACGTTTTAGTCCTCACCTTATAAGTAGAGAAGGTGTCTGAGTTTTACATGTTAGAAGCAGGATTTTAAATTCTATCCTAGATTTTGCAGAGAGACAATGAAAAGACGAACACATGATGCCTTTTTGTTCAGTTTTTAAAACACAAATAAATACGTTCTCATAAAATGAATAAACGAAATAATAAACATATATAGAATAATTAAATAAATTATTATGCTTTTATTTTGAAAAGGATATTTTCACTTTAATTTACTTCAGAATGTCTGTCCTATTATTATTGCACAGCCTTTCACTGCACATACTGTATGAGCATGTGACAAAGAAAAAAATTTTAATCTTAGATCTAATGCCTCATTTATTTTCACAAAATAAATGCTGAAATAAACAAGGCAATAACTAACTTACTTATTTCCTCGTTAATTGATTTAAGGGTTAATTTTACAGGAAAGTAATTTTTTTATGAAATAATTTATTGGCATTCCATGATATAAATGTACAGAACAAACATGAAGTATTAAGTGTACAATACATTAATAAAAAATAATAACTTGTGCACAGAAAAAATTCTAATCTGATGAAGCCGATTCTGCGTTTTAAAATAAATAGTGTTTCTGGATTTTATCTAAGCAGCTGTGGGTTTTTTTTTTTAATTAATTCAGTGATGACTGACCTTTTTTTTAAAATTTACTTCCACAGAAACTTCTGGGTTTTTTTGTCTTTTCATTATTACTGTGAAGATGACTTTTCTAACTATAGTGGTCATTTCAACAGTCTTTACCTTCCTCCTTAAATATCTACTGTCAGCCTTCATTACCTTCATTAGAACAAGTGATTTTAGCAGCTCAGTCTAAAGTTGTTTGTCTCAGTGAACTCAGAGAAAACACAGTCATGTATCAGTGTTTTATTAAAGCTGCCCAGCACCGTCTCTGACAGGAATAAGGCTCAGAATAGATTCTGCATCAGTAAACATCCAGCAGTTTGACACAAATCTTTTCAAATTAAACAATTTCAATAAGCAAAACCAAATTCCACATGATGAAATAAATAACCTGCATTGTGTTGGAGCACACCAGAGGTCTGAACTACTAGGTCAGTTCAACATATCCAGGCTTTCTTTGTGTAAGTCGGCTTAATAAAAACTAAAACTCCAGACAGAGTTAACAGGTATGAAAAAGGTGGTTTTCAACTGTCTTTGTTAACTCAGACTTTCTCCTTCAGACTCTGTTTACACAAAAGGAGGCGTTTAACGCATCAATTGACTCTTCTGCAGTAAATTAAATGATCGTGTGCAAGTACTTCAGTCAACAGGCTGTTTTAATGGAGAACAACAGGGAATATAAAAATATATAATAGTAAAAAGAGCTAAATCTAAAAACATTTATGTGAGTTTAGCATCACCATCTGAACACATGTAGTAAATGTTAGTAACATACAGATTAACAGGTTTAATCACTCAGTCATCAGGAAACGATCTGGTAAAAGGAAGACGCTTCTTACAGTCAATTTAAATCTAAACTCTGAATTGAACTTGGATGAGCTTAGCTCCACAGCATCAGTTACCATGGAGATATAGCTCCACAGCATCAGTTACCATGGATATCTAGCTCTACAGCATCAGTTACCATGGAGATCTAGCTCCACAGCATCAGTTACCATGGAGACCTAGCTCCACAGCATCAGTTACCATGGAGATCTAGCTCCACAGCATCAGTTACCATGGAGATCTAGCTCCACAACATCAGTTACCATGGAGATCTAATGTCACAGTATCAGTTACCATGGAGAGCAAGCTGCGCAGCATCGGTTGCCATGGAGCTCTACCTCCACAGCATCGGTAGGCATAGTGATCCTAGCAGGCTGAAACAGAGCCACCTTCCTGATACTAAAAATTATGACTTTAAGCTCAACACACCTGCTGACACATTAACCTCACCTCGTAGTTCAGCCCCCCCTCCCCAACTGTCTGCATGAAAAAAATAAATGAAATAAATAAAATAAAATAAATAAATAACTAAATTCATCCAGTGAGGCAGTTGACAGGCGTTGTGACATCACGATGGGCAGGTGTTTCTGGGGATAACAGAGGAATCTGATTGGACAGCAGCTGTCCTCATGTCCTGATTCAGGTCCAAGTCTGTTTGATGATCAGAACCCCACCACCCAACCCTTCCCTCCACGACTGTGTTGTTGCCATGGAGACCAGCTAGTTGTAGCTCTGCAGTCACTCTGATTGGTGGATGGAGACGTGTCAGAGTTCGTCCTTCGACCCGCTGAGCACCAGACTGTGACTCGCTTCACGCTTCAGGAAGTTCAGGAAGTCTCGCAGCTCCCGACCGCCCTAAAACACAGGAGATGTCATGCGACCAGCGTGTCATGTGACCGACACATCATGTGACACTTAGATTGACCGGATTCCAGTCATGTGTTACCTCGTATCGTACGGGTTCATCTTTTTTCCCCACTGGAGCAAAGTAGATGGTGGGAAACCTGCAGAGAGACAGAGGACAGGAAGTAAAGACTAACGGGGCAGAGGAAGTAAAGACCGACGAGGACAGGAAGTAAAGACTAACAGGGCAGAGGAAGTAAAGACCGACGAGGACAGGAAGTAAAGACCGACGAGGACAGGAAGTAAAGACTGACAGAGGACAGGAAGTAAAGACCTGACAGAGGACACTGTTCTCACCCTTGGACGTCGTATCCCAGCGGGACGTCGTTGTCAATGGCATTCATCTTTGCAATGACGATTTTTGGATCATAATACAGCTGAGAGGACGGAGAGAGAACATCTGTATCAGAACCAGCGTTCGAGTCCACAGAACCACCTCAGTGGAACTACTGTTGGTTCTGACAGACACAAAAACTTTCACAGGCAGAAGAACTGGTAATATACGAGAAAACAAAACATTCTCTTTTCCAGAATCTGGATTTATTTACAGCTTAGAACTTATTTTCTCTCACTGTGGTTCATTTTCACTGCAGTCTAAAGTCCTGCAGCTCTATGGAAACAGAACAACGTGAAATATCAAACAGAACTCAGAAATGTCTGTCTGTCAGTATTGACAGCTGTTTTTTTTCTTTGCTAGATGTTTCACAATTGGTCACAGCTGAGTTAGCTCTTTCTGTTTTTGCCGTTTCTAACCAACAAAAGTTGTGATTCTGGTGATACTTTCAAGATGCATTTCAAACGTACCAGCAAGTTTTGTGGTTTAGAGGGCAAAAATTATTAAATAAAATATTTAATCAACTAAATTGTCTAAAAACCTTGTTTTCATGCCCCGGTTACTGAGAGCAGACTGATGGAATTTAGTGAATTTCAGATAAAATACAAAATAAAGGTGCTACCGTGTGAGCCAGCTCCCTGTAGACCGGCTCCAGCTTCTTACAGTGAGGACAGGACGGAGAGTAGAACTGGATCAGAACATCTTTATCTGGATCATTGACCACATCATCAAAGGACTCAGCAACAACCATCTGCAGGACATAGAGGACAGAGGACAGAGGACAGAGGTCACAGAGAGGTCACAAGTTCAGAACCGACAATACCATCAGTGTAACATCAGTGGACTGTGTCTATGTCTGCATCATGGCACCACATGGAAAAGAATTAAACAGAAGAAGTCAAAAATCTGACTGTGAGACTTGACAGAAATTGAAAAGGATCCAAGAAGATCGGTGAGCAACTAAAAACACAGTGAATCACAGTGTCAGCAGTAAACAGAAGGTATAAAAGGAACCATAGTACCACTAATCAGTGCTCCTCAAATGACTCCACAGACAGTGAACTACTTTGACAATCTAGTTGTGAAAAACAGACGGCAGCTGCTTCAGACTTGGTACAGGGACTATCAATGGAAATCAGAGTTAGTGTGAAGCTCAGACAGTGTGAAGGACACCTCAGAACATCAACCTCTACGGATGGAGTCTGTCATCAAAGATAAAGGTAGACATATGAAGATCAGAAGGAACCCAAGAATCTTATGAAACATCGATACACTTTAGTTTCACTGAGTTCCTGCTGTGTGTTGAAGAAGATTTAACAGCACAACTGAGACCATAAACTTACCAGGAAACAGACAAAGTGAGGAAACAGCTTGCTTTCTTACAGACTTTGATATGTCCAACCAGAAGAGCTATGAAAGAAAACAGGTTTAGGTTCGTTCAGAAGCTGCATCTATCTGTTATTAGCAGTCTGTGGTCTCACCTTGACATCGGCGGTGTTTCTCTCAGGTACTGGCTCTGATTTAACGTAACGTTTGAGTCGACCTGCGAAGTAATCGTCCAGAAACCTCTCTAGAGACTGACCATCCCTCCTGAAACACACAGTAATCTGATTACTAACCAGCCCTCTGAAACACACAATAATCTGACTGCTAACAAGCTGTGACCTCATTGGGTCATTGTGTGTGAGGTCCCACAGTTACGGTGTTCACAGACACTAACAAGGTACCAATCCAAGCATTTAGCCTCATTCAGTCCGGTTTGACCCGGTTCGGCCCGGTTACGTACGTGAACTCCTCCCTCATGGTGTACTTGTGGCCCAGTCTGGTGCGGATGGTGACGAATGGCAGCTCTCCTCCGTCTGACGTTCCCAGACCAAAGTCATCCTCCAGTTCAGACAGAAAGTCTTTCTTATTGGCTACTGAGTATGTTAGGCCCCGCCCACCGTATTTAGACGCCACCTTCATCACCCTGGAAACAACACACAACAAGGAGGAGCTTTCAATACACCAGTCCTTTCTACAGATCTACAGATTACTGATGTGGGCTTTTGACATTTTTATGATCGGTATTGTTGCTCTTATTGACTGATTTATCACAAAACAGACTAAATGTTCTTCTTTTGGTCTGAAGCAGCAGCTCTCCGCAGTCACTCTGGTCTCTGCAATGTCCTAAAAACAACTCTGTCTGATTAGTTGTTATATGTCAGAGTAACAACCAATCTCTGACAGCTATCGATTACTAACCTTGCCAGCAAGTTGATTTCTCGCGATATTTGTGAGTTCACAAATCTCTCAAGAAACCATCTTGCTCCGCTCCCGCATTCACAGTTCGTACAGAGCCAAGTTGGCACGGGCCAATCACGCAGCAGTATTCGTGTGTGGGGCGGGATATCCGGGTGTGAAGACGACACCAAGCGCCAGTAGATCAAAACAAACATGGCAACGGAGGACAACGATCGTGTAGATGCTGCTATTAAGTCAGTTTTAGCTGAATCTCCTATCGCTTCTTTGAAGGAAGAACAACGAGAGGCACTTTGCACATTTCTGGATGGTAAAGATGTTTGTGCTTTTTTACCTACGGGTTTTGGTAAGAGTTTAATCTACCAATTGGCTCCGCTCATTGTGAAGATCCCGCGATTGGCTAAAAACAAACCTGTCAGAGGCGGGACATACTGTTGCATTGTCCAATCCGTGCCTCTTTCCTCCGAACGGATTTACATGGAGCGGTCCCAGATTGATATTGTGGAGTACTATCAAGTACTACACAATTATTAATCTGGCTATTGCCAGGTTAATCGATTACAGCCCGAGACAAAACTGCTGAAGGTTTAACAAACACAACAGTCAACAACAACAAACATTCCTGATGTTACACAGAAAGACCAACAATTCACTCTGAGTGTTAACAGCTGTTAACAGCTGTGTTAACAGCAAGAACTGATTCTCCTGATGACGCTAGGCTAATGCTAACACTGAGAGGCTAGCTGTGGCTCTTAGCCTGCAGCTAACTCCTTGCTCCACACTCACTCAAGCCAGTCTGCTAACAGTGAGCATCACCTGTGTGTGTGTAGCTGTACAGTTCACAACAACAAGTGTCCTCTGTACTAAGTACTAAATCTGAAGCAGCTGCCGTCTGTTTTCCGCAGCTAGATTGGGAAGTAGTTGATTGACCATGGAGTCATTTTAGGAGCTCTGATTAGTGGTACCATAGCTCCATTTTACTTCCTGATTACTGCTGATTCTGTGTTTCACTGGTTTTTAGTTGCTCAATGATCTTCCTGGCTCCTTTTAAAGGTCACACTCAGATTTTTCACTTCCTCTGTTTGGTTCTTTCCAAATGGAGCCATGATGCAGACATAGATATACACAGTCCATAGTCCAGAACTGAGAAAGTTCTGCTGTTCACAGCTCATTTCAGAACCATGTTCATCAGTTAGACTAATTGGAAGTCACAGCTGGACTCAATTTGGTTCTTTGAGTTTCTACTTTTGAGCATATTTTTTTAAAATAGTCTTCAGAATTTTTTTTGTTTTTGATTGTTTATCATATGAAACATCCATCCATCCATTATCTAAACAAAGCTTAATCCTCATTAGGGTCACGGGGCGGTTGGAGTCTATCCCAGCTGACTTAGGGTGAAGGCCGGGGACACTTGGACAGGTCACCAGTGTATCACAGAGTTACACATAGAGACAAACAAGCACATTCGCATTCACACCTTCTGACAGTTTAGAGTTACCTATTAACCTGAGCATGTTTTTGGACTCTGGGAGGAAGCTGGAGAGAACCCACGCATGCACAGGGAGAACATGTGAAGAGTTCATTTTCAAAAACAGGTAACTCTGTTTTAGAAATTTTCAGAAAACTCATTTTTTTATTGTTTACTTGAGATAACAATAATAATAACACTAATAATTTATTTTTTCTCTATTTTGTCAAGTATTTTTCTACTGAGTCAAATCCACTCAACTTCAGTTTGATTGATATTATCTCAAGTAAACAACAAAAAAAAGAGTTTTCTGAAAATTTATCAAAACGGAGTTACCTGTTTTTGCAAATGAACTCTTCATGTAAACTCCATGCAGAAAGAAGGCTGTGATCTGAACCAGGGATTTTCTAGCTACAAAGTGAAAGTGCTAACCAGCACGCCACTGTGCAGCCCCTCAAATGAAACACTTAGAAGTAATTTGATTATTATGAGGGTATAGAGTTTAGAAGACTGTGCATGTGTTACCATGTGTTCTTCTTGTATGATACCTGTACACATGTGATACCTGTGCAGATGTGTTACCTGTTCCTCCAGTAGTTTGACCCTCGGACGTTGTGATGATAGTCCAGATCGTAGTATGCCGTCAGCAGGTCACGAACTCTCAGACGATCTTTGTTCTCCAGGGTCATGTGAGGACAGAGGCCATAACTACAGACAGGTAGACAGACAGGTGGACAGACAGGTGTTGGTGATGCTGCGATTCCTCTGATGTCCAGCAGGTGTTGCTGTGATCAATGAAAGAGTCTCACATGTGATCTCTGATGAAGCGTCTCAGCGAGCCGATGGTCAGATAGTCCTTGAAGATGACTACACTGTCCTCAAACGTGTTGGAAAGTCTGGGAGGTCTGAACAGCAGCACACACCTGGAAACACACATGTAACTGTCATGTAACACTTATGTAACCAACATTTAACAGACATGTAACACACATGGAAACACACATATACCTGTCATGTAACACATATGTAACAGACATGTATTTGCCCTAGCTCTTAACGGAGGCAGTCGCACTTTTCCTCTCTCCATCTCTATCTGTGCTCTTCTCCCCCACTCCCTCATGTTTCTGCTTGCTGCACTCTTTTGTCTCGTCTCACCTGACTTGGAGCGATCTATTGGCACTGGACCTTCGAAACACTGATCATGGAATTGATTAGCTGGTCTCTCAACGCGATTGACAAGATTGTCGCCACTAAGAGCACAGGCTTAGGGGAGCCTACCTGCCCGGATGGGAGTTTTGCCTCTGGTTATGTGATCGACACCTGGGGGAAGTGGAAGGGGATCATGTGCCTGGCACCCCTATCTGTGGAGGATGTGGAAGATGTTTATATATTCGGATTTATGATGACAGGTCTGCTGATAATTGTCTTGATTGTGGGCCTGAGCTTCTGGAAAATTAGGAGGACTGCAGAGAAAAACGACATCCAAACTCTGCTGATCCTTGCAAACGATAGGATCAAGGCTGCTGGTGACCGGAATGACGAACTCAAACATAAGATGGACAATTTGCTTGGTGTGACTGTTGATTTGAGTCGCAAAGTGGATGCCATCAGGGTTAGGATTACCACAGCTGAGGTCTAACAATTTGAGAGCGGCCAGGGGGAGGGTAAAATTGCTCCTCTCCCCCGACTAAACAAAAAGGATACTGATAATATTTCGGCGCCCCTGGAACAATAACAAACTCCTCTGGAAGTTTTTCATGGCCAAGAGATAGCTCTCCTAAACCCTCCCCACTTTCCCAAGGACACCTGTTGACTTCTGGACTGGTCCATCCGAGGATGTCTCCATGGCAACCTGCTGTGTTATCGCGTTTTCACCGGCGAAATGAGACACCGGGGGGGCTGGGATGGAAGGAGATTGGCTACACGCATACACGCAAACTTGGACTCAATGAACTGAGGACTGAGCTCACATTCGCATACACATGCCCATTCCCCCCATCCAAGGCCGTCTCCAGCAGCTTCCCGCCCGCGAGGCACAGTGGGCAGGAATCCCGTGCACGGCGTACCGTATGGTGCTGCAGCTGTATAGGAGTCTGTCTATCGTGCTGAGCTACCTGTCCCACTACCCCCCACCCTTACCCCAGTTGATCCTGTCTCATGTCATGCTTTGCTCGTGCGGGTTTGTTTTTATCAGGTTCCTTCTCAAATTGAATTTCCCAACACTGGAGGTTATATTTGGTATGATGAACCTTTTTTTTCATTTTACCCTCTGCTATTCCCTACCCCGATCCCTAATGTCTTTTTTTTCCTTTTCCTAAGCTAGGCAGTGCGCTTTATGTGTAGCAGTCTGAGTTGCTTTGGCAAGGCAGCCCAAACTACTTTCGTTGTATATGAAAGTGTGCAATGACAATAAAGTTCTTCTCATTCTCTTCTCATTCTCATAACAGTCATGTAACAGACATGGAAACACACATGTAACAGACACACATGATGGTGTGTTGACATTTGTACTCAGACTCACTCTGAGTGGATTCCACGATCCTCGGCCAGCTGCAGATCAGTGCTGTGAGCGAACCTGAACTGTTCTCTGAGGAGACCTGCTGCCTTCAGGAACTCGGCCAGACGAGAGCTGTCTGCACCTGAGAACACACCTGACACACACACAGGTAACAGGTCAGGTAACAACCACACCTGAAGTGATGTCACTCATTGCAGTCAGGCAATGTAGAATCATACCGACGATGCTGGCGTCGTAGTTGTTGACGAAGGCCTGCAGATCCTCTTTGGTCCTCAGGAGAACTGAGTCTGGACCCGTCTGCTTCTTCATGTATTGATAGATCCCCTCTGAACACACACACACACACACACACACACACACACACACACACACACACACACACACACACACACACAGTTACACATTTGCACACCATCTATCCATTGATCCATTTCTCGGTTAGCACCCCAGCGCTAACCAAGCCTGAACCTCCATTCTGTCACCTCCTTCACCTCCACCAACAGGTGTTCAGGCAAACACCATGACAGTATTTACACACAAATTTGTTTATGTTGTTTTTGTTTACCTGCGGTGCGAGGTCCATCATAGGGGGCGGAGTCTCTGCCGTACCTGAAGATCTTCAGAGTGGGATAACCAGAAACCCCAAACCGTCCACAGGTCTCCGAGTGAGTCGTACAGTCCACCTGACACACGGGTGAGAGACAGGTGAGGCACACAGGCGAGATAGACAGATGAGATAGACAGGTGAGATGGTTGTCTATCTGCTAATGACAACTATAAAAATGAAGGTGTTACCTTTGCTAACCGAACACTTCCCTTCAGTCGAGTCGCTGCTCTGTCAAACTCTGGAGCCAGTTTCTTACAGTGACCACACCTGAAGAAAGCAAGGAAACACGGAAGGAAACAAGGAGGGGAACAAGAAGAGAAACAAGGAGGGAAACAAGAAGGGGAGGAAATAAGGAGGGAAACAAGAAGGGTAATAAGTCGGAAAGGAAACAAGGAAGGACATAAAGAGGGAAGGAAACAAGGAGGGGAGACAACAAGGAAGAAACAAGGAGAATAACAAGGACGGAAGGAAACAAGGAGGGAGGGAAACAAGAAGGGAAGCAGGAAGGGAAGGAAACAAGGGGGGAAACAAGAAAGGAAACAAGGGAAGAAACAAAGAGGGAAGAGAATAAGGAGGGAAACGAGGAGGGAGGGAATCAAGGAGGGAATGAAACAAGGAAGGAAACCAGGAGGGAAAACAAAGAGGGAAGGATACAAGGAGGGAAACAAGGATGGAAACAAAGATAGAAGGAAACAAGAAAGGAAACAGGTAGGGAAGTAAACAAGGAGGAGAGAAAGCACAGAAGGAAACAAGAAGGGAAACAAGGAAGGAAGGAAACAAGGAAAGAAAAAAACAAGAAAGGAACCAAGAAGAAAAGAAAGCAAGGAGGTAAACAAAGATAGAAGGAAAACAAGGAAGGAAACAAGGAAAGATGAAAGGTAACAGTGAAGGAAAGAGCAGCTCTTCGTTCGATTCGTCACTTTGTCAGTCTGAACACAAACACATTAGAAACCCGAAATGTTCCGGAGCTAATGATGCTAAGCTAACGGTACCAGGGAGCGTAGAACTTCACCAGCATGGTCTCTTGCTCCATTGCCAGGTAGTCGAAGTCCGCATCCCCGAGCTCGAGCACGTCCCTGCGCGAGCACACGGACGCGGGAAGGCGACACAGCAGCACGACACAGACACAGGTTGGAAACAGGTGCACGGCGGCCGCCATGTTGGAGACACGAAAAGGAGACGGACACCGAACGGAACCGCGGTACCGGCGCACACACCGAACGGAACCGACACACAACGGGGAATCCGCCGGTAACGGAGGTCGCTTGTTTCCGGGGTAACTTTCAAAATAAAAGGCTATTTAGTAACGTGGTGTCTCACAGAGCAGATGACATGAAACACCTTTTAAATGAAACTGTCCTTAACGAGAGTCGGAGCTGGAAACTGTAAATACTGAGATATTCAATGACCTGTTTTCATCCAGACAACATCCATCCAGCTCTTATTGTGAAAGAACTGAGGCCGTGCTTCCGGTGGGTGCCATAGACATAAACATGTCTATACAAAATACAACTAATATATATGTATATATGTGTATATATATATATATATATATACGTATATATACATATATACGTATATATACATGTATACATGTATATATACATGTATATATACATATATACATGTATATATACATATATACATGTGTATATACATATATATATATGTGTATATATATATATATATATATATATATATATATATACATATATATATACATATATATATATATGTCTATTGTGGGTGCCTGCAGATGTCGGCGGGACAGGAAGTCAAAAACACCAGAGCTACTCTCATTGGTCCAGCGGCGTGTAAAGGTCATTTGTACGATTGGTCAACACAGCAGTCAGACACACATTGAGCCCCACCTACAAATTACTGTTTCAGATTAACAAACAGCAGCATAGTTTCAGATCAATGAACACATTTACAAGGTTTAAGCTGTAGTTGTAATGATTATGCTGATGTACGGGGCTCATTTAAATACCTACATTATTTAAATTTCTCAGTTTTATTGAAATATTAAAGAAAATAAAAAATATTAATGACTGAAGACGGAAACATTCAAAAACGAAAGTTTATTTCCAAGATTTTAAAACATGCTTAAAAGAAGAGCATGAATGTAAACATTTGTTTACTGCAGAGCTGCACTAACATGGATTCCTGCAAATCCCACTTCATTAGCAACATTTTATAAAAGTGTCCCTGTGTTAAAGCAGCAGCAATTAATTTACTAGCCATCAGCTAATAAATGAATTGCCAGCTATTTGGGTGATTAATTCATCAGTTTGTAATTTTTAAATAAAAACACTGTCAATTCTGTGTTTCAGTTTCTCCTCCCATGACAGTAAACTGACAATCTTTGGACAAAACAAGATATTGGAGGAAACTCTGATCCAGTTTAATTTTTTTCTGACATTTTAGAGACAAAACAGCTGATTGGTCCAGACCACAGTAATTACCAGTCGGTCTGATTAAGTGCTTGAACATGATTTTCTGAAATCTGTAGTTTCGGTGAGATGTTGACATACATTTTATTTCATAATGTTTATTGCACAAGATTTGTCAGTGTGTTTAGTACTTGTACACAAATCTAATGCAGACATTCTCCCAACAAAATGACATCACAAAACTAGAACCCTATGAAGTTATTTTGTCATTTCACACACAGCATGTTGATTTAAATGTTTATTTTCTTTCCGATCAGCTGATCGGTCATTTTCACATCATATTTCATCCTTAAAATGCTTTTAAAACAGAAACATCCATTTACAAACAGAAATAAAAATGGTTTGAAAAAAGCAAAAAAGTTTTTTGATGATTCTGTATTCAATATGAATAAACGTTTCCACAAAACCTTCATAGAATGTTCACACAACCTTCACTAACCAGTAAATAAGGTCCCAAAGCATCAGTGGAGGACAAACTGCTTCAGTACAAATGTTTCTGTTTTACTGCTGAGCTGCTTGATGCCGAAACGTTTCTGCAGATCCAGATGTTTGTTTACATTTAATCAGCTGACCATCACCTGCTGACATCACACAAGTGTCACACCTGAGCCTTCAGGACAAAACATAGCAAAAAGAAAAAAACAAACCAACACAAAGCTGCGAGAACCAAACCTGCAGCCCCTCATCTAAATCGTGTGACCAAGACTCCGCCCCTCTATGACATCAGAGGACTTAAATTAAGAATAAATAAATTTAAATAGACTTCCTGGAACCAACTTGTGGGTCAAAACTGGAACAAAGCTGTAGAGCTTTGAAGTTCTCTTTCAGATCTGTTCTGGTTCCTTCTGGAATCTCATGAAAACAGAGATCTACAAAGAGGTCCTGAACTGGTGATCCGAACAGGAACAGTCCAAAGAACTCCTAAGTGTTCCTCTGAGTTAGCTTAGAACTGGCCTTGTGACTCCATCCCTACATCCAGAATGATGGTTCTGAATATAGAACATGTTCTGCAGTTTTAACACTGCTGCAGAAATGGTTCTGGACTCAATCCGAGTGATGTGTTCTGGAGTCTTTGAGCTGAATTCAAGTTTCTGAACTGTGTGCAGAAGGGTTAGGCTAACCCAAACCGGAACCTGACCAAATCCTAGAGAAGCCCAGAAAGAACAACTGTATGAGTAACTCCAGAACCATCGAGGATGGACTCCAGAACAAAATTCTGAGAAGGAGATTCAACCTTTAAAGTTCAGATCCAGAACTCTGTAAATGTGCTCTACAAATGTTCTTTCTCTGCTGGACTTCATCCTCTAACTGTCGTGTCACAGGTTCGATCCTGCTGCAGCAGATCTGGATCAGTGTCAGCTCTGAACCTGTCTGTGATTGGTCAGTCCGGAGCTACGTCTTGTCTGCTTGGCCGATTCTCTGAGGAGCAGGTGGACTTGTGGGTCGAGTGGAAAAGCTTCATGAGGTTCTGGAATCGAAGGCGAACCTACAAGAAACATCACAATCATCCTTAAATCTGCATTTTAATATTTAAAGAAGAACAACATCACAGCTGTACACCTTGAAGCCCCGCCCCCTCACACCTGTTGGACTGTTCTGTTTCCCAGCTGGGCAGACACCTGTCTGAACGTGCTCTGACTGGCTCCTCTCTGCTGACACGTCGTCAGGATGAGTCGGTCTGCATCACTAAAACAAACAGCAGCGTTCAATGTTTTAACCCTTTGCGCTTCAGTGTCCTGCCGGCGGTACACTTATTAATTTGCAGAGGAATTTCAAGAATGTCCGAAGGCTGCAAACGCGAATATACAAACACTATACGCCGATGGAAAGCTTAGATTCTCATGAATCCGCCGGTATAAACCACTTTCAGATGTGATTACCACAGCGGGTAATATAAACACATTTGTCCGACAAAAAAACAAATATCCATCCATCCGTTCTCTATACACGGCTTCAACACACACAGCGCGACTCACATTTCCGGGTTCATTATTACACACAGATGAAAATATTCCACAAAAAACGGCCATAATCCAACCTTTTACATCCAGACGACACAAGCCAGTAAAATATTTTGTCCAAAACATGTCCTGAAGTCGGTATAAAATCCACGAATCGGTCGTTTTCAAGGAAATGCCCCTCGCGATGCGCGTCCAATGTTCCCTGTACTTCTCGTCATATTTTTTATTTACAAATAGAATATTAGCAATTTTTTGTACTGAAAATGGCTGGAATTGACTGCAGCTTAAAGGGTTAAATACATTTACATCATGTTTATATAACTTTATCATGTTTCCAGAAGGTTTTTATTATTAGAATGTTTTCTGATCATTTCAACATCTGTGTGTTACTGTGTGTGTTTATCAGTGATACTGTCTGTGTGTCTGTTTGTGTTACCGTGTCCAGGTGACCACCTCTCCTCCGTTCGCCTTCATCTTGTTGTTTTTGGCCCCAGTAACTCGTGGCTTTGCACCCTCCTCTCTGTCATTGGCTCTCTGAAGGTTGACTATGTTCTTGTCTGGAGGATTGTGGGAAATGCAGTCTGTGTCGGCACTGGTTGCTTTGGGTAACGAAGGGGCGTTTAGCTGTGAGAAGAAGTCACAGACTTCCTGCTGCAGGTGTGGGTGGAGTCTGAGCAGAGATGAGAGCTGAGAACATGATCAATTGATTAGAACATGGATCAGCACAAACACCAATCAGTCAATCAATGAATACAACACGCAGTAGAAACACCGATCAATCGATCGATCAGCAGAAGCACTGACTGATCATGCGACCCATCAGGCCGACAATCAGATAATTATTGATAACTTCATTAGATTTGCAGTTGTAAGATGAAATATCTAAACTGATGGTCAGCTGATACCTGGTCCATGTCTTCAGGTGAGGGGGCGGGGCTTCCCTGCAACACTGACACCACCTGCTGGTAGAGGGTGGAACTTTCTCCCAGGCTCCGCCTCAGTCGCCGAAGAAACCGTCGGCTGCGTTCAAACAGCTGCTGCTCTAACAGCTACCAAAGGAGGAGAAGGAGATGAGGAGGGGTTAACACAAGCACCTGAGTGACCTCACAGTGATGTCAGAGTGATATCACGCACCAGACTGCAGCGCTGTGCCTGTCTGCAGTTCAGAAATGCGGCGAAGTCTCTGAGCAACTGAGGCCATGGCTGCAGGATGCTGCTCAGTTTGCTGTACAGAACCTCAGGGGCCTCCAGGGGCCCCGCAGCTGAAAACTCATCCAGAACCTGCAGCAGCTGCTCCGGGAGACCTGTGCTCACCTGTATGGCGTCACACACCTGACAGAAAATACACAGGTCAGTGTTTGGGAAAATAAAAGCGATGAAGTTATTGTCAGAATAAGTGCTCACTCTGTGCAGGTAGTCCTGAGCAAAGGCCACATCCTCCGACTGATCGTCTCCATCGCTGTCAGCTGACTCCGCCTTCTCCTGCAAACACACACAACTGATCGGTAAACATACTGACCATTTCTCCACTGATCATCCGATGTAGAACTTTCAGATTATTAAAACTGTTGGAAAAAAAATCCGAGTACAAGAGGTAAGGTTTCAACATTTCTCTGATCAGTAGTAAACAGTAAAACTGTCAAACTTTATAGTGTTGTTCAAGTGCAGTTTCATTAAATGACTGTAGCACATTACAGTAACCAGACTACTTGTTAGTAGAATGGTAGAGCATTTGCTAAGATGTCAAATTAAAACTAACAGTTTAGGTGTCCTAGATTAAAAATTCTGGCTCAACAGCAGGAACAAAAGTCCCTTGTCCAGCCTCACATCATTAAACTTCCACCTCCGTGCTTCACTGTCAGGACCATGCATTCACTGTGGTAGTCCTGTTCAGGTTCACACCAAACATGCTGGACTCCATCTGAGCCCAATTAATTTATCTTCATCTGACCAAACAATGTTCTCCAACATTTATCAGGCTTCTTTTGTGTTCTTTAGCAAACTTTTCTCTGGAAGTTTAGTTTTGAGCAGAAACCAGGTGGTTTTTCTTGTGTTCTGTCCATAGAGGTTGATGTTCTGATGTGTCCTTCACACTGAGCTTCACACTAACTCTGATTTCCTTTCATAACCGCTGTACCAAATCTGAAGCAGCTGCCGTCTGTTTTTCACAGATAGACTGTGAAAGTAGTTCAATGTCTGTGGAGTTATTTTAGGAGCTCTGACTCGTGGAACTATGGCTCCTTTTTACCTCCTGATTACTGCTGACACTGTGGATCATTGAGTTTTAGTTGTTCACTGATCTTCCTGGATCCTTTTCCATCTTTGTCAAGTCTCACAGACGGATTTTTCACTTCCTCTGTATGTGGATCCATAATCCACATTCAAATCCACCCCCCTGCAGTTTGCATACCAGTAGCACATAAGCGTGGAAGATAACACCATCAGGCCCTGCCTCCTGGGGGAGAAGCTGCTGGAGATGCAACTGCACCAAGTCACCACAACTTGGATCCTGGACTACCTCACAGACCGGCCACAGTACGTCAGGGTGGACGGCTGCACCTCTGAGGAGGTTACAAGCAGCACAGGAGTACCCCAAGGAACCGTCCTGGCACCCTTCCTCTTCACCCTCTTCACCTCTGATTTCCAGTTCAACTCTGGTTCCTGTCACCTCCAGAAGTTTTCCGATGACTCCTCCATTGTTGGATGCATTACTGATGACGACGAGGGGGAGTACAGAGGACTGATTGAGAGCTTCGTCACGTGGTGTGACAGCAACAACCTGAAGCTCAACATCAGCAAAACCAAGGAGGTGGTTGTGGACTACTGGAGGAGCAGGAGGTCCCCTGCCCCCATCATCATCCAGGGGGAGGAAGTGGAGAGGGTAGACTCATATCAGTACCTTGGGGTCCACATCAACAGTAAACTGGACTGGTCCCATAACACGGATGCCCTCTTCAGGAAGGGACAGAGCAGGTTGTTCTTCCTGAGGAGACTCAGGTCGTTTGGCGTCTGCAGCAGGCTCCTGAAGACTTTCTACCAGTCTGTGGTGGCCAGCGCACTCTTCTTTGCCGTGGTGTGCTGGTGGGGTGGCATCAAGACTGGTGAGGTCAACAGGCTTAACAAACTGGTGAAGAAGGCCTGTTCTGTTGTGGGCCTTCAATTGGACAATCTGGAGACCGTGGCAGAGAGGAGGATCATGGACAAAATCAGGGCAATCCTGGACAACCCAGTGTTTCCCCTCCCATATAATCAGCGAGGCGGCCCGCCTTGTCGGTATAGGCCACCACCTCATTAAAAGTCTGCCGACATTGCCGCCTCACTGGTCCGCGGCAAAAAAAAAGTGCAGTGCAAAACCCGCCGGACCGACGAGACCATCCACAGGGGGGTGCGCGGCTGCGGCGGAGACGGCCCGATAGTATATATAATTCCTTCCCCCCCCGTCAACAACTTTCAGCTGAAAGTGACCCCACCACCTCACAGCCATTTCAACCCAGGGGAAACACTGCAACCCCTTTCAGCCAGCGCATCATCCCACGCAGAAGCAGAACTGAGCGCTTCAGGGGCTCCTTTGTGCCCATCGCCATCAGACTCTTAAACAGCAGCGGAGGCCACAGTACATCACTGCACTGACCCCCCCTGTAATTACTGTACATAACTCCTGTTGATTACTGTATTTAACTCTTGTTACCCTTCACACTGTCACTTTAATATCACTGTCACTTTACTTCACTGCACTGCATAGCTCAGTGGTCCTGGATGACACTTTTTCGACATTGTGAATACCTCATACTGTTTGCTGCCACTGGTCAGTTTATTGTTTCACCATTTTGTTGTGTTTATTATATATCACCCTTGGTTTTTCCTAAAACTATATGTAATTCTTGAACCCAATGCATGCTACTACCCTTGTATCCTTGTACTTGCCCTGAGCTGCTGCAATACCTGAATTTCCCCTCTGGGGATCAATAAAGGATTATCTTATCTTAATGCAGACATAGATAGGCACAGTCCATAGGTCCAGAACTGAGAAAGTTCTGCTGTTCATAGTTCATTTCAGAACCATGTTCATCAGTTAGAGTGATTGGAAATCACAGCTGGACTCAGTTTAGTTTCAATTAGTTTCTACTTTGGAGCCTTCTCTGGACTTCTGTTTTTGGTTCTTGTTCCTGTTGGTTTTTGAAAGCAGGGACATGTGAGTATAATCTGTATGCTTACCTGCAGCGGGACGACAGAGGCTCTGGATTCATCTGAAGATGTTCCTCCATCTTCTTCCCCGGATGGCAGAGTCTGTTCTTGCTTCCTGTCTATCTCCGTCTCCTCCAGGTCATCATCACTTCCTGCAGTGCTGGACGAAGATTCAGACAAAGTTAGGAGGATGTCACCCTCCTCTTCCTCCTCCTCCTCCTCTTCTTCATCCACTCTGATGACATCATCTGCCAACAGCTGTAAGGAGGAGGGGCCTTCAGGAGGAGGTGGCAGCGTGGCGTTCAGGGCATTCCTCCCAGCAGAAGGTGGGGTCACTCCACTCCTCCTCAGACATGCCAGCATCTGACAGTGGCGTTTGATTCGCTGTCTGGTCACTGTAGAGATGAAGGAGGACGTGGTGTCAGCGGGGTTGTCAGTCCTGGTTTGGAGGAGGCGTTGGAGCGGCGCTCGTGGAGGCGGTGGTGATTTGGAGAAGTCAGCAGGTGGAGGTGATGTGGAGGAGTCAGCAGGTGGAGGTGACGTGCAGGAGTCAGCAGGTGGAGGTGATGTGGAGGAGTCAGCAGGTGGAGGTGATGTGGAGGAGTCAGCAGGTGGAGGTGATGTGGAGGAGTCAGCAGGTGGAGGTGACGTGCAGGAGTCAGCAGGTGGAGGGGGGAGGGGCTGCTGCAGCAGCACGAAGCCGATTCGTCTGAAGCCCAGGTGATCTGGGAGGTGGGGCGGGTACTGGCAGCTGGGGGGAAGCTGTAGCTGCTGGGGGCGGAGCGTAGGAAGGTCAGCTGACTCTGACGGACCCCACTCCCCCTGCAGGACGGCAGCACCTCGGGGGCGGAGCCAGAAGGTGTGTTGTAGCGGCTGATGGTCGGGAAGATGACGGGAAGACTCCGCTGTCAGCAAACAGACATCATTAACCTGCTGAGATCTGATAGGCTTATAACAGACACTAACAAATACTTGTAGCCAGTCAGGAAAACCTCAACTACAGCTGCAACTAAAATGTCTGCTTGGTCTCTAAAATTTCAGAAAGTGGTGAAAAATGTGGATCAGAGCTTCCTCAAATGTCTTGATTTGTCCAAAGATTTTTGGATTACTGTCACAGAAGAAGAAAACAAAACAGTAGAGCGACATGAGATAGGGCTGGGCGATATGACCAAAATTTTATATCCCGATATAACTTATTTTATATCCCGATACGATATACATCACGATATAGCATATTTTGGGTAAATTCAATGAATGAATGGGACCGGGCAGCGACATACCTTACAAAATACGGTAGTCTGATCCTTGTCGGTCTTTTTAAATCCAAACCACCGCCATATGATAGAAGTTCCCCCTCTTATAGGTACAAGCTCATCGGTTTGAGCTGGTTGTTCGTCATCTTGTTGTTTAGATTGTTCTTCTGAGTCGAGTCCACCGTCTTCCTCCATAGCTGTTTACGTTTTAGCCGCATGCCAGTGTTGCCAACTCCTCAGTGAGGAAAGTAGCTGTTGGCTGTCCTAAAAGTCCCTAGAAGTCGCTAAATGACGTCATCTCCTAATTTGCATGTTTCCCAGTTTGCATGTAATTGTAATCAATGTTGTAGGAGAGAGGAATAACGTTGTGGAAGAGACCAAAAAGTGAGTATAAAACACCCAAAATATGTTTTTGAACTAGAGGCTAAATGCTGTGGTTTATTTCAGTATGACAGTGAAGAAACATTTTAATTTATATCCCGCTCCGTGAGTCTGGATGGGATCTGTAGTGACTTTGCGCATGCGCGATTCATCTGTCGTCTGGCCGCGGAGTGATGTGTCCTCTAATCAGACACTGGGACTGTTGAGGAGTTACTGGACTGACAGCCTGTGCTTTGGGACGGGGAGAAGCTCACAGCAGCACCTGCTGCTTGTTGAAAACAGTAACTGCAGAATGATCCGAGTTTTCCTATCAAAGTCTCCAAAACGGCACAAAAACTCGCTAGATTTGTCACTAGTCGCTTTTGACAAAAAAAAGTCGCTAGGACGCTTTGGAAAGTCGCTAGATTTAGCGAGAAAGTCGCTAAGTTGGCAACACTGCCGCGTGCCTGGGCTTGCCGTAAGGCACGTCGGTGATGTAAAATACTGCCGTAAAGCGTGTTTTGCGACACTGCGATATAAACGATAGGATCTTCACATAAAACGATAGACATTTTCTATCGTCCAGACGATATCTATCGTCATATCGCCCAGCCCTACATGGAGAACTATAAAAGTACTACTGAAACAGAATAATTAATTGTTATAATAGTTGATAACTGATCCATTATTAGTTGCAGCTCTTGTTTCCTCAGTGTCTGTTCTTGATTGTAAAGAGCAGCTCCTCAGAACTTTCCACAAATCAGGTGATACTTTCTGTAAATTATAGAATATTTCATAAAAAGCACGTTGGCTAATTTTGACCCTCACACAAACATTTTTTGCTCTTGTTTAATCACCAGCACCAGAGCATAAATATTTAGTGATTTACATTAAACCAGATGATTGTTTTCCTACCACCAGCCACACAGGCATGACGCTCTCCTCTCTCTCCACAGGGGGGCGCTGCTCTGCCGGATCCACATGACGACAGGCCACCGGCATCGACCAGAGCAGCCGCTGATACCTGAAGGCCTGCAGACATGAACGAATAAATAAACTCAGACTCATCACGGCGCAAAAAAAGAGAAAATCTAGTCTGATATCTGTCTCACTAGGTTTAATTTGAACTTTATTTTATTGAAAATGGGTCATTTTTGATCAATGTTTTGCATCAAAGGGTTAAAAGAGTACTGACCTGGAACTCCACACAAAAACATTAAGCAAACACTAACATCAATGTTTTAGGATTTAAGCAGCAGCACAAAGTTCTGTTTGACCAGAACAAATCCACAGATATAAACTGTTTGACATGACATTTCAGAGTTACACTACAAACACTGTGTGTGTACGCTACCTTGACGATGTTGTCAGGGAAACCAGGTCTGCAACACTGCAAGATTCTTCGTCGTACTTGGACCAAAGTCTTCCTCAGCAGGAACTGAGACACCAGCTTTGGAGGGTCGCATGATCCTTCCATGTTCCTGAGGCCGAGTACCAGCAGGCTGAAGACCCACACACACAGACAGACACACACAAATATAGCTGTAATGTGGTCCACACCACTAACACTAAAAGTTCACCCTCATCCTTTAATACTCTGAACAGTTCCTGTCTTATTTTTCCTCAGTGCAGTTCCTTTTCCCCTACAATCTAAAGTCCTGCAGCTCCATGGAAACAGAACAACATGAAGAACTCAGACATGTCTTCTGTCAGTAGGACTCATAATAACAGGAATCAGAACCTTTGCTAATAAACTGTGTCATTTTGGAGATCCATTTAAATAAAACACACATTTGAGACCTGCTGCTGGGTTTTGAGATTCAGAGGGTACAAGTCGTGAGAGCCAGCTATACGTTCTTAGTCTGATGGTCTAAAACTCAGACCAGTTCTGGACCAAGTCAACAGCTGCAGAGGTTCATATTTGAAGTTTTTGTCCCTCAGCAAGTGTTAGCAGTGAGTGCTTACCAGTCCTCAGCTGCAGTGAACGCTGCCGTCCTGCGGGGGCAGTACAGGTTGGGGTCAAGGCTGGCGCAGGGCAGCAGCTCTGGGTAGAGGAACACTGGACGGGTGGCAAAGATCCAGGCCAGCTCAGCCGGCATGACGGGGAATGATCGCACTGAAACAGAGTCAGAGAGGCAGCGTTAGAGCCACCATGACAACCTGCCACTCCGCCCATGATGCATTGCTGTAGGTTACTCACTGTATCCTCTGGCGTCTGGTGGGCGGAGCTGTGGCTGGTAGCTGATGGGAGCCTGACGCAGCTCCTCCAGCAGTTGCAGCGCCCCCTGCAGGTTGGAGGCTCTGAAGGCGCTGCAGAAACCAGGGCGATCTGTAGACCGGATCAACTCGCCACGCTGTGCCAAAATGTTCAGCTCAAACTGACGGGTCGCCATTGAAACAAACAGATCACAATCAGAACCACAGACATGATAAATATCTGAATACAAAATATAACTAATAATCAACCATCCAGATTACGGGGGGTTACTGTGACTTACCAGGAACTGTCGGCTAGTCTCAGCCTCACTCTGCAGTTTGGACACAGGTAAAGACAACAGGTGGACCTGAGTCAGCAGCTGGACATGCTAAGAGACAGGCGAGAGACCGACAGAAACAGGTGAGCGACAGACAGTGTGTAGTCAAAGTGTCTGTGCTTCTATTCTGCTGTCAGTCTGTTAATCTGCTTCATTCATCACCTGTGGTGGAACTTCTTCCTTGTATTGGTACTATAGCTGTAACTGTTGTGTACAGGTGTGTACCTGCTGTAGCTGCTGCTGTAGGCATGTCTTCTGTTGTGCATTCAGCCTCAGCGTGTGCGGTTCTGTACAATGTGTGTTATTCGGTGCATGTGTCTGTCTCCTCCTGATCAAAGCCAGCTGCTGCTTCACAGTACGCTGCTCTGTGATTGGTCCATCCTCCTGCTCATCTTCAGCCACCGCCCTGAAGCACAAACACACAAACACGTGTTACATACATGTGCTGCTGCTATTGTGTGTGTGTTGGGTTACATATGTGTGATACTGCTGGTGCGTGTATGTTGAGATACATACGTGTGCTGCTGCTGTGTGTGTGTCTGTACAATGTGTGTTTCCTCCTGTGGCTCCTCCTCTTCCTCGTGGCCTTCATCGTCCACCTCCTGTCCAGCCAGGTCCTCTTTTAGCTGAAACACACAGGTAACAGGTGTTGGTGCAGCACAGAACAGGTAACAGGTGCTGGTGTGCTGATGAACAGGTGAGTACAGATATGAGTGTTTATACCGTTTCAAAGAGCTCCTCCATCAACTCGTTCACCTCCTTCTCTGCAGAAAGAGCAAACCAACATCAGTTGTCACTTACTGGTCAGTCATTGATCAGTCTAGCAGCTGAGCACCTTCTGAATGATTCCCGTTGATCAGCTAATCAAGAGACAGACTGACCAATTTAGCTATGATCATCAATAAAACAGCTCTGCCTGTGCGTATGTGTGTGTACTGACTGGTGATGCGGACAGCCTTGTCGTCACGGTAATCCTCGAGATCAGGTTCATCGTTATCAGCCAGGAAGTTGTACTCTGGATCGTCTTCATCATCACACTCCTCTGATAGAGACAGTAAGAGAGAAGGAGGATACAGAGGCTGATTGTAGAGACTGGAGTCATATGGGGATCTGCTTGTTGTTGAGTCAATACAACATTTACAACGCTCACCTTCGTTGTCCACGTCTGAGGTCATAAGGCCTCTCAGCCAATCAGTCCACTCCCTGTCCTCATGGGCGGAGCTGGAGTCATACATGTCAGGTGTGATGTCAGGAGCACGGAGCTCTGCCTCCAGCTGACCGAGTGGAATGTCCCGGAGAGGACGCTTGGAGCGAGTCCGGTACGCCATCAGACCTGCCTCATCCTCTGACTCAGACAAAGGCTGACAGGGAGATTGATAATCAATAATCCATGATCAAATCACTCTGTACCAACCAGTCCTACAGTTCTACACGTCGCGCTGTGCAAAAGCACAGATCGCTTGTCTCCCTCACTTCTGATTGGCTGTGAAATTAGAGGGATTTTTTACGTTTTCAAAGAGTTTCATGACAGAAAAGCATAAAGATGATGAGCCAGAAGATATTGCTTGATTTAGCCGAAATTTTACTATTGACATTGGCTTATAAAAGTTTACCCCGGCGCCAACCAACTCCCATGCAGCAGCTTTTTTATTTATATCACGATAGTCATTAAGGGAAGGATCATAAAGAATCGGGAAATCAATCACGGCTAAAATAATTTGCTCCTCCATGTCGAAAAGGGCTGAAAACAATGGTTGAAAACAGGAGCGGACTATTAATGTATAGGAGCAGACTGTACTGTGTAACATGCTGTAAGCTCATTGGTCAGTGAGTGAAACCCTCGCTGATTGGTTGAAGCTCCAGGCGACAGCGACAAAAGTTGAACATTTTTCAACTTTCTGGTATTGTGTCGCAAGCCAGCGGGTGCACGTCTACGTGAACGCGTGCGAAATTTCACATGCACGAATGTCGCCTTCGCGTTGTTGGGAGGGGGGAAAGCGATGTTCGTCTCGTCGCATAGCAGCCATAGAAAATGAATGGAAATTAAATGAAAATGAAATGAATGGTTGTCGCTTCCCGTGTGTCGAGCCCCTTAGGCAAAATTGGCTTTGCCACTGTGGCTAAACATGCTAAAAATGGATTTGCCATCCTGAGGAAGGCTTTGCCTATGGCGAAGTGGCGAATGGCTAGCGCAAGCACAGCTAAAGATCTATTAAGTGGTCCTCAAGGTCCAGCAAATGGTCCTAAAGATCTATTAACTGGTCCCATAGATCTACCAACTGTTCCTACAGATTTACCAACTGGTCCAATAGATACAACAACTGGTCCTACAGATCTGCGAACTGGTCCCAAAGATCTGCCAACCGGTCCCAAAGATTTACCAACCGGTCCCAAAGATCTACCAACCGGTCCCAAAGATCTACCAACCGGTCCCAAAGATCTACCAACTAGTCCTAAAGATCAACCAACCGGTCCCTAAGATCAACCAACTGGTCCCAACGATCTACTTACTGGTTCCATAGATCTATCAACTGGTCCTATAGATATACCTACTGGTCCTCAAGATCTACCAACTGATATCATAGATCTACCAACTTGTTCTAAAGATCTACCAACTGGTCCTACAGATCTACCAACTGGTAATACCCATCTACATACTGCTCCTAAAGATGAACCTACAGGTTCCTGAAGATCAACTAACTGGTCTTGAAGATCTGCCAACTGTTGCTAAAGATCTATCATCCAGTCCTGAAGATCTTTTAAGTGGTCTTAAAGCTCACACAGGGTTGGTCTCGGTTGTTCTGTGAGCTACAAGTGTTTGGAGTTACCTGGTAGGGCTCCATACAAACAGCTAGCTCCTCCTCCACAGCATGAAGCTTCTCCAGGAATGTGCTGTCAGTCACAGTTTTAGGAGGTGGGGCTTTGGGTGGAGGGGGAGGTCCCATTGAGACAGGCCCTGCCCTCAGACGTCTAGATCGGCTTCGAGAAGTCTGAGAAGAGTAACATTATCAGAGTGCCATTATGTTTGCTCTCATATATCCGACTGATGGTGGATGTTGGATGATAAGCAGCAGTTACCTGCCAGGGGCTGGAGCTCTCCTCATCCACTCGGTTAAGGCGACTCCCTCTGGGTGACGAAGTTGTGCTCTCCATGTCGCTCTCCTGGAACGTCTGCAAACACACCGATCAATAATTAATCATCAGCATGAGAATACGCTGCAGCCAATCAGAGCAGGGCCTCACATCTTCAGCAGTCTCATCTTCATCCTCCTCGTCTGGGCGGTACTCTTCATCCGAGGAGTCTTCTTCAGCCAGAGGAATATCCACGAACTGAGGAGCCTGTAGACAAACAGTTTTACTTGAAATTAATGTCAACTAGCACAAACAATATTTAATGGTTCAAATTTAAAATGATCAGACATGATTTGAATTCTTTCAAATGTGTTTCTAAGACTTTAAAATGTAATTAACACAAAAAACACATTTTTGTTAAAAAATCTGTTTTTTCTAAAATGTTGAATTTATTAAAATCTTTGATACAACTCTAACAATTTCTTTTTACAGTTTATTTTAAATCTGTAAGGATGCAAATAAAACAAGATCTTTACTGTTAAAAAATATCTTAATAAAATATAGAAAGTATGTAGTTTCTTGAGGAGCATACTGTATAACAGCTTATTCAGGTATTTCCAAAAAAATGCTTAAAAATGTTAACAATTAAAATAGATTTATGTTTAGTTATGTCAATGGCAAATGTCTTATAAAATGGTTTAAAGTGTTCAAAAAATGCAAGTTATGTTAAATATTCGACAATTTCTCATCAATGTTATTCAAATGTGTTTGGAAAGTTTAAAAAATACTTTGAAATTAAAGATAATTCTAAAAGCTATTACACATCACTTTAGTGAAGTAACTTAAATGTGTGCTGAAGGACAGTCAGATAAACAACAGGTCGACGGCGTCCTGTTTGACCTCTGACCTTTACCTTGTGGGCGTCACTGGCCTTCTTGATGGGAGAGATGTTCCAGGCTGGAATCACCTGACAGGAAACAGAAGATTTAGAATCTGTCTGCTGTGATTTAAGATGATGGACTGTGAACAGACTCACCACTCCTTTCTCCACCACCTCTTTAAACTTGGATCGAGTCATTTTAGGCTCCTGACGAGAGGAAAAACACCTTCATCAGTAAAAACAGGTGAAATACCTCACGGAGTGTTCTGATTGGACGATGGATGGAAACTCACAAAGGGAGGGACGGCCTCCGTCTCGTTGATGGCTGCTTTCATCATGGCCACCACATGCTCGTTAGTGATCACCTCCTGTGGGTCAAAGGTCAAACATTGAAATTCAGAACATCCTGACAGAATCTTCACAGCATTGAACTCCTGTCCTGTTTGTTAAGTGCTGCATCACTGAACCAGATAATCCAGGATTACTTTAGTTAGCCTGACTAACTCTCACCTTACTTCTGGCCCATAAAGCACATTCAACATAGTTCAGGCTCAGTTACTCTGGGAGAAAAACCTGGTCCAGACTGTCAGCCAGATGAACTGCAAGGCTAATTGTCAGGCTACATTAGAGCTAACTGTCAGGCTAATATCTGGTTAATCCTGACTTTGTGTTTAACCACAGCTCCTGTAACACTGCCTGACAGACAGTTAAATCCAGATTTTACAGCTGACTCTGCTGTGTTGCCACATTACTAGATTATTTTTAACACTATCAGTCCAGACACTAAAATGTATTTATTTAATTATTTATTTGAAGCTGCAGCGTGGCTCTGTTGTTAGCACCATCGCCCCACAGCTAGAAAATCCCTGGTTTAGGGTTAGGGTTCTGGGATCTTTCTGTGTGAAGCTTCCATGTTCTCCCCGCCGGATTCTCACCAGGTTCTCCAGCTTCCTCCCACAGTCCAAAGACATGCTGAGGTTAACAGATTCTAAACTGTCTGTTGGTGTGAATGTGCTTGTTTTTCTCTGTGTGTAGCCTAGTGACAGACCAGTGACATGTCCAGGTGAACCCTACCTTCGCTCTGAGTCTGCTACCCACCAGAGGATAAAGTGGTGTATGAATACATGGATTTATTATTTTATTTAGTTTTTATTTATCGTTATTCCCTTGGATAAAATCATGAACAACAGATGAAAAGTAGCTGCAGCTGCATATCGCGTAAATCACTTTAATTAACAGACTATTTTCTTTAGAGAAGAAAACATGTCTCTATTGAACATAATCAGGTGTTAACTCACATGGATGATGTTTCTGACATTCACAGTGGTCAGGTTGTGTTGTTTGGACTTTGTCTCCAGTGACTGGTCCAGCTGTCTGTCGATCTCCACGTCCACTTCAGCCTCCTCCTCCTCCTCGCTCTCCAAGGCTCCGCCACTCTCCTCATCATTAGTCACTTTCCTGCTCCTCTTCCTCGCTGCCTTCCTCCTCGCCGCCTTCACCTCCACCTGGCTGTCCTCTGAGACAACAAACAACCGCGATCACTCAGGAGGGACATACCTGCCTGATGAGGACATTTAAGACTTGTGAGGACGCTTTGTGCGTTACCCATAGTGATGACGAGGCTGGAGTCGGTGGTGTTTTCCATGACCAGCAGGTATCCCTCGTCCGCCGCCTCCTCAGCTCCACCCCCAGCAGGAGCTGGAGGAGGAAGAAGCAAAGCATCATGGGAGCTGGTGCTGCTGTCGGCGGCAGACTGCAGTTTGGGCGCACTGAGTTTGAGGCGTTTGCGGGCCGCGTTCATTGTAGAGAAACATGACCTCTGACCTCTGAAACAGTGACATCAGTACTGTAATATAAATATCATCTGATAACATTTAAGGACTAAACAGTGAACTAGTGAGTAGAACAGACAGATGACAAGAATAAACTGGGAGGTTGCAGGTGACGTCTATTAGATTCAGCTTTTACCTGTATAAGGGGATTCCAATAAAAATGTTTGGAATTTTTCAAACATATTTTCTAGTTTTCTTCTTCTTTGTCTAACTCTAGGAGGAATGATTGTTTAAGCAGTTTGTTAGTAGTTTTACTGCCTGCCCTGGGTCGCTCAGACATCATACTTGACCGTATCAATATATTTTTACACCTTTAGTTAATATCTTTTGAATACATATTTGTTTCAATTACATTTTGAGACTTCTTTTTTTGTTTTAGCATTTTCTTGCATCTTTAGGATACTCTATCAATATTCTTTTATAACGGTGTTTACGTTTTATTATCATATTTGGGTATATTTTTATTATTATATAACACTGCCAAATTTTAATATCTTATCTTTTTATGCTTTATTCTTTCTTTTTTGACAGTTTTGTGACAGATTATTAATTGTCATGCATTTCGTGGAATTTAAATATTAACATTTTTTGACTCGGTTTTCAACAACAGATCAAAATTAGCTGGTAGCTGTCTCTGGTAGTTTGCCAGTTAAGCTATAAAATAAATAAAATGATATTAAGTGGAGCTAAATGGAGCTCTTGGAGCTGCAGGGAGTCTTACGGTTTGTTTCTGTGGTGCTGTGAAGCACTTCTCTGCTGCTGTTAGCATCCAAACACAGTAACACACCGATGTGTTGAGTTATCGCAGCTAGTTAGCCGGTGCTGATAGCCACTGTCCGCTAGCAGTTAGCTGCTGTTAGCTTCTGACCAGCAGCTCCGTCGGAGTCTGTGTTCAGTCCCGCCTGAGTGTCCAAAGAACTCCAGCTCCAGACAGCTAACCTGCCGTGACAGGCTGCTCCTTCAGATGGAGGCAGATCCCTGATCAGTGTCCGATCCAGTTGTGCTCACAGTACCGCGGGTTAACGGTCAAGCGTCTCCGGTGCAGCTCGGACCGCCACAACCGTAAGGCACCGCTTCAAAACTACACTTCCTGTAACGTCACTGTGCTGCCGCCGGCAGCAGGTTGACGTCACCACGTGTCAAATTAGCAAAAAAAAAGAGTCAAAAATAGTAATGAAATTACCCAAAAATGAAATAAATTAAATGTCAGAAAAAAGTCCAAAATATATGTAAAATATCAAGGCATTAAAAATAATTAAGAGAAAATTAGTAAATGTTGGTACAAAATAAATATCAAAAGAAGTTATAACACTCAAACACACACACACACACACACATATATGTATATATATATATATATATATATTACTCACAATAAGTTAGGGATATTATTTACATGAGTGCTTTTCCTATTTGGTCTGAAAAAGTAAAAAAATCATTTGATATTACTAGTAATGAAGGTTGATGCTAGATACGGACCCGTACCCATAGCATCTGTACTAGAGGTACGGACCCGTTAAGGTCACTGAAGAGCTGGCGCCAGTTAACTACTATTTGCTGCACATTACAGGCAGTTTATATGAATGACTTTGACGGCGAACATTGTATAATTTAACCAAAAATACACCGTCTCCGCTCACACTTTAGACATTGCAGTTTTTACGCTTTTAGACGCCGTGTCTAAACTGTTTGAAGTCCAGTTCCTATTAATTAGTTTACCGCGTTCAGTGGTGGAAGCGGCTGACGAACTCCATTGCAAATGTTCCCATTTAATTTCGGACGCTAATTTACAAGATAAAGTTAAGGATGTCGAATATGAAACAAACACTCGTGAATGGTGAGGAGCAGCTCTTTAATTCGGCATGAATTTAAAAAAAAAAACCACAAACTCGATTTACTGTGATATTGTGAGATTTGTTTGTGGTTATGTAACTTAGCCATTCAACAGAGTCCGCTAACATTAAAGTGACTGACGTGCAGTGTCTGTGTTGACAGACGCAGAAAATACGTCAGGGTTTTGTTTAGGTTGTTAATATGTAATAGTCTGTCGCTACTTTTGAAGGTAAAAAAATACTTGTAGTTTGCTGGCTGTTAGTTCTGCCATTTGTTTTGTTTGCTGTTTGTGCTTTATTAGAACAGGGTCACGTGAATAAAAAGTTTTGCTATTTTAATAGTAGTGCTGATTTCAACCCCCAAATCGCTGTCCGTGAAAAAGTCAGATAATGATATTTATAAGACATTATGCATGATAGAAAAGAGAACAGCAGATGACTGACATGACAGGCTCGGCACGCAGATTCACCTCGAATCACGGAAGCGCCTTCATCACTCGGATTACCAAGCCGGCTCATTAATATTTATGTACGTCGGATTACCAGCCAATCACAAAGCGCGTTCATCAGCCGGCTCATTAATATTCATGTCCGTCTAATTAATATTTATGTTAAGGGAAAGTGCCGTATCCGTAGGCCACAGGCTACGGATACGGGTCCGTATCTGTAGACACGGAATGAGAAGAAGTACCATTTTCATTAGTGCAATATTTATTACCCCAGCAATTTAGACAATAACATCAATAGCAGCAAATAACCAGTAGCGGGTGTTTCCACCATTTGCCACAATGACAGCTTGACAGCGATGTCTCATGCTCCTAACTAGCCTCGTAATGTTGTTCTGAGGCAATCCGTTCCACCCCTCTGCAAGTGCTCCACGCAGTTCTGCCAGGTCACTGTGGGTGGGGTACGAGCATCCAGTTGCTGCTTCAGCTGGTCCCAGACATGCTCAATGGGGTTCAGGTCAGGGGACATTGCTGGTCATACCATATGAGGCAATCCGACTTCCTGAAGTCGAGCTGTGACAATTCTGGTACCATGTGGTGGAGCATTATCATCCATGAACAGAAAGTTGGGGGTGTGCTGGCGGAATTGGGGGATGATGATGGTTCTATGATGTCACTGAGCCATCTAAAATCACAAATCTGTTTTGCACTGACAGGTGATGCCTGCCCAGAATGTTGCATCTCCTCCACCAAAGCCAACCCTGGGGACCATGTTGACCTTGGTATATTGCTCACCTTGCTTTCCCCAGCAAAGTTGACAACCATCATTTCTGTGCAAAGTGACCCGACACTCATCAGTGAACAGGATGGTAGACCACTGCTCCATTGTCCAGGTCACATGGTCTTGTGCCCACTGACAACGGTCACGGCGGTGTCTTGGTGTCAGTGGAGTCACCTGCAACGGTCGTCTGGCATTCAAGCCAAAGCGGTGGAGTTGGTTGCTGGTTTGTCTGGAAACCCTAGTACCCCTCACTTCTGGTAAACAGGCCTGCAGCTGTGTGGCAGTTGCATGACGGTGTATGAGTGCATAGGTCTTTAGGTACTGGTCATCATTGCAGTCCATCACTCAGGGGCTCCACTCCTGGGTCTGTCACCAACACTGCCAGTAGTTCTGTGTCTTGCTGCAAGTCTGCTGATGACACTTTGAGACACACCAAGTTCACCAGCAACATCTGACTGCCTGCTACCGACCTGAAGGTGCGCTATGGCCAGGTGGTGCTGCTCGTCCGTTAGTGATGTCATGTGTTCATGGCTGCTTGAATAATGAACTGGGAATGACTTACTGACAATACCAGCTTTTTATACCCCCAGAATGTTGACATTGAAAAGGGCTGTCTTTTTCTATTTTTGGGTATTGGCCCCAATATGTAAGGCGCACTGTACAGTGTGAGACCATTACATGGAAAACACAAAATGAGGTGTGTCCAGCACCCTGATACAATTGTCTCCCCATTACCAAAATCACTGAAATATGTATGGAATCCACTGAGGAGCTCACAATATCCTTAACTCATTGTGAGTAGTATACAGTATATATGCATCTCTCAAGTATCCAAAAAATGTAAGAAAATGATAAAATGTCTGAAATAGACACTGAGCATTTTCTGAGATTTCATGTTTGAATATGTAAATTACATATTGTCTCATTACAAACACACAAAACATCCACAAGAGAAAAATCAACAATAGATACAATGTCTTGTAGTTCTGTGATCAATAACTCCACAGAAACTGATATTCATTGTGATCAGTTGCCATCTCTCTGTACATGTTCTGTTGTGAGATAAAAGTTTATTCTAAATGACATTTGCAACATTGAAGCGTTCTGTTTATTTTGAATTATATTATTAAAACTGATACAGTAAAACTAATTACTGATCTGTAGCTGACCAACTGAATCACAGCACGATGTGTGAGTGGATTGATCGTCTGTCAGCTGCTCTCTGCGACATCACAGTGATCGATGCGTCCAATTACTGATCAGTTGCACTTTTTATGCAGACATAATGTAACAGAAGCTTTGTGGAACAAAAAAAATCACTTTAACACTTAAAACACACGAAGCTTGTAGTTCGTATCAAAACACTTTATTTTATGTTGATGTGATTTTAAAACAGCAGCTGCTGAACCTGCTCCACCTGCCAGGTGTGTCTGCTGATGTCATCGGTGGGCGGACCTTCGGGCTGCAGGACTCAGAGCCTTCAGAGCAGCAGCAGGTCTCCTCAGCTCCTTCATCACCTGCAAACCTAGAGCTTTAACAGGCTGGAAGCGAGACGGGTCCGCTGCTTCCTGTGGCTCGGTCACCGTCACCGGTCTGTTCCGGTGAAACAGGGACTCCCTCCGGTTCGTGCAGGGGCTCGCAGCCAGCACGGCGCTAAAGCCATAAGGAGTCGTCACTTTCGGGACATGTGACAGAGACATGGCCGCCCGGGTTGTCAGGTCCGTGTCTGCTGACTCAGCAGGGCCGTGGCGAGGATGGAGCAGGTACTGGTGGGAGGAGGCGGGCTTGGGTGGGGTCTCATCATGGTCAGATAGCAGCCTGGTTCGCTCTGGTTCAGCCCTCTGAGGCTGCGGAGACAAGCTGGACAGGATGAAGAAGCTCGGGATCCGGTCCGGTGTCAGAACCAAAGATCGCAATGACGATCTGGGTTTAACGGATGACATGTCTGCAGAGACACAAAGAGACATCCAGCTGACGAGACACACAGAGACATTTAGCTGCAGAGACACAAAAAGACACTGAGCTACAGAGATTCAAAGAGACATTAAGCAGCAGAGGTACAAAGAGACATTCAGATGCAAAGACACAGACACAGAGACACTGAGCTGCAGATGGAGATTTTGCAGGTAAACCACATTTTTAAATTGACAGTTAAAAACTCAAGTTTACCTGAACAGGTGAAGCACAGCGTGTTTAACTGGAACTCCTTTGCAGATCAAAAAAGTTGCTAACGAAAAAAAAAAAGAGCAAATCAATGGTTTGAAGTCATTTCAAACTGACAGTTGATGGAGGGGAAGTCAACTCACCTGCTCTGAAGGGATATAAGAGCAGCAGCAGGTGGATCCAATCAATCACATGATCAGAGGCTGCTCACTGTCACACCTGCAGACCACCTTAATGAAGGTGGAAATTAAGAAGCATCCCTATGGTCATCTCTGAGTGTTATGGTGTTTTTTTTTTTTTTAAACTGAATTTATATTTAACCCAGTAACAAACGCTGAATATATTATAATTTATATTTTCTGATTCAATTATCGTAGTTTTCTGGTTAAGATTCAAAGTCACATTTTTTCACCATAAACTTCCATTTTTATTTCTCAGTGTTTTAGATTTCTAAACAGTCTTGTAACACATGAAAGTTTTAACTTTAAAACACTAGAAACCAGGAAACAGCTGCTGAGGTTTCACTGAATAAAAAATCTTTATTCCAGTAAACTGGCAGTTTTATCACAAAAACTCTGTAAATTAAACATGAAATCTGCGTAAAGCCTCAGGTTTAATGTGAAGGACAGAAGGCGTCACCTCGAGAGACGCCATCAGTAAATTCATGAAAAATCTAAGTTTGGTGCCTCCATTCTAAAATGTCATTCAGACTTTCCACATTTTCAGTGAGAAACGCACCAAACACGATTCAGATTTTTATGTCCTTAAGAACCAGACAGACCCGGAAACAAATACCAGTTTTATATTAAGATGTGATGAAACAGGTTTGACTGAAAAAAGAACAATGAGACAGGTACCACAAGCAGCCTCATCATCATCATGTCTGCTGTTAAAAATCTGTTTGGTGTCAGAGTTTATAGTTTTTCCTCCCAGTGCATCCTGGGAAATAAGCCACACGGCGACCGTCGACCCGCTCGGTTCTTGTCTCCATGGAAACAGAGTCAGTCTCAGCACGTGAAAATCAGTTTATCACATGAATTTAAAGTCTGTGGCGTCTTGGAGCCCTGCCCCCTCCAGCGGCGGTCAGTGTGTCATCGGGAGGAGGCGGGGCCAGTTGGCTGGCGGTCTCTGTGGCAGCTGGCGTGTGATTGGTCAGAGGATCCGTCAGTCACTGTCAGATCCGACGGCCGATGAACCTTTCCTCTTCCTCTTCGGAGCTTTGGGCTTCGAGTCCTCTTCCTCCTGCAAAACAGAATCGCTTCAGAATCACATCAACAACCGAGTCCTAAACTCAGTCAGAACCATGCAAGAACTGAGTCCAGAACCCCAAAACAGAACCTGGAGCCAGTCCCTGGTTCAGTTCTGTTTAGATCTGTACAGTGGTCTGGTTCTGCTCTGACCCAGTTGGCCATCATGTTACGTACCGAGGCGCTGCTGGAGGCGCTTTCCTCCTCATTGTTGGTGGGCGGAGCCGCTCCCTTCCTGGAGCGTGGCGAGGAGGCGGGAGCTTTACGGCGAGACTTCGGAGGCTTCGCCTGAGAATCTTCGTACTCCTCAGCCAGTGCAAACAGGTCGCTGAACCTGAGCGATGTCATCAGGAGAAGAGTGAGGTCACGCTCAGAGTGTTAAAGCTGGGTTATGCTTTCTGCACGAACGAGCCGTGCGGAGATGAGATGCTTGGAAATCCGCTTAAGAGAATGTTTGTGATTTCATACTCCATGTGGCATCTACTACCAAATCGTAATTTGTCTGTGCCAAGCTGCACAAACCTCGTAGACGCAACAAGCATAAAACAAGCTTCATAGTGTTCTGTGTGCATTTTATTGTGTGTTGTGTGCATGCGTTACTGTGTGTTATTGTGTGTGTTGTGTACCTCATCTTGTGTGCTTCATCACAACTCGCCTGAACGTGCTGTAGAGCCTGAAGAATCGGAGTCTGTGTGAAGACTGACAGAGAAACTGTTTCAACCAATCAGAGACGACAATTAGTATGTTAATAATTAATTGTAAAGTTCTGAGACCAAGTGTACAGAGGCAGCATTGGACTAGCTTCTACAGTGGTTCTTCTGGATCTCAATGGTTTCTGTACTGCTCCTACTGGATCTTGCTGGTTTCTATACTGGACCTAGGATGAATAATTTTTTTCATTTAAATTCAGACCAACTGAGGTTATTGTATTTGGCCCTCAGCCCTTCAGAAACACAATGTCTGACCAGATAGTCACTCTAGATGACAATGCCTTGGCATCCAGTTCCACTGTAAAAACCTTGGAGTTGTTTGGGAAATGTTCTTCAACACACACCTGAAGCAAATCTGTAGAACAGCCTTCTTTCATCTATGTAGTATTGCCAAAGTCAGGAACATCTCGTCTCAGAGTGACAGTGACGAACTAGTCCATGCATTTGTAACTTCTAGGCTGGACTACAGTGGCTCCTTATTATCAGAATTATCTGTCTGTAAAATTCTGGGAAGTCTTGAGATCACATGTGGCGAAATTAATAAAACTGCAGAGAACTAAACAAATACTATGACTGACCCGATCATGATCAGTATTTAGCAGTTATTGATCAATGTCTGTGTGTGAACCTACAGTTGTTCTTAGTGTTGCTCAGACTCAGTCTCAGGTTGTCCATGTGTTCCAGGATCTGCTCCAGAGTCAACTGGGCCAGTTTGCTGCTTGAACTACGAAGACTGAAGACAAACAGAAAGTTAGTTTATCGTGTCCTCAGTCTGTCTAACTGTATCTGTCTGTCTGCCCTCACCTCTGTCTCTTGCGTGGCTGGTTGTTGTTCTTGATCAGCTGGGCCTTGATATGTTCTCCCAGTGTGTCATCATATTTGGAGGCCCAGTGTCTCAGGATGCTGGTGGTGAACTGATCCTCTGGGTGGCAGGGACGGCTGAGGACCATCTTCACCATCTCCTCACTGGGCCTGGAAGGACGGACAGACAGACAGACAAAGGAGCATCAAAGGACATAAGAGGGACCCTCAGACCTGCAATGTGTATCAGTGACAGTGTGTATGAGAGAGTGGGGGGGCTGAGTGTTAGTGGTAGCACCTTTCTTTACCCTACATGATGCATGCTTTGAACGGGCATGGGTGGGATCACAACACCTACCCAACTCTCATTTATTTATGGCTCCAAGTAGACGCTGTTGGCCATATCCTGGGACCTCCACTAGTCAGTAATGTTAAACCAAGTGAGGGGCACTGGTTCATACCGATTTATCAGGAGGATACCCACCACAACCAGTACACAAAATTACAGCATGACACGCACAGGTCAAGCTCAGCACCTTGGAAATTTTTGACTAGTCATTCCAACTATAGGTAAATAGCAGAGCAGGTGAAGCTCTGAAGCCCAGGAAGGCATTTCACCCAAGAAAGATAACCCCAACAGAAAACTGGGACTGGAGCCCCCAAGGCAACAGAGCATGAGACATAATCCACTCTATCAGGAAGTGTTGTGCACCATGCTCCCTTGGATCTGCCCGGTAAGGCTGAGAGGCTGATTCTGGTGTCAGGGTAGCCCAGTATCTCCATAAAATTTTGCCCAGGCTCACACAAATGGTTGGAAATTGTGATAAAGTAAACTGCACGTCACCTCTCACAAGGTCCACACTTCTCACCCCCAATTTCCACATAAAGCGAAAGCGCCGCGCAGCGGAGCGGAGCGGAGCGAAGTGCCGCCGTCTTGCTCCGAAAGTCAAAGCACACGAAGCGCAGCGCCGCGCCGTCCGGATGGGGAGGGCTGCTCCTCGGAGAGGCTCTCGTGTGAATAGCAATATCACGCGATAACAACACATGATATAAACAGAAAATAAATAAACCACACCTCATTTCGCTTCTACAAGGTCGCTCTGCTCGTCCCAGCCACATTGCTGTGTGATTTATAGTACTTCTAGTATGGGTGAGTGCATGATTTATGTTTTGAGCTCAAATAAGTGCTTTTCTTTATCCAATAGTTAATTTTGTATGGTTTATTCTATATAAAAAACAACATATAGGAAAAAATTTACGTCCGAGAGGTCGTGCATTGTGTTTTATTTTGAAAGTTCCAGTTTAACTTCCTGTCTGGTGCTTTCTCAACGACAGTGAATTTACGAGGTTTTGAAGCGGCGGCGCAGAAAACAGACCTGAAGCGAATCTCCAGCGCCGTGGCGCGCGCCGGTGCTTCAGGGACGCGGCGCTGGCGCTCCACAGCGCGTGCAGTGGAAATTGTCTGATAGAAGAGAATGGGTTCTAAGTGCTGCGCAGTACGATTCAAGAGCGCGGTGCTGCGCGGCACTTTCGCGTTATGTGGAAATTGGGGGTCAGTCATACTGGGAGGCGAGACGCTGGCTAGTGGGCCCAGCAGTTCCAGTCATCATTACAGGACTGGGTCTGCCTCAAGGGCTGATGGAACTTTGACAGTGACCTACAGCTATGTGTGCAGAATCTGGTGATGAACCTCAGCAGGTGATCCTTCAGAAAACAGCTGTGATTGAGAGGGAGCTCAAACTGCTGGGTATCAGTGTTGCAGGCCTACAGGAAACAAGACTACCTTCCAGTGAAAAGAACTTCACGTTCTTATGGAAAGGGAAGGAACTTGACCCGCTAGCAGGTGGCTCAAAACACATCTTGTCACAGCAGTAACCCCTAGTAATGACAGTATTCCTCTGGAGGTATTCAAGCACTGTAAACCTGTGTTACTCTAGCCACTGTACAATTTGCTGTGAAGGTGCTGGGGAGTAGGCAAAGTGCCACAAGACATGCGTGACTCTACCATAGTAACACTATACAAGAACAAAGTACTGTAGCAACTGCAACAACTACAGTGGCTATGCTTGCACTAGGAATTTGAAATGAAGAGCCACTGTGGCTCACTCATAAGAATAACAATGAGCCACAAAAAGCCACAAATTTCTGTGTCAGTGACAGCGGAAAAAAATTGAGTCATTTTCCTGCATTCTGGTAGCCTAGCCGCGCTAGACAACCCACGGCAACGAATTTAATTCTCTGCCAGGGTGGGTCTTGTCACCATGAAATGTAGTCAGAAGGCGGGCGTAACTAAGTGACGACAGAGGCGCGACGATTCTGACAGAAACAACCGGCGCACAATAAACAGTTATCTTTCGACTCGGCTTTGGCCACAGCCCTTAAAGATTTGAAGCTAAAATTCAACTTGAAAGATAAACAAAGGACGGCAGTTAAGTGTTTCATTGAGAAGAAAGACGTATTTGGACTTATGCCGACGGGACATGGCAAATCCTTAATATACCAGTTGGCTCCGCTGGTTGGGAAGCTAATGGGACTTAGCCACAATCCGCCGGCACTCTAGGAACTCCGTCAGCCTATTCGTTGCGCTGATTGGTTGTATACCTACCCAATTGCTGCAGAGTGATTTGAAAGACAACCTTTTAGCCCGCTTCCCTCCCTGTCGAGCGGCCCTAGACCCTTGTGTCTTAAGAGCTGGGTCTAGCGCGGCTAGGCTAGCATTCTGGTGCATTTTGAGGTAAAAAATGCTCAATTTAACAGTTCTATTTTACCTATTTTTATTTCTACTTATATGTATGTATGTTGTTATTTTCATCGTTTTTACACTCCTTCTCGGCTGCTCTGAGCAACGTGAAACATTTAAGTCTAAGTCCTGAATATCATCACAAAGTGTGAGTCTATATCATTTTGCTAAACTTTCAGATCCAAATTTAATGTTCTTTTCGTAAAAACAGGCAGTCAGGGGTGAGGACACATTCCCATGTATATATGCATTTGGCCGTTTAAAAACCTGTTCCTGAAACATGTTCATGATCAAAACTTTTTGACCCATGAAAATATTAATTTCATGTCCAATTCTTCAACCCTCACTATGTACCACATCTCACAACTGTAGCATAAACTCAACAAAAACCTCCTCTTTCTCGCTTTTCCTGATCGCAAATGACTCGCCTTGTGGCACACCGTTCAGAGATTTCACGCAGTAAAAATAGCATGCTTTTCTGTGATTGGCCAATCTTGGAGCCACCCGTGATCAAGATTTGGGTGGCTCCGACCATTTCCGACGCCTGCCGAGAGAAAAAGTTTGTTTTTCTTATATTATTGCTCGGGCGTTTCGAAGAAAAAGTAAGTCAAACCCTTTTTTGTTGCTTTTTACAAGAAAAATAGAGCGCCACTGTTGCTCACATGGTTCAGAATGACTGCGCCATTCAGCAAAATGATGCACCAGTGGCACTGTGGCGATCGGCTAGCGCAAGCCTAGAGTGGTGAAGCACTCCTAAGTGTAGTCAGGAATGTATTTACACCGCTCATTTTAGCTCGATTTTAGAGGGTAACATCTCATCCGTATCCAGAGTCTCAGTGTGGTTCTCGAGCAGGCAGATCCACCATAGACATGATACCCTCAGTACGACAACTCCAAGAGAAGAGCAGTGAACAACAGAAACCTCTGGACTTGGCCTTCATAGATCTGACCAAAGCATTTGACCAGGTGAGTCAAAAGAATCTATTTAGGCTTCTGGAGAAAATTGATTGCCTCACAAAACTGCACAGTTTGGTAATATTTCATAGATGCATGATTGGCAGAGCATCATTTGATGGATCATTGACAGAGCCGTTTTCCATTCTCAGTGAGGTGACACATGGCAGCGTCACTGCCCCTACACTAGGGCTGGGCGATATGGCCAAAAAATAAAATCTTGATTTTTTTAGTCATCTTGGACGATTACGATTTTAATCGATTTTTGTTGTTTCTTTGTGGTCTGTTTGCTATGGCTAGTGCTAACCATTCTGCACTCCCGTAGCTGCCAGCACTCTTACCATTCTTTAGGATGCCTCTGCCGGAGGTGCTGAAAGAGGTTAGCTGTGCTGCTACTCTTCATTTTCACAGTACTTTTGCAAACCTTGCACATGACTGTAGTTTGCTCTGTGTCAGTCTTGTCAAAGCCGAACCACTTCCATATAATCGATGTAACATGAGGCCCTTTTCTCGCGACCAACTCTTCGTCTGCTGTTCTGTCCGCCATGACAGGGGTGTGAGTGTTTTGGCGGAAGGAGATGAGAGGCAGAAGCAAACGCCAGTGCACAAGTGGTGAAAGGCAGAAGCAGAATCTGTATTTTTATATATTTAGGTAGTGTCTACAGATACGGACCCGTACCCGTAGCCTGTGGCCATGGATACGGCACTTTCCCTTATCATAAATATTAATGAGACGGACATGAATAATAATGAGCCGGCTGATGAACGCGCTTTGTGATTGGCTGGTAATCCGACGCACATAAATATTAATGAGCCGGCTTGGTAATCCGAGTGATAAAGGCGCTTCCGTGATTCGAGGTGAATCTGCGTGCCGAGCCTGTCATGTCAGTCATCTGCTGTTCTCTTTTCTATCATGCATAATGTCTTATAAATATCATTATCTGACTTTTTCACGGACAGCGATTTGGGGGTTGAAATCAGCACTACTATTAAAAATAGCAAAACTTTTTATTCACGTGACCCTGTTCTAATAAAGCACAAACAGCAAACGAAACAAATGGCAGAACTAACAGCCAGCAAACTACAAGTATTTTTTTACCTTCAAAAGTAGCGACAGACTATTACATATTAACAACCTAAACAAAACCCTGACGTATTTTCTGCGTCTGTCAACACAGACACTGCACGTCAGTCACTTTAATGTTAGCGGACTCTGTTGAATGGCTAAGTTACATAACCACAAACAAATCTCACAATATCACAGTAAATCGAGTTTGTGTTTTTTTTTTAATTCATGCCGAATTAAGGAGCTGCTCCTCACCATTCACGAGTGTTTGTTTCATATTCGACATCCTTAACTTTATCTTGTAAATTAGCGTCCGAAATTAAATGGGAACATTTGCAATGGAGTTCGTCGGCCGCTTCCACCACTGAACGCGGTAAACTACTTAATAGGAACTGGACTTCAAACAATTTAGACACGGCGTCTAAAAGCGTAAAAACTGCAATGTCTAAAGTGTGAGAGGAGACGGTGTATTTTTGGTTAAATTATACAATGTTCGCCGTCAAAGTCATTCATATAAACTGCCTGTAATGTGCAGCAAATAGTAGTTAACCGGCGCCAGCTCTTCAGTGACCTTAACGGGTCCGTACCTCTAGTACAGATGCTACGGGTACGGGTCCGTACCCGTAGCATCAACCATATATTTATGCTTGCCTCGATTTTACGATTTGTCAAATTTTCAAATCGTCAGGTTTTAAAAAGGTGAATTAATCAAATTAATTCAATTTATCACCCAGACCTACCCTACACTCTTCAGGATTTTCTTCTGGCTACTGCTCAGATGTACCTTCGATTCATCTACCAAGGGTGTGTTTCTCCAAAGCCTGTTTGGAAAGTGTTTAATCTGTCCTGGCTAATGAAAGCTAAATCCAAAATGTCAGTAGGTTTACTGGGGGAGTTGCTCTTCCCTGACGATGCTGTGCTTGCTTTGCAGCCAAAAGGAGACCTACGGAGACTCATGGACGGACTTAACAACACCTATGTTGCATTTAGACTAACAATCAGCCTGATAAAAAACACAAGTCATGGCTCAGGGTGTAATTCAAACTCCTCTATCAACATCAGCAATCACATGCTTGAGGTGGTCGAGGATTTCATGCGCCTGGGATCGACTATCTCTGCAAATCTCTCACTGTACAAAGAGACTGGTAGGCATGTAGTGAAAGTCACAGCTTCGATGGCCAACCTAACAAGCTAGTAACAACGAACGAAAGGATCCATGTCTACCAGGCCTGTATACTCAGCATGCTACTGTACAGCAGCGAAACATGGCATACATACAGGCATCAAGAGCGTTGTCAAAACACATTTTATATGCACTGTCGTATACTAGGTATCACTTGGCAAGACAGAATACCTTATTGTGACACACTCGCTGTACTAAAATCGCTGGTATGTTCTCCCTGCTCAGTCAACACTACCTGCAATGGCTAGGGCATGTGACCACATGGTTAACAAATGAATCCCACGACACATTCTGTATGGACAGCTGGATACTGGTGACAGTTGCACATGGCCCCCACTCTCCGTTATAAAGATGTCTGTAAACACGACATGAAAAACTGCAAGGCTGACCCTAGGATCTGGAAAAAAAAATGGAGCATAAACCGCAATAAATGGCAATGGGCAGAGTGGAGACAACTGACAAGGCAAGAAATGAGATTTCGGCTGAGAAGAGGGCTCATCATAAGCGTGGCCCCAACTTCCAGCCTTCCGACAATGACAGGGTTTCTGCAGAAATCAGCCAGTCAAATGTAATGCTTTTTTAATGCCATACTGTAAAAATTGTAATGCCGTGAACTCAACAAGTTACACAGGTTTGGTTTTTTGTAAAAGATGATTTTTATATGAAAACTGTACCTACATTTCACTATTTTTGAATCCAGAAACCACCCGACCACCCACAGGCTGTAGTCATTCTCTGAAATCCACGTTTTCTAGCCATTTTTGCTGGAATTTGCGTTTCCCCTTTTCTCAGCTCTCTTCCACCTGGTCCAGCCTGCCGGCCACTTTTACCCTCCTGTTGTCTTCATTTACGGGCACCAAAAAATATTGTTTTCTTATCTAAAAAAAATATGTCAAAATTCAGCAAAAAAAAATCCCCAAATTTCTGAAAAATTGCAAAACCTTCAGGAAGAAAATTCCTGTAATTCCTTAAAAATTTTAATTTTAAAGAATCCGGCAAGAAGATTCTTGTAAATATTTTCCAAAAATGAGTAAAAATCTTCCAAAAAATTCTAAACATATCTAACGTGATTACATACACACGTGGACAAAATTGTTGGTACCCCTCAGTTAAAGAAGGAAAAACCCACAATTCTCACTGAAATCACTTGAAACTCACAAAAGTAACAATAAATAAAAATTTATTGAAAATTAAATAATCAAAAACAGCCATTACTTTTGAATTGTTGATTAACATAATTATTTAAAAAAACAAACTAATGAAACAGGCCTGGACAAAAATGATGGTACCTCTATAAAAGATTGAAAACTATTTGACCAGAGTGACATGATTAACTCAGGTGTGTCATTTAATTGACATCACAGGTGTTTCCAAACTCATAATCAGTCAGTCTGCCTATTTAAAGGGAGACAAGTAGTCACCCTGCTGTTTGGTGAAAAGGTGTGTACCACACTGAACATGGACAACAGAAAGCGAAGGAGAGAATTGTCCCAGGACATCCGAAAAAAAATGATAGACAAACATCTTAAAGGTAAAGGCTATAAGACCATCTCTAAACAGCTTGAAGTTCCTGTGACAACAGTGGCTCATATTATTCAGAAGTTCAAGACCCACGGGACAGTAGCCAACCTCCCTGGACGTGGCCGCAAGAGGAAAATTGATGACAAATTGAAGAGACGGATCGTTGGAATTGTATCCAAAGAGCCCAGAGCAACCTCCAAAGAAATTAAAGGTGAACTCCAAGGTCAAGGTACATCAGTGTCAGATCGCACCATTCGTCGTTGTTTGAGCCAAAGTGGACTTCATGGGAGACGACCAAGGAGGACACCACTGCTGAAAAAAACTCATAAAAAAGCGAGACTGGAATTTGCAAAAATGCATGTTGACAAGCCACAAAGCTTCTGGGAGAATGTCCTTTGGACAGATGAGACCAAACTGGAGCTTTTTGGTAAGGCACATCAACTCTATGTTCATAGACTCAAAAAGCAAGCATACGAAGAAAAGAACACTGTCCCTACGGTGAAACATGGAGGAGGCTCAGTAATGTTTTGGGGCTGCTTTGCTGCATCTGGCACAGGGTGTCTTGAAAGTGTGCAAGGTACGATGAAATCTGAAGACTATCAAGGCATTCTGGAGAGAAATGTGCTGCCTCGTATCAGAAAGCTTGGTCTCAGTCGCAGGTCATGGGTCTTCCAACAGGACAACGATCCAAAACACACAGCCAAAAACACCCAAGAATGGCTGAGAGAAAAGCGTTGGACTATTCTAAAGTGGCCTTCTATGAGCCCAGATCTGAATCCCATTGAACATATGTGGAAGGAGCTGAAACATGCCATTTGGAGAAGACACCCATCAAACCTGAGACAACTGGAGCTGTTTGCTCATGAGGAGTGGGCCAAAATACCTGTTGACAGCTGCAGAACGCTCATTGACAAATACAGAAATCGTTTAATTGCAGTGATTGCCTCAAAAGGTTGTGCAACAAAATATTAAGTAATGGGTACCATCATTTTTGTCCAGTCTTATTTCATTAGTTTGTTTTTTTAAATAATTATGTTAATCAACAATTCAAAAGTGATGGCTGATTTTGATTATTTAATTTTCAATAAATTTTTATTTATTGTTACTTTTGTGAGTTTCAAGTGATTTCAGTGAGAATTGTGGGTTTTTCCTTCTTTAACTGAGGGGTACCAACAATTTTGTCCACGTGTGTATATTAGCAGTAAAACTTCTAAGATTTTCTTTAAGAACATTCACAAAAAAATCAACCAAAATCCTGTGGAATTTACTGGATTTTGGTTGATTTTTTGTGAATGTTCTTAAGAAATATGTTTTTTTGCATTTCTTTTTTTTCCCCACCAAAAAATGTTCAAAAATTTCCCAAAAATGTTGAAAATATAGATATCAGAGATTTCACTGTGAATTTTTTTTCTCCACAATTTCAAACTTTACAACGGGTCAATTTGACTCGCAGTTTTTGGCAATTGTACCCGACCGGCTGGAACAATTATCGCAATGGTTCGGCATGTTTATGCAGATGCACATATCTGACGAATCGCAGTCGATAATTACATATTATTATTGTCAAAAATGTTCTTGAAAACTGCAGAAAGAATTTTCAGTGCCACTGAGAATCAAATTTATTGCTTTTTCAGGCCTTAATTTCCACAGCATCAACTTAATGACTCTTTATGCTTTTTAATGTCCTGCAGAAACCCTGAATGAACATGTGGGCTGCCATGTCTATCAAGGATTGGCCTCTTTAGCCACACAAGGAGATGACAGCTGACCAAGCGTGAAGGATATTCCACTGGGACTGATGCCTAGCTTATTAACATATTAGGGACAGTGTGTATTAATGACAATGAGTATCAGTAATATTGTGTTTGTTGTTTTCTCCTACTTTTCTCGGCGGAGCTGCAGCAGCAGACACGATAAGGCTTCAGGGTGTTCTGCAACACAAAGACACACAACAGGCTGAGAACTGACTACACAACAGCACTTTTATTCATTAGATTGTCTGTGGTGGTTTTGTGTTGATACCTTTGTATTTGAGGTGCTGCAGGATGGGGATGATGGTCTCCAACGGGATGCTGTGTGCCAGAAACAGCTGCCATGTGCTGTACTGCTCAAAGGTCTCCCAGTCCAGAGACTGAACTGTAGACAGAAGAGACATGAGGACGGAGCGGACACAACTAGCAGGAAATGTTCTGTAGGTCAGACTTCTTACTGAGGATGTTGAGAACCGAGTCTTTCCGGAACATCACCAGGTTACCCATCATCACGTGACACATCAGCTCCTGCAACTGCACACACAGATCACACACTGTTACTAGACAGGGGAAACAGAGGTTCTGCCCATATTGGACAGATGAGGCAGAGGCCCCACCCAATGTGGGGACAGGTGACGTAGACGCTCCACCAACGCTGGACAGGTGATGCACACTAACATGTTGATCAGAGCAACATGTTTACCTGTGTAGAGTCGATGACGGCGACAATCATGTTGAGCAGTTCGCCACTTCTCAATGTCTCATCTGGAAACTGAACAGAGACATTTTGGTCAGTCATCATCTTCAACAGGTGAGATCAGGTTCAGGAGAGTCAAGAGTTCAGGAGAAGTTCAGGTACCTCAGAGTAGATGGAGGGTGTGAGGTAGCAGAGCAGCCTGACGTCGTCCTCCTGACACGCCTTCATGTCCATCATCAGACAGGTGTGCAAGTCGCCAAGAGCCGTCGCCTGAGCGAAAGACTCATACAGCATCATCTTCCCATTGGCTGCTTTACTGTGGACACACACACACACGCACATCAGGTTAACTCTGCTATCAGTGTGTGTCTGCCGCTCTGACATCACACCTGCCTTACCTGGCCTTCAGGTAGTACAGCAGGTGGTAACCAATCTTCGGCTGTTTCTGGTAAAGTTCAGCCAACATATCGAGCAGCACAGAGAAGCCGCTGTTGTCCTCCTGCATGGTGACCAGGTTCCTGAATACCAGACAGACGGGCTTACAGACCGACTCCTCCAGGGACCTGAGGACAGACAGGTGAGTCAGACAGACACAGGTACAGCCAGGTGAGTCAAAGGCAGACATGCAAGTCAGACAGGTGAGTCTTACTCTTCAGTGATCTCCTCTGGTAGAACGTCTCCTCTGAAATGATCTTTGAAAAGTTCAGCCAGACAGGAAGCCAGAGCCGACATCTGTTCTGTGTCAAAGTCCTCCTGCAGCACCGAGGAACACAGCAGAGCACATTAGAACACAACACAGTCTTGGGATTAAGAGATCCAGTAGAACGGTCTGGTTGCAGTTGGTACAACTGGTTCCATTTAAACCTCCATAACATGCTTGTGTCATGTGATGTTCTTCTTATCATGTTGATGTTTGCTCACAAGTTTCTGATCGAGTCATTGATTAGTTATTAGCTGTGATCTCAAGGGTGGCTGTGGTGATGATTGACAGCTGCTCTGCTTAGTAATTGTCCATCAGAATATTAAGGAACGTTCCTTAAACTCACCTCCAGGATCAAGTCAACGATCTCCTGCATCACCTCACACTGAGTCTCTGTGTCACTGAGAAGAGGACACATCAGACAGTAACACACCTGCTGGACAGGTCAATGACCTCACACTGATGACACTTCAGACAGTAACACATGTGGCCTGAAGATCTGAGGATCTAAAGGAGAACTGGGGGTCTCACCTGGTCTTCTGAATCTGCTGCACCTTCTCCTTCATAGTGTCATCTAATTGGTCCAGCCAGGGTGTGATGTCAGCAGGTTCCTCCATAACTGCCTCTTTGATTGGATGGAACCTGAACTCCCTCTTCTTTCCTGCACAGTGATTGGTCGACAGGCAGTGTGATGAAACGTGCTCAGTTTTAATAAAGGAAAAGGTCAAACAGCAGTTCACCTGAACACCTGCAGTTCTAAACAACACAGTCTGTCTTTCAACCGGATGCACCTGAGTTTTGCAGGATCAACTGATTTATTTCAAACCGTCGTAATCTAGTTTTGTTAAACAGTTTAAACTATACCATTTTTTAAAATTTTAAACTGGTTAATTCCCATTCAATGCGGTGTAAACCAGTATGAACTGGTTCACTGGTCATCTCTTGTTGTCACCTTTGTTGTTGACCTCCTCCTCGTCATCGCTGAAGGTGGCTTCTGTGGTGTCATAGCAACCGTCCTCCTTGTCCAACACATGGTTGTCCATCTCCATGGAAACGGCTTCCTCCATCTTGACTGCACAACATAGAAACATTTAAACACGTCAGGTGGCGTTTGCTGAAGTGATGTCAGTAGTGTGTGTGTCAGTAGGTTGAGTCTGTCACTAGCTGTGTGTGTGTGTGTGTGTACGTGTTTATCTATACTGGTTGGGACTTGAACCTGACTATGTGCTATATAGGTGGGGACTCATGTCATGGTGGGGACCAAAAAAGAGGTCCCCACGGGGGGAAACAGTGTTTTCTTGGCCATGTTGTTGTTACTGAAAAAAGTAAAAGTGCAAAAAAGTTTCTTTGTTTTGGTCTGGGTTAAGGTTAGGGTTAGGGTAAGGGTTAAGGGTTAGATATGAATGGGAGTCAATGGTAAGTCCCCACCGGTATAGATAAACAACCATGTGTGTGTGTCAGTAGTTGTGTGTGTATCAGTAGATGTGTGTGTGTGTGTCAGTAGCTGTGAGTCTGTGGGTGTGTTACCTTCAGTTGGGGGGGACGGCGGGCTGCAGAATTCGGGGAATCTCTCTCTGAGCATCGATCGAAGCTCTCGGTCTAACTTTGGGTTATCAAACAGTGGAGCGAGGTGACTGAGGGACAGAGATCAATAATCAGTAATAATCAGTGATCAACAGCTGATAGGCTGAATTTTTAGAGATCAATAACTGTTAGTGTTTCTTACGCCAGCACCCTCTTCTCCATAATGAAGTTGAGCGAGTTGAAGACACCCTGACGGACCTGAGACTCCAACGGAGGAAAGAAGTGAGGGATGATCTGAGGAGGCAAGGAAATGAGGGAAGGAAAGGAATGAAGGAGAGGAGGAAAGAGGGGAAGGACAGTAGGGAAAGGAAGGAAGGAAGGAAGGAGAGGGAGGCAAGGAAATGAGGGAAGGAGGAAGGAGAGGAGGGAAGAAAAGGAAGGAAGGAGAGGATGGGAGGAGAGGAAGAAGGGAAAGGACAGGAAGGAAGGAGTCAAAAAAGAGGCAAAGAAAGGAGGGAAGAAGGGGAAGGAAGGAGGGGAGGGAAGAAGAAGTAGTTAAAAAGAGCTATGTTGTTGTTTTGAAAACAGTCTCACTGTGTGCTTTGTGTGGTTTTGTTTTGTGTAGTTTGGGTGTTTTGTGTTGCTTCTTTTGGGGTGTGTACTGTGTTGTGTAGTTTTACGTAGCGTCGGTGAGTTACCCTGCACATGAAGTCCAGCAGTGTGGCAGTAATGGCAGGGTGAGGTTTCATGGAGTGATGCATCACCAGGATGGCTGGTTCTGAAACACACACACACAGGTGAGGGTCAGCTTTTATTCACCTGTCTGACATCACCTCTGACACACTGTCTTCTTCAGTCGCTGTGGGGACAGTTGTCCTCACTTTGAGACAAAAGTCTTTCTGATATTTCAGGAGGTTCTGAGTGTGTGTGATACCTATGTTCATGATGCTGTCCTTCTCAGGGTTGAAGAAAAGCCAATCATAGAAGAGCGCCAGCTTGGCGTTGGACGCCGCCACGTTTGACTGCAAAAATCAACACACAGTAACTAATTATTAGTTCCTGAGTTTAAATGATTTGATGACAGCGAGTGGCCCCATCCCCTTACCGTGCAGGTGGTGAGCAGCCAGCCAATGATAGCCCAGCGCGGCAGGATGTCAGAGCTCAGCACCTCATTGGACGGATGGACCACCCCACAGATGTAACGAATGAGATCGCAGCGCAGTGATTGGCTCTCCGCTGTGGACAGGTACTGTCTCTGAAACCAGTCCTGATACCGCTTCTGCTGCCCGAAACGCACCTGAGGTGAGGTAGACACAGTCAGAGACACCTGAGGACAAGTACACACATGGTCAGAGACACTCGAGTTTCATCTGATCACAGGGACCACAGGTGAGTCTTACCCTAGAGGTCATGAACAGCAGCTTGGTCTCCATATCCGGTGTGAGTCGACAGGCCAGAAATTTTCTGGACGTTCGAGCTGTGAGGAGCTGAAGGACACCTGGAACACGGAAACATCATGGAAACTTGATTTGAAACAGAGAGGAAGGTGGAGACACACTATGATAATCACTCTGTTCATCAAGTATTGATCACTGATCGTCACAGTGTACCAGTGAATTGAGGATTGTGGGTAGTGTAGTGTACCAGTGAACTGAGGATTATGGGTAGTGTAGTGTACCAGTGAACTGAGGACTCAGGACTTGCGGGTTGTGCAGCAGATCTTTCCACAGCAGCTCCATCTCTGGGATACGAGCGACGTTCTGCAGGAGACGAACCAGGTCTCTGCCAATGATCAGGCACTCCATGAACTGCAGATGCAGAAGAAGGCGGAGTTATCAGAGACACCACCAGGTAATGAACACAGCACACGCACCTACTTGTCTCCTCACCTTCTCCCTTAGCATGCTGATGCAGAAGTCCACTTCTTTCTGCCGCAGAGGCAGCAGGTTTGACGTTCCATGGTCGACAATGAGGCGGAGGTAGGTGTAGACTGACATGGCGATCAGCATCCCGCTCTTCAGCACCCATTCCCTGCAGAGACACACACTCAGGTCAGTCTCACGAGAAGCAGCAGAAATTAAATGTTTCTGATACAAGGTAAAGTCTTGCTAGTACATATGATAGTTCATCCAACATTTTAAAGACAGACGTACTTCTGATCCAGCAGGATGTCCAGGACGCTCTCAGCCAGCCACAGGTTCTTGGTGGAAATGTCTCCACCTGTGGATGGAGTGATGTCACACTGAGACACAGCAGGGATAAAGAGCTAGAGGCAGAAGTCACCTGAGAGTCTCACCTGCAATCTGTTTCAGCAGCGTCATGATGACGCCATCGGCTCCCATCACTCCACTCTTCACCAGTTCTCTGACCAGCCACACCAGCTGCACACACAACACATCATTAACAACCTGGACAGGTGGTCTCCAGGTGAGGGGGGATGCTGGTGTCCTCCTGTATCTACCTGTATAGGTTTCACCTGTCTACCTACCTGTGTTCTGGGAACATCCTGCAGCTTGAGGAACTTCTCCATCAGGATGTGGTTGATCTTCACCAGGATGATGTTCATCCCATCTCTGTTGACCAGCGTCAGGTCTCTGTAACACTGTTGTCATACACACAGTGATGTTACAGTGATGTCACAGGGATGTCAGACATTACTAATGATGTCTCAGTAACTCACCCTCTGGGCCTGGGCCGATTCCGTGAGGACGAGAGTAAACAGACCCAGACACACCTCCTCATGCTGCTGCTGACCTTTACACACCTGCAGGACAGGTAAACACAAGCATTCAGTATCAGGCTGTGTGTAAATTATGTCACTGAAGTAATACCAGCAGTATTAGCAGTAAATATTGTATTTGTTGTAGTATTTTGGGACACAGGATCCATGATCGAAGTGGGACCAAAAAGTTTGTGTATTTGTTTCCATGTGTGAGTCTGTAGATATGTCTGTGCTCAGAGTGTGTTGGTGCTGTAGGCCAAACAAAACAGGAATCAGCACAATAACAGAGGTTCCATGTTATGAGCTTTAACTAAAGAGCTCAGAGTCTTTATCTGACGTCCAGCTCAGAGTCTTTAACTAAGGAGGCAAGCAGCTGGAGTCGTCATGGAAACATGGAGGTTTTATCTTGGTAACAACAGTTTTCCTCCTGAAGAGGCAGCAGTTTCCAGAGGAGGGCTGTCCTGCTGTCTTTCTGAGTGTCCTCCTGCCGTTCAGAGTGTCCTCTGGTCCTTCTGGTTGCCCTGTTGTCCATCTGGACATCCTCAGTCTGTTCCTCCATTCGATTCAGCTCCTCGTCTGTGAACTTCTCCAATAAAAACAGTCGACCACTGAAGTAGAATAACCTGCTGTTTTTATGTCCAGTCATGTGGTCCCGTTACATTCAGCAGACACATGTAGACAGACTGAGGTGTGGATCACTGTGCAGGTGATCAGCCAGCAGGTAGAAGATGTCATGCAACACACCATGTGATAGAGCGATTTGAAACTGAAAGAGAATGTGGAACAGCTGTATCTCTAATTCTGTGTGTGTGTGCTTTGTGTCTGTTGTGTAGGAGTTGTGTGTGTATGTGTGTGCTTTGTAGGAGTTGTGTGTTTTTTACGTTGGCGGTCAGCGCATCATTGGCTTCTCTCTCTGACAGCCCATTGGTCAATGCCTGGACGATCCCAACACAACGCTCCAATCTCTGCACACAAACACAGTAACAAATAAACACATTAACAACCAACAGAAACACAACAAGAAATGCAACAGAGAATAACAACTATCCACTGCAACAACTATCAGCACAACAGTAAACACAACAACACCCATCGTAAACACGAGACACAAACATTGGTTGATTAACTCCATGAGGTAATAGTTAACAGACTAAAACACAATAAACAATATTGATCACATAAAACGTTATTGACCAGGGTCAACTGTCAACGTCTCACTACTTCTGACATGTGAAACACGGCGCCTGCGCCTCTTGTCACTTTATGGTCTCATCTCTGTTTACGTAGAGTTAGCATGCTAGGCTAACCATCCTATATCTGCGGGACATTACATCTCCGTTGCACCGTTGTTCAGAGCTCAAACACGGTGAACACACACTGCCGCGACCTCAAAAGGAACTACACAGCTCTAGCGCCGTGTTCACACACCGGCCTAACAGACGCGAACAGTGCCAGCCTGCTCCTAGCTGTGCTAACTAGCCTGCTAGCCGCCTGGTTCAGTCCTGTCTTTGTACGTTCCGCCGCTAACTGCTCATAAACCCGTTCAGTCTCGCTTCATCCCAGGCTATACCCGCGAACCGGCCCGCAAACCCGGGGCAGCCTACCTCCTCCAACTCATCTTTGGCGTCCAGCAGGGTGGACACCAGGAGCCGGCCCTGCGGCTTTGCTTTCGCCGGTGCAGGCTCCATCTGCTCCCGCCGCACCTCGCCGGGCCCCGCGGAGCTGTGAAGGGCTACTCCCGGCGCGGCGCCGGGGTTTCTCGGCGTTTGTGTCGGTGTAACTGAGAATTCAGAGCCGTAATCAGGCTCTGGGCCTGGCAGTGGGACGCTTCGGGCGGTTAATGAGTGTTTTGAGAACTTGTTGATGGCCAGCAAAGACTCTAGACTCGCTCCTTGACACTGTCCGACCGCAGTATAACGGACATCCGTACTGAGGGAGCGGATGAACGGGGCGGATCCGCACTGCTCATTGACCAATCACTGATCTCAAAGCTAGGAGTGACAACAGCCTTGACCAATGGCAGGAGACGAAACCAAGAACCAATCCGTAGCCAGCAGAGCTGAAGCACACCAACGTGGAAACAACTTTACCCTGTTTACAAAGTACTGATCCAAATACTGCAGTGCTAATGCAATATTACAGAAGTACAAATACTCAGTACTACAATATGAAAGTACTACTCTGTTACTGCATAACCTATAGTTGCTGTTGATACTTTAGCTTCACGTATACTTTTACTGTAGTACAGAGTTTCCTTTAGTGTCTCAGTGTAGAATAGATATTTTTAATGCCTTTATTTTAACAGACAAGTGATTAATTCTTATTCATGTCATGGGATCTAATTTCATATATATATGCGTACATTACCACTATAAGAAGTTTGTACACACCTTCTCATTCAATGATTTTTTATTTAATTACTTTATATATTGTATATTAATACTGAAAACATCAAACTATAAAAGAAAGCATATGGAATTATGTTGTAAACAAAAGGTGTTTATCTTCAGGATTAATCTACAAGGTTGATGCTTCAGGTACGGACCCGTACCCGTAGCATCTGTACTACAGGTACGGACCCGTTAAGGTCACTGAAGAGCTGGCGCCAGTTAACTACTATTTGCTGCACATTACAGGCAGTTTATATGAATGACTTTGACGGCGAACATTGTATAATTTAACCAAAAATACACCGTCTCCTCTCACACTTTAGACATTGCAGTTTTTACGCTTTTAGACGCCGTGTCTAAATTGTTTGAAGTCCAGTTCCTATTAATTAGTTTACCGCGTTCAGTGGTGGAAGCGGCTGACGAACTCCATTGCAAATGTTCCCATTTAATTTCGGACGCTAATTTACAAGATAAAGTTAAGGATGTTGAATATGAAACAAACACTCGTGAATGGTGAGGAGCAGCTCTTTAATTCGGCATGAATTAAAAAAAAAACACAAACTCGATTTACTGTGATATTGTGAGATTTGTTTGTGGTTATGTAACTTAGCCATTCAACAGAGTCCGCTAACATTAAAGTGTCTGTGTTGACAGACGTAGAAAATACGTCAGGGTTTTGTTTAGGTTGTTAATATGTAATAGTCTGTCGCTACTTTTGAAGGTAAAAAAATACTAGTAGTTTGCTGGCTTAGTTCCGCCATTTGTTTTGTTTGCTGTTTGTGCTTTATTAGAACAGGGTCACGTGAATAAAAAGTTTTGCTATTTTTAATAGTAGTGCTGATTTCAACCCCCAAATCGCTGTCCGTGAAAAAGTCAGATAATGATATTTATAAGACATTATGCATGATAGAAAAGAGAACTGCAGATGACTGACATGACAGGCTCGGCACGCAGATTCACCTCGAATCACGGAAGCGCCTTCATCACTCGGATTACCAAGCCGGCTCATTAATATTTATGTACGTCGGATTACCAGCCAATCACAAAGCGCGTTCATCAGCCGGCTCATTAATATTCATGTACGTCTCATTAATATTTATGATAAGGGAAAGTATCTGTAGACACTACCAATCTACAATGTAGAAAATAATCCAAACTTTTGACTAGTAGTGTGTGTGTGTGTGTGTGTCTGCGTGAGATCTTCTGTTTCCGTGGATCTCTGTTTGCTGCATAAATTTAGGAAAAACAAACAGAAAAAACAAACACACTTCATTTATTTATTTACGCTACTTTTTTCAGGTAATTTATCTTACAGTGAAACATTCTTCTGTCAGTTTGTTTTTAGTGGAGTTCAGTCAGTGTACTGCCACTTTAAATGATGTCACAGGTAACATCCAATCAGAGGGAAGAAGGGCCTCCATCAATCCATCAGTCCTCCATCAAACCTCCATCAGTCCATCAAACATCCATCAGTTGCTGTTATTCTCTCCCAGCAGCCAGTACGTCCTCATGCGTCCTTTTCCCTTCACCTCAATCTCTCCTCTGAGCTGCAGCTGGAAGCAACTGAACTCCTGCAGAACCTGACGAGTTGCCTCTGACACATGAATCTTTAGAGCTGTGGAGACATGACATCAGACATCACACATGGTGTCACACATGACAAAGGGATGAACAAGAGTTAAGTGTTGCCAGAACTCTCTGGAGGCTGCAGTGTGTTCTGTAGGTATTACAGTTAATTCTGTAGATGTTACAGTGTGTTCTGTCGGTGTCACCGTGTAGTCTGTAGATGTTACAGGTGATTCTCTAGGTGCTACAGTGTGTTCTGTCGGTGTTACAGTGTGTTCTGTCGGTGTTACACTGTGTTCTGTCGGTGTTGGCATATTTTCTGGTGCAGTGTTCTCTGGCTGAGGTTCTGTTTGGCTCTGGACGTGGAACCTGGTAGTTGTTCTGAACACAGTGCTAGGTTCTTACCCTCTCCAGTGGACTCCATGCGTGACGCTGTGTTGACTGTGTCTCCAAAAAGACAGTACCTGGGCATCTTCAACCCGACCACACCGGCACACACTGGACCTGAGACCGGCACACAACACTGTCAGTCTGTGTTAGTCGTAAACTGTAGTACTGCAGTGTTCTGTTCCAGTAATTTCGTGTTTTTTAGTATCCCTTGTACTGTACTATTTTGTATTAGTTGCTGTACTGTAGTGTTTTGTAGGAGTTGCAACACAGCAGAGCTTTGTTGTAGTTGTAGTACTGTGGTGGTTTGTAGTACACATGGTATCAAAGTGCTTTGTAAGAGCAGTAATACTATAGTGTTTGGTAGTACTCTTACTATTTTAGTGTTTTGTGGTAGTTGTAGTGCTGTAGTGTTTTGCAGTACTTATAGTACTGCAATGATTTGTGGTACCACTGTGGATGCCGATACGCAGCCGGAGTTTCTGTTCAGCTCGGTGTCGCATCCTGAAGCTCTTGACAGCGTCCAGCAGGGCGAGCGACATCCGGGCGACTTCCCGCCCATGAAGCTTCCCATTCCTGACCGGCAGACCGGACACCACCATGTAGGCGTCGCCGATCGTCTCCACCTGAAGGTGGCAGCACACACAAACTGTCACCTGATGCACACCTGCCACAGGTGCACAGTTAGCCTGGCTAAGCTCAGAGACTGGCTGTAGGGGAAAAGTGCTAGTTTAGCTTAGCACAAAGACAGACTGCAGGGTGAAAGTGTTAGTCAAGCTTAGCAAAGAAAGTGGCCACAGGTGAAAAGTGGTAGCCTAGCTTAGCACAAAAAGCACAACATGAGTAGTTGACGAATCCTTTACCTTGTAAACATCAAAGTTGTCAATGATGGCATCGAAGCAGGTGTACAGATCGTTTAACAGGGTCACAACCTGCAGGTGATAAGCATAGCTCAGGTAAATATCTGATACTTCACTGAAACGATTTACTGTGTTCTAATGTGTTTAACTACCAGCATCTGTGTTCTACTGGGATGAACTGAGTTGCATCTTTCCCATTTGTATGTAGAAACCGAAGTTGATTTTGAAATCTTAGAAAATGTTTTGCAGTATGAACTCACACCACTAGATGGCAGCATAGTTACAGGTTACAACCTGCATGTGTTCTGATAAGAATCTAGAGTTTTCTCAGTTCTGCTGGGTTCTACTGACCTGCAGCGGTGTGCTTTCAGCAGACATTGCGGTGAAGCCGACGATGTCGCTGAAGTAGATAGTGACGGAGTCGAACGCTTCGGCCTGAACCGTCTCACCTCGTTTCAGCTGCTCCGCTACAGAACTGACACAAACAGAACCAAGACAGTACTGGAAACTGTACTGCTCTGTAGTACCTGAAGTAGTACTGCAGGGTTGTTACTGTGGCACCATCTGGTAGGGTGGTACATGTGGTACTGCAGTACTCACTGTGGTAGTATCTGGTACAGCAGAGCCTCAGCTTTGCGTTTCTCTTCATGATAAGCCTGAGTTCTTTCCTCCACCAGCTCCTCCAAGTTGTTGGCGTACTGCTCCATTCGAGACAGAAGGTTATCCAGGATGTTGGAACCATAACCTCTGATAACAGACAGACAGACGGACAGACAGGAGTGGTAAAAAGAGATACTCAGTGTTTTGCAGTAAAGTGTCCTTCAGAGGGTTCTGGTCATACAGGGGTCCCTCACCTGTAGCAGAATTGGCCCCTCACCTGTGCTGCTTCCTCAGCAGGATCTTGATGGTGTTGAAGTCTGGTCTGTCGCTCGGCTCTTCGCTCCAGCAGCGCTGCATCAGGATACCAAGCTCCTCACTGTGACTGTGGACACAAAGAGACGGACGAAGAGGAGGGACACCACCCTGAGTCACCGCCTGGACGATCTCTGAGGGGAGACAAAGAGGCAGACAGACAGACAGGAGGATGGAATTAATGACTTGAATGTGATCAACTAAGAAACTTCACTCTGCAGGATTTTATTCTCAGTCTTTCTGTAAAGTTAAAGATTCTGACTGAAGCTGTAAACTGATCCACAGTTCAGTTCTTTCTTTGTTTTGGTTCACATCTTCACTGTTTGTGCTCAGCCTAAAGTAATCAGATTATGTCAGTACATATAACAGTAGAGTATCGTCTTTGATGTCAGATGTCGATTTTACATATTTAAATTCAGGCTGCAGCTTTCATTCCTGACATTGTTTGGTTCCTTTAGTCCTTTGTATGTCCACCTTTATTTCTGCTGAAGGACTCAATCCTCAGTATGGAGGACACCAGAGTCCACTAGTTTCTGCTGCTGGAGGGGATGTGATGCTCTACCTTTCTTCGGAAAACACCACAAAGGGGTTTAGTCGCCACCTGAAGGAGACGTGAGCTACAATGTTATACCTGTTGGTTCTATTGTGGAGGTGGAACCAACAAACTTCTGGTTTGTTTCCTCAGACAGACGAGTGTCAGTAGATGGATCAGTGATGTTTTAATGTGCTGATGTCCAGCTGCCATGCAGGAATGTAAATAATCAACACAACAACAAGAAACAGATTTCAGTTCAGGTTAAAGTTCAGATCCAGATTCAAGTTCATTTTTAGGTTCAAGTTCAGATTCAGATTCAGATTCAGGTTCAGGTTCAGGTTCAGGTTCAGACTGAGGTTCACGTGTGACTGATCACTGACCTTTAGGACTGAGGGACTGGGAGTCCAAGTAGAAAACTCCTCTGAGCAGAGCCACCTCCTGCAGAATCACCCCGAAGCTGTAGACGTCCCCCCGCTGAGTCCCACAAAGGGGAGGACAGTCTGTCCTCAGCAGCTCTGGAGCTGTCCACAGCTTCCCTGATAACCAATAATCAATATATTGATTATAGACAGACCACTGGTGATTTTAATCCCGAAAACTGTGACAGAAAATAGTCACTAAAGACAAAACAACAACAATAATAATAATAATAGTGTGTGTGTGTGTGTGTGTGTGTGTGTGTGTGTGTGTGTGTGTGTGTGTGTGTGTGTGTGTGTGTGTGTGTGTGTGTGTGTGTGTGTGTGTGCGTGTGTGTGTGTGCGTACGTGCGTAGTAGGCGTGTGTGTCTTCAGGACAGCTGCTTGTCCTCAGACTCTGCAGTCCATAGTCGGTGATTTTGAGCACGAAGCGACTGTCCACCACACAGTTGGATGACTTCAGGTTGCCGTGGGAGACGATGACACTGTTGTGGATGAACGCCATCCCCTGGAGGAAAACAAACAATGAAGTAAACACACACAGGTCACAAATGATAAAAACAAAAACATGGAGACAGCCAGTTGACTCCCTGCTGCTGTCTGTTTGTTGGTTGGTTGGTTTGTTTGTTTTTGTTGGGGTGAAACTGACGCAGTGGATGTAAACAGAACAATAATAAAGTAGAAACAGAATAAAACAAACTGAAACTGAAATGACAGACATGGGAGGCCCTGCCCACATCCACATATTCTGACTGACAGGTTCTGTCCTCTATGGCTCCGCCCATCACACTGTGCCCTGCCCCCATTCTGACTGAAAGCTTGTTACCTTGACGATATCATTGATGAGAGAGTATCTAAACATCCAATCCAGTGTGATGCTGTCGCTTTCCATTAAGTCCTGGAAGACAAAGACAGACATTTTTATACTGTGAGGACATGTCTTCACTGTGAGGACATTTTTACACTGTGAGGACATTTTTACACTGTGAGGACATTTCTGCACTGTGAGGACATGTCTTCACTGTGAGGACATGTCTTCACTGTGAGAACATGACTTCACTGTGAGGACATTTCTACACAGTGAGGACATTTCTACACTGTGAAGACATGTTTTCACCAGGCGTAAACTAACCGTGACGTCACCCGTTGGTTTCAACGCCGAGAAAATGAAGCCCGGATTTTGCTACTTCCTGGTCGCCGTTTTGGATTTTTTGGAGCCAGTGACATAAAAAGCGTCATCAAACAGACTGGACCAGAGAGCAACTAGGGGCAGGATTGGCTGAGGACTCTCTTATCCCGCCCACGTTTTACCACAGAGGCTTCTGTTGCTGTCTATCAAGTATAGCCACGCCCCCTGGCTCCGCCAACTTTAACGATTTATTTAAAATTCAGTATTGATTTATTTTAAGATCGGCCACCTGATCTCTCATTTTGACCATGAAAATTAACGGGGAAAAAATCCTGAGCTGTAGAAAATCAGTCTATCAAATTTTATTTTCTCCAAAAATGAATTGGGGTCTATGGAGAAAAAGCTTCTTGGAGCCAACCCTAGCGGACGGCGTGATATTGCAAGTTTTTGACACTTCCGGGTTGGCTTCAATTCTGGAGCCAGATGCTACGTTCACTATATATACAGTCTATGGTTTTCACTGTGAGGACATTTCTACACTGTGAGGACATTTCTACACTGTGAGGACATGACTTCACTGTGAGGACATTTCTACACTGTGAGGACATGACTTCACTGTGAGGACATGACTTCACTGTGAGGACATTTCTACACTGTGAGGACATTTCTACACTGTGAGGACATGACTTCACTGTGAGGACATTTCTACACTGTGAGGACATTTCTACACTGTGAGGACATTTCTACACTGTGAGGACATGACTTCACTGTGAGGACATTTCTACACTGTGAAGACATGTTTTCACTGTGAGGACATTTATTCTCTCTGCTCTCGGCCTCATCTCCATGGAAACACCGTCCTCCTCTCAGGATAAACTAACTGTGAGCTGCAGTTTGTTAAACAGTATAAAGGTCTCCAGCCCACGTCCACCTACAGCTGCATCATGTCTCCTCATGTTGCTAAGTTACTGTGCTGGCAGGTTGCTAGGTTACCGTGATGGCAGGTTGCTAGGTGACAGTGCTGACAGATAACTATATCTGAGAGGTGGAGGACTGAAGCTGCAGCTGACAGTGAAACATACTGGTTTTACTGGTATACTGGTGTGTGCAGATGTGTTTATATGGCTGCTAGAGGGCTGACACGGGTATTGATTATTGATATAGTGGTATTGATTATTGATAGAGCAGTGTTATTTACTGACAGAGAGTACTGATCACTGATAGAAAGTATAGATCACTGATAGAGCAGTACTGACCACTGATGGAGGGTAATGATTACTGACAGAAGTTATTGATCACTGCGAGAGCAGTACTGATCACTGATAGAGGGTATACTTTGCAGATGGTGCAGGGCTGGGTGTACCTGAAGGCTGCCTCTTGGACAGTATTCGGTGATGACACACATGTTGGGTGGGTCCAAACAGGCGCCGATGAAGCGGGTCAGGTGTTCATTCTGAACATCTCGCATCTGCAGAAACACAAAAGCTGTTTATTCAAATCTAACAAAACCACAGACAACCAAAAACTTGATTCAGCAGGCAGCCAGGGGGACGGGTCAGTGGGTAGATAAGTAGGTAGGTTAGTGGGTTGGTCTGCAGATTAAGTGAGTAAGTTGGCTGGTCAGTGGATTGGTCAGCAGGTAGTTTGTTCTGTAAGACTCTCAGGAAGAGTTCTCTGATGATGTTCTTACATGCTTCAGTTCAAATAGAACCTTCCGGGTCAATTCGATGCGCTTCTTGTTGATGTACTTGATGGCTGCCAGGTTTCCCTGCATGAGACAAACCAGCATCAAGACTCAGCGTTATCATCAAACAGCACCATGTGTTCAGACTGTCGGTGTCAGCTGTCACACCTTGTAGTATCCAGTTTTGGTGTAGATCTGGAAGTTTCCCTCCATGGTCATCAGGGAGCCGTAGTTGGATCCTTTCTGCAGAGCAATTCATCAGTCAGTAAACTATAAGGTTCCTCACAGATCCATGCAGTCGGAGGAATTATTCATCTGTTACGCAGCAGGTTGGATTCTATCAGAGAATCATCCAGAAGAATCCAGACAGTCCAGAATCAAATGACTGCATTGAGCCAAACCGGCTGATAAAAACAGATAGGAAGCGCACTTCGCAATAATGATCTGATTTTATGTTCTTATATTTAACTCTAAAGATCTTGTAGTTTAACACCACAGTACTGTGATCAACAGGTTCCAGTGAAGGAGACACTAAACCATTAAATGTGGATAAATTCACTGTTCATCTGCAGGGAAACACTGGACATTAATCCTCTGAACTCCAGCCTGTTTCTGCATGTTTTCTCCTCCTGTCTCATTTTCTCACTGTGGTTCATTTTTCACTGAAATCTAAAGTCCTGCAGCTCTATGGAAGCAGAACAACATGAAGAAGGAGAGAGAACTCATAAATGGTATCTGTCAGTAGGACTCAGAATGATGGAAATCAGGAAAACTGAAACATTTTATTGACTATTTATTTTACAAAAGTAAAAAATCCAGGAATCATCATGTCCAACATGTGTCCACAGATGTTTAAACTCTGGAATTAAGGTTGTCTCCACATACTGTGGATACTAAACTGTCTCCATGTTTCCTCTCCAGACTTCTCTCTCTACTCTGCTAATCAGCTGTATAAATATGTTTCACTGTGCTGAATGTATCTTCCAACAACTTGCTCCGATCGGTTACAGCTCAGTCAGTCATGGAGAATCAGACCAGGAGGTAAAACGTTTCTGTTGTTTCATGATCTTATAAGTGCAAACTGTTTATTTTTTGGAGATTTAATGAAGGTAACATGACTGTTCAACCTGCTGGTGGGTTTTGGGGTACAGAGGTTCAAAGCAGGATTTATAAATAAACCGCATTAACGCCAGTGTGTGTTCAGAGTGTTATGAGCTGAGTGTTACCAGAGACATGGTGAGTCTGCTGCAGGCTCTCCTCAGGACTTTATCCAGGTTACTCATCTGGACGTCGTCCCAACAAACTCTCCACAACTGAGCCGCCAGCTCGCTCTCCAGCTTCAACTTCCTGTTCAATACACAGCAACACAAGTATATGTATGTGTGTGTGCATGCGTGCGTGCGTGCGTGCGTGCGTGCGTGTGTGTGTCAAACCTTCAATCTGTGGATGAACTCTGAGCTGAAATAAACTTGTTTTCTGCAGCTGATTCTATTAACCACATCCTGAGAGAGGGGTTTAAAAGGCTTATAGAAGGGTCTAAAGGGATTATACAGGGGTTTAAAGGGCTTATAGAGGGGTATAAAGGGCTTAAAGAGGGGTATAAAGGGCTTATAGAGGGGTATAAAGGGATTATAGAGGGATTTAAAGCATTTATAGAGAGGTTTAAAGGGATTATAGGGGGGTTTAAAGGACCTATAGAGGAGTATAAAGGGCTTATATAGGGTTTAAAGCGCTTATAGAGGGATTTAAAGAAATTATAGAGAGTTTAAAGGGCTTATAGAGGGGTCTAAAGAGATTATAGAGGGGTTTAAAGGGGTTACAGAGAGGTATAAAGTGCTTATAGAGGGGTATAAAGGGCTTATAGAGGGGTATAAAGGGCTTATAGAGGAGTATAAAGGGCTTATAGAGGGGTATAAAGAGCATATAGAGGGGTATAAAGAGCATATAGAGGGGCATATATGGCTTATAGAGGGTTATAAAGGGCTTATAGAGGGGTATAAAGAGCATATAGAGGGGCATATATGGCTTATAGAGGGGTATAAATTGCTTATAGAGGGGTATAAAGAGCATATAGAGGGGCGTATATGCTTATAGAGGGGTATAAAGGGCTTATAGAGGGGTAATAAGGGCTTATAGAGGGTAATAAGGGCTTATAGAGGGGTAATAAGAGCTTATAGAGGCGTATAAAGGGCTTTTGGGGGTAGTAAGGGCTTAGAGAAGAGTATAAAGGGCTTTTAGGGGGGTAAAAAGAGTTTATAGAGCAGTATAGAGAGCATATAGGGGGGTAAATAAATATATAGTTCTAACTATTGAATGTCTTTTAAAGAGGTAAAAAGAGGCAGCAGATAATCTGAGGCTTCTATCTGTTCTCATGTCATCTTGTCGTCATGGAGACGGTTTCATGTCTCAAACACCCTAAAAGACCTTTTAAGTAAACTTCAGGTAAAACCACTTTAATGAACATTGGAAATGAAGATTTTTTCCACAGCTGAGTTTATTAAAAGCAGATTAAGTAATCTGGGTTTGGCTTATATTATCAATATATCAGCACTTTGATCAATGAACTTCAGACCAGAGTCTGTTAAACTGAAGTGTTCCAGCCAGGGTCTTCCAGCAGCTCAGTTCATCCTTGGAGGAAGCTGTTGACTTCACTGTTCACTCAGAGTGTTGATGTATTGAGAGATGCATGGCTCAATAATCCCAAAGTTCCTGCACATTAACTGTAAACAGCAGAACAGAAAACTACACAAAGCAAAACATTTATTAATCATAAAAGGAAAGAAGACGACGGCTTTGTTTATCTGTTTTTATCTACGTCCGTCCTTCATCCTGGGCCTCGCTGTGATCTCTCTATCATCAACCAGACAGAAGGCGACGAAAACAGACGAGAACAGACAGATAAAAATGAAACACATAAATAAAAATGAAACAGACAGACAGAGGGGTAGTGAGAGTTAAAATTACTAAAAAAAAAATGTGTGTGTGCTCCTGTAGTCTACATTTGTGTGGACCAATTATGGTCCTAAATATTCTCAGTTTGGGACAAAGTCTCAGTGAGGCTCACAAGTATAGAAGCCCAGGCATGACTCTGTGTGTGTGTGTGTGTGTGTGTGTGTGTGTGTGTGTGTGTGTGTGTGTGTGTGTGTGTGTGTGTGCGCGCGCGCGTGTGTGTGTGTGTGTGCGCGTGTGTGCGTTTCTCACCTGTAGATGAACACGGTGATGGTGATAATGATGACAAACACGAAGCAGATCACCATGGAAACCATCTGATGCATTGTAACTGTACCTGAGATGGAGAAGAATGTCCCCATGAGGACAGAGAGAAAGAAATGTCTACACTCTTTGTTGTACATGTTTAGTGTCTTTGTGAGGACCATTCACAGTTGTTGTGAAAGTGAGGTCCTCACAGTGACTAAATGTGTGTCTGTGGTTGTGCGTACGTGCGTGGCAGGCTGGGTTCTCGTTCTTGAAGCCACATTCTGGGATGTCAGTGGGTGGAGAACCTCCAGGCCACTGGAAGCTCAGACCTTCCTGCATCAGCAGCTGCTTCATGCTGCTGTTATAGACACACACCACCTGAACACACACACACACACACACACACACACACACACACACACACACACACACACACACACACACACACACACACACACACACACACACACACACACACACACACACACACACACACTCTTGAGGAAACACGGATCCACATTTTTGACCATTGTCTGACATTTTAGACCAAACATCTGATCGATTCATCCAGAAAACAACTGCTAGCTGCAGCTCTGCAGCTCTTAAAGCTTAAAAGTTTTTACTTCGTCTCTCTGATGACATCATGAGTCAGGTGTTTTACCTGAAACTCTCCAGAGTCGACATCCGTCATGTCCCACACAGCGAAGTCTATCTGTCTGTCCCCGAACTCGTCCATCTCCACCATCCCCATCACACCTGCAGAGTTACACAAGATGTAAACATCTGGACACAAACATCTGGTTGCAAAAACACCTCAACACAAACCTCTGTTTAAAAACATCTGGATGCCAACCTCTGCTCTCTGTCTTTAGCTGTGTGACTGTCGGATAAAATGCTTTTTATGAATAAACCTTTTGTTGTTTTTGTTGACTAAAGAAAATGAAAAACAGTTTTCTGAGCTGATTTGAAGGCTCTTTAGTCTTTTGTGACCTGTTTCTGTTGGATATTTAGTTTTTGTGGATTCACACATCTGTCCTCTGCATAGATTAATTTCATCTGCATTTATTATCATCTCAGGACTAAAAATTCCGTCAACTGTTGTCTCAGTAGAGACACAACCAACAAAAAGGAGGTTAAATCCAAGTGAATTCAAAAATTTTCAAATCAATAATAATTAAAATAACTGACAGATTCAATCAGCAGCAACTTGTTTACAAAAACAAATTCCCTTTAAGAAAAATGTTAGTTTTGTTCTTTTCTTCACTTTGAAATCACTAAATTAGAACACAGTCTCATTTTTATGTCTCTAAACACGCATAAACACAGATGTGTGTATTTATTTAAATATGTATGAAGGTGAATCTATAAAACTCAGATATTTATTTTTTGTCTCACTTAACCATATGAAGCTGCTGCAGGATGAAACTCTGCATCACTGAAGCTTCAGGACATCAATTTATGGAACCAATCAACGAACCTGCAGCTGGTTTCCTGCTGATGATCATCAGAGTTTCTGTCACAGAAAACTAAACAAGCTTGTTACTGAAACAACATCAGAACCCCCGTGTTCTGAAAGAACAATAAGCTGACTGACCAACAGAAAGTGTACTCAGCTGTTTGGATCATTAATGAACTGTTAAAGCTGTTTGTGAGTCAGACCAGCAGATTTTATTTTATTATTAAACTGATAGAGGAAACATTTTACATTCTGATGCTCCACCAGTGGGCAGTGTCGCTCAGTCAGACAGATTTAACCTCTGATTCCCGAAAAAAATAAGTTCAACTCTGGGTTCTGATATCTCTACTCTAACCTTCAAAAGTCTTCTGGAGTTATCCATTAATTCTGAAAGAAGAGATCATCTGTGAACACCCACACGATTACTCAGCTTTGAACTGGTTCAAGGCTGAACGTTTACTGAGCGTTTATTGAGCGTTAACTGGGAATCGGATCCAAATCAACTGAAAATATGTTGAAGAGATAAAACAACAGCAAAGACACAAAAATTCTCAGAAGGAACACCAAGAGACACAGAAGAGGCACAAATGGACAAATAAAAAGAGACACAACATAACCACAAACAGATGACATTTCTACTAGGGCTGGGACTTTAAGGCGCTACTTACGATTAATTAATGACAGAAAAAAATGTGGAAAAATAATGTACATAATCACACCTTTCTCAGTTCCTTAATTTCTGGTACACTGGTCACGCTGATGCACACTCCAGCCCAGTAGGTGGCGGTAAAGAACCTAAAGTCTGCTTGCAGCCATGATGAAGATCCACAGGACTCACTGACTGAATCAGTGCACAAGTTTTGCTTTAAATCACATGACAGGCCTTCAGACCTTCAGTCTGGTAGATGCGTCGGACCAACATGGCAGCTTCGTAGCAAACTCTCTTTTATTCCGAAAACTGTTCAACAAAAAGTATTTCTAAAGGCATTTGAGGCGAGAAATAAGCTGCTGAATCTGTCCTCTGTCCACGAAACTTTCGAGATGCATCAGACCTCTGCTCGCTGTGCTGCATTTGCATAAATGAAACTAATTTATGCAAATGAGCCCCGGAGCGACACACCATATGTTTAGCTATGACAGCTCTGGTACCGGCGAACGGTGCAGCAAGCCCATAATAGACCACTTTTCCACTTTTCAGGGCATTGAAAATGCCTGAGTTTACACAAAGTCTTAAAATGTTGAATATAATCGCTATAATTGGACTTTGAGTTTGCAGGAATCTGTGAATGTAGTAGACAGATGAAAAATGCAGATAAATCTCAATGAACCATAAATTTTTTTGCTGTTTAAGTTCACGTATATGTCTGTTTATCGATTCAGTCGTCAACCAAAATTCATCTGGAATGATAAACCTTGCTTATTATGTCAAATATTGATATATATTCACATAAATGTTATTATAGCGATTAATTAATTACAAATCCTCTAATTAATTAGATACATTTATTACACTTGTCCCACGAGTAATTTCTACACAAGCAGATAAAACCACCCAGTAGACACACAGAAGGACAACGAGATGCAAAATGTCTGCAAAGAAACACAAACGTAGCCCAGAAAGACCAAAACAGCTGACTCCAAACTACCTGTATTTTGTTTATCTTTAAAATCAGTAACATTATGAGGACTAATTACTGCAATTTAGCAGAAATTTTGTTTTTGACTGACTGACAGCTGTAACCGTAAGGCAACACTGTCTGCAGGTAAACAGAGTGTTCGTGGTCAGCAGAGTGGGACTGACGTTAGCAGTGTGTTGGTCATTCGGTCGACATAAACAGTCTTGAACTAAAGTTTACATGAACTTGTAATGACCACACATAACCGTATATGTGGACGTCCAAAGACACAGAAGGAGGAAACTGTAGAACACCGGCAACACTGTAGAACACCTGTAACTTTGCAGAACACCTGCCTCCACTCAGAACTGTACAACACTAGAACCTTCACAGAACAGTCTGACAAAAGTATCAGGTTCTCATGGAGGACGGGAGAACAAACTGTCTTTTTGGACGAAGTCTCAACAATGACGTCTGCGGAAAACAGACCAACATCTGCTGTTTGATTCCCACCACCCACTGGAACATCAGCTGGCTTCATTAGAACCTTACAGAACCGGGCTGAGAACGTCCAACGCAAAGGGAAAAGGAAATGAACTCACACATTAGTAAAGCAGTGAAAACCTGTGGCTCTCTCAACTGGACCTTCGTGAAGTCAAAAATAGCATCTAAAAAAAACAACAGTATAGCATATAGACAAGAAGAACAAGAGGAACCTTCATATAGGAGACAATAAACTACATGATATATGCAAGGACTATGTAAAAGCTGACAATCTGAAGAATCTGTTTTTGCAGTTTCTGGATGATAAATTTGGATATCTGATGACTTTTTTAAGGATGACATGATTTTTAAGGATATTTTTAAGGATACATTTTTAAGGATAACATGATATTGAATTTCTCTTCGGAGATGAATAAAGTTAATCTATTCTATTCTATTCTATTCTATTCAAACATGCCAGGAGGTTTCAGGGTTTGAATATTTTTCTTCATTTTTCATCTCCATCCATCCCTCCATCCATCCATCTATCTATTTATCTATCCATCCATCCATGCATCCATCCATCCATCCCTCTGACGCACATGCTCAGTGATTGATGGCTGCTGACTGTCTCAGTGTGTTGTTGGTTAAAAGCAGCTCAATTTAATAAAGAGAAGACAGAGCAGCCTGTTTATCTGCACCATCAACACATGCACACGTGTACACACACACACACACACACACACACACACACACACACACACACACACACAAATGGAGAGAGAGAGAGAGAAAGAGAGAGAAATGAGACTGAATGTGTTTCCAGCTGATCCTGGTTTTGAGGTCGAATTTTAAAATTTAGATGTTAAATCGTCATGGTTAGTCAGTTTAAAACCAGGTAAAAACGTGCATCTCCAAAACAATTTGAACCAGTGTAAAACAGTGTAACACCAGTGTGAAACCAGTCTAAACCGGTGTAAAAACCAGTGTAAAACCACTATAAAACCAGTGTAAAACCAGTTTACTGCAGTGGCTTGTGATGGTCCACTGGAAGCTCATAGGTCATTGAGGGGAACATAAGACTAATGAAACTCTCAGTCAGATTCATTGATCAATAAACACCAATACCCTAATAAACCATTATTTACAGCCCGTGTTTGTCCTGAAACAGTCGAATGTTGGAGTTCAGACCAGAATCATTTCTGAAAGAAGCTTTAAATCTTCAACATAAGACAAATCAGACACAGTTTGAGTGAAACAGATAAACTGAGTTCAGATCTGCAGATAAAATAAAACCTGAATAATTCAGAGTCACTTCTCTATAGAACTGCAGCAGTTTTTCTGTTTATGTTCTTGGTAACACTAACGTCTTCCGTTTTCTTCACATGAAACTTTATTAAGAAGATGTGAGAGGACGACGAGCCATCTTCATCCTCATGTTGTAAACAGATTCACGTCTTTATGCTTAAACAGATTCACGTCCTCACAGCAGCAGTGAAACTGATCGGATTAGGGTTCGTCTCCAGCTGCGTCCAGCTGTCAGCGTCCTGTGATGGACAACACCTGGACTCGTCCTCCATCCTGGTCGGTTCTGACTCATGGTCTGTCCTGGTTCGTCCTGTCTCTGTTCTCTCGTACATATCTGTTCTGTCTCATCTTTAGTGTCTTCTGTGTTTTTCTTTGTTCTGTCCTCTTCTGTTTTTGAGGGATAATCTGTTTTTAATGGACATCAAAGACCCAGACGGGAACAGAACCCACTTTGTTTTGTCAGTGTCTTCATACTGCTCTGTTTTTTTCTTGTCCTTTCTCTATTTTCTCAGTCTGTCTGTCCAGTTTTTTTTGTTGGTATCTTGTAAATGCCACCTGGGGACTTTGTCTTTTGTTTCTTGTCTTCTGTCCTTTTCTGTTTTGACGTACAGCCAGTCTTTTGTGCTTGCAGTATTTTTGGGGACATTTTTCTTGTTGAAAAGGTGAATCCGCGGAACACAGTGTTGTTTTGTCCTTTTGATTCTGTCCTGTCTGTCTTGCTGGTTTCTCTTGTGTCCTATCGCTCCTTGTCTTCTGTCCTATAATGTCTCATTCTGTTCTCTTTTTTTGTCTCTAGTAGTCCTGACTTGTCTTCATCTACATTTGTCTTGTCATTGTTTGGCAAGAAACTAGAGGGCCAGCAGAAGACATGGGCCAGCAGGACATCTTGTCTCATTGTTTTGTTGTGATTTTCTGTTTTCCCATCTCTTCTGGTTCTGTTGATCCAATCTTGTCTGGTTCTGGTCTCCATCTTGTCTCGTTTGGTCCTGTCTCGGCATCTTAAGAGTTTATGGACCCTCAGTGATGTGTCTCTAACAGTTTGATGGCTTCAGTCTGGTTCTGTTTGTCCATACACATGATGAAACTCCTCGCCTGTTTGTCTTTCAAAGGTCTCATGAACTAAAACAACAGAAACTTTATTTGTATTAGAGTTTAAATCATGTGCAGCCGACGGATGGAGACGTTTTTATAGTCGGTTTGAACTTTGATGATGATGGATCATCGTCTGTCCCTGGTGTTTGTCCAGCAGTTTGTCTTTCTTTGTTTTTGTTTTGTGATGAAATAAGAAAAAGGGGCTTCAGGCTGAAGGTCCAAACCAACTCAACAAAGATTAGCTGCTGTTTTTGGACTTTCAGGTTAGAAATGTTTACTGAGATCTGAAAGACTCTGGCAGCCTGAGAAGAAGAAATGGTTGCCAGATCATCTGAGCTCTGATTTGTCACTTGGACCATTTTCAAACTAACAAGTTCAATTATAAAAGAAGTCTCTACATCAGAGTAGGACCAGAAACAGAAACTTTGTGGTGTAAAGTCTCAGACCAGACTTTAGTAGGTCTCCTGCCAAATGTGGCACAAATTTGAAAAAGTTTAAAGCAAACTAGAAAATGTGGTACTGTCAGTCCAAAACCAAGTTAGAAACTAGTTCCAGTCTAAACCAAGACTAAAACCAATCCAAAACCAGACTAAAACCAGTCTAAACCTAGTCTAAAGCTGGTCTAAGCCCATTCTAAACCTGTTCCTTCCCCTTCCTGCCTTGCTACACTGTCAGCATTTTGATGAAGAAGAAAATAAACTGAAGAGCATTTGTCTAACTGAAGAGCATGTCTGTTTTCACACTTTTTCCTGACGCTGACAGACGACATCCTGCTTGCACCAGGTTCAGAGTCCACATGGATCAGAACTAGAACCAGAACTGAACCAAGAGAAAAGTCAATCACACCTGAAAGGGATCATGTGAGTGGCCCCCATAACTATCATCTCTAAAGTATAAGACCGGAGTAAGAACAGCAGTAGACCAAAATAAGACCAAAATATGACCAGTGTAAAATGAGTTTTAAACCAGGCCTCCAGACCTGACAGTGAAAATGCCAGCTGTCCCTTTAAGTTTCCTCTGTGTGTCAGCTCAGTTTGATTGATGTGTTTGTGCTCGGTGTGGTTTTCCGGTCATGGCTGGTAGTTTCAGTCTCATGCGTCCTGTCTTCCTGTTCCCAGTGTTCCCAGTGTTCCCAGCGTAACAGGCAGCTGATACAAATTTCCTCTGTAGTGCGACGCTAACAAGCTAACTCCCTGTAGAATCACAGCACAACCACGAGAAGCTGCTTACCGACTGAGAATTTTAAACTGCGGCATCAGACAGTCATGCAGTACATTACCGTCAGAACTGTGTACTTTTACTGTGGTTCCTGCAGAACCTGCAGCTGTGTTACTCTGTAGAGAACATTATATATAAGATCAAATCTGACATTATTCCTTCTGTGGCAAAATCCTTTTTCTAATTCATGAGGATACAAGATGATCCTGGCATCTTCTGTGTATAAAATGAGCCTTTCGTTGTCTAGAACTTGTTCTGACAAACCACCTATCACACATGCTGATATGAAACTTCAAAGTTTACCCAGAATGCACTTTTTTAACTTGGATTTACAACATGGGTCAAAAGTGACCCAAATCCAATGGACAAAGGAGTATCTCTTGACCCACATTGTACATCAAAGGGTTAAAGTTTTCTCTGGTGAATTATTAGAAAACAGAAACACAGCCAGGGTACCAATGATTGTTTCTATGATTCTATGTCACACACATGAACCTGCTGCAGGTTTACGGTTTAAACGTTGATACATCCCATAATATTAATGCTCAATGTTGGTTACAGAAAAAATGAACAGAAACCTGGTTTCATGTTTAGACTGTGACACTTGAAGAGATGTAAAACTAATCTTGTCATTTTTTTCTTTTCATCAGAAGTCAAATGCATTTTTCCTCCTATAATGTCCTGTGTCTATCTGCTGGACTTATGACGTTCTGAGGCCCAGAAATGATGGAAAAAGACCATTAAAAAGTGATAAATCTGGACCCACCTCTATGGACTTGAATGACCTGGAACTCTGGAAATATTCACAGTATGAAGGTAGAACTCTGATCATTAACCAAAGTTACTGGAGATAAAGAATCAGCTGGTTCTGAGGAGGTTCTGGGGGAACTTTGATCTGATTTTATTGGTTTTATAAAGAATGATTCAGAACGCGTGCTGCTGTACTTTTTCTCTGTGTGTATATATATTTATATACTCACATAGATATTTCTGATTTTGGTGGTTCTCTAATAAATCATAATATTTTTAAAGCAGCTCTGTGCTCTGATTGGCTGATGCCTGCCCACACATTCCCATATGACCCTGAAATGTTTCCATGAGAAAGGACAAACATTTGTCCGCACCTGGGAATGTCCTGTTCCACATCCGGCGGGTCACAACGTCTCCTCGGGGCCTCTGAACTTTCCCCTGACCTCCTGGTCCTGGTCCTAGTCCTGGTCTTGGTCTCTGCTGGCTCAGGGTCTCATTCAGAGCCTGAGAGTACAGCATCACTCCGTCGTAGAAACCTCCGGCGATCAGGTTGTACTGTTGGGGACACAGACAGTCTGCTGTTTGTTCTTTATGATCAATTACTCAGACTTCAGTTAATCAATCAAGATCAATATCTGTACCAGAGAGTCTTTGATGGTGAAGTTGAACATTCTCTTTGCGTCATTCTTCAGAGTTTCAACAAACTGAAGATATTCTGGATTCTGAGGCTCCAGGTAGGTCACCACCTTCACGCTCTGACAGCACAAGCACATGACTAATCAATAATACATCAATCAATCTGATCACTTTACCACAGAGCAGCAGGAAAAGGCATCTCACCCTGAAGGCGAGTCGGGCAGCGTGGTCGTCCGCGTCCCCTCGGAACCACGGCTGGACCGGACCGCTGCCACCCAAACCCTCCGCAAACAGATCAATGAAGAAAAAGACGTAGTCCTCCAACGGCACCGCCTCCTTCCACATGTGGACCATCAGAGTCCTGAAGATCTCCCAGGGGCAGCACACATACACCACTGAAGAAGAACAGGACAGATGAGACAGGTCAGACAGGTGTCAGTGAATGCATCACCACCACCTGCTGCCACTTCAGCAGCTTCTCAGATAAAAATGTTTACAGGTGAAGTTTAATAAAAGTATCTGCCACAAAGACACAAAAAGAGACACAGAGACACACAAAGAGACACAGAGACACACAAAGAGACAAAGACAGACAAAGAGACACAGAGACACACATAAAGACACAGAGGTGCACAAAGAGACATAAAGACATACAAAGAGACACAAAGAGACACAAAGACACAAAAAGAGACACAAGACACAAAGAGACACAGAGACATAAGACACAGAGACATAAAGAGATACAAAGAGACACAAAGACATAAAGACACACAAAGAGACATAAAGACACACAAAGAGACAAAAAGAAACACAAAGACAAACAAAGACATACAAAGACACACAAAGAGACATATAGACACATAAAAACACACAAAGACACACTAAGAGACACAAAGACACATAAAGAAACACAAAGACAAACAAAGACACACAAAGACACACAAAGAGACATAAAGAGACATAAAGACACACAAAGAGATACAGAAAGACATCTGTGGTTGTTTTTATCTCTTTGTTATTTTGTGTTAGAAGTAATTTTCTATCAGTTTGTGTCTTGTTGTGTTTAGTCATTTTGCATCTCATTGTAGTTGTTTTGTTTTGTTGTTGTAATGTGCCAGCAGTGGTTCAGTCTAATACACATCAACAGATTGTGTTTCTTTGCATCCTGATCTTCAGTTTGTTGCATCTCCTCCACTCACACAGTTTCTGAGAACTCAACAAACTTCTGTTTTTAGGTTTGTGGACTCTGGTCTTTGTGAAACAAAACTGTCCAAAGTTTTTAGCCGATAGAAAATAATCTCTGTGAAGTCTTCACTTTCCTTCTTACTAGCTGTTATTGTGTAACTAGGTTCAACTTACTGCCTCCAGGGCTTACTAATAATAAATGTATTTCATTAGTTTTCTTAGAGGACATTTACTTTGACATTGTGTCCAACTGGTGAAGACTTATTTGATGCTTGAAAATACAATAATTACACATATGAATGGCACCCTTTTTTCCTAGAGCATGTTTGTCTTTTTTCTCATCACAGTGCAGATGACTGGAAAAACTCTTTCACCAACAGCTAAATAAACTAGCCGACACACACAAAAAAAACTCCACAACTGGTTGGTTTGGCACCTTTACCTTATTGTTCTGCCTTTACCGATTAAATCTGAAAAAAGCAAGACCACCTTTAAAATAAAACACTTGTCAAAGTCTTTGTTTTGCGTGATTTATACTGGTCAGCGACTTACTGAATGCTGCTAAACAGCAACAACACAAATGACCTTATTTTCTCCTCCAGAGATGGGAGCTGCTAATACATGTAACTGTTATAATAAAAACAGTGTCAGAGCTCCCTTCTCACCCCCTGTCCTCCCCATCTGGCATCCAAACACCCTATCCTATCTGTCTCCCGCTGTCTACTTCGCTCTGTTGCTCTGCTCTGTCTCTCTCCCTCCCTTCTCTCTCCCCAGCGCTGCACCTGAGTAGAGCGCAGCTCTCAGCTGTCTCCACTCAGGTGATCAGCCTCCCCATGAGACCCGGACAGCTGAAACTCATCGCCAAGATTACACCTGCTGCAATAAAGACCGGCTGAACCTTCCACGCCCTGCCAGATCATCGAACTTGAATTACCAGTCAGTACTTTCTAGTCGTTACAAAGGTACGTTGCAAAATTGGAGATTTTAACGTCTCTGTATCTCTGCTCTACCCAGACTCCATCTGTCCAGGCTCTCACCTGCCCTGTCTCCTTTGGACACCCTCAGAAACCATTCGGCTCACTTCTTTTTCCCCTGGACTCCCGGCTTCATTCGTCCTGCGTCTGTCTCCCCACTGGCTTCCCTCCTTCGTCTACCTTTGACTGCCAGGGATTCACCCACCTCCCTTACTCATTCCCCACAATAAAAACCGTTTCATTCGACCCAGCCCTGGTCGTGTGACTCTCTGCTCGGGTCCAGACTCCTAAAGCCGTGACAAACAGACTGTAAAATGCATTTTCTCCAACAGTCCCACAAAGAACACTGAAGTATGAACAATAAATAAGCCCTGGAATGGGGGAGGTTGACTCGGTCACAGTATCTGCCCATAAAGGACACCATGAGAAGTAAAGTGAAGGCAGCAACAGCGTCACTGATCAGCGTCATAGATTTTATAGATCGTTTCACTGCAGACTTTGGACAGAGTTATTTCACAAAGATGTGAGTTCACAAACCTGAGAGCAGAAGTTTGGTGAGATCACAGAAACGGTGTGAATGACGAAGATGCATCAAACTGAAGCTCAGTTGAACAACAATAGAAGATCTGAGTACAAACATTTTGGAAACAGAAGAATTATAAAACCTGAACATGAAGAAACTATGTTCTCAAAGAACCAGCTCCTGATTCTACGGAAATTCTACGGAGGAAGAGAGAATACACAACACAACACACACACACACAGTCCCCGAGGTGGATGAAATAATCTGAACACTGGGGTTCACATGTGAAAACCAGAAACTCAGAAACTCACAGAATGTTTTTAATGGAAACAACAAACCACAACTGACTGAGACGAACGCTGCAACACACATACACACACACACGCACACGCACGGATACACACACACACAAGCACACACACACACGGAGGTGATTACAGTGTGGCCATCCAGTGTTGCCGGGGGCAACAGCTGGTGTCACTTAGTGAATCTGTGATGATGTCATGGCCTTAATAAGCCGGACTGTACCAACACTTTGACTGCAGCCGATGAGCATTCAGACACAGTTTAACATACAGTCACTGTTACCATGGAAACAGTACCATCAGCTTCTTCTGTGATACACACATCATTCTGCTATACTTGCAAGGACCATCACCATCACCTGGACCTGAAGCTGATTTCAATTAAAGTCCTGTCTGAATACAGATACAACCAGAACATCCGTGCAAGGCAGAAACATCCTCACAATGCAGGAACGTCCTCACAACACTGGAAATGTCCTCAACACAGGAATGTCCTCACAACACTGGAAATGTCCTCACAACACACCGACATCCTCACAACGCAGGACCATCCTCACCACACAGGAACGTCCTCACAACTCAGGAACATCTTCATAACACAAAAATGTCCTCACAACACATCGACGTCCTCACAACGCAGGACCATCCTCACCACACAGGAACGTCCTCACAACTCAGGAACGTTTTCATAAAACCAAATGTCCTCACAACACACCAACGTCCTCACAAGGTAGGGACATTCTCACAACACAGGAACGTCTTCACAATACAGGAACGTCTTCATAACACAAAATGTCCTCACAACAGAGTAACGTCCTCATAACATAGAGACATCCTCACAACACAGGAACGTCCTCACAATACAGGAACGTCTTCATAACACAGAAATGTCCTCACAACACAGGAACGTCTTCATAACACAAAAATGTCCTCACAATGCAGGAACGTCTTCACAGTGCAGGAATGTCCTCATAACTGCCTTCACCTGAAACTGTTTCTCACAAAGACTGATTTACAATAACACACAAACACACAGCTACGGTGATTCAGTAACTTTGGAAGTCCTGATCAAGTGTTTTTTACTCTTGTTCTGATCTGAGTCATTAAATATTTAGCATCCTGAGAATACACACTTTACATATTGCAGTACCTGGCTGTTTAATGCTTACTGTTTAATACTGTAGAGGCCAGAGGAGGCGTCATTCAGACTACAGGCAATGTTGGCAAGCAGAAAGCATTTTGGGAGTTTACCTAGCAACGAGCACCATGACAAAGACTTCTATGGAGGTTAATGACCTCCAATCAGAACTCGAAAGTTAACTGAAGCCAGGATTGTCTATGATAATGTTCCTGTATCCCATTTATGTATGTAAAAGACTCTTTGTGGCCTGTTTCATGTGTGCACAACTAAAAACAGCAACTCAGTCCTAGGACAGATGTTCAGTGTGGTCAGTTTGTAACATAAACTAATCAGTTATTGATTGATGAAGCTGCATTTATAGGAAATGTACTTATATTTATGGCACCTGTGTGACAGCAGACATAAACAAAAGCTCAGGTTCAGGTCTGTGTTAAAAAAAAAAAGCTTTTATTGGCCCCATTCCTGATCTTTTGTCACGGCCGTGGCTGTGGGTCACATTTAGTGGTAGAACTCTCCCCCTTCCTTCCTGAGCAATCAGTAGGTGCAGCTGGCGATTTACTTGATCCTCTAACTCTGTGCCATAAAAGAAGACCTCACTGACCACTCGATGCCGGACCGGAGCAACAGTCAGCTGAGATTCTTGTTTAGGTGTGCTCGTGGTTTTTCGCCTAATTTTTTGCTCGCCTCTGCTGTCAGCTAAGTTCCCCAATCCTGGGCCAGGCTGGTAGCTATTGTTAGAATTTGTTTGTTGTATTGGCCTGTAAATAGTTTGTGTCCGTGTGAAGTTTGTCGCTGCTTATACGGCCTCTGTTCCTCTGTATATGTCCGGGCTAGTTTAAGCACTGGCTGGTTTGTCTGCTATGTTATCCCTAGAGTTAACGGAGCACCTAGAGTTCAGGTTTATTTCTACGTAGCGTACATTTTGTTGTAGTGTGTCCTAGTTGTATCTTCCTGTGTACCTTGCTCTCCTGCCTAGGTTATACCTCATGTGGGTTAGCGACTCTGTGTATTATTTATGACAACTTGTTGTAGCTGTAAAGTTTTCCGCCCACTCATAGGGGGCTCTGTTTTCCTTGTAGCCCTATCAGTGATCCTGTGTGACATCGTAGATTCCAAATTTATATTTCACTCTGTTGTCTTTTTTATTTTTGTAAATAAATTCCTTTAGATTGCTCCTGAAGTTTGTCGTTTCTCATTCCCTGCACCTGAGCCTCCTTGAGAATCGTAATATCTTTGATATTGGATCAAAACATCCTTACCACTAATCAGTATTAATAATTAACCATCAGCTAGCAAGGAAGGGGAAGGAAGGACTGAAGAAAGAAGTGTGAGTAAAAGCAAACCATAAAATGGATTCTGACCTCGTCCGTTGTCGCGAATCTCCTGTACTGTTGCCTTGTAGTCCACGTTATCGGCGTCAATCGGGAGGTCGTGGATGGTCACGTTACGGTTGCCCAGCAGGTCGTACAGACCCTCCACGGCAAAGTAACACGGGCGGTCATTGTTGGTGTCTTTGTTGTCGTTGAACACCAGCACAGCTTGTCGATGCCACTCGAATTTCTCCTGGATGCGGACGCCAAACTCACCCAGCTTCTTGTGGGTGGGGCCTGTGTTGGTGACCGCCCTGTGCACCTTGAAGCCAATGGCGCGGGCGCCGGCCGTCACCATGGGAACATCCCAGTGCGTGGTGAAGCGAGCGACAGGCGAGGAAGAGTAGTCACAGCCGGGCCCGATGAAGGCCCAAGGGTCATGTGACATCTTGAGGTCGACGGCGACCAGTGGTGCCATGGAGTCTGAGCAGAACCCAAATCGGTTCTCAGAGTTGCGGTGAACCAGCTGGAGCTTCAGACCCGGCAGCAGCGATGGATCCGAGTTCACCCGCTGCATCGCCTTGTGCAGTGCTGGCGCCACACGAGGCCACGCCCATGCATAGTCTGTGTTAGTCAGAGGCAAGATGGCTGCTAGAGTGACCTCCTGAAGATCATCTGTGGTGTTATCAGAGGAGACAGAGCACTCAGCTGATTGGACGAGGAGGAGGAGGAGAAGCGAAGGACGGGGCCATGGCACCATGATGACGAGGAGCCTAAAAGCCTGTCAGACACCTGCAGGGAAAAATACAACAAAATGTTAAAAAGCCTGTGAGACAACCTACAGGAAAAAATACAACAAAGTGGTAAACAGCCTGTCAGACAACCTTCAGGGAAAAATACAACAATACATTAAACAGTCTGTCAGACAAGTTGCAGGGTGAATCATTCAAATTTCTGTAAAAATAGAAAACAAGTTTTGACAATAAAAGCCTTGTTCCTGTTACTGTAATGAAGCCAACATTGAAAGAACAAACTGGATTTCAGCAGCTCTGCCAAATGTTTCCATGTGAGAACCATAAAGAGTGAGCCATTAGCTCCAAATGGGGCCGTGTGTTTGAGGGGCCACAGATATGGAAGTAATGTGCTTAATGGGGCCGGTACAGGATAATTGCTGGTTAAACACAGTGTTTACTGTCTGAGGGACGAGCAAACGAACAGATGAGCAGTGAAGCAGCCACAGACTCTGCGGTATTTGTTATAAGAAAGAAGGCGATGCATTCAAAGACACTCAGACTCACTTCAGATATGAGTCGGAAAATCAAATTCCAGGTAATGTCTGAAATCACACTGTGCCATGTCTTCTATTTACAACAGTAGAGAGTGCAAACCTGTGTAGTATCAAGTGAACATCAAATGATTCCAAACTGTTTCCTCTCACAGTAGTCAGATTACTTCGAGGTTAAACAGCAGAGTATTGACTCTGATGAACAACTAAAAACAAATCCTTTATTTAAAATTCAGGCTCCAAAATAGAAACTCAGTGAACCAAAGCGAATCCATCTGTGATCAGTGAAACTAAACTGAGTCCTGCTGTGATTTCCAATCAGTCCAACTGATGAACATGGTTCAAAAATGAGCCGTGAACAGCAGAACTTTTTCAGTTCTGGACCTATGGACTGTGTCTATCTATGTCTGCATCATGGCTCCACATGGAAAAGAACTGAACAGAAGAAGAGAAAACTCTGACTGTGAAGCTTGTTGGAAAAGGATTCAAGAAGATCAACTAAAATCAGTGAAGCACAGAGTCAGCAGTAATCAGGAGGTATAAAAGAAGCCATAGTACCACTAATCAGAGCTCCTAGAATGACTCCACAGACAGTGGAGTCATTCTTGGTTTAACAATCCAGGTGTGAAAAACAGATGACAACTGCTTCAGATTTGGTAGAGGGGTTATGAAAGGAAATCAGAGTTTGTGTGAAGCTCAGACAGTGTGAAGGACACTTCAGAACATCAGCTTCTATGGACGGAGGACAAGAACAAAACCGGGTTGCTGCTCAAAACTAAATTTCTAGATGAAAGTTTGCTGAAGAACATAAAAAGAAGCCTGATGAATGTTGGAGAATACTCTTTGGTCAGATGAAGATAAATTAATTAGACTCAGATGGAGTCCAGCATGTTTGGTGTGAACCTGAATAGGACTACCACAGGGAATCCTGACAGTGAAGCACGGAGGTGGAAGTGTGATGATACGAGGCTGCACGAATGTAAAAGGTGTTGATGACATTTCTGGATGCAGGATGAATGTCTGAAAATGAACCAAAATACCGGCTGACAAGAAGCTGGAAGAAGAGGAACATTTCAGCAGCAGAACATCCAAAGATCACACAGGAGCTTCTACACTAGAACAAAGTGGAACTACAGTAGAGTATAAAAGATTCGTCAAAACAGTCTTAAACTAGCCAAAAAGTGTAATAAAACACAAAAAGTTAAATATTGTCCAAAATTTGGATAGACTGAAAGCTATCCAAAATGAAATAAAATGTGTCCATAATGACTGGAAATTTGTCCAATATTTGTTAGGAACAAAAAGTTTTTAAATAATAAGTCAAAATTTGTCTAAAAGAGTTTTAAAAAATTCCATAATGACTCAAAATCTAACCCACATAACTTGTAAAATGAGTTGACATTCGTCCAAAATTACTCCAAACCATCAAGATCTGCTCAGAATTAGTCCGAATGGCTTGAAATCTAATAACTTGTTCCAAATTAGTTTAAATTTAACATAAACCACTCAAAAGTTATCCAAAAGGACTCTAAATTACTTCAACATGCTTTAAAAATCATCCAAAATGACTCAGACTTTGTACATAGAGTACACATTTGCCCAAACTGACTCAAGATCCATCCAAAATCACTCAAAAATATTCAAAACTAGTTAAAAATGGTCCAAAACACTTCAGATTTGTCAGTCTAAAATCTTATCCTCAATGACCGATATTATTTGAAATTTGTCCAAAATGACAGAAATCTTTTCTAAAATTATTTGAAAATCTAAATTTGTCCAAAAGAGTTTGAAATTTTATCCAAAGTCAAACAGAACCCATTTGTGGTGTTTTCCAGAGAAAGGTAGAGCAACACAGCCCCTCCAGCAGCAGAAACTGGTGGACTCTGGTTTCCTCCACGCGGAGGATGGAGTTTGTCATCAGAAATAAAAGCGGACCAGCGAAGGACTGAAGGAGCCAACAAACCTCATGAAAGATGGACTCACTTTAGTTTCACTGAGTTCCTGCTGTGGGGCCTGAATGTAACATAGAATCTAAACTGGTAGTTTGTGATCTGGCATCAGAGACAATCTTGAAGTAATCTGATTACTGTGAGGTGATACAGCTAGAATCATTTGATGTCTAAGTGATATTATACACTGGTGTCTCAAATGTCGGAGCATCAGTGAATGCATCTTGTTCTTGTTGACTGAATTAACACAGAATGAAAACTTTACAGTGAACAGCGAAACAGCTACTGTGTGTGTGTGTGTGTGTGTGTGTGTGTGTGTGTGTGTTCCATTGTTCTGTGCAGCCTTCAGTCTTATATAAGTGATGTTGTTGCGAAACAGCAGCAGATCAAACAGGAAACAAACAGCTGAGGTGTTTTCAGGATTTTTCTCTGAGTCCATTTTAAAAACCTGAACCAAAGCAGCTGATACCGACTCTGATGTTCTCTCAGAATGAAAAGCATCAGCTGATCATCATCAACGCTGCTGAGAAAATCTGAGTTTACAGTCACGTTTAGTCAGATTCACGGTCAAATCGAAATGAATCTGGTTGATTCTGATAACATAATATTGATGAACTGATTGTGGCTGAAATGTTGCTGAAGAAAAACTCTGAAGACTCATTAACATCTGATCCAATATATTGATTTCATGATTTAAACGAATATAAATTTGAAATAAAAACTCAAACTGACCCACTGAGATTCACAGATTTTAACTTTAGGATGTGAACAGCTTTTAATAATGTTGCTTAATTCATCAGCTGATGCTTGAATTACTATTTAATTAGCTGATGTTTTAACTAATAACTAATCAGTTGATGTTTTAATTATTAATTAGCTCATGTTTAAACCATTAATTAATCAGCTTATTTTTGAATTATTAATAAATCAGTTGATGTTCAAACCATTAATTAATCAGCTTATTTTTGAATTGTTCTTTACTCAGCTGATGATTAACTGATGAACCGTCAGAACAAAAAAGGTGAACAAACCTCGGCTCCTGTTAACGGATCAGCGGGTTAAATCACTGACGCGGATGGATAATCAGAGTATTGATTGGCTGGTTCCGGTCAGGCTTGGCTCGGCTCGGCTCGGCTCGGCTCGGCGCTGTTCCTCCTCCGGTACCGGGCTTCGTGTCTCGGCGGCGGTTGTTTCCGTTCAGTCGGTGCGCTCGTGCAGCTTCATGTTTCCAGAAGAAGAGACGTTTCCACGGACGCACGCGGAGTAGAGCCTCCCGTTACTCACCGGAGACTTGCCGCGGCTTCGGTGCCGCTGCCACCGGTAACGTTCCAGCTTGTCGGCGGGAACGCGCGCACACGCACGCGCCCTGTTGGTGGGCGCTGCAGAGGGCGCGAGGGGAGATAACGCTGAGCGTGTGCGCGTCTCTGTCCCCGTGTACCCGCAGAGGGAATATTTAATTACCGTGATGAGCCACGAGGCGCGTGCGTGTAGTCTGAACTTGTGCGCGTGCACAACCCCTCTTCCGCGGCCCCGACCCCCGTCTCTCTGTGCTCTGAAGCTGATTGGCTGAAATTTTACATCTGAACTGAAACACAAAACTTTTATCTGCTTTGATTCAGTTTGGGGCAGTTTGAAATCTGTTTGGGTGGTTTGAAGTCTGTTTGGGGCGGTTTAAAGTCTATTTGGGGCAGTTCAAAGTTTGTTTGGGGCAGTTTGAAGTCTATTTGTGGCGGTTTAAAGTTAGTTTGGAGCAGTTTGAAGTCTATTTGGGGCAGTTTAAAATGTTTAGGGCAGTTCAAAGTCCGTCTGGGGCAGTTTGAAGTCTGTTTGGGGCAGTTTAAAGTATTTGGAGCAGTTTAAAGTCTGTTTGGGGCAATTTAAAGTGTTTGGGGGCAGTAAATAGTTTGTTTATGACAGTTTAAAGTGTATTTGTGGCAGTATAAAGTTTGTTTGGAGGCAGTTTGAAGTGTTTGGGGGCAGTAAGTAGTTTGTTTGGGGCAGTTTGAAGTCTGTTTGGGGCAGTTTAAAATGTTTAGGGCAGTTCAAAGTCTGTCTCGGGCAGTTTGAAGTTTGTTTGGGGGCAGTTTAAAGTCTGTTTGGGGCAATTTAAAGTGTTTGGGGGCAGTTTGAAATGTTTTGGGCAGTTCAAAGTCTGTCTGGGGCAGTTTGAAGTCTGTTTTTAGATGTACACTTCAGTGCTGTTTTATTGCGGTTTATTTTTATTGTTTTATTGTATACTTTACTGCTGTCTCTGTTATAAGTTGTATTTTGTAAAGCTATTCTCACGTTTTCACTGTGAAGCGCTTTGTGCTGCTGTAAAGGACTGAGTAAATAAACTCTGATTGTTTAGGGCAGTTAAAAGTGTGTGTTTGTGCAGCATGTTGTGTCCTGTAACTGTTACCTGTAGGAACATTGTGTTGCTCTGAAGCCCCCTGGTGGGTGAGTGCAGACAGTGTTGTTGTTACAGTGTTGTCACGTTACAATGTTGTTTTGTTACAGTGTTGTGTTGCAATGTTGATGTATTACACTCTTGTTACATTACAGTCTTGTGTTGCGGTGTTGTTGTGTTACATCGTTGTTAGTCTCGTGATACAGTGTTGTTGTATTGCCGTGTTCTTACATTACGTACAGCCTTGTGTTACAGTGTTTTGTTACAGCATTGCTACGTTACAGTCTTGTGTTGCGGTGTTGTTGTTACATAGTTGTGTTTGTACTGTGTTACAGTGTTGTAGTGTTACATAGTTGTGCTCGTCTTGTTAGTGTTGTTGTGTGCTGCAGCGTTGTTATGATCTTGTGTTGCACTGTTGTGTGCTGCAGCGTGATGTTATGTTCTTGTGTTGCAGCATTGTTACATTATGATCTTGTGTTGCAGCATTGTTACGTCATGATCTTGTGTTGCAGCGTTGTGTTACATCATCGTTAGTCTTGTGATATAGTGTCATTGTGTTAGTGTTGTTACATCGTTGTGCTGGTCTTGTGTTAGTGTTGTGTTGCACTGTTGTGTTGTAGCATTGTTGTGTTACATTGTTCTGTTAGTCTTATGTTGGTGTTGTTGTGCTGCAGTGTTACAATGTTGTGTCCTTGTTGGACTAGACTTTAAATTATTGTTTGTTGTTACAGAAAAAGTAAAAACTAAAATAAGATGAAACTTGTGATGAACTTTACCTGCTGCACAGCTTCTCTGATCTGCTCCAAACCTCCTCAACAGATCGCAGTATTTCACGGAATTTAACGTTATCTTTCTGCTGCAACGAAACTCTTCCAGACTCATCTCATCAGCGTTTCTTAAAAAAGACAGACGAAAGAAAACTTCATCCTCAGACTGAGTGTGCCAGTTTTATACGACGATCAGTTCGGGTTTAATGATTCAACAGTTTGACCTTCAGCTGAACTCTCCGCCCAACTCTCACCTGCTAGAAGCTGCTCTAAAATCTCTGCTTTTCTGAACGTGCCCATCCTGATGATACAAGATAATCAGCAACACACTGGACCGTGATGGCAGGAAATAAGCTGTGACATCACAATGTATGTCATTGTTTTATAAGTTAACATACAACACACACACATGACCCAGTGTGCATGTGTGTGTCTGCGTTTTACAGGATACACCCGGTGGACCAGGAAGTCACTTAGTAACACACACAAACTCTCCTTCTATGTACCTCTTCCTGGAAATGACCACCCACACACACACACACACACACCGCCTTCCTCCCACACTCCTCTTAATGAAAATACTCATCTGTTTGTGTTTCTTTTGTCTAACACTAGTTGATGTACTTGAACACACCATCATGGCCGCTCACTCGCTGAAGGAATTTTCAGCTGAACTGTATTTTTAAGTTTAAAGAGAAGAACCAGCCAATCACCTGTGATTCGATGATGATAAAATGACAGCTGAGTAACTTGTACATTTCAAAAACCCTTAAACATTTGAGGAATCGCAGCAGAACTTTAAGAGAAATGTAACAATGAATTCTGTGACCTGCAGGAGCTCCTTCATCAGAATTTAAATGACCTGAAGCCCTATATATATATATATATATATATTTACATATGTTTGAATGAGTGTGTGGGTGTGTGTAAAACATGGGAAAAAACTTTTTAAATAATTTTTCTCATATGGATTTAGTTTATTTGGATTATGCTTGGATTTGTTTGGTGACTGTCTGGAACAGTTTAGTGTCCAGTCAACTGGTTTCTGATCACCAGTGTGTAGAACCAGTACAAACTGGTGTAACAAACTGTAGCTCTACAGCTGGATTAAATCCGGCTGCAGGGCATCCTGCCCTCTGACTGGCTCCTTGTTGACGTGTGCGTCCAGGTGGACCTTCATGTGAACATCTCGGGAGCGTTTCTCCTGGTAGCTCTTTCCGCAAATGCGGCAGCTGTACGGTTTCTCGCCGCTATGTGTCAGCAGGTGTTTCTTCAGGTCGTTCTTGGTGACAAAGGCCTTCCAGCATAGTGGGCAGCTGAAGGCACGCTCCTTGCGGTGGAAGCGTAGGTGTGTCTCCAGGTAACCTTTGGTGCTGAAGCTCTTGCCACAGACGCTGCAGCCAAATGGCTTCTCACCAGTGTGTGTCAGCATATGGGCATTCAGCCCTCCTACCTGCCTGAAGGCTTTTCCACAGACACGACACTGGAAGGGCTTTTCGCCAGTGTGGATCCTCTTGTGTACTTCGAGTACATGAACTGAGGCCAGGCTTTTGCCACAAGTGTCACAGGACACGCGGTTGGCAGGTTTGTCTCCGGTGTGGTTCCTGATGTGCGTTGTCAGAGCACCATTATCGATGAAAGTCTTCCCACAGAACTCACAGATGTACGGCCGCTCACCACTGTGGATCCTCTTGTGGCGCCGCAGAGCACCGGGTCGTGGGAAGCTTTTCCCACAGATGCCGCAGCGGTACGGTTTGACGCCTGTGTGGCTGCGCATGTGGGTGTCAATGTTCTGGTAGGTTTTGCCACAGATGTGGCAGATCTTCCCGGCGTCTCGGTGAGTCTGTAAGTGGTCCATCAGCATTTGTGATGCTGGCAGGTTTTCACCACAGATGCCGCAGATGGACTCTGCTGAGTGGCTCTTGGCATGTTTCCTCAGACTGCCATGACTGTGAAATGCTTCACCGCACACTTTACAACAGGGTAGTGCCGGAGGTGGCATGCTAGTGTCCTTCGGCTCAGGCATCAGACTTGGAGCGTCTACTGCAGACTGGACTTCATCGTCTTCCTGGACCTCCCATGAGTGACTACGGCTGTGCATTTTCAGGGCGCTGCTCTCGATGAAAGTCTTGCCACAGTACTGGCAGACGTGTGGACGCTCGCCGCTGTGAATCTTCTTGTGGCGCCTGAGTGCTCCAGGTCGGGGGAAGCGTTTGGCACAGACACCGCAGCGGTACGGTTTGATGCCGGTATGACTGCGCATGTGCGTCTCCATGTTCTGGAACTTCTTCCCACAGATGCTGCAGGTGCCGCTGGTCTCACGGTGAGACTGCAGGTGAGTTAGCAGAGCATCAGGTGAGTCAAGCTGGTTGCCGCAGACCCCACAGATGCAGGCAGCATCCCTGCAGTGTGTCTCAGCATGTTTCCTCAGGAAGCCACGGCTGTGGAAGGAATCACCGCAGACTCTGCAGCAGAGGGTGGCGGGCGGCTGGCCAGAGACATGTCCTCCATCTCTCTGTGGTTTCAGCGTCACCGACTGGCCATCATCACTGCTGTCATCTTCTTCCGTCTGTCCTCCATCCGTCCTCGGGTGCAGTGGCTCCGTCCTGCTGTGGATCTTCTTGTGGCGCCGCAGTGCTCCAGGTCGAGGGAAACGTTTGCCACAAACGTCACAGTTGAACGGTTTGATGCCGGTGTGGCTCCTCATGTGTGTCTCCATGTTCTGAAATGTTTTCCCACAGACATCGCAGGTGCCACCGCCGGTTTCTCTGTGAGTCCTGAGGTGGTCCGAAAAACCATCCGAGGACTCGACATGCTGTCCACAGACTCCACAGAGACGCTGTGGGTCATCTGAGTGCGTCTCTACATGTTTCAGCAGATTCCCTCTGAGACGGAAACTTTTCTCACAGATGAAGCAGCGCTGATTCTCCGGCCGGTCTGAAGGTGTCGCCCGCTGTTTGCTGAGCCGCCGCCCTCCGGCTGTCCTGTCTGTTGTTTTGCTATCAGAGATGCCGTCGCCTCTCCAGTCAGCATCACTCTCAGTTGCAGAGACTTCCGAAGAGGCGGAGCTTAGTGGGGCTATGGGCAGGTGGGCGGAGTCTGTTGGCAGGTCATCATCAGTGGCCGTTGTCCTGAGAGGAGACGAGTCTGAAAGGAGAGAAGGCCTTCAGTTCAGGAGCTCTAAGGAAGCAGCCAGAGAGCAGCAGGTTTTGATTTTACAGCAGTAATTTCAAGTAAAATCAACCAAATCTGATCAAAGTTCCCCCAGAATTAGCTGATTCATTATCTACAAAAACTTTATTTAATAAAGCAAAGTTTTACCTTCGTACTTTGAGTATTTTCAGAGTTTTAGGCCCTTTAAGCACATAGAGGTGGGTCCACGTTTATCACTCTACATTTGTGTTACTTTTTCATTTTCATTTTTAAGCCCCCTTTCAGCCACAAATATAGATTTATAGTATGAAGGTAAAACTTCATTAAATATACTAAAATTACTGCAAATAAGGCATCAGCGAATTCTGAGGAGGTCAGGGTGGAGGATTGATTGTTTTTTTTGTAATAATAAAAAAAAAAAAAGTTTTCCAGCTGCACCTGAATGCAGCAAACAAGGATCAGAAAATGTGGAAGATAAATCTGCAGAACATTGTTTGGATCATCACTCGTCTGAACTCGTATCTGAGTGTAAAGCATAAAATCTGTCTCCCTTATTCAGCTGCAGCATCATTTACCGTCATGTAATTTGATATAACATTTAAATCAGTTGGTTCAGCTGCAGCCGAGGCCTCAAACGTCATCAGTTCATCTCAGCGTCGGACATCTTAAAGCTGCATCAGGTGTGAAGATCAAATTATCAACGATAAGCTGATTCGTCATTCAGTTGATTAAATTATTGCTTCGGTGTTTTTCCACCTCAAACTTTTCATCCAGATATTTCTGTCCTGATTCAGGTTTACGTTCATCTAAACTCTAAATGAACAAAAATAGAAACTGTGACCAGGATTCACCGGTGATTTGGTTCTATTTGTATTGTTCTGAAAGAATCTAAACAATCAGCAAATTTAACAACAAATTAGACATAAGAAATATTTTTTATGATGTTATCTGAGGAGATTTGGTCGATAAATCATTAACTAACAGAACAGTTTTGCGCTGCTTTAACAGAAATGGTCTTTGTTAAATTTACAGTAAATTAACCATAAACTTCATAGTTACAGGACAAAGACTGAGAAATGACCTGCCATTGTGTTAAACATTTATTTATCATTTAAATACAGGAAATGTCCTGGTTTTTATTTTATTTATTTTAGCTGTAGCTAAAATGTTTGTTTTAAAATAACAAGACAAATTCTGTATAATGAGCTGCTAGAACATCTAAAGGTTTTTTATTTTTAATTATTTCTTATGGATCATGTAGAAAACATCCAGGAAGAACATTTATGAGCTTTCAGATACTTTTACAGAAGTTTTAATTTTCCTCTACATTATAAAGTAGATTTACTTCCATAACTGTGCTGACAAACGTCACTGGAACCGCAGAAACTATTGATGATTCTTCAGACTTTTTTTGCTGTTTGAAGCTGTTTCATTGGTGGTTCATTCCTGCAGATTCTGCTCCAGTTAAATATAATAATACATATTATAATAAAATCTATAATAATATATTAATAATAAAAAATATAATAATATATTAACAATACAATATATAACAGTATTTATTCTGTTTGCTCCAAACTCAGACACACAACAGATTCAAAGATCCAGAACGAAGGTTTAGATTTTGTTTTTCACAGAGAGTTTATTGAAAATACGACCGTCTGTGTACAAACAGCTGGACTGAATTTCCATCAAACTGCTGCAATAATCTGAACTTTCACGATTCTGACTTGTTTTCACAACAAACTGCTGTAATAACTTTAAATTCTGAAACAAGTTGTTTTTCTGGGAACAGATTCTGTATCCTTTCAGCAAAACTGTTTTTGAAACAGCAGAGAAAATTCAGACTGGAAGAAGTCTTCTGTTTCTGAATATTTACTGAAAGCAGCTTTAGTCTGCTGGAAGCTCAAAATGAAGAATTTAACCTTTATTTCAACGACTATTTCAATTATTTTAATGCAAAAAGTTTTTGAACTGTGAAAACATTTAGCTTTTGAAAATACTCAAAGTACTGTGTAAAGTAATCAGATTACTGTGAAGAAGGGTGTTTTAACCTTCGTGTTACAATTGACCTGTTTCAAAGTTTAAAAATGTGGGAAAAAAGTATATTTTCACAGTGAAACTTCTGATGTTCACATTTTCAACATTTTTAGGAAATCTCTGAACATTTTTAGTGGAATAAAAGAAATGTTAAAAATGTTTCTTTAAGAACATTCACAAGAAATGAATGTTCTTAAAGAAAATATCAGAAGTTTTACTGATATGTACATATGTAATCACTTTAGATATTTTTAGGATTTTTTAAAGGTTTTTACTCATTTTTAAAAAATATTTACAAGAATTTTCTTGCCAAATTTGGGGGATTTTTAAAAAAAATTTAAGGAAAACTTCAAAGGAATTATTGGAATTTTCTTTACGAAAGTTTTCCAAATTTTCTGAAATCTGCGGAATTTTTTTTGCTCAATTTCTGGATTTTTTTTCAGACAAGGAAACAATCTGTTCTGGTGCCTGAGGACAACAGGAGGGTTAATTGCATGTGCAAGTCACTTTGTTGAAGGTTATTACATCTATTATTCAATAAACTGGGACTCTTCGGTTTTGAGGGGCTCACCTGTCCGGGTCAGTCGGACCACCGGGCTCAGCACCGCCTCCAGCAGCCGGCCCTGCCGCTCCAGCTGCCGCTGGTACTCCTCCACCTCCCGCTCTAGCAGCGCCACGATCCGCTGCGCCGCCGCCGCCAGTCGCTCGCTGAGCAGCAGCCGCAGCAGCGGAGCTCCGCCGCAGCTGGACCCGCCGCTGCGCTTCTCCAGCACGGACAACACCTCCTCCCCGACCCGGGCCAGCTGCTCCGACACCGAGTCTGCCAGGACCCGGAGACCGCAGCGCGGCGGAGCTTCTGCCCCAGACATCACGGTACGGAGCTCCATCCACGGGCCAGGAGGAAGGAAAACAGCCCGGTCTGACCCGTTCTGACCCAGGTCAAGGGGCTCCCAGAGAGCCGGAGGAGGTGGAGGAGGCTGTCCCCTGCTGGCCAGGAGGACATACTGCTGCTACCGAGAGGACTAGTGAGACAGTACTACTGCAATACTACTACAGCACTACTACAGCACTGTATTACTGATACCATACTAATCCAGTACTACTGCAGTACTGCTTATAAGGTACTTCCAACAGAGTACTACTGCAGTACTACTACTGTACTAGCCTGAAGCTCTCCTTTTAGAGAAACAGAATCATTGATTAAAGTTCAGATCAAACTGGGCAGACTGGAAACAAACCAGTAAAATCTGCTGATTGATAGTGATTGTTAGTAGTCAAAGGGTTTAATAACTGATATTTGGAATTGATACACAGGAGAAATCAAAATGTTGACGTTCAACCAGATGGAGAAGTGGATGAGGCACAACAGAGACCATTTATTCATATTTCATCTGTTTGGGTAGAAACTTTCTTTGAATGCCTTCAGTGGGATCAGCTGCTGGTTCTCGTTCTGGTTCTGCTGCAGTGGATGATGTGGGTCAAAGGCAGGTCCTCTTTGGTTCTGTTACAATCAGACTCCTCACTGCTGAAGCTCAGAACAACTTTCTTAAAGAGACATTGAGCTTTTTGAGTGTTCAGCTGCAGCCTGAGCAATAATAATAATAATAATGATAATAGTAATAATAATAATAATGATAACTTTCTGTTTATCATCTCAGTGTTTCCAAAAATCAAAAAAAAAAAAAAAAAGTGCCCCTTAACACTCCCAGAATTAGAGAAATCTGGTTTCTATTCATTTTCTCTATAATCAGCTATGAGCATCAGTATTCTGGGATGCAACATAGTTTGAACAGTAAGACTGCAGTAGCCTAACGTCTGTGACATACAGTAATAGAAACAATCATCGGTACCCTGTATGTTTTTTGATAATTCACTGGAGTGAAACTAAAACCAGATTCAGTGTTTAGACTGTGACACCTGGATGGATGTAAAACTGATCTGGTTGCAGTTTTTTTTTAAAATCAGAACTCACATGTGTCTATCTGCTATAGTGATGGAGTTATGACTCTCAGAAAAAATGGAAATAGTCCATCCCAGTGTAGTTGGGTTTGCATTACAGTTTTTCGCAAAATAAAAGCGATATTTGTAAAATTTTGACAAAGTATATTTGCGCTTTGAACGTGTTTCCATTGAAGGTTGTTCTGGGCAGAAGCATCGTAACTCTCGTAAAATATCATCCCGCAAGATTTTACTGCAGGAAATCATTTCCGCTTCTGTCTCCTTCTAACACTCTGCATTCCTCTGCTGTTTGCTGTCTAGTATGGCAGTGATGTTTTTCTCAAAAATAATGACAAGAAAAGTCTCGGTCTCCTCTTCTGTCCACACGTACCGCGCCATGTTTACGCCGAGACAACCGGTCATGTGACCAGGTACGTAACCTCCGGTGACAATTGCGGAAAAAGTGTTTCCATTGAGCTTTTGCGATATTTTTCAATATCGAAACATCTGAAAAACCACCTCATGAGTGCGTAAAAACTTTTTAGCAATATTTTAGTCCTTTTTTTGAAATTCAGGTGTTTCCATTACCAGTTTTTTATTGCGCTATTAACATTTTGCGCATATCTAAGGGTAATGGAAACGTAGCTTGTAACAGGCTGTCTTGTTTGTTTGTTTGTTTGTTTATTTATTTCACAATTTTATTTACATTCATATTATATGTTGTTTTTTAAGTTGTGAAAAATGAACTCCCAAAAAGCTCGCGCTTACAGACAAGGGTCCATGTCCGACCTTCCACCAGTTAACAGTCTCTGTGAAATGAGGAACAGCTTGTCAACACCAAAGTGCACCCATAAACCTAAATTAAATAACACAAAATTAAATATATATACATACACATATTCATATGCACATATACATAAAATATAGAAGCATACATGAAGACAGCGTGTCCTGCTTTTCAGTTAGATGTAACAAACACAATGTTTATAATGATAAGACTTTTGATGTGAATCCTAAGCAAAGTAAACACTTATTCGTCTCTTTCTTTTTCTTTTTGTTTTTTATTTATTTATTTATTTAGTATTCATTTAGATATATATCTCCCCAATAGTTGATTTTTGAGTTTCCTTTTAAATATCGACAATGTAGAGGATTGTGTTAGATTGTTGTCCAACTCATTCCATATTTGTGGACCATTATAACATATACTGTATTTAGTACAGGTCATTGTTCTATCCTTACCATGTAAAAGGTGCTTATTTCTGGTTTCGTATGGGTGAGAGGATGAGTGAATGGGAATGAGTTTACATAAATCAGAGTTCAATCCATAGACAACATTATACATTGTACAAGCAATGCTATAGATGTTACGTTCAGGAAGCTTCAAAAGGCCACATCTATGGAAGAGAGGATTTGAGGGATAATTTCGCATAGACCATGTAATTGCTCTTACAACTTTCTTTTGTAATATTAGGAGATTGTTTGTATAGGTAGGATGTGTATTATTCCAGATAAAGTTACAGTAAATCAAATGAGACTCAAACAAAGATATATACAATGATAAAAGAGCATCAAAAGGAAGTAAGTGTCTAATTTTGAAAAAAAATACCAGCAATTTTTGATAATTTTTTTACAAGTTCATTTATATGTGTTTTAAATTTTATAAATTGGTCAATATAAACTCCCAAGAATTTAATAGAATCAACTTTAGCAATGGCTCTGCCATCAATAGTTATGTTCATGTCATGATCTTCTACTCGACTGCTAGAACGGAAGACAATGTGAAAGGTCTTACTGACATTTAATGATAATTTATTACATTTAAACCAGGTGTTAACCTTCGCTAATTCCCTGTTTAAATTATTTTCAAGCTGGTCAATGTCCTCATGCGACACAAAAAGATTTGCGTCGTCTGCAAAAAGGATTTTATTAATATCAGTTGAGCAGTTTGCAAAATCGTTAACATAAGCAATAAACAATAAAGGTCCCAGAATGGAGCCCTGAGGGACACCATATTCTATATTTGCCATTTTAGAATTAGTCCCTTCTAAGTTTACATATTGCTGTCTTCCATAGACATAGTCCTTGAACCACTGAAGAGCAATACCCCTGACACCATAGTGCGATAATTTGCAGAGTAAAATTGAAAAATCTATAGTGTCAAATGCCTTTGAGAGATCGAGAAATACACCAACACCAACTTCGCCTCTCTCAAAAGCATCATTAATTTTTTCAACAAGATCTAGAATAGCCATGCTTGTGTTTCTGTTTTTCCTACAACCATATTGTGAGGAGGTTAATATACTATGTTTATCAAAGTAACTTACAAGTCTGGAGTATACCACTCTTTCAAGTACCTTTGACATGGTTGGCAATATTGATATTGGTCTGTAATTTTGAATGTCATTTTTATCCCCAGACTTGTATATTGGTATAATTTTTGCCACTTTGGCCTGATTAGGAACAATACCATGTTGTAATGACAAATTAAAAATTAATAATATGTGCTAGTGGCTCGGCTATGACGTTCACAATGGCTTTAAGAATCTTGCTACTGATTCCATCGGCACCAGCCGTGTAGGAACTCTTCATTTTTGTAATGATGTTTATTATCTCATATTTGCAAGTGGGTTTGAGGTAGCATGAGCTAGAATAAGAATTTAGCAAGTAATCTCTATAAGTTCCTCCTCTAGGTAGATGAATTTGTTGGGATAATTTTTTTCCAACCGTGGCAAAGAAATTATTGAAGTTATTTGCTATGTAGTCTAACTTATTGTAATTATCTGTTTGGGGTTGCTCTACAATGTCAGGGATAAGAGGTAATTTATTATTACAGCCAAGAACTTCATTCAACACCTTCCACGATTTCTTCTGATCCCCAGATGCTTTTTTGAGTTGATAGGTGAAATAGTTTTGTTTACTAGATCTTATTAAACTTGTTAGTTTATTCTTGTATTTTGTGTATATCATTTTATTAATGTAGGCTCCAGCACCCCCCGCAACCCTAGTGAGGATAAAGCGGTGTATAGAGGATGGATGGATGGATTTTATTAATGGAGTTTGGATCCATCCTATATTGTTTGTACAGTTTGTCCTTGTGTTTGATAGATTTTAGAATTCCTTTTGTGATCCATGGATGTTTTTTCTTGTTTTGCTTAATATTCTTTTAAGGAATAATTATGTTTATAGAGTCAATGATTTCATCAATTAAATAATCATAAGCATAGTTGGGGTCAGTGGTGTTATATATTGCATTCCAACTTTTTGTTAGAAGACGTTGATTTAAGTTTGTCAGGATTTTATTATTAAGAATTTTTACTTTCCTCTTTACACGTGGATTCTGAACTCTTTTAGCCCAATTTGTAAAAAATACAATAGGGTAGTGATCTGAAATATCAGATATGACACCTGATTCACAACCAATGTTTTCAATATTATTTATTATGTTATCAATGACTGACTTACTTTTTTCTTTAACACGTGTATATTTATCAACTGTTGGATGGAATGAAGAAGAGTAAAGGACATTTAAAAAGTCCTTAACTCTTGCATCCTTTTTTGAAATGTCTATGTTAAAGTCACCCATAATAACACAAGTTTTAATGATCTGATTTATATTGAGGAGAAGATTATCAAAATGGACTTTAAAGGTTTCATAACTGGAGCTGGGTGGTCGGTATATTACTCCAATGAGAACATTTTTGGAATTACCTGTTATTACTTCTAAGAACAATGAATCGGATTCACCATCATTTATCATAATATCATTTCTCTCTTTTACTTGATAATTAGTTTTTACATAAAGGCATACTCCTCCTCCAGTTTTCCCCAACCTGTTTTTTTTAATCTTCTAATTCTATAGGTTCCAGATGTTCCCAAAACACCTCACTCGTCTCCATCAGTTACTGCAGCAGCTGAGAGGCCAAATGTTAGATTGAACAGAATCACATAAGGGGATCTGACATCACATTTACCTGAAACCAGGTGAGTTTAGTTCCAAGTCCACAAAACACTGAACAAAAGTCACAACAGGAACACTGATTTTATTGAAGACAATCAGTGAAAGTATGAAAGTTTGTGAAGCTGAAGCTGAAACAGACGATCAATATTTGCTGACATTTGATTAGAGGCTCTGATGTAAAACAGGTGAGGAACCTGCAGACCTCTCAGGTGTTCTTTACCAGATGTTTGGTTCCCTCCAGCTGTGACTGTCAACCTCCTGCAGGTCAAACCAAATGTGAAACCTGCAGAGTCACAACTGAAACAGAAACAATCCGACATGTTGTTATGGTCGCATTATGATATGAAACATTCACCTGCTGCAGGTCACCACAGATCAGTATCACAATCAATACATTGATCATTACCACTGATCAATACCAAGATCAATACACTGATCAATACTATGATCAATAAAACCAATTTATATACTGATCAACACAAACGATCACTACATTGACCAATACAACCGATCCATATCACAGTCAATACACTGATCAACACCACCAATCAATACACTGATCAATATATTAATCAATAAAATGATTGGTAGTGCTGATCAATACACTGATCAATATTACCAATCAACATACTAATCAATACGCTGATCGCCGCACTGATCAATATATCATCAATAATCAATACACTGATCAACATACCATAAGAGGAGAAGATCAGCAGATTCACCACCAGCAGCTCATTCACATGGATCTCAGCCAATGTCACTGATCATTAACCTTGCCAGCAAGTTGATTTCTCGCGATATTTGTGAGTTCACAAATCTCTCAAGAAACCATCTTGCTCCGCTCCCGCCTTCACTTTTCGTACAGCACCAAGTTGGTTCGGGCCAATCACGCAGCAGTATTCGTGTGTGGGGCGGGATATCCGGGTGTGACGACGACACCAAGCGCCAGTAGATCAAAACAAACATGGCAACGGAGGACAACGATCGTGTAGATGCTGCTATTAAGTCAGTTTTAGCTGAATCTTCTATCGCTTCTTTGAAGGAAGAACAACGAGAGGCGCTTTGCGCATTTCTGGATGGTAAAGATGTTTGTGCTTTTTTACCTATGGGTTTTGGTAAGAGTTTAATCTACCAATTGGCTCCGCTCATTGTGAAGATCCCGCGATTGGCTAAAAACAAACCTGTCAGAGGTGGGACATACTGTTGCACTGTCCAATCCGTGCCTCTTTCCTCCGAACGGATTTACATGGAGCGGTCCCAGATTGATATTGTGGAGTACTATCAAGTACTACACAATTATTAATCTGGCTATTGCAAGGTGAAATGATCATCACTGAGATGATCAATAATGTGTTGATCAGCTCAGACTAAAGAGAGTTTTACAGACGAGGTCGTAATGAAGAGATCTCAAACACAAATCAACAGATCAATAATTCTCATCAGATTGTTTTAAACTCGTGAACATCATTATAGGCCTCATGCTTGCAGCTCAGCAATCGATCAATACTTCTGCAGCTAACAATCACTTTCATTATCAATTAATTGAGTGAAAAACGTGCGTTCTGTTTTCTGAGCAAAGTCTGATTTAGTTTTTATCTTCTGTGAACAAAAAACATAGTAAGTAACATGAAGATGTTAAACAACAACTTAAAAAATAAAATTTGTAACGGAACACTGAGTTGATCAATAGGCTGATCAATAAACTGAAGGTTGCAGATAAAGGAAAACATGGAGTTCAGAGTCAGACAAAAAGACGAACTGAAGACAGATCATGATTTGCTAAAGAAAACAGAATCATTGTTCAGAATGAAACCGGGACAATCAACCGATCATCAAAGTCCTGATCGACAAACCAATAACCAGACTGATCAATGCAGTGTTCAGATCTCGATGTTGCAAACACGTTCCAGCCCTCCGACCAGCAGATGTCTTTACAGCTGGATGAATCCTGAGTAGAATCCGTCCACTGGCTCCACCTCGTCCACTGCAGCGGCGCTGGCTGCTCCAGCAGCGTGAACCTTCAGGTGCCCGTTGAGTGAGCGTCGGGCCTGGAAGCTTTTCCCACAGATGCGGCAGCCGTACGGTTTCTCACCAGTGTGGATCAGCATGTGTCTCTTCAGGTCCACGTCCTGCATGAAGCCTTTCCCGCACACCTGGCACAGGTAGCGTCGCTCTTTGTTATGAAAGCGGACGTGAGTGTCGAGTGTCTGTTTCTGTGTGAAGCCTTTCCCGCAGAGGCTGCAGGAGAAGGCGCGCTCACCGGTGTGAATTTTAAGGTGTGTTTTCAGGTTGCCACTCTGGTTAAAGGCCTTCCCACAGTAGCTGCAGGTGTACGGTTTCTCACCTGTATGGATCCGCAGGTGCATCAGCAGTGCCGAGTGGCCCGGGAAGCATTTCCCACACGTGTCACATGTGCTGCCGGTGTCGCGGTGGGAGCGCAAGTGAGCGGCGAGGCTGTCGGCAGACTCATACTGGTGTCCGCAAAGTCCGCAACAGCGCTCAGTGTCCTGCAGGTGCGTCTCCACATGTTTCACCAAAAGGCTCTTCCTGTCAAAGGCAACGCTACAAACCTTACAGCAGTATGACAGCGCCGGGCCGCGGTACCTCTTCGGTTTGGGGACGACGTCCTTCTGATGAGTCACCATGTGCCGCCGCAGGCTGTGGCGTTTACTGAACTCCTGACCGCAGACGCTACATGCATGCACCGCCGCACCGCTGTGCTCCTCCATGTGGCGCTCCAGTGAGGTCATGTGGCAGAAGGCACGGCTGCACTCTTTACATTTGAAGGGCTTTTCGGCAGCGTGCACGCGCAGGTGTGACGTCAGGTTACCTTTCTGGCTGAACTTCTTGCCACAGACGTGGCAGCTGTGTGGTTTCTCGCCGGTGTGCAGTCGGACATGCAGCTCCTGCGCCAGGATGGAGTGGAAGGTTTTCCCGCAGAACGAGCACGTCTTGCTGTTCTGCTGGTGTTCCTCAACGTGAGCCTTCAGGTTGTCCGCAGAGTCCAAACACTCGCCACAGTAGCCGCAGCGGTAGTCTGGGTTGTTGGCGCAGGCATGCAGCACATGTTTGAGCAGGAAGCCTTTACCCTGCAGGGAGCGGCCACAGACATAACAATTGAACAGCTGAGCTGGACTTGATCGTTTCCGTTTGTTGATGGCGAGCGGCGGCCGTCCTCTCTTCTTCTTTCTCCTCCTCTGAGGCCCAAGTGCCCGGTTCTGCTCGCCCCAGTCACTGTCTGGGTCTCCGTCGCTGCTGCCGGTCACCGGCGGCTGGTAGGACGGTGAGGGCGGCATGGACGCATCGCTGACATCATGGTCAATCAGGTCTGCAGGGTCGAGTGGAGGATGGAGGTTCGAGTCGCTCACCGACTGCAGAGACTCTGAGGAGACATGACACTCGATCAGAATCGATCAATCAAAAATCAGTACAGGTAGAAGATCTGACATCTAAGAGGCGCCGCTCAAGCTCATATCAGCATGTGTGAAAGGTGGTTTGTCAGAACAAGTTCTAGACAAGGAAAGGACGATTTTACATACAGAAGATACCAGGATCATTTACAGACAGGATTCATTCTCTGGGACAATACATTTTATGTCTAATTTATAAAGTTCTGCGGCTCAGAAATGATGGAAATAGTCCATTAAAAAGTGACAAATCTGGACCCACCTCTATGGACTTTAAATACCTGGAACTCTGGAAATATTCACAGTATGAAGGCAAAACTTTGATGAGATGACAATGATTTTATACAGAATAAACCAGGTGTTGTTTCAAACTGAAACTAGATTTAAAGCTTAAACACAGAGACTCTAATCAGCCCTTATTTTAAAGATCATTTAAAAAGTTAATCATTAAAATGTCAGAATCAATGACAAGAGTTTGAACCTGTAGAAATAATAAAAAGCAGCTGTTGCTGTCTGAGTGACATTTTAGCGTTTCTGTGTAGAGATGAAGCAATGATCAATTCATTACTATCAATTACATTATGATCCAACTGTTCTGATAATAAATTTACCAGTTTGAGCTATTTTTTTTGTAAACTATCTAAATCCTGTCATTGCAGCTTCTTCATATTTCCTACTTTCTTTCCTTCTCTATGACAATAAACTGAAGATCTTTGGACAAAACATTTGAGGAAACTCTGATGCACATTTTTCACCATTTTCTGACCTTTTAGAGACCAAACAACTGATTGATTCCCCCGGAAAATAATGCATTTCTTAGAATTCGCCCAAGAAAAAATTGGTGCATCTGATTCATGAAATCCATGTTTTCCATAAAGTAATAGTACTTTTACCAGAGTACAGCGTCTATAAAACAACAGTACTTCCATAGAGTAACGGTGCTCGTACCTGTGTCCAGGTGTTGGTAGCTCCGCCCCTCTCTACCTGTCAGCTCAGTGTCTCCCAGTGCGGCGGCGCTCGGCTCCACTCGGCTGTCTCCGGCAGCAGCTATCGGGGACTGACCTGTCCGGTACAGCCGGACTTCAGGCTTCAGCACGGCATCCAGCAGCCTCCTCTGGCGGCAGATCTCCCGCTCTGACCGCTCCACTCGGTCCTCGTAGTCCGCCACGGTTTCCTCCAACAGACCGACGATCTCCTCAGCAGCCGCCGTTAGCCGCTCGGTGAGCAGCGCTCTCAGCGCCGGGAGCTCTGCCGCTTCTTGTCCTTTTTCCAGCTGCAGCAGAAAGCCCTCAGCGGCGGCGCTGATCCGCTCATGGACCGACACCCGCAGCAGCTGCACGGCGCACATTCTGCGGCTTCTCCGCACTCGCTGCCCCCAGAACAAAGAGAGCCAGCGGGGAGGTAAACACTGCGAGTTCCGCGTCGACGACGAGAGAGAAACGGAGAGAAGGGAGCGGAGCGGAGAGAGACAGTGACCCCTGCTGGAGGGAGGCAGCAGCACAGCGGCAGGACAAGTCTGAGGACAGGTCTGAGGACAGGTCTGAGGACAGGTCTGAGGACAGGTCTGAGGACAGGTCTGAGGACAGGTCTGAGGACAGGTCTGAGGACAGGTCTGAGGACAGGTCTGAGGACAGGTGGGTCTGGTTCACAGGTTTAATTGATAAAAATAATTGATCTTCCCTGCAGTGATCAATGAAATCAGATCATTTCAGTCACAGTTAAACCGCTTCTTTTAAGATGTTTCAGCAGGTAAAACACCTGGGAGTCACAACACTGTGGAACTGATCAGTTTGTATCATTTGTATCTTTTTATTTTATGACAATTTGTCTGGACGATGTAAATGACCAAATCAAAGCTTAAAATCATGACATCTAATCAAAATCACTTTATCTTAGGTGTGTTCTGTTTGCCAAAACCATATTCTGTGATTCACAGCTTTGACTTGATTTGTGGGTGATAAACATCTACAGCATGTGGTTGTTGTAATATCTTTGGAAAGATGTTCGACTCAATGATTCCAGAATTTTACACTTATAAAAAAATATATAATTGAAGAAATGTTTCTTTATTCTGATTTCCGTCATTCTGACAGATGATATTTCTGATATTTCTCTCCTTCTGCGGGACTTCATGTTGCAGCGAAACTCATGAAGCTCCCACAATGCATTGCTCCAAACTGTACAGATGCAGAGGTTCTTTCCGTTTGTTTCCACGTTGATCTGAAGCTGATGTTTGATCATTTCTTCACACAAACACAAAGCAACTTCTGTTTTCTACAGGCAGTGAGAGGAATTACACCACGACGTCTACGTACTCGCAGTGTGTGTTTAATCAGTCGAATAATCAATCAAGAAAGAGTTTTCAAATTTAATATCATGGTCTTTTAAACATCAGATGAAATGTGAATATGTTTAAAGTTCTGGGCTCAAACAACTTTCTGATACTTTATTGATTAATGCTGATTAATAGAGAAAATAATAGACAGATTAATCAATATTCAAATCAATAAATAAAGTTTCACAGTTGAGTCCTAGTTGGACTCACTGATTAACTGATTTAATAATCAGGTTTATTCTCACTGCAGTTTTACAATCACTGATATATTCAGGTTGACTCACTGAAACTGATCAATATCTGCAGTGACTGACTGATCGATCGGTTATTAGAGTGTGATGTGAAGTCTCGCTCTGTTGAGAAAACATCCAGAAACATTTAATTTGCTCAGATAAAAAAAACATTCTGACAGTTTTTTTCTTCAAAACAACTTATTTTATTATTAATTAAATGACTGCTGATTAATATATTTAGAGGATATTTTTCTGATCGCTACTGCTCTCACAGATCAATAAAGTCCTGCAGTCACCACTTCTCTCAGCCAGAGAAACTCTGAGCTCAGAGATGTTCTGTGATTGAAAAGTCCACATTGTCCTTTGTGTTTCCAGTCTGTCAGGTTCCTGGAGGTTCTGTGGTGAAAACAGCCAATCAGGTAGACGCTCACAGACACCAATCAGAACCAGGAGTTCAAAGACTCGCCGGCATCTCAGACAGTAAACAATAAACAGGAAACAATAAACCCGAGTCTGTCTGTTGGATCAAACAGCTGTGACGCTGCTGCAGAAACGTTAACGAGAAGAAGCTGATACTGGTCCAACACTGGTCTGATACTGGTCTTACACTGATCTGATACTAGTGGGATATTGGTTTGATACTGGTCTGATACTGGTGTGACACTGGTCTGATACTGGTCTGATAATAGTGTGATGCTGTGGTGATGCTGGTGTTCCTGGTCGGGCTGCAGCTCACAGCTGGATGAAGTCTGGGTGAACTCCTTCCTGATGCTTCAGGTTTGGCACTACACTTGGGTCTTTGGTGGCTTGTTCTCCAGTGTGGACCTTCTTGTGCGAGTCCAGCGAGCGTTTCTCCTGGTAGCTTTTCCCGCAGAAGTGGCAGCTGTATGGCTTCTCACCAGTGTGCGTCAACATGTGTCTCTTGAGGTCGATCTTCTGGACGAAGCCTTTGCTACATTGCTGGCAGCTAAAGGGCTTCTCCTTTTTGTGGAACCTCTCGTGTGTTTCCAGTGAGATCTTCTGGCGGAATCTCTTTCCGCAGAGGCTGCAGATGAACGGCTTCTCGCCCGTGTGGATCCTCATGTGGGAGTCCAGGTTGCCGATCTGCCTGAAGTTCTTCCCGCAGACCCTGCAGGTGTAGGGCTTCTCGCCAGTGTGGATCCTCTTGTGCACATCCAGATGCTGGCTCATGGTGAACTTCTTGCCACAGACCTCGCAGGAATAAATGCGAGGTTTCCCTCCTGTGTGGCTCTTGATGTGCCTCTTCAGGACGGTGTTTTCAATGAAGGTCTTTCCACAGAACTCACAGATGTATGGCCGCTCGCCGGCATGCAGCTTCAGGTGTCGCTCCAGAGAGCCTTTGCGGGGAAAGTCTTTGCCACAGTCTTTGCACCTAAAAGGTTTCTGTCCAGTGTGTGTCCTCATGTGGATCTCCATGTCCCTGAAGCTGACGCCGCAGATGTCGCAGATGCGGCTGGTTTCTCGGTGACTCTGTATGTGAAGCTGCAGACTCTCTGAGGACTCGGAACTCTCTCCACAGATACCGCATGGGAAGTCTGGGCTATTCAAATGCGTTTCTGCATGACGCACAAAGTTGCCTTTATTGTGAAAGGCGTTGCCACAAACCTTGCAGCAGTGCGATGGAGTCAGACTTGGTTTCCTGCGCCTGCTCGTGGCAGCAGGCTGCTCGTTAGATTCATGGCTGCGAACGTGTCGCCTCAGCTCAGCACTCTTCGCAAAGCCTTTCCCACAGACTTTGCAGCAGAACGGTGTCTGTCCATCGTGGGCCTTCATGTGTCGCTCCAGAGAGCCAGTGTGGCTGAACTCTTTGCGACAAACAGTGCAGGTGAACGGCTTCTCTGTTGTGTGGATCCTCATGTGTGTCACCATGTTGCCCTTCTGGCTGAATTCTTTCCCACAGACATGGCAGCTGAAGGGTTTCTCCCCAGTGTGCAGCCGGCGGTGTGTCTCCTGTGCTCGGATTGATGGGAACTTCTTCCCACAGACATCGCAGGTCTTGCTGCTGTCGCGGTGCGTCTGAAGATGCAGCCTCAGACCGTCGGCAGACTCCAATTGCTCACCACAAAGACCACACACAGAGTCATCATCCTTCGAGTGTTTCTCTACGTGCTTCATCAGGAAGCCTTTCCTGTCAAATGACTTTCCACAAACTCTGCAGCAGTGAGGCGTCGCTTCCTCGTCATTGTCATCATCATCATCATCATCATCTCGAATCGGATTGTTGCATTCATTCTCTAGCCTGGAGGAAGGGCCGGGGACAGACTCCTTCAGTCTGTCATCAGCCAAGATGTCAGGATTCAGATGTTTGTCCTCAGAGAGACTCCCGATGTCAACAGAGAGACCCAGTTCTGCAGAGAAAACACAGAATTATGGATGCAAATGTTTTACTTAATCAAAAGTCAACAGTGTTCCGAATCAATTGATCAACAATCAATAGATTGTTAAAATAAATAAAATACGGGAAATATTATTCCATATACTGATCGAGTTACTCTTTACCACAGACATGGAACTTTCAGGGCAAATGCTGCTTGGTTGTTGTTGTTGTTGCTAGTAATACAGGTAAAGGAAGGCTGCCCTACTGGACTCCTACTCCTTGTTTGTATGAAAACTCTAACTGGAGGTCACTGCAATCCACAGAAATGTTTGTCATGGTTCCTGTTGCTGGTTAATCTCTGACAATGTTCTCTGCTTGCCAACATGAACTGCCTGTAGACTGATTAATGCCTTCTCCGGTCTCTATGGTATCAAACAGTAAGAGACTCCACTTGGTCGAAGAACCAGGCAACACAGCTGATCTATGACACATTTACTGACATGCATGAACTTTGTCTTCTGCCTCATTGGGAAATTTATTTTCAATCAGATAAGTTATTAATTTCAATTAACTGATTAACAGTTCATCATTAACACCCCTACATATTATATTTAAATTTTATCTCAGAGGAGCTTCATGTTTCAGTGTCTTTATCTACTCTTTATCTGCTCTGTTTGAAGCTGAAGAACTTTTCATGGTGTCTGACATGTGTTTAATCACTGCAACTGAAGGGAAAAATTCTGAACTGTTCCTCTAATTTAGAGAAAATTATCTCATCAGGAGCAACTAACGCTAACTCAACAAACCTTATTTTCCAGTATGTAAGGAAGTCTTTGCATTCATGGCAACATCTGGCTACCTGTTTGTTGTGAAAGTTTCCATCTGATTACAGGACTTTTTACAATTGCCACTGTTCTTGAATGTATATTAAGTGTTCTTCCTGACATTAAATGCAGCAGCTTGACTTCTGTACTCACAGGTACAGATGGTTAATAACCACATTAAACCTCCTTTCGAGTTTTCAGATCATTTTGATCAGTTATTCTTTTTACTCTGCTACAGGTCTCTGCTCTGAAAGTAAACATATCAAACACAATGCTGTGACCCTAATTTCAGTTCAGCTGATAACCTGCTAATAAATCCAGCTGCGAGTGGACCAGCTGATCTCATGAGCTACCTGGTAACTGCGGCAACACAAAGAAGCTCTTATCAATGACATTTTCATTTTCTGCAGTGACAGAACCACTACCTGATTCTCATTATGTACTACAAAGGAACTATGACATTGTGTCAATTACTGATCAGTAACATTGATTATCGGTTAAGAAACACAACTACAGAGGTTTGTTGTGTTAATCTAAAAGGAGAATTTTATGTTATTGATAGAGATGCTAGAGAGAGGGCAAAACATGTTGTCCTCTCTAACTAATTAGACACTAACATATTCTAATCATTATCAGTTATTGATTTTAGTTTATTGTGTTTTTCACATTTGTGGGTGAATGTTCCTTCACAGCACCTCCTGCATCTCTTCTCCTGGACGGTTTAAAGTGTCACTAACAAAAATTGCAATCAAATTAAATGTGTGACAACAAGTGTTTCACACACGAATATAGCTGTAAATAATCGTAAATTAGAATAATTCAGACAGAGAAGGTCTAACATGAACTGAGCACAAAAACAGCACTACATTTTAAAAATAATTTTACTGTCAAATTCACTGAAAATGGTGAAATTAGTAACTTAATATTTAGACTGTTTCAGGATTCTAACAAACCCTCTGCAGAGAAACAACCACCACAAGATTAATGACTGAAACTAATCACCAGATATTTCCATAATGAAATAATCTGTTTGAATATTTACAAAAGAAAGTAAAGCTCAGAGACGTGATGGCCTGCTACTTCAGTATCATTGGCTGATGTTAAATTAAACTGGACTATACCATAACATCTCATACCATGGGCAAATATGCACAACAATTGTTTGCACTGCTGGCATTTTTTGCACTTGTACAGTTGCATTGATTCCACAAGCCACTTTATGCTGATGTCACTCATAGTGTAGTAATACTTTATCTATTCATTCTTCATTCTTGTATATAGTGTTCATATTATTGTTTTTATAATTATTATCTTTACTGTACATATGTGCTGCTTTGAAAGATGCTTGCTGCTGTAACCCTGGAAGTTTCCCATGACGTGGGGAGTAAAAAAGGATTATCTCAACTTAATTAAATTCTTCACACACGACATTAAACTGATCATCTAAAAACATCACTTGATCGTTTTACTATCATTTATTGCATATAACTTCTCTGAACTAAAACTAATAACTATAAACTGACAGGTGGTTATCTGCATACATCAACGTAAAAAATCAATAACCTGGATACCAATGCAAAAAAAAATAAAAATAAAAATATTAATGTATTGAAATGTAAATAACCTGAATACTACCACAGAAAAAAACACATATTCAGATTGAGTTTTGCGGAGCTAAAAGCCCCACAACAGGAGAGTAAGTTGACCCTATACTGCGGCCGCAGTCGGTTCTCTGGATGCGGACACTGACCTTTCTGCTCCGCTCTCTGATTCCCGTCGGGCTCCTGCGGTTGTATGTCGGCCGATCTGCTTGCTTCGAAAGCGGCGAGGATGAGCTCCACGGCCGCGGTGATCCGCTCCGTCAGCAGCCGTCTCAGCTCCTTCAGCTCCGCCCGGCCGCGCTCCTGCAGCAGCCAGAAAATCTCCTGAGCGGCCGCCGCCAGCTGCTGGTCCACGGCGGCCTTCAGGTTCCGAAGTTCTGCCCGTTTCTTCGACATTTTTTGGTTTTCAGCGAACAAAGAGAAAAATGTAAACAATGCCAGGACACTTCCGGAATCCCCTTCCAGCGTAATGACGTGACACGCAGACGTTACCGTCGCTCAGATCATACGTCAGATCCTGAGGATCGGTAACAGCTAACTGTGCAGAGAGGTTTCATATTCAGAAATAATAAGAAGTTGGATGCCAACCGCCGTAAAACAAGAAGGAGAGGAGAGAGATATTCAGAAATAGTTTTGTAAATACTTCGTGTTTAGATATTTTAGTTGTTTTAGTGTTTTATTGTCTGTTTCTTGTTAAACTCGTTTTTTTCACTTTCTCGTCGGTCGGGACAAAGGTAAATACAACAGGCTGTCAACCAAAATCCCTTTAAAAATACGTCTGGTTAGTATTTCTCCGCTAACACACTGAAAAATCTAAATCCTAAATACGACATAAGACTTTATGTCGTTTGGTAATGTTTTCTGATAAATTCGGCACACAATTATAGCATCTATAAGCTTTACTCACAGTGAATCTGGACTTAGAACTACAGGTGAGTTTCAGCGGTCAACATGACAGCTGTGGAATGTCAAGTTCTCTGAAATGAATTGTGACTCTTTGCTGTAATAAAGCAGGAATAATCTCACTTCACCGCCCTATCACGCTTTCAAATTCAAACTCTTGGACATTATATTCAATGTGTCACATTTTATTAGATATTTAGATGATTATTGTCTTGTATGTGAATTATAAACAATCTCATGTCAGATAAATGCAGCCCAATAAGAACAGAGTTTAGCTTTCAAATGTAATAATTGTAGTAATGAAATGAAATACAAGTACCTCAGAACTGAAGTGCAAATATGTACAGTTCTATTTAACTGGTACCAGACTGAGGTGACTGGTTCTAAAAAGCAGAGATTTTTGACTGAACTTTGGTGTGAATGAGAAGACAGTTTCTAATGAGATGATGTCTGCTGTGTTTCTGGTCAACGTATAAAGGCTTTAAGGGAGCAGATCCGATGCTTTCTCCGAAGAGACGCATACCAGACCGGTGGCTGAACTACTGTCCTGTAGGGCGCAGGATACCAGGGACTCGGTTCATCGCCTTCAAAGTGCCGTTTAAAGAGTCTCTGAATCGTCAGCTGCCTGAGTCGGACTCCTTCAGTCTGTGGGACCTGCTGGACTCTGTGGAAAGTCAGAACCAGGAGCTGGGTCTGATCATCGACCTCACCTTCACCACCAAGTATTACGAACTAACAGATGTTCCGCAGTCCTGCTTTTACACCAAAATCTTTACAAAGGGCCACCAGGTTCCCTCCAATGCCACCATCCTGAGCTTCAAACAGGCTGTGAGACGATTCCTGAAGGAGAACCAGGACAACGACAAGCTGATCGGAGTCCACTGCACCCACGGCCTGAACCGCACCGGCTACCTGGTCTGCAGGTACCTGATCGACGTCGATGGCTTTGACCCGCTGACCGCTCTGGAGCTTTTTAACTCCTGCAGAGGTCATTGCATCGAGAGGAAGAACTACCTCCGTGACCTGCAGAGCGCTGCCAAGAGAAGCAATGACGCCATCGACCATCCACAGCAGGCGGCAGCCAGAGGGCTCGCTGTGGAGAGACCGCCACAGACCACCAAACAGGACCAGAGACCTCCACAGACAACCAGACAGGACCAGAGACCACCACAGACCACTAGACAAGACCAAAGACCGCCACAGACCACCAAACAGGACCAGAGACTTCCACAGACCACTAGACAAGACCAAACACCGCCACAGACCACCAGACCGCTAGAGACCAGAAGACAAAATCAAAGTCTGCTAGAGACCACCAGACAAGACCAAAGACTACCACAGTCCACCAGACAGGACCGGAGACCACCTGAGACCACCAGACTGGACCAGACACCACCACAGACTACCAGACGGGACCAGAGACCGCCACAGACCAGTAGACAAGACCAAAGACCGCCACAGACCACCAGACAGGACCAGAGACCGCCACAGACCAGTAGACAAGACCAAAGACCGCCACAGACCACCAGACAGGACCAGAGACCGCCACAGACCACCAGACAGGACCAGAGAACGCCACAGATTACTAGACAGGGCCAGAAACCGCCACAGACCACCAGACAGAATGCAAGACCACCACTGACTACTAGACAGGACACAAGACCGCTAGAAACCACCAGACAAAATCAAAGTCCGCTAGAGACCACCAGACAAGACCAAAGAGTACCACAGACCACCAGACAGGACCGAAGACCACCACAGACCACCAGGCAAAACCAAAGACCACCACAAACTACCAGACAAGATCAAAGACCACCACTGACCACCAGACAAGACCAAAGACCTCCACAGACCTCCAGACAAGACCAAAGACCTCCACAGACCACCAGACAGGAGCAAAGACTGCCACAGACCACCAGACAAGACCAGAGACCGCCACAGACCACCAGACAGGAGGGACAGCTGCTTCAGAACATCACCACTGCTGCTGAACAGGACGGACACGGTTCTGTTTCTGATCACCAAGAGGCGGCGCCACCATTTAGAGATGATCCAGTGCAGACTCAAAGACCGGCTGGTAACCGTCATAAACGTAGAGCTCGACGTCGCAGATCTCAGGTACTGGGACATACATCCTCCCCTCATCACATGACCATGAAGCCCCGCCCCCCAAGTGGCTCAAACAGCTGCTCTGATTATTGATCGATGATCTACTGTGATCTTTCTCATTGATTGTTTCCTGCATTAGAAACTTGACAGCTGTTGATTAGGAGTCAGATTCTGGAACAAAGCTGAATTTTTCCATTAATATATTGACAGACATGCCACAACATTATGACCACTGACAGGTGAAGTGAATAACATCAGTCATCTTGTTATAATGCAATGTCCTGCTGGGAAACCTTGAGTTCTGACATTCATGTGGATGTTTGACATGTACCACCCTCCTAAACATTGCAGGTCAAACAACCCCCCATGGTAACAGCAGTCCCTGATGCCTTTTTTTCACCCTCAGCTGGACAATGCACCCCGACACCACAAAGAGATGTAGAGATGATGGATGGAGATTTGATCTGTAATATTTCTGTTCAGCTGTCAAAGTGTAAAGCTTTTTGTCTGATGAGCTCATAATAAATAAAAAAAAAACTGTTGTTTTTGAACGTTTGATTAAAACTTAGGTTTGTTTCAGACCAACTGGCCATCAGCTGATGAAGGTCATGTGTTGTGATTAAAATCTCCAGAAGAGATACTAAATGAACCGCTGCTGACTTTCCAGATGTTTCCTGTAACAGAGAACTGCTGCTCCAGTCTGCTCCCACTTCTCTGCTCGGCCGGTTTTCTTTTTGAAGATCATGAAAACTGTTTCAGAGAAAATGTAGAAAAGAGTATAACGCTAATGTTTGAGTAAATGTATTTATGTCAGATATTAACATGGAAATGCAATCCAGCAACAACCAACCAGAGAAAATTATCACAGAATAAAGTCGGTTTATTGTCAAAGAAAAGATTCAAAAATGAATTTGAATTAACTTAAGTACAGGTTTTAAATGTAAAACATTTTCTCATGAAATCATAAGTTTATTTTTCAAAACTGCTTAAATGACGTAAAACAAAAAAGGTTTTTGACACTAAAGTTACAAATTTTCCAAAACTATTTTCAAAACAGATTTTTAGAAAAATATTTTAACTTGCTGGTTTAATTGTGAAAAACTCAAGACATTCTTAAAATAAAGCATTACATTTTTTTACATTTTGATTTGATCTTTTAAATCTAAATATTCAATCTTTTCAAAAATTCCAGCTTCTTCTCTGGTCAGCGGTTCTGTCGTTCTGAGGTTCTGTGGTTTCACATCCTGTTGCTGAGAAATTAACATTTAAATCATCTGATTATTAAACTGAAGTTGAGTTGCAGGTCCAACTCTGAAATAATCCTTCAGGTTTTCTTTTTCTTCTTTTTGGTTTCTCCTGGACCCTTTGGGTTCTGTTTTTTCTTCCAGGTCCGACATTTGTGCCGCCTCTTCTTCCACACCTGCCTCCCGCAGTCGTCACACCTGTCAGGTTTCTGCTTCTCCTGGACGTTTGTGTTCGAGTGCTGCCTCCCGCTGCTCCAGGTCCCAGTTCCTGTCTCAGTCTCGGTCTGGTTCTGGTTCTGAAGGGGACTCTTCTTCAGGTGAGTCTGCAGGTGAAGCTTCAGACTATCTGCAGCGTCGAAGCTTTCACCGCACATCCCACAGACGAGCGACGCCTCCTGCAGGTGAGATCTGACGTGTCTGAACAGGAACCTGCGAGCACTGAATTTTCGGCTGCAGACCCGGCAGGTGAAACTGCTTTTGGCTCCACGACGCTTCGGTGTGTCTGGAGCAGGTCTGGGACCAACAGAGTCCTTGTTGTAGTCTTCGCTGTCCTCAGTGTCCGAGGACGACACCAGAAGGACATCTTGATCTGGACCTCCTGGTCCCGGTCTGGCTGACGGGCCCAGGTTCTCACCTGACGTCACTGCACACCTGGAACTATAGGTGAACTTGATGATGTCAGCCTCGTCCAGGTGGAGCTGCTCTTCGTCCTGTTCCTCTTTAACCTGTGAAGGTTCTGGGTCCTGGTTCTGTTGCTGGGTCTCGTTCTTGTCCTCCAGAGGAGCTGCATCTTTACTGACCATCAGCTGCTGCGTGAAGGCATCTGCAGAAAAACACACCGATCCCACAATCCAGGAAATCATGTTATTTTACTGACTGAATATTCTTGTCATAAATACCAATGGATAATCAATGTTCTAATCAGTGTTCTATCAGCTGCAGTACCAGCAGAGTAAACTGACCAAACATGGAAACACACTGATGTGATTTCTGCATACAATATCGTGTTTAAATATATGAAGTCTGAAGTTTAACAGCTTTAATGTGCAGCTGTCGGTTTTCAATAATCTGCTGCATTTATCAGTAAATAAACACATTAATCAGAATCATAAATACTTTATTGATTCCTGAGACGAAACTGCTTAAATGACACACATCTAACAGTTTTCTACCAGCATTCCTGTCTTTCATCATTTCTGGTCGTAGCGCTACATACATTTCAATGTTCCTCATTGTTCTCCATTAAAACAACCTGCTGACTGAAGTAGCTGCACACGATCATTTCATTTTGTACAGAAGAGTCACACAACGCATTAAATGTCCACACACTGAACACACACACACTGAGTCTGAAGCAGAAACTCTGAGTTAACAAAGAAAGTAGAAAACCACCTTCATGACTGGAGTTTTAGTTTTGTTGAGAGTCTGGATATGTTGACCTGGCTTCATAGTGTAGCCCTCAGGTTAGCAGTGCAGCATCAGTTAGCATGGCAATCTAACTCAATAGCGTCTGTCACCATGGAGATCTGACTTAGCATTGTCAGTTACCATGGAGATCTAGCTCCACAGCATCAGCTATCATGGAGATGTAGTTATGCAGCAACAGTTACCATGGAGATCTATTTGTGCAGCATCAGTTACCACTGAGATCGAATTCCACATTTAGTTACCATGGAGATCTAACTCCGCATTGTTAGTAACCATGGAGATCTAGCTCCACATTGTTAGTAACCATGGAGATCTAGCTGGTTAAAAGACCTTCCTGACACTGAAGACTCTGACTAAAAGCTCATCTCGCCTCGTAATAAACCCTCTGGACTCAGGTGAGACTCACCTGTGGACTTCAGATCCACCAGTGGGCTGCGGAGCGCGCAGAGCAGCGCGTGCTGGCGGGAAATGACCTCGTGATTCAGAGCTGCTTCCTGCTCGTATTTATCGATCGTTTTCTCAAAAACCGCCAAAATCTCTTCGGCCGCCGCGTGCAGCCGCTGAGCGACGAACTGCCGCATCTTCTGGACCCGGGACATGTTCACACCGGAGCCCGGACTCAACCGGAACACAACCTGAATCAAGCTGCTGGAACGTCTGTTGCTAACAACTAACACAACAAAAGCCGATCTTCTTCCTCTTCTTCTTCCTCTTACTCTTCTTCTTCTTCTGGGAGATGAGCGGCTGGCAGGAGAGGTGTGCTGCTGCCCCCCACAGGTCACTAGTAGAACGGCACAGACAGTTAAATCCCGATGACGGTAATGTCAGAGTTTATTACGTATTGATTGTTTCCACTGATTGATCTGCACGTACAGCAGCCCTGTCATGAATTTAATATAGTATTATGTAAAATATGAAAGAGAAATAGTTGCAAAAAATATGAGGAACATCTGAACATGACAGCAGCACTCAGAAACTGGAGCTGCAGGTTCATCACAGCACCTGAGTCCAGTTTGAGTTTCTCAACTTTATTGAAGTGAATCTGTGCAACTTGTAATGAAAACTAAAGAAAATGCAGAGAACAGATGATGACTATGAAGCGTTTAATACAAAGAAAATAAGCACAGAGATTCACGAAGATGTTTCGTTTCGTCCAGCTTCTTCTTCATCATTTACTTCTTTTTCTTCACAGACATCTTTTTCCTGCACAACAGAATACCAAGACATTGTGTGACAGTTTACAGCAGCAGTGCATAATACTACCTGAATATGAAGTGATTCTACACTGGATGAAATCACAGTAATCAGATTATTTCTAAGATAAACAGCAGAGTATTGACTCTGATGAACAACCAAAAACAACTCCCTTTTTAAAAATGCAGGTTCCAAAGTTAAATTCTGTGAACCAAAGTGAATCCAGCTGTGATCAGTGAAACTAAACTGAGTGCAGCTGTGATTTCCAACCAGTCTAACTGATGAACATGGTTCTAAAATTAGCTGTGAACAGCAGAACTTTCTCAATTTTGGACCAATGGACTATGTCTATCTATGTCTGCATTATGGCTCCACATGGAAAAGTATTGAACAGAGGAAGTGAAAAATAGCATAAAAGCCATAGTACCACTAATCAGGGCTCCTAAAATGATTCCACAAACAGTGTACAACTTTCACAAGCTGTGATAAAACAGACAGCAGCTGCTTCAGACTTGGTACAGGAGTTATGAAAGGAAATCAGAGTTTGTGTGAAGCTCAGACAGTGTGAAGGACACTTCAGAACATCAACCACTATGGATGGAAGACAAGAACAATAGTGGTTGCTGCTCAGAACTAAACTTCCAGATGAAAGTTTCCTGAAGAACATGAGAAGTAGCCTGATAAATGTTGGAGCACATTCTTTGGTCAGATGAAGATAAATTAGTTGGACTCAGATGGAGACCTCAGACCAGCATGTTTGGTGTGAACCTGACCAGGACTACCACAGGGAATCCTGACAGTGAAGCACGGAGGTGGAAGTGTGATGAAATGAGGCTGCATGAGTGACTCACCCTCAGCGCCTCCTCCTCCCTCCTCTCCCTCCTCTTTAACTCCGCCTCCACCTGGCTGTAGAAGTCGCTCTCAGCTCTGGTGATCAGCTGATCGGGGTCATCCTCGCCATCCTCCCGTCCAATCTCCTCCTCTCGGCTCTGCTCTGAGCGACTCCTCTCCTTCAGACGGATCTCTCTCTGTCGGGCCTCCAGGATCTTCTCTCGTTTTGTCTCTCGTTCAAACATCTGCAGAGGCAGCGAGTCAGTGGAGGAGCACCCCCTGCTATTTAACCGTCTAACCCACGCTGATGTCATCACAGAGATGCAGCTCTCAGAATCACTAGCAGCTTAGATAGTAGCATATATGAAATACATTTTTATAGGAGCTGCTGTTGTTTTATAAGGAATAAAAATATCTGTTTTTATTACAGAATCATTTGGGCATTAAAATCTCAGTATTTAAACACCAACCAGATAAGGTTCACTCTGTTTTCTTGTCATTGGACCAGTGTTACCTCATTCTGTTCTACACAAACTCAGCTACCAAAAACCAGCTTGCAGCTCAGCCTTCTATTGTTTGAAATTCAATGCATCAAATCACTGATGCAACCAATAGTTATTTTCATTCCTGATAAATCAGAAGACTGTTGTTTTTTTTTGCCATAAAATGCAATAAAATCATGCGTTCTAATTTTACAGAGAGCAGAGTGACATCTTAAAATATTCAGATATTCAGTTTATGATCACATCTGACAGAAGGAGGCAGCAAAAGTCAACAATTCAAAAATTGCTGCAAGTCTGGAGTCCCACAATGAAGTTTGATGTTTGATGTCTGCGTGCAGTGCCAACTTCATCTGACTGAACTAGGTCAAATTTTGAAAATATAAAATGGATTACATCACATTTCATCATGAGATCCATTCCTAGATGGTTTTGACTGAGACTTCAAAGTTATTCAGAAACTTTAAGTAGTTATTTAGGATGGAGCTGGTTAAAGTCAAGGTTTAGTGTGTCGGTGTCTCTTACAGCAGCCAGCAGACTCTTGTCATTCTTCTGGAGGGTCGACAGTTCAGAACAAATCTCCAGCAGCGTTGTTTCACCCTGCTGAGAGCCACAGGCCACCAGACGGCCATTGTCTTGAACACGGAGGCTGTACAGTGCTCTGTCACACACCTGAGGACGACAGCAGCAATGTCAACAACAGATGAAAAAAACTCCAAACCAGCGGATGTACAGACGAGATTGCGGCACCTTGAGACTCAGCATGGGATCACTCTGTTTGAACAGGATGTCCCACACTTCTAACATGCCGTCCATCTTCAGGGTGAAGAAGACTGAGGGTCGTACTGGACTCCAGCAGGCATCTGTCAGATACGACATCTGGTACCTGGAACACAAAATGACAGCAGGCGAATCCTGAGTGTGAGGTAATTGAGCAGGATGGTAGATGAGCCGAAGGACAGACTGGGGGGACGTGAAACAGGACGAGGACAAGATGACAAAATATGTGGATGGATCGAACAGAACGACCAAATCAGATGATGAAATGAGATGATGATATAAATCTAAATGAAATAACACAAATTGAAGTTTAATATGATTCAACAAGATAAAAGCTGATGAGATAAATCAAAGTTAAAATGACTGAAAGATGAGACAATCAGACTAAAGACGAAGACTCTACAGACATCATATCTTCAGTGTGGATTTAAGTTCTGTTCTCATTTCTGCTTTTATTAGAGGTAAGACTGTCAAACCAACATTCTCTGAGTCCTACTTGGTGCACATGATGGACGACTCCTTGATGTCCTCGGACCAGATGCGAGCCGTCCAATCCCCCACGGTCAGGAAATTTTTGGGGAAGAAAGGGTTCCTCTGCAGGGCATAGACTGGACCATGGTGACCGTCATATGTACAGACGATCTTCTCTGTCGGAGTCTTTGCCTTCCGGTTGCAGGAGACGACCAGGCCCTGCTCTGTCCCCACCATGAACTTAGTCGGCTGCAAATATCGAGGACGAGATAGGCTGAAGGGTTGAGACAAGGAAAGAGTCTGTTCCTGAGGACAGTTACAGACAGACAGACTCACCATGGTGGCCTCAAACTCCAGAGAGATCGCTCCTAAAGCCCGGTTCAGGTTCCCCTCCCGAGTCGGGTCCAAAACCAGGCGCTCTGTGGGCTCGCTTAGCCGCCGGGCATCCCACCAGAGAACCTGAAGACACATAGGGACACTTTATGGTCATACAGGCTTGTTCATTATGAATCTAGCTGGTCATCATCAGTCTACCTGTCCATCATCACTCTACCTGTTCAACATCAGCCTATTTGTCCATCATCAGTCTAGCTGTCCATCATCAATCTACCTGTCATCATCAGTCAACATGTAAATCATAAATTACCTGTCCATTATCATTCTATCTGTCCATTATCATTCTACCTGTCCATTATCAGTCCACCTGTCCATTATCTGTCTACCTGTCCATTATCTGTCTACCTGTTCAACATCAGCCTATTTGTCCATCATCAGTCTAGCTGTCCATCATCAATCTACCTGTCATCATCAGTGTACATGTAAATCATAAATTACCTGTCCATTATCGGTCTACGTGTCTATTATCAGTCTACCTGTCCATCCGTGGAGGCAGAGAAGGCGTCTGTCCCGGTCTTGGACTGCAGCCAGATGATCTTATAGACTGGATCTCTGTGACTATGTTCCACAGAAGATAACTCCACCGGCTGGCTGCCTCTCCGGGTGTCCCAGTACACTGAAACAAGCACACCTGCAGGTTAATGAACCAAGCGATACACAGAATGTCTGCCAGTCAACATGCACCTGAACCCACCAATCTGTCCATTGTAGCTACCTCCTACCAGAGTGTGGGGATCTTTGGGGTTGTAGTCCAGACAGACGAGGGGTGATGCTGGCTTCAGGATCAGCTCTGGTCGGTTTGGGTTCTCTGAAACATGAAACATCCAGCAGTGAGCCAAGTGCACTCAGAACCAGTTCAAACCACATCCAAAACCGAGGTATAAGTCCTGTCTGATATGTCATAGAGACAAAAGTCCCATTTGACGTTTCCATCCCCCAGATGTTCCGGTTCTTGGTGACTTACCCACGTCCCAGATGTACGAGTCTAGGCTCATGTCTCTGGAGGTTTTCTGGAAGTCAAGGCAGGAGTAGGCAGCTGCCAGCTTCCGACCACCATCAGGATGCCATGACAAGCCTGTGACAGTACGTCTGACTTCATTAGGATCTCTGGAGAGACAGGAGGAACATCCAATAATCAATGATAGAAATTGATAGATCTGCTGATCGATCAGCTGGGTGTCAGCAGTACCTGAATACGTTGATAGTCTTGGCAGATGGTGGCTCTGGACTTTCTTCTACTTCCTCCCAGCCATCAAAGGGCTCTTGGTAGATGTCCACGGCATTGTTCTGTCTGCTACAATATTCAGTGACCTGGACCACATAATGATGTCACATAGTGCACAGTGACATCACACACTGGACAACGAAATGACTAAAGTAGACTCAGATGGACGGATGAGGATCTTACACTGCCCAGCTGTTGGATGCTGTTCAAGTAGCTCTCATCTTTCTCTGCTTTCTTCCTGAAACGGATGGTTTGTTCCATGTCAAGGGGGTTGATGTCTTTGGGCCACCCCCCTTCCACATGGTTTACTCCATGGCTGTCGGACTCGAAACGTTCAGTGTTCACCTGAAAAAAAAGAGCAATACCTGAGTCCCACCTGACCTGAACCACACAATGTCACCTGAAAACAACAGGTATGTTCCTGATCATGAGGCATTTTGTCTTTTAGACCAAAACTGAAATCAGCAGTGTTTGTCTGTGTGTGTGGCCCTGCGATGGACTGGCAACCTGCCTTCGTCTGAGTCAGCTGAGATGGGCTCCAGCACCCCCCGCGACCCGAGTGAGGATAAAGTGGTGTATAGAGAATGGAATGAAATCAGCAGAATGCTTTGAGTTATTTCTGCTGAAACTCATCATTAGAACAGAAGAGTTTATCTCTGGGTTAAACTCTAACATCAGGATGCACACAGATGTCTTCTGCAGTGGATTGTTTTTCCAGATTTCATTAACATTTTGTTCTTTTTCACAGATATTTGTAATATTCTTGATATTTTATTGATGTTTAAGGGATTTTTAAAAAAAACATTTTCTTAATGTCCTTACTTTGCGGATTTTTCATCCAGATATTTTGAGCATTTTCTTTTCATTATTATAATGTATTTATAATTTTTTTTAGATCTATTTATTTTGGATATTTAGAGACATTTAATCGCTTCAATATTCTAAAAAAAAACAACCCAAAAAACAAACAAACAAACAAACAATTTCCTCATTTTAGACAATTAACTGTTTTACTGTGAGGCAGATGATGTTTGTAATTATTCATTATGTTTAATAGTCCATCCAGACAGCAGCAGATGGAACCAGAACATCTGCTGGAGCTGGTCGGGTTTCTCAGTTCATAAAGGGCTTCAGGTTAATCTGATTTCTCAGCTAAAGCAAGAAAAAGTTAAATATATCCCCAAAACATTAAAGACTCAGAAGCTTTAGAGTTTAAAACCAGCATCAGGGTTTAACTGAAATCAGAACAGAGCTGTCTCCACCTTTGATTAACTTTAATTTCCCGTTTTTTAATGGATTTTGGATAATATCTAATACTGAGTTAAGTTTTGTGTTGTTTAATGCATTTTAGGTAGTTGTTTTTTTCTGGACCTGCTCAAGAACAGCTGGTGACTTTACCTTCACAGACTGATTCCAGTTCATATCTTACAAGGTATTATTTACCTGGTGCTCGGACACCTGCCTGCCGGCCTGCACCGCCTGGTCTTTGTGGTTTCTCTGGATGAAGTTCGAGGCGAGGTTCTGATCCGGAAGAATGTCCGCCAGCAGCTCCGTGGGTCGGTCCCACAGGAGACACTGGCGGCCGAACTCCTCCCGGTCCTTGGTGTAAACATGAACGATCTCCATGTCGAGACACGTTCCGCTACACCGACGTGAAACCGAGTCCGGTAACAACCGAAGCAGAACTTTGTTTCTCCTGTTTGCAGTTTCCCAGCAACGACATCAACGCCACCGTATCCTAGCAACAGCGGCGGGTTCTCCCCCCCCTATGGAATGAACTTTATTTAAAGCGGCAATTTACAGTAGGTAAAGTTTGAGCAGCTCGCTACATGTTTTCGGTTACAAGGAAGGAATCTGTGCATGTTGTGGACTGAAATCAGTTTAATGTTTTAAAGCTGCTGATTTCGTTTGCGATTTGAAGCTGAAGCTGATAATAATGTTCATTTTTCCCCACAAAGAACCCTGCTGAGGTGAACATTACTGCGACTATTCAGCTTTATTCAGATCCTCCTGATTAACTGTTTTGCACATTCATAATGTTACATTTAAAATGCAGTTTGTCTTCAGATGTCCACAGATGGATCCTGAGTGACATCAGGACAAACATTCTGTACTTTAATGTGAGCACAAGAACCTCACCTGAACAGTTTCTACAGTTACATATATCATTTCATTTAGCAGATGCTTTTATCCAGCGTGATATACACTACCAAACAAACGTTTGGACACACCTTGTTTAATATTTTTCTTTATTTTCACGACTATTTACATTGTAGATTCTCACTGACTATGGATGCACACAAATGGAATTACATAATCAACAAAAAAGTGTGAAATAAGTCAAAACATCCATCCATCCATCCATTCTCTATACACCGCTTTATCCTCACTAGGGTCGCGGTGGGTGCTGGAGTCTATCCCAGCTGACTCGGGCGAAGGCAGGGGACACCCTGGACAGGTCGCCAGTCTGTCACAGGGCTACATAAACAGACAAACAAATACATTCACATTCACTCCTACGGACAATTTAGAGTTATCAATTAACCTCAGCATATTTTTGGACTGTGGGAGGAAGCCGGAGTACCTGGAGAAAACCCATGCATGCTCAGGGAGAACATGCAAACTCCATGCAGAAAGATCCCAGAATCCCATCTTCTTGCTGCAAGCCAAAAGTGCTAACCACTGCTCGACTGTGCAGCCCAAAGTCAAAACATGTTTTATATTATGGATTCTTCCAAATAGACACTCTTTGCGTTGATTCCTGCGTCACACACTCTTGGCATTCTGGTTGAGCTTCATGAGGTTTTCCAACAGTCCTGAAGGATTTCCTAGAGATGATGAGCACTTGCTGGCCCTTTTGTCTTCACTCTGTGGTCCATCTCATCCCAAACCATCTGGATTGGGTTTAGGTCAGGTGACTGTGGGGGCCAGGTCATCTGACACAGCACCGCATCACTCTCCTTCTTGGTCAAACAGCCTTTACACAGCCTGGAGGTGTGTTTGGGGTCAGTGTCCTGTTGGAGAATAAATGATGGTCCAGCTAAACATGAACCAGATTGGATGGCATGTCACTGCAGGATGCTGTGGTAGTCATGCTGGTTCAGTGGTCCTTCAGTTTGGAATAAATCTCAAACGGTGTCACCAGCAAAGCACCCCCACACCATCACACCTCCTCCTCCATGCATGTAGAGACCACTTACTTAAAGCAATGAAGGGCTGTAGTTTCTCTTTACTTAGCTGATTAGTTCTTGCCATAATATGGATTCTAACAGTTGTCAAATAGGGCTGTCAACTGTGTACCAACTTGACTTCCGCACAACACAACTGATTGTCCCAACCACATTAAGAAAGCAAGAAATTCTACAAATTAACCTTAACAAGGGACACCTGTGAAGTGAAAACCATTTCAGGTTCTACCTCATGAAGCTCATCCAGAGAAGGCCAAGAGTGTGTAAAGCAGAAATCAAAGGGTAGCCATTTTGAAGAATTCCATTTGTCTTCATTCATAGTTGTGATGCCTTCAGTGAGATTTTACAATGTAAATAATCATAATAACAAAAAAAAAAAAAAGAATTAAATGAGAAGGTGTGTCCAAAGTTTGGCTGCTAGTGTACATCTGAGAGCAGATCCAATACAAGCAAGGATCTAGCCAGGTGAACACAACCTGGATAAAAGCCATGAAATCAGTTCAAGTGTGATAATAGGACTTTGGTGCCTACAGACAGGCAGGAGGTAATAGATATCTTTTTTCCCTTTGCTGCAGTTTGTCAACTCTGTTTTGAAAAGGAACTCGATAAATATAATTATCATTAAAAGGTTAAATAGAAATTTATAGTAATGATCTCTAAGAAAAAGTGATGCAGCGGAGAACTGACAGTGGATTTACAGTCTGAGACTAAAACAAATGAGATCTTATGATGAAGCTGCAGCTGTTGAGACTCTGAATAAACTTTATCCTGATAACATCTAAAAGCAACTTAAACTACAGTTGCTCTACAAAGACTAGAACTTACAGCGGTGAGTTTTCTCCTCCTCACTGAGGTGAACATCCAGGTTTGTCTTCTGAACCTTGAATGTATATTTTAGAGAAGTCAGAGCAGCTGCTTTAATGTTCAGAACATCACTCTTCTGTCTGAAACACTTTGCTTTAGTCCCTCCCCCTCCAGTCTGCTCTGATTGGTCGACCACATCCAGGTAACGTTGGTCAGTAACCTCAGATCTCTACTGAGGAAATAACATGACTGAAGGCAGCTGATCATTCTGTGTTTGAGGATAAACTAGCTATTAGCAGTGGTTATGGGTTCACCGATCAGAACCAGAAACTGTACAAACTCAAACCTTCCTCATAGACGCTTTTAGTAATTATTAAGTTAATGATTCCTCTGAGAAACTTAACCAAGTCTAAGCTTAAATGATGTTGTACAAGTTCTTCAAAAATAAACACTGAAAAACAAACAACTGATTATAACAACTACCTGAACTTTGTGTGTATACATGAAAAAGTGATATGTCTGTTTCCTATTTGATCTTAATTCATTCATTCATTTTACCTGAACATCTGAAAAAACAGAGAAAAACAAGAAACACATCAGTTTTATAAGAAACTTTACTAAAGTTTCAGGACACAGAACTGAAAAGTAACAAAAGATTTCTGTCAAACTAAAGAGATCAGAACCAACTGGACTAGTTTAACAGGAAAACCGTGAGATAAATTTAAAAACCAAAAAACGTCCTGAACATCAGATGTGTGATGGCAGTTCCACATTCAGAGAAATCTGCCACGTTCATGTTTGGTTCTCTTAAGTCTTAACCTGGCAATAGCCAGATTAATAATTGTGTAGTACTTGATAGTACTCCACAATATCAATCTGGGACCGCTCCATGTAAATCCGTTCGGAGGAAAGAGGCACGGATTGGACAATGCAACAGTATGTCCCGCCTCTGACAGGTTTGTTTTTAGCCAATCGCGGGATCTTCACAATGAGCGGAGCCAATTGGTAGATTAAACTCCTACCAAAACCCATAGGTAAAAAAGCACAAACATCTTCACCATCCAGAAAGGCGCAAAGCGCCTCTCGTTGTTCTTCCTTCAAAGAAGCGATAGGAGATTCGGCTAAAACTGACTTAATAGCAGCACGATCTACACGATCGTTGTCCTCCGTTGCCATGTTTGTTTTGATCTACTGGCGCTTGGTGTCGTCTCGAGTGCTGTCGTCTTCACACCCGGATATCCCGCCCCACACACGAATACTGCTGCGTGATTGGCCCGTGCCAACTTGGCTCTGTCCGAACAGTGAAAGCGGGAGCGGTGCAAGATGCTTTCTTGAGAGATTTGTGAACTCACAAATATCGCGAGAAATCAACTTGCTGGCAAGGTTACTTAAGTCTGTCCAAACTGATGGATTGGTTGCTCCCATCCAATTATTTTATTATATAAAACTGTTACTTTTGTGAAGAACATTGATTAATTTTGCAGCATATAAGTGCATCAAGTGAACTGATTTGTATTAATTTCTTCTTAAACTAGAAAAGCACTCGGAGAGCGCAGACCTCCGCCAGGCCATCTGTCTGTCTGTCTGTTAACAGCATCACTCAAAAAGTCATGGACGGATTGTAATGAGTTTCAACAGTTTGTGCAGAAAGCATAACATGCATGTACAGTGTAACAGCACATTGTTTTGCACACGGCGCCGCCGCACGCACGTACCGTTGCGCACGCGTGTGACGGTACCGTACGCGTCGCCGCCGCTTCGTTTCGTCGGTCCCGACTTGCCCAGGCAGTCCAAAGCGGCCACGGGGGATTCGGCCGTCGCCCGGGATCGTTGCTGCGACGCGTGTGCCGCCGCCACACGCACGTGACGGTACCGTTGCGCGCGCGTGTGACGGTACCGCACGCGTCGCCGCCACTTCGTTTTGTCGGTCCCGACTCGCCCGGGAAGCCCGAACCTGCCGCGGAGGATTCGGCCGTCGCCCGGGATCATTGCAGCGACCTCTGTCTGTACAATTGAGAGATGGCCGCCAATTGTACAAAGTCCTTCAAAAAAATCCTGGATCCAGATGGTGATCCGGATCACCTCCAAAATCTAATCGATTGTTGCCTTCTGGACATTCTGTAAAAATTTGGTGATAATCCATCCACAACTTTTTGAGTTATGCTGTTAACAGACGAACAGACACACACACACACACAGACGGACAGACAGACAAACAAACTCCGGTGATTACATAACCTCCTGGCCGAGGTAATAAATAAGGCACATGGTTGCTTTTTGGTTTAATTTAAAGCGTCTTATTTCAGCTAAAGTCCTTTCTAGATATTTTAAGTCCACCTCCGTCTGGATTAATCCAGAATTAAAGCAATAAGCAGTCTTGAAGAGAGATTTCATTAGTTGAAGGGGTTAGAAGCAAAACAGTCGAACTCACAAAAATTTGAGTTTTATATAATTTCTGTTATATTTTATGGTGTAGTCTTCAGTGGCAATGTAGTCTAACCCACAACGCAAATATAGCTTTACAGTGACACTTTGAATGTTAGACCATTCTGGAAAACACAAGACTTTGAAGACATTTTTTTTAAAAACCACAGAAAATGGGTTAGACCACTCTGCTTCTAAACCCTTCAGTTAAAGACTCCAACAGTTGATTTGACAGCAAAGAGCTGAAAACAATAACATCACCTGCTGCATTCACAAAAGAATAAACGTTCTGCTCAATATGAATTGCGTTAAAGCTGTGATTTCCAGAAACAATAACTGAGCTGTTCGACCATTTAGAACTGCTGAACTTTTCACATTCTGGAAGCAAATTTTACATTTAAAAAAAAAATTTGACAGGCAACAGCATCAGCAATCAATCATCAATCATTTCAATGAACTGTTTCAGGGTTCTCACCAGGATTGTTTTTTACAGCGTAATGGCAGGACACTATGCGGATGCGCAATAGCCTTCATTAAATCTCGCGAGCGGACGGCCCAGATGTCAGCCAATGAGCGTCACGCAGATGCTCCAAATGCTTGTGATTTAGGTCACTATTCACCATACATGGCATCACGGAAAAAACCGAGACATACTAATTGTAACCCCGAGATTGGAAGCGAGTCTTAATTTTAGACGGGAACGGGTCAATCGACAGGAAAGTATGGCTGAGGTGGGGAGACATAAATTAACCTAGATAGGCACTCAGTCGATAAAAACAAACGCACATGGTGTTATCTGTCAAAGTAACTCTCTTTCACAGCGCCAACTGCCCCAATAAAGAAGTTTTCTCACATAAATATGGAAATATTACGCAAGCAAATGTGCTCAAAACACAATACCACAACTTGAAAGGCAGCATAGCGGCCCTAATCACAGCGTAATCTTTTAAACTAACAAATGCGCTGGCGAGAACCCTCTGTTTGTATGTTGACAGTTAATTTAAACACAGACATAATATTTTGTACAACAACAGCTCGATTACATCTGTCACTGTAATACATGAACTCTGTCCTGGTTGATTCCAGTTTGTCTTGAACACCTGAGTTCTGGTTGGAGGTCATTAACCGCCACAGAAGTCTTTGTCATGGTGCCCATTGCTAGCCAAACTCCCACAATGCTCTCTGCTTGCCACCATGAACATACATGTTTCATGTGAGTTCAGATCTGATCTAAAACTGACTACCTGTTGTGTCTCACCTGCAGTCACCTGAAGCATCTGTTCCTCTCTGACTAACCAGCTGATGTGTCAAAGCGACGATCACTTCTTCATAACAGTTGAACAGAGTTTTGGTTAATGTAGTGCAAAGCAGTATGGAGACCACAAAATGTTTTTTTTTGATAATTTCATTTCTGAAACTGTTCAGGACCCCAAACTGTGAATCAAGTTTCATGCTTGTATGAAAAAGTCATCATTTCATCTAGTCCTTCTGAACACATCTGGAATACAGAGCATCTGTTTGCAGCAGGAAACACAGATTTCAAACAAGATTAAAAAGAAAAATCCTCTCAGAATTGTGGAAGCAACACCAATGTCTGTGACATAAAACAAGAAGAAATTATAGAAGTTAGACCTTATTTCTTTTGTGAATGCTTCAGTTCCCACCTCCCACTAAAGATTTGTGAAGTGTGAACAATGAAATGAGCAGAATATGAGGAATCAGAGTTAAGCAGAGTTATGTTTCTTCACAGTAAGCATCAAAAGTTAACATTTAGAAACTCTGTCGAGATTTTCTTCTGAAACATCTCTGTATCTAGTTGATGTCTCTTTTTGCCTCCGAGTGATGCTTCATGTGATTATTGAAGCTCTGTCGCCATGTGAAGCTTTTCCCACAGACAGAGCAGTTAAAAGGTTTCTCTCCAGTGTGCGTTCTCATGTGCACCTTCAGGTGTCCACTTTCAGTGAATCTGTTACCGCACATGGAGCAGCTGAATGGTTTCTCTCCTGTGTGAATCCTCATATGCTTTCGTAGTGACCCGCTACAGGAGAAATATTTCAAGCACACTGAGCAGCCATATGGTTTCTCTCCTGTGTGAATTCTCAGGTGTTCGTGCAGGTTTTTCTTGTGACAAAATCTTTTACTACAATGAGAGCAGCTAAACGGTCTCTCTGTAGTGTCACTGCTGACATCTTCTTCAGCAATGTCATAATTATTGAAGCCCGACGATGTCCCCTGACAGTTGTCAGCACCGACATCTGTCTGAGGTTTAGATGAGTCACAAGTGTTCAAGTTGCCGCCTGCAGGCTCTGCCTCCTTGTGCAATGCCTTGCTGTTCTTAAGGTTGTAACGCCAAGCAAATCTTTTGCCACACACGCAGTACAGGAATCGTGTCTCCTCACTGAGGACTGACGAGTGGTTTGTCAGATGTCCTGTCTGCATGAGCCCTTTATCACAAAAGGAACAGCTGAACGGCTTCTCTCCAGCATGAGTTTTCATGTGCATGTTCAGGTTGTCCTGGCTGCAGAACATTTTCCCGCACTCTGAGCACATGAATGATTTCTGGTGAGCGCTACCTCCCACATCGCTGTTTAACTCTTGCTGAGGGTCCTTGCAAACATCATCTCCACCTTCAGCCTTGAGTTCAGAGGAGTCACTGGTCTTATCATCGGTATCGGATCCGTCGCTGGTTACAGGCTCCCCTCCACTTTCATTGCCAAAGCTTGATTGTGACAGATCACCACACTTATGGTTTTTGAGGTCATGACGCCAAGCAAACCTTTTGTCACAAATGCAGCAACGGAAGCGAATCTTTCCGGTGTGGCGGTCCATGTGCTGCATCAGATATCCCCTCTGAGTGAATCTCCTGCCGCAGACTGAGCAGGTAAACAAATTCTCCTCGGTGAGAGCTCCCATGTCCTTCTTCAGATGGTGGCTGTAGCAAAGTCTTTTATCACACTCAGAGAAGTTCAGCGTTTTTTTACATTTGGTCCCTCCACCTGCTGGATGCTGAGAAGCTTCACCCACACACTGATGACACTCAACTCCCGCCTGCCAAACTAACCTTCTGTTACAGATGCGGCAGTTCTGCTGTCTCTCTCTTCGGTGCACAGTCATATGCTGCAGCAGATAACCTTCTTTGGAACACTTTTTCCCACACACAGAGCAGCTGAATGGTTTCTCTCCACTGTGGTTCTTCATGTGTCTCTCCAGAGAGCCTTTATTAGGGAACGCTTTCCCACAACTGAGTGGATTCTCAGGAGAATTGCCTTTTGCTTCATGGAAAGCTGATGGAGCTTCATCGTTCTCATCCCTCGTATCGTCACAGCTCACTTCGATCTCCGCTACAGGCAATTCAGAGGCCTCTGATTCTAGTTCAGTGTTTCTGTGATGAAAAGGAGAAAAATTAGGTTTCTCTTCATCCTTTTCACTCTTCACAGAGTCTGGACTGAACTTGGGGAGTTCTGCCTCCTGGCTGCTCCACAGTTCCTCCTGTTCCTCTTTAATGAGGGGAGGTTCTGTCTGGTTATTATGGTTCTGGACTTCGTTCCTCACCAACAGTTTCTGGACATCTGCAGAACACAGACACAGATATCAGGTCTAACTGTCTCCTTGTTGTTCACATGCAGTGGTTTATAATACAATAATAAATAAAAAAGATAACTGTTGCCTGAAAGGGTTTAATAAAATCTGTATATTGAAGATAAGAATGAGATTGAACTTCATTAATCCCGAAGCAAATGCTCAGAACAATTACAATAAGGTCAAAGTAATACGTGCAATAATGTTTTTTTTAAAATTAGTACTTCTGGACATTGTTAGCTTATTTTCATTTTCTATACTTCATTCCTTAAATGTCTGCACTGCGCTGTCTTTGCTGCCGTGAAAAAGGGTTATTGTATTGTATGCAGTACCTGACAGTATAGTAATATGATGTAAGTACAATGCATTAGTGGAAAAAAGATTTTTGAAGAAACAGCTGAAATGAATCTAAAATGGAAAACTTTAACATCAGCAGAAACAGCTAAATATAGCATTATGCAGTGCTGAGACCACATCAAAGACTTTAACAGAACCAGACAGTCAAACCAAACACCAACAGGCTGTGAAATCACCGACCACCTGCACTACTTCTACATGCTACTTCATGTATAAGCTACATCTACTTCATTTATTAACTCCTCTTTATTGTACTGTATACAGTGCAATTTTTTTAGTTGTTCTTGTTTTTACACGGTTTATTCTTATTTTTATCTTTTTTTCTATTTTTTGTAATGACTTTCTGCCCTTTTGTTGTATTTCTGCTGCTAATCCAAAGAGCTGCAACACTCCCTTCCACTGGTGTTTAACAATGACAAATGGTAAATGGCTGTATTTATATAGCGCTTTACATGATACGTCACCCATTCACACACTGACGGTGGAAGCTGCCATGCAAGGCGCTAAGCACGACCCACCAGGAGCAATTAGGGGTTCGGTGTCTTCCTCAGGGACACCTCGACATGAGCTCGACGGCCCGAGGATCGGCAACCTTCCAGTTACAAGACAGCCACTCTATCCACCGAGCTATGCCGCACCAACAACAGTCTGTTCCAGTCTATTCCATGCTGAACAGTACATTATCACGATTATTCACTTTTAACTTCTTCAAACAGCTAACCTGTAGCAGCGGCTAACTTTTCAGCTAAGCTGCCACAACGTTTCCCGCTACAGCAGCAGACTTTAAACATTAATTCTAATGAAAGCATACAGTTAGCTTAGCTTAGCCTCTGACACTCGGCTCCACTCGGCTGTCTCCGGCAGCAGCTAACGGGGACTGACCTGCCCGGTACAGCCGGACTTCAGGCTTCAGCACGGCATCCAGCAGCCTCCTCTGGCGGCAGATCTCCCGCTCTGACCGCTCCACTCGGTCCTCGTAGTCCGCCACGGTTTCCTCCAACAGACCGACGATCTCCTCCGCAGCCGCCGTTAGCCGCTCGGTGAGCAGCGCTCTCAGCGCCGGGAGCTCCGCCGCTTCTTGTCTTTTTTCCAGCTGCAGCAGAAAGCCTTCAGCGGCGGCGCTGATCCGCTCATGGACCGACACCCGCAGCAGCTGCACGGCGCACATTCTGCGGCTTCACCGCAGTCGGAGCCTCCAGAGGTGAGACGCAACCTGCAGGCAGATTATTGGAGGTTCACGAACAGCGACCTCTGCTGGACCGGAGGAAAAGCGACGCACAAATGACTAAATATAGTATATAGCAGGGGTCCCCAAACTTTTTCCTGTGAGGGCCACATAACTTTTCCCTTCTCTGGTGGGGGGCCGGGGTCAGTTTGTAACAGAAAAGTGTGACGATCGCAGGGGTGCAATCGAGTAAACAGCCTGCCGCCTACAGAAAAAAGTCCTAGAGGAAACACTGAACCTTTTGAAGGTTCCAGTAGAATGTCACGTTCTATGCGTGTATTAGTCTCGATCGAGTGGCCAGACTGAAAAAAAAAAATCATAATGCGTCTCCGGTGTTGTTCAGGGGGGCCGGGCCAAATGTAGAGGCGGGCCGTAGTTTGGGGACCCCTGGTATACAGTATTTATAGTTACTTTAATTTATAGAATTACTTTATATCTGTTGTTGAAAAATTTCCTATCAATAACAAATACAGTGTATTAGTAATCTAGAACATCACATCTGTTGATTATATTTAGGTTTGTTAATCTGAAAAATGCAAAATAACCAATCAGTAAAATGTAAAGAAGTAAAATTACAATACTACCTCTGAAATGTAGCAGAACAATGAAATACTCCAAGTAAAAGTAGTTTAAAATGGTACTTAATTGCTTCCCGACGCTGTGGATGTGTCACGTGCACATCAATTAATGTTTAATGGATCAATCAGATTTTGATGCCACACATGTTAAAAGCCCACAAATTGCAGTACAAGTATAAATGCTCAACTACAGGTGACTCAGAGATGTGCTTAATTACTTCCCATTACTTTAAATTTTGACATGGCTCAGCTTCTCACCTGTTCACTCAGGTGCGCTGGCTGGGACACATCCAAGGTCTACAAGTACAACAGAAGCACAAGTTGAAGTTTTGAACAGAACTCAGATGTGTTTTTCCTCCTAAAATGTCATGTGTCTATGTGCTGGACTGAAGTTTTGAGGCTCAGAAATGATGGAAAAGTCCATTAAAAAGTGATAAATCTGGACCCACTTCTATGGACTTTAATGACCTGGAACTCTGGAAAGATTCATAGCACGAAGGTAAAACTTTGAACAATAAATAAAGTTACTGTAGATAAAGAATGAGATGGTTTTGAGGAGGTTTGATTTAGTTGACTGTATTTGGAATGACCCAGTTTACATTTTTCTTGATGATCCTAAAGTGAGAACATGGCAGCAGGATGAGACACGTTCAGTCAAAACTTGATTTGGTGAACGTGTTAACCAGGCTGAAGTGCTTTAACCACAGACTACATTTGGTCCTTTAAACCATAATATATTTACTAAGTTTTGTTCATATCACAGAAAAACAAGATATTGCAACATCTGTTTTACCAATATCATGCAGTCTCAACATGTCATTCACCTTCTTTGTCTCTGTCACGAAAGGCACAGAAATGCACCACAAATGATGTCAATAAACACTGTTTACTATTAAATACTGAAGTGCAGCTTTGAACCAAAGTTTATATACACTTGGAAAGTCCATATATATCATGTCAGTCTTTAGCCTTCAGTGACGTCTACAATTCAGAATTTTCTATACTGGAATCAATGAAAGACATGAATCTTTGTCACAAAAAAACAATCATGTGCTTTGGTTCTTTCATAGATTTATTAAAAGTAAATCTATACATGCAACAACCTGAATTCTCTGTTTTGGTGAAGTAGAAAGTTGTGTTTATCATATTTTCCTAGTTTAAAGGCTTCTTAATCTCTCCTAAGTGATTATTTTTGACTACAGCTGCTGACTTCTCGGAGCTAATTTAAATAGAACCCATTCGATCCACTCATTAGGCATCATTGGGAATGTCTGAGGAACTCAGCAAAGAAAAAAACAAATCATTGACTTGAACAAGTGAGAAAGTCACTTGCAGTCATTTCGAAGCAGCTTCAGATCCAAAATCATCAGTGTATCAGTATAAAGTTCATGATCCAGTTCTGTTACTGCCACCATCAGGACAAAAACACAAACTATCACCTGCTGCTGAGAGACAACCAAGAATCATCAGAAAGCAGGTCTGAATGAATGAGAAGCTGCTGGAACACAGCTGTCAGTGTCTACAGTGTTTTACATCAACATGAGCCGAGAGGCTCCATGAAGAAGGAAGTTCTTCTAGAAGCAGAACCTTAAAGCTCCACTCAAGGCTGCTGCTGATCACATGGACCAAGAAAAGGCCTTCTGTCCAAGCTCCCCCTCCATTACAAGAATTTGTAAAGAAGAATTCCAGCAGCTCAACCAGAGCAGGTGCTAGAGGTAACTGCCTTGGACATTTTAGGAAAAGTGCTCTTGGGCAGTCAATTTTCTCTTTTTGTGCATCACAAACCTGGAATACTACACCAAATGCCATTCATGAACGATCCCAACTTCACTCATTTATTAAACATTTCAAAGCATGGCTATTGGAAAATCAGATCTGTGATCACAACACTGTGTAAATTTGTTTGCCCGTTGATGGAGCTTGTTCTTGAGGACTCTGCAATTTGTTTTAAATGTGTAGATGTGGGCTTTGTGCAATGTAGTCATGTATAATAGTGTTTAAAGATCATGAGCACCAGTGATAAGGGGATATGTGCAGTAGTGTTAGAAGGGACAAATACAGGGTAAGTATATGTAATGTAGACGGGGATATGTCAGTGTTTCCCCTCCCATATAATCAGCGAGGCGGCCCGCCTCGTCGGTATAGGCCACCGCCTCATTAAAAGTCTGCCGACATTGCCGCCTCACCGGTCCGCGGCACAAAAAAAAACAAACAAAGTGCAGTGCAAAACCCGCCGGACCGACGAGACCGTCCGTGGGGGGGTGCGCGGCTGCGGCGGAGACGGCCCGATAGTATATATATAATTCCTCCCCCCCAACAACTTTGAGCTGAAAGTGACCCCACCACCTAACAGCCATTTCAACCCAGGGGAAACACTGTATGTGCAATAGTGATTAAGAGAAATGTGCAATATTATGTGCAATAGTGTCAGAGGCATATATGTAGTGGACTCGTTATAGTGACAGAGGGATGAGTGTAGTATAGCAATGTGCAATAATGATAGAGGAATATGTGCAATAACAACAAAGAGATATTGGCTATATAATCATGTGCAAATGTTAATTAATTACTGCTTGGTAGCTGCCGTGGTCCCCCAGTTTTTGTCTGTTATGTCCACTATGTGTTATTGCTTGTTTGTTTTTCTTTTTTGCATGTTTTTGTTCAGTTTTGATTTTATTTTTTTATTTCTAATTTCTTTATCTTTGATCTGCCAATGGGACTCAAGATGGAAATTAGCTGTATGGTTACAATCTCTCATATTTACATGGAAATGTACATTAATATGAACTGTCTCATTTTTAAAAGGTTGTTGCTAGAGGTACGGACCCGTACCCGTAGCCTGTGGACTACGGATACGGCACTTGCCATTTGCCAATCAGATACGCGAGATCTGGTCACATGACTCCCGGTAGACGCTAGCTGTACGGACCCGTAGCATCGGTACGACAGGTACGGACCCTAAACCTGACCCTAACACTAACCCTAACCTTAACCTTTGCTTACCTTTCAACAGTTTGCAGTGGTTAGCAGCTTCTTGACTCGCGAGACTCACGTACGGGTCCGTATCTGTCTGGCAAATGGAAAGTGCCGTAGATACGGACCCGTATCCGTAGACACTACCTTTTTAAAAATAAATAAATAAATAAATAAATAAAAATGGAGGAAAGTTCTGTTGTCAGATGGAACAAAAACTGAGCAGAAATGGGTTTGGAGGAGAGAAGGTGAGACCTTTAACCCCAAGAACACCAAACCTACCATCAAGCATAGTGGCAGCAGTATTATACTCTGTGGAACTGGAGCTTTACACAAAGTAAATGGAATAATGAAGGAGGAGGATTACCTCCACATTCTTCAGGAAAATCTAAAGAAGGTTGATCTTGAACACAGTTGGAAGTTTCAACAAGACAATGAGCCCAAACACATATCAGATGTTGTAAAGAAATGGTTCCATCAGACTAGAATGAAGGTTCTAGACTGGTCTCCCTAATGTCCTGACGTAAACCCAATTCCTTGCTTGTGTTGTATCTACTCTCAGATGTATGATGCTTTGGATGAAAGCGTCTGCTAAATGAAATTGTAGAACTGTAAAATCAACAACCTCAGGACTGCAATAATGAAACAAGTCAGAGATACAACCAGAGGCTTGTGGTCTGAAACCAAAGGAACCCAACTAAGGTAAAAGTGGACAAAGGACATTAAAATCATGATTGTTTTTTGTGACACAGATTAATGCACTTCAAGGATTCAATCATAGAAAACTGAGAGTTTTGGAAATCGATGGAATCTTACTACTGCCATGATATACATACCCTTTACAAGTACACTTTTGTTCATGACCATTGAAGCTGTTGAGTCCCAATTCCAACATGTGCAAAGCCACCATCACTGTTGCCTCTCTGCATTCACACAGCAGCAGCAGATTCTTCTGACTCTTTGAAGCTGTAGTGAACAAGGTTTGGAACTTTTCAAAACTAGCGACCAAAAAAAAATAAAAATAAAAATAAAAAATCAGACTTCAGTCAGTCAGCGATCTTTTGTCTGAACCTGTAAGAGCAGCTACGATCCCAACATCTCTTCACACTCTGTTTGGTTCACAATGAAGGCAGAGTGAAAGTTTGATCTGGTTCTACAGGATTTTTCTTGAGATGTTCACCCCTCATCTCATGTTCAACATCCTTGATAAATGTTTTCTTAACATCATTAACCCTGCTGTGACAGTCAGAGCAGCTGCATGAACTTGGCTGCACCTCTTCTTCATGATGTGTTCACTGCCTCGGCAGGTTTACCTTCAGTCTGAACTTTGGCTGCCTGTGAACCTGGAGATTCACTCGGCTGACTGTCGGCTGTGTGCAGCTTCATGTGTCTCTTCAGGTGTCCGGTAACAGTGAAACATTTACCACAGATGGAGCAGCTGAACGGTTTCTCTCCAGTATGAACTCTCATGTGGATTTTCAGGCTCCCCTTCTGGGCACAGCTCTTCCCGCAGATTGTGCAGCTGAAGGGTTTCTCTCCAGTGTGCACTCTCATGTGTTTTGTCAGGTCTCCTTTCTCTGCACAGCACTTCCCGCAGAAGGGGCAACTGAATGGTTTCTCCCCCGTGTGAACTCTCATGTGTTTCTTTAGGTCAGTCTTTTGAGCACAGCCCTTTCCACAGATGGAGCAGCTGAATGGTTTCTCCCCAGTATGGTACTTCATGTGTCTGTTGAGGTGTTCTTTCACATGGAAGCTTTTACTACAGACAGAGCAGGTGAAGGGTTTCTCACCAGTATGAATCCTCATGTGTCGAGTCATGTTTCCTCTGCCGCTGAAGTTCTTCCCACAGAATAAGCAGCTGTATGGTTGCTCTCCAGTGTGACACCTCATGTGTGCTGTTAGCGACCCGCTGTCTTTAAAGGATTTATCACAGTCTGTGCAGGGAAAAGGCCTTTCACCTGTGTGGTCCCTGATGTGCCTGTTCAGGTTTCCTTTGAGGCTAAACCTTTTCCCACAGTATGAGCAAGGAAACGGTCTCTCTTTCACGGCTGACTGCAGGTCACCACCAGTGACTTCACTGTTCCTAATGTACTCGGTGCCCGACTGGGCTTCGTTAGTTTGTGTCCAATCACAGTCACTGTCGTCAGTCTCAGTAGAGTCCAAAGAATTATCTTCACTAACTGGGTGCAAGCGTCGATCTGGATCTGGCTCTGGCTCTGGTTCTTTCACAGAGTCTCTGTGCTGAAGCTGTGAGGACTGTGGTTTCTCTTCATCATCCTCAGTCTTCACAGAAACCGGACTGAAGGTGAACTTGGTGATTTCTGCCTCCTGACTGCTCCACAGTTCCTCCTGCTCCTCTTTGATGTGGCGCAGCTCCTGGTCCTCCTGGTCCTGCTGGTTCAGACTGGAGCTACACTTCTGCCGAATCTCTTCTTTATCCACCAAAAGCTCCTGGACATCTGTAGGACCCACTGAAATACAGACACAAAAATGTAACTATTAGTTTATCCCACTGTGGTCTGTGATGGTTTGTGTTTTTGTCCAGAAGGTTCATACTGATGTTCTGTTGTCAACGCCTCCTGGAACAGGAACTCAGAAACTCAAGTTTCACCCAGAACGTTGTGTAAGCGCACCAGATGTCTGCTAGCAATAGTGTGTTAGAAGGGTTAGCTTCTACAGATGCAGACTCTGACTGATGTGAATCTGGTACAATGTGTTAACTCAGACACATGACTTCATTCCTGCAGAGATTTGTGCTGTACGATCAATGGACTGAACACTGAAAGATCAATAAAGGATAGTCAAACAGTGGTAGACAGAAAAAGCAGCATCACTTTAACATTCAAACTGTTCTGCTGTTTTAAAGGCTCATCTCAGTTCACTGTAATTCATTTGAGTTTGTTTTCACTGATGCTATACTTTAAGTGACACAAACTGATTATTTTCATCTTCATCTTTCATCTGCAGATTATTTTTCAGATTAACAAACAAAAACAGTAAAAAATGTCCATGAGTTTCTTCCTGGTTTCCGTCATTCTGAGTCCTACAGAAGACATTTCTGAGTTCTTTCTCCTACTTCATGTTTTTCTGCTTCTATAGAGCTACAGGACAGATTAATGTCTCAGAAAAACCTGTACACTGTGTTTGAGATATTTCGATACTCTGAAGTCTATAAAGTGGACAACATATTTGTGCTTTTGCATTTTCTTTTTGTGAAACGTGATCTCAGGTTGACAGAGAACCACATAATGAAAAACCACCTTCTAAACAAAGAGGTTCTTCAGACTGAACATACAGCTAGGAAACCTGTACTTTCCTGACACCAGAAACTCCAACCCCCATGAGCCTTTGCTGCTTCATGTTAGCGGCCGATGCTAAGCTCCGTTAGCCTGCAGCAGCTATCGGGGACTGACCTGCCCGGTACAGCCGGACTTCAGGCTTCAGCACAGCATCCAGCAGCCTCCTCTGGCGGCAGATCTCCCGCTCTGACCGCTCCACTCGGTCCTCGTAGTCCGCCACGGTCGCCTCCAACAGACCGACGATCTCCTCCGCAGCCGCCGTTAGCCGCTCGGTGAGCAGCGCTCTCAGCGCCGGGAGCTCCGCCGCTTCTTGTCCTTTTTCCAGCTGCAGCAGAAAGTCTTCAGCGGCGGCGCTGATCCGCTCATGGACCGACACCCGCAGCAGCTGCACGGCGCACATTCTGCGGCTTCACCGCAGTCGGAGCCTCCAGGACAAAGAGAGCCAGCGGGGAGGTAAACACTCCGAGTTCCGCGTCGACGACGAGAGAGAAACGGAGAGAAGGGAGCGGAGCGGAGAGAGGCAGCGACCCCTGCTGGAGGGAGGCAGCAGCACAGCGGCAGGACAGGTGGGTCTGAGGACAGGTGAGATACGGGTCACGGTTGCCTGACTCTCTGAGGTAAAAATGTTCATTTTATTAAAAACTGCTGCCTCGACTCATCCGCTCAAACTTGTAGTGGAAGAAACTGAGACAGGTTAATCAAGGATGTACAATCAGTGAAATGGAAAAATGCTTCACTTTACCTGCTCTGTCCTACATTAGAACTGTCTGGGTGTTTTACAGCTGATGCTATTGATCAGTTATTGATTGTGGTGCAGCTGCAGTGATCAGTGACAGAGAAGTCTTTTTTTAGAAGAATTAAGAATCAGAAAGTGAAGTTTCAATGAACCTTTGATGTGATTGTTTACATTTCTGATCCGTTTATCTTCTGCTTCATAAAGACTGAAATCTAAAACCACAAAATTCAAATGTTCATTTAACTTAAAACTGACATTTCTGAGAACTGAAGCTTTTCTTGGAACTGGTGTTTATATTGATTTTTTTCACAGCTCAACATGAATGAAAATTAACTAACAAAAAGTAGATTAACAGTCAAACTGAAAAATCTCTGCATTTCATCCATTTTATTTAGGCTAAGAAAAGAATCAACAACTGAAGCAACTGTGAAAAAACTGAGCAGCTTTATTCAGTGAACCTGAGGAAGTTGGAAAATCCTTCCAAAATTTACAATAGAAACACAGAAGAACCAGACTTCATTCAATGTGAAGGTACAACAGAAGTTCAGATCATTTCATATTTGTTGTGTCCGGAGTTCAAGTCTGCAGACCTTGTGAGGAATGAAGTCACTCAACAAACCTCACCTGATACCAACACAAATACTGACGGATTGATTGAAAGTTTCCTGCAGGTTAATAAAGTTCTGTCTGATCTTATCAACACCCTGAAGTGGAAGCTCTGTTTGATATAAACTGTTTATTTAAAGTGCAAACACATTTTGTCTCATCTCTGAGCTGCACACCTCATATAAAAAGTGAAAATATAAGACTGATGTGTTTTTTTAGCTCTTAGACCTGCTGGTGGGTTCAGTGATTTTCAGCTTCAACACTTCTGTTCTGCACAAGTGATTCACTCGAATAATATTAATCTTCCTCTGAACTCTCCTCACCTCTCCATGGAGTTATCTCATCAGGGCCATCACACAATAAAATACTGATCAAATAACGTATGACCACAGGGCGCTGCTAGGAAACCAGGTGCGATGTGAATGCATTTTCCATGAGCTCAGCTGTTTGAGGTAAAAATTACAATATTTTCAATTTCCAGTGCCCACATAATTCACAATTAATCAACAAATTCCATGGTTTGTCCTGTAAGGATAAATGTAGAGTTTTACTTTATCACAGTTTCATAGATCTAAGAAAGTACAGGAGATAAAATTGACCCGTCTATATTTTTTGTGTTTAACATGAAGCTGGTGAGAGAGCAGTTTCATTCGGTTTCGTCTTTGTGTGAGTTACAGAGCTACAACAATCAATCAGTTAGCCATAAACTTTTAAATCAAAATGCACATATTTTGATAATCAATACAGCGACATTTTCAGAAAAATAGACTAAATTCTTCAGTGTAAATATTTTGTAGTTTCTTTCCTCCTCTATGACAGTAAACTGAGGATCTTTGGACAAAATAAGACGTTTGAGAAAATGGATCCACATTTTTCCCTATTTTCTTATATTTTAAAGACCAGACATCTGGCAGAGTGTGAGAATGTCCTCAGATTTATTTTTGCCTGAAAAACTCCGAGTCCAAACTGAAGCTTGGTGTTCTGTCGTCCTTCCAGAAGTCGCTGTCAACGCTGTTGTCACTCTGCAACTGCAGATTCTTCTCTTCAGAAAAGCTGAGTAAGTTTCTGTCTTGTTCAGAAAAAAACTTAGCTTCTTTGTTTTGTTTCAAAGAGTCACTGTCATCACTGCTGTGGTCAGAAGAAACTGCAGTCTTGTTTTCAGTGTCTGCTTGTAAATGTGGTTCTAGATTTGGTCCTCCAAAGTTCTCTTCACCAGTCTCCATGTGTTCAGCTGAGCTGCTATGATGAAGCTGTGAGGACTGATGAGCACGCTGATGTTTCGTGAACCGAAAATAGGAAACAAAGTTGGCGTCACAAACACCACAACGGTACAGTTTCTTCACATGATTTTCCATGTGTTTGGTCAGATGTCTTCTCCATGCAAAGTCTTTCCCACAAACTGAGCAGATAAACTGTGTTTGTCTTGTGTGGCTTCTCATATGTTGAACGAGAGAGTCTCTGTCACTAAAACCAGTGTTACACACCGAACATCTCTGGTGACGTCTGAAGTGACAATTGAAATCTTCACGTGTGCAGAATCTTTCCGCACACACTGAGCAGCTGAATGTTTTATTGGCAGGAAACTTTTCCTTTGTTTGATGATGCTGTGAGGACTCACCAACACACTCATGACTGATGAGCATTGGCTCCTCGCTAAAGGTTTTCTCACAGATGAAGCACCTGAGTAGTTTCTCTCCTGTGTGGATCAATATGTGCCGTGTCAGACATCCTCCTGTAGCAAATTCTTTTCCACAGAATGAGCAACTGAATGGTTTCTCTGAGGTCGAATGTCTCAGGTGTGACTGCTGAGCATTATGTTCTTTAGGTGCTTTTTGACTCCTCTGATTCTCATCAGAATGACTCCCAGAGTCTTCATGTTTCTGACATTTTTGCTGCAGACGTCTGCTCTGAGGAAAAATGTCACCAACATCGTCATCTGAACTGAATCCAAACTGAGCTTCTCTGAAATCAGTTTTAACAAAAGTTGTTCCTAAACGTAGGTCTGGTTCTACTGGTTTGTTCTGAACACACTTGTGGTATTTGATCTGTGAGTGCCAGTTGAACTTTTTCCCACAGGTGTGACAGGTGAAGCGTTTTTCCCCAGTGTGAACAGACATGTGCATCTTCATAATTAACTTGGTAGTGAAAGTTTTGTTGCAGAGGGGGCAGCTGAATGGTCTTTCTCCGGTATGAGTCCTTAAGTGAGTCTCCAGATTCCCCTTTCGGCCAAAGATTTTCCCACACACCGGACAGACAAATGACTTCTCGCCATTACGCCTCACATTAACCACAGTGCTGTTTGAATCTGACCGAGTTTCCCTGGTTTCTCCCCAGTCGCCATCACTGACATCCGTTTCTGAGGGGTCTGACATCTCATTGTCAGGATTTGAAACTGGTTTTGGTTCTTCCATTGAGTCTCTCTGATGGAGCTGTGAGGACTGAGGTTTCTCTTCATTTTCTTCAGTCTTCATGCTGACAGAACTGAGGGTGAACTTGGCGATATCAGTTTCTTCCTGCTCCTCTTTTATACCTGGAAGCTCCAGCTCTTCCAGCTCCTCTTTAGCGTCTGTTGGCTCTAGTTCCTCCTGCTTCACCACCCTCTGTATCTCTATCTCAGAAAATTTGCAATGTTTCTCAGAGACTAAAGCAGATGGAGCATCTTCTGAATCATTCTTGTGTTCAACTTTAGTCTTGTCGCTGGGGCAGCTCAATGGTTTCTTCTTCATGTTATATTCTCTGTCACTCACACCTCTTTCATTTTTTTTCCTGTTATAAGTAAAACCTGACCAGTGTTTCCTGGGCTTTCTCCAAAAGTCGCTGTCATTGTCGTCAGGTTCGACAGATGCTTTAGATTTTTTATATGTGCCTCGTTTGAACAGTCTATCTATAGCTGATGACTTTGCGGGACATTTGTGCTTTCTGAGCTGAAAGTTCCAACAGAATCTTTTCCCACAGTCGATACAGCTAAACGGTTTCACCTTTGAGTGCACAGCCATGTGTTGAGTCAACATGGCTTTCCGTGTGAACTTCTTGGAGCAGCTGGAGCAGCTGTATGGCTTCTCTCCAGTGTGGCTCCTCATGTGCAGCTTCATCTGTGAATGAAACTGCCGCTGCAGGCCACAAACTGAGCAGCTCAACATCTTCTTCTTCTCCTGGTGAATCCTCCGGTGCGCTGTCAGCAGTGATCCATCTGAAAACTTCTCGCCACACTTTGAGCAGCTCAACGTTTTTTTCTGTTTATTATGGAGGCGCTGAGGCGACTCTCGAACGCACTTGTGGATTTTGACCTGCGATGGCCACCTAAACGTTCTGTTACAGACACTGCAGCTGAACGGTTTCACCCCCGTGTGGATTAATGCGTGATATTTCAAATGTCCCTTCTTTCGGAATTTTTTACGGCAAACTGAGCAGCTGAAGGATTTCTCTCCTGAGTGGATTTTCAGGTGGTAGCTCAGACCAGTCATCTTGGAGAAGCGTTTACCACACAGTGAGCAGCAGAAGCGGTTTCCATTTTGAGTTTCTGATTCATGTCTGTCCTTCGACTGATTCCGGCGGCCGTCAGTCTCAGCTTCTGAACCTGATTTTTCCATTTTCTCCTTTTCATTGTTCACCAGCAGCTGCTGCACATCTGAAACACAAACACCACACTGAGTTTATTGTCATAGTGAACTTTCAGTTGTCACACATGTGAGTTTACAACCAGATTTACTGATAATTATTGGTGTACTACATTTTAAATATTGATTAATCAATTTCAGTATTTTTTTTCCTAAATTCTGTATTTGCAGCAGCTCAAATGTGAATATTTTCTGGTTTCACATCTTTCTGTGTTCCTGGTGAACTTTTTCACTCTGTCGGTGTCAGAATTTTTTTATATATTGTACAGCGTTGGATTAATTAACTGTGCATGCAGATGGACTGTTGTATTTGTTTTACTGATGGAGTAAAACAACTTGATATTTGCAAAATACTTCAAAACACTGAAAATATATTAATTTTGTTGAGGTTTCTGAATTTCTGGTATAAACCAATCACAGGTTGATGGTTTTAATTGTATATTTTTTGTTGAATTTTACCTGTTAGTGCTTTTATTCATATAATTTTCGCTTTTCTATTTTGTTGCTCAGTTAGTCTTTTATTTATATATATATATATATATATATATATATATATATATATACATACACTTTTTTTTACATGTTTCTCATCTTTTGTCTTTTCCTGTTGTTTGTTAATCTGCTGGATTTTTTCTATGAACTTTGTGTACATTTTATTGATCTTATCTGTACTGTTGTGATTAATTTTATTTTATTTTGCTGTATTTTGTATTTAATTGCCTAATTTTTCCCATGTCTGTGTGTGATGAGCTGCAGCAGAATAAAAGCTGCCTGCTTTACTTATTGAGTTTAATGTCCATAATTATTCAATATTTAATTCGGTCAGGTAAACATCTATTTTATTCAATCTTCTTGGGTTTAAATTATAAATATCTACAACTCAGACGTTTTACTTAACATACGAATGTAGAGAAAATAAATGGGACAAATATGAGATGGTCAGAAGTGAACTTTAAAACAGCAGAAACTCCAACCCCCATGAGCCTTTGCTGCTTCATGTTAGCGGCCGATGCTAGGCTCCGTTAGCCTGCAGCAGCTACCGGGGACTGACCTGCCCGGTACAGCCGGACTTCAGGCTTCAGCACGGCATCCAGCAGCCTCCTCTGGCGGCAGATCTCCCGCTCTGACCGCTCCACTCGGTCCTCGTAGTCCGCCACGGTCGCCTCCAACAGACCGACGATCTCCTCCGCAGCCGCCGTTAGCCGCTCGGTGAGCAGCGCTCTCAGCGCCGGGAGCTCCGCCGCTTCTTGTCCTTTTTCCAGCTGCAGCAGAAAGCCTTCAGCGGCGGCGCTGATCCGCTCATGGACCGACACCCGCAGCAGCTGCACGGCGCACATTCTGCGGCTTCACCGCAGTCGGAGCCTCCAGGACAAAGAGAGCCAGCGGGGAGGTAAACACTCCGAGTTCCGCGTCGACGACGAGAGAGAAGCGGAGAAGAGAGCGGAGCGGAGAGAGACAGCGAACCCTGCTGGAGGGAGGCAACAGCACAGCGGCAGGACAGGTGAGTCTGAGGACAAGTGGGTCTGAAGACAGGTGGGTGTGAATTGCAGATTACACACAATGGACCCACCCATCCATCCATTCTCTGTACACCGCTTTATCCTCACTCGGGTCGCGGGGGTGCTGGCGCCTATCCCAGCTGACTCGGGCGAAGGCAGGGGACACCCTGGACAGGTCGCCAGTCTGTCACAGAGCTACATATACAGACAATCACTCTCACATTCACACCTATGGGCAATTTAGAATAACCAATTAACCTCAGCATGTTTTTGGACTGTGGGAGGAAGCTAGCCTAGCCGCGCTAGACAACCCACGGCAACGAATTTAATTCTCTGCCAGGGTTGGTCTAGTTATCCTCGGTAAGCCTCAAGGTTGGATGCTCCTAAAACTGGCCGACGAATCACCATGAAGTGTAGAGTCAGAAGGCGGGCGTAACTAAGTGACAACAGAGGCGTGACGATTCTGACAGAAACAACCGGAAACAACTAGCCTAGCCGTGCTAGACAACCCACGGCAACGAATTTAATTCTCTGCCAGGGTCGACAACAGTCGTTGAGCTCCATTAGCACCGACTCTGAATAATCTTTCTGTTAACATGTCTGTAATATACTTGAGCTTCACCCATTGACTGTATAAATAAGGCTTCACCGAACTCCCGCATCCTCTGATTTCCGGCGCTCTAGGAACTACGTCAGCCTATTCGTTGCGCTGATTGGTTGTATACCTACCCAATTGCTGCAGAGTGATTTGAAAGACAACCTTTTAGCCCGCCTCCCTCCCTGTCGAGAGTTCCTAGACCTTTGCGTCTTCAGACCTGGGTCTAGCGCGGCTCGGCTAGGAAGAAGCTGGAGAACCCAGAGAAAACCACAATGGACCCTCTAGGTCTAAATGAAAGAATTAAAAAATACATTTCCCAGAAGCCACCGCTCTGACCACAAAAAAAAATCCCTCCAGACTGTGATTTTTTTTGTTTGTACCATTTCTTGTCCGCATGATTTACCAACATAATTTACAGCATTATTTAAGCTTTACCTTTGGTTTTTTAACTGATCTTATTAATTGTAGTTGCATATTTTTTTCTGCTATGTATATTTGCACTTAATTTCATCACAACATTCTGCACCTAAATTTTAGAAAAATATCTTTGCTAAGGTCAAGAAATGTATTTTACATATTAATTGTCACACCTAAGAAAGCAACTTATTCATGTTGGATTAGGGTTAGGCCTTGATATCGGCCTGTTTCTCTACCTTTCTACTGAAAAAAAACTACCAATATTTCAGATGCAGTCTATTTTTAATTTATTAATTAAATTGCATTGACATTACTCTTAAAATTCCCATAATCATTTTATTGTTTCCATCACATTGTATACTTTTAAATCCTTTTTTTGTTATTATTTTACTATATACTCTGCCTTCCAACTCTAACCCTGAATACTTCACTACTGCAGCCCTTACAGTGATCAGTAAAATAATCAGCCTTCAACATAAAACACATCAGCAAAAACAGGATTGATTTGTGCACCACACTGCTAAACGCTGTCATCAATTTTTAAATGAAATATGTTCTTTATAGTCAGACTCACCATCAGAATAATGTGTATTTCTCACCTTCAAACACAGAATCACTTTTGTTAGATGGAAAACTTAAAGTGACGATTTAGAGTCCGTTTGATCAGTTCTTCAAACAACTTTGTTTAATGTAACATATTCACACACTTTCTGGTTGTTTCAAGACAGTTTAGACAGAAAAGCTGCAACAATCAGTCAATCAGATGGATCAGTCACACAGCAAATTGTTCAAAACTATGTGGTTTCTCTCCTGTACGTCTGATTGTGTGATGATTCTCTGACACACTGATGGTATTTCAGCTCCGTGTACCAGGCAAAGCTTCGGTTGCACACGCTACAGCTGTAATGTTTGGCATGTTCAGACATGTGTGACTGCATGCTGGCTTTGTGAGCATATTTTTTCCCACAAATGGGGCAGACAAAGGGTTTCTCTCCAGTGTGAGTCCTCATGTGGATCTTCAGGTGCGACTTGTAAAGGCATGTCTGACCACAGACAGAGCAAAAGAATGGCCTCTCCTCTGTGTGCAGCTTCATGTGAGTCTTCATGTGGAAAACGTAACGAAATGTTTTACTGCACTTGGTACAGCTGTATGGCTTCTTCTTGGCATCATCTCTCACCGCACTGTCAGAAACTCCATTGCGTTTCAGAGAGTTTGAACCCAGCTGAGAATTCCTGTCGTCCTTCCAGAAGTCACTGTCAATGCTGTCGTCGCTCTCCGGCTGGAGATTCGTCTCTTCAGATGAGCTATACAAGTTTCTACCAGAATTATTTCCTGACTGACGCTGCTTGGCGTCTTTCCAGAAATCACTGTCAACACTGTCGTCACTTTTAAAATGCACTCCTCCTAAATTTGAGTCTAGATCTGGGTCTGGTTCTGGTTGTCCCACAGAGTTGCCCTGATGGAGGTGTGAGGACTGAGGTTTCTCTTCAGCTTCTTCAATCTTCATGGGGACAGAACTGAAGGTGAACTTGGTGATATCAGTGTCCTCCTGCTCCTCTTTAATGTCTTTGGGCACCAGTTCTTCCTGCTCCTCTTTAATATCGGTGGGCACCGGTTCATCCTGCTCCTCTTTAATATCTGTGGGCACCGGTTCTTCCTGCTCCTCTTTAATATCTGTGGGCACCGGTTCTTCCTGCTCCTCTTTAATATCTGTGGGCACCGGTTCTTCCTGCTCCTCTTTAACATCTGTGGGCATCAGTTCTTCCTGCTCCTCTTCCCTCGGTATCTCTGTATGGAACTCTGTGTGTTGACTCAGATCTTGTCCACATACAAGCTGTTGTATGAAAGTCTTTCTGTAAAGTGTTGCATTGCTTTCAGGGACTTTGCGATGTTTCTCAAAAGTAAACTGAGCGCTTCTGTTTTCTTTCCAACAGTCGCTGTCATCAGTGTCAGCATCAGAAGAATCTGCAGCCTTGTTTTCAGTGTCCTCTTGTAAAAGTGGATTTTGCTCTGGTTCTCTACAGTTCTCTCCATCAGCCTCCATGTGTTCAGCCGAGCCACTGTGATGAAGCTGTGATGAACGATGAACACACCAATGGTGACTGAGTTTCTTTGGGCAAGTGAATTTCCTGCAACAAATTCTGCAATGGTACAGTTTCTTTTTCACATGATTTTCCATGTGTTTGGTCAGATGTCTTCTCCATGCAAAGTCTTTTCCACAAATTGAACAGATAAACTGTGTTTGTCTTGTGTGGCTTCTCATATGTTGAACTAGAGAGTCTCTGTCACTAAAACCAGCGTTACACACCGAACATCTTGGGTGACGTCTGAAGTAACAATTGAACTTTTTCTCAGTTTGATGATGCTGTGAGGATTCACCAACGCACTCATGACTGCTGAGCTCCAAGTTCTCACTGAAAGTTTTCTTACAGATGAAGCAGCCGAGTGGTTTCTCTCCTGTATGGATCGCTATGTGCTGTGCCAGATATCCTCCATTAGAAAATCCTTTCCCACAGAATGAGCAGCTGAATGGTTTCTCTGCAGTTGAGTGTCTCAGGTGTGTCTGCTGAGTGTTTCTGTCTTCAAGTGCTTTTTGACTCTCAGAGTATAACAGTTTTGTGTCAGAAAAATTCCACAAGTTTTCATGTTTCTGACCGTTTGACTGCAGATGTTTGTTCTGACTGAAAACATCTCCATTCTCATGTTTGGGTTCAGTTTTAACACCAGTACAATCCAGTATTTTCTTTTCGATGTTAGGTTCTCTATCACTTTCAGAGACTTTTTTATTTCTCTGGTATGTGAAACCTAACTGATGTTTCCTGGTCTTTATCCAAAATGTACTGTCACCGTCAGCAATTTGAGTCTCTGCCCCAGTCTTTTTATCTGTCCGTAGTTTTTCTGGATCCAGGTTCCAGACTGCTGAAGATCCACTGTACTGCCAGAACCTGGTACAACACTTGTGCCTTTTGATCTGAAAATGCCAGGAAAATCTTTTCCCACAGTCAGTGCAGCTGAATGGTTTCTCCTTTGCGTGTACCAACATGTGCTGCTTTGTGATTCCAACTTGAGAGAACTTTTTCCCACATATAGTGCAGCTGTAGGGTTTCTCCCCAGTGTGTTTTCTCATGTGAACCTGCAGTTGAGATCTGAAGCGAGCTTGCATGCCACACACCGAGCAGCTCAGCAGTTTCTTCTCTTGATGGACCTTCTTGTGGGCTGCCAGCAGCAATCTGTCAGGAAATGTTTCAGCACATTTGGAGCAACTCAGTGATTTCTTGGGTTGTTTCTGGCACCGCTCAGATAACTTGCACTTGTGAGCTTTGACCTGCGCCGGCCACCGAAAAGTTCTGCTGCAAACGCTGCAGCTGTACGGCCTCTCTCCCGAGTGCACAATCATGTGATACTTTAAGTTTCCTTTCTGCATGAATCTTTTATTACAAACTGAGCAGCTGAATGGTTTCTCTCCTATGTGAGTTTTTAAATGGTATTTCAGACTTTGTCTTTGAGTAAAGGTTTTACTACACAGAGAGCAGCTGAACTCTTCTCCTAATGTATTTATTCTCTTGTGTAAATCTGAAGGGTCCCAGTCTTTGTCGCTGTCGTCTCTCTCAAGTTCAGGAAAGTCTGAATCTGATCCTCTGCGGTCCTCTCCGTCACGCTCTGTTGGTCTCGGAACTGTGCCTGGTTCCATCTGCTCCTCTTTCACGTGTGGCTCCTCCTGGTCCTGCTGGTTTTGCTGGTCGCGGTGGTCTTCTCGCTCAGTAAAAACATCTCCTTTATTCACCAACAGCTGCTGGATGTCTATGGGAAACAGTAAAGAACAGAAACTCTTATTTGTCACACTTTTCTAGATATTTTTTCATCATTTTGACCATTTTGAGTGAATGTAATAAATAAATATATTACATCAAAAAAGCTTAACTTCTTCATGTGATAAAAGTTATTTCATGATTGTAGTGCGACACAGTTCTGGCAGAAGAGCTGCTTTTAAAACAAAAGTTAACATGGACATGATCGATAATTTACAGCTCAAAGTAGCTAAAAAAAACTCATTTTCTCCATATTGTGCTATTGTTCTCTGACTTTGGTAGCAACTACGAATTTTCTGTAAATACAGAGCAAACCTAAAAAAAATCCTGTGTTATCCTGTATAAAAGTGAAATAACCAGATGTATTTCTGGAAAATTCTTTCTTTACCACGTGAATCTTTGTTTTCTATTTCATCTTGAGCTGCTTTTTACAATCATATACTGCTGACAATAACTTGAATGTAAATGAAACAATTATTTTTCTTATTTGCAAGAAAATATAAAATTCAGAGTGATCCACTAATTATTTATTATACATAAAATAATATCTGGTACAATGATATTACATTATAATAGTCACCAGCTTTATTGTAAATTAAATATTTTGGATTTCAACTTTTATTTCATCAACTGACAGATGTTGGTAAAAAAAAAAAAATTTTTTTGAACATCATCTGCTGCATGTTAACATCATTAAATATAATATATAAAGTGGATTCATAATGAACTATTTTTAAAATATATAGTCATTAAGTCTTAACTACGTAACTGATCACTCTATAATTTATTGATGAACATTGTCATTAATAAACCAGATCAAACTCAAAATCTGATTTAAATAATTAAAAAGAAAGAAAAACGTATCAGTGCGCTTTTACTGTGACCAAATAATTGATAGATCAAGTAACTGCCGTAAGCAAAGTCTGACAGTCTGGAAGTTCAGAGGACAAGAGCTAGCTGTTAGCCACTTGCTGTTAGCCGCTAACTATTAACTGTGCGTTTATCCTGAGCTTAACACTGAATGTGTAACATGTTTCCCCAGCAGAACAAGCCGACCTGTCCTCCGCAGCTCATCGGGCTTTGAAGCCAGATTCAGGAGTCCTGTTCGCCGGTCGATCAGCTGCTCATACCCCGGTATGGATCTCTCCAAACGGACGATCAGCTGTCTGCGAGTGGAAGTCAGCAGCGGCTGTTTGTCGGGACCTTTGAGCCGCTGGGATTTGGACATTTTCTAAAGATCGAGGCTGTTAAATTACTAAAACAGAACCAGAACCAGATAAAACTGCAGGTCTCCTCCTGATTTCAGCTGCTCAGACATGCAACCGGAACTCCTCTTCTTCTTCTTCTTCTGTTGGTGGAGTGTTACCGCCTCCTGCTGGGTGACGTTTCGACTGTTTAAAATATAATGTGGATGAAACTCGTCTTTAGTAGAATATTAATAATATCAGATTAGACTTCCATCTCACATATCTGGAATGAGCAATATATGGAACACTTCATATCTGGAATAAATAAAATGTAGAACAACCAGCAGTTGGCGGTAAAACACAAGAAGAAGAAGAAGCAGAAAAAGCATAAGCATTTCCGTGTCAGCGGGGTCAGACTGAAACCTGTAGCTCGAACCAGAGAATCGACCATCTCTTCTGGTCTGTGTTCACCGAACAGAGATGGATCGGTACCGGGAGGTCCCGAACGGAGTTCTGGAGCCCGACACGAAGCTACGAGGAGAAGGTTGATTCTTTTCACTGTCAGAAACGTTTATTCTGCTACCAGCTAACAACAGCTAACGGTCTGCTAACAGCTAATAACAGCTAACGGTCTGGTAACGGCTAACAACAGCTAGCTGCTAACAACAGCTAGCTGCTAACAACAGCTAACGGTCTGTTGAGCAGCAGGTTTCTGAGAATAAATGTGTTACAAACAGCTGGAAAAAACAGTTAAAGCAGCTGCTTCCAACCTGAACAGACATGTTGGTAAAGATGATTGTGAGTTTTTAACATTTTTGTAAAATAATCAAAGAAATGTTTCTTTCTGAGTCTGTGTCCTACTGACAGAAGACATTTCTGAGTTCTCTCTCCTTCTTCATGGTTGTTCTGTTTCTGCTGGTGCAGGACTTCAGATCGCAGTGGAAAATGAGCCACAGTGACGAAAAATATAATGGGAGCAAAAAAAGTGCTTGAGCTTGAGAGTTAAACTGGCAGAAATGATGTTGCTCCAGTGTGAGTGTTGCACTCTGATAGTTCTTTGTGGTAACTTAAACTGAAGTTCATATTTACGTTAACAGGTTTCTGTTTCCGTCTCAGTTCTACCCTCAGATGTCCGAAAAGTGATTGTTGGTGAGGAGGGGGAGCAGCAGCAGCAGCAGCAGCAGCAGTGGAGCCCCAGTCAGCACATTAAAGAGGAGCAGGAGGAACTGTGGAGCAGTCAGGAGGTAGAGATCACCAAGCTCACCTTCAGTGCTTTCTCTGTGAAGACTGAGGGTGTTGAAGAGCTTCATCATGGCCAAGGTGAACAGATGAAAGCTGAAGCAGATGGAGAGGAACCAAACAGAGACTCAGATCTACATACAGAAGACAAGGATTCAGATTCCTCAGACACTGAAGTCAGTGACGGTGAGTGGGAGCAGAGGAGAGAATCTCCATCAGATTTATGCTCCCTGAAAAACAATGAATGCACTGTTATCGATATTAACTGCAATGTGGTGCGATCATTCAGCTGCTCCGAGTGTGGTCAGAGGTTTGGCCGCAAGCCACATCTCAAAGCACACATGAGGATTCACACTGGAGAGAAACCATTCAGCTGCTCGTTTTGTGGTAAAAGATTTTCTCAGAAGGGAAACTCCATCAGTCACATGAGACTTCACACAGGAGAGAAACCATTCAGCTGCTCCGTCTGTCAGAAGAGCTTCAGATACAGTGGTGACGTCAGCAGACATATGAAGATCCACACAAGGAAGAAGAAGGTGACCAGCATGATCAGAGACACCAACACCAGTAGCATTGTCATTGCATCAAAACCAAGCAAAAGTACAGGTCAGGAAAGATGTACAGAACCAGAACCCGATGGTGAACCTGAGACTGCAGCCAGTAATGGCTGCTGGAAGGAAACCAAAGAGCCTCAGACAGATTTAATCTCTCATCAGACTGATGAAGTCTCTGTCAGCGATGAAAGGAATAATACTGACAGAGAGTCTTTCAGCTGCTCAGAATGTGACAGAACTTTCTGCCGCAGAGACCATCTGATGTGCCATGTGAGGACGCATACTGGAGAGAAACCGTTCAGCTGCTCTGTCTGTCAGAAGAACTTCAGATTCAGTGGCGACGTCAGCAGACACATGAAGGTCCACACGGGGAAGAAGAAGGTGATCAGAGACACCAACACCAGTAGCATTGTCATTGCATCAAAACCAAGCAAAAGTACAGGTCAGGAAAGATGTATAGAACCAGAACCCGATGGTGAATCTGAGACTGCAGCCAGTAATGGCTGTTGGAAGGAAACCAAAGAGCCTCAGACAGATTTAATCTCTCATCAGACTGATGAAGTCTCTGTCAGCGATGGAAGGAATAATACTGACAGAGAGTCTTTCAGCTGCTCAGAATGTGGCAGAACTTTCTGCCGCAGAGACCATCTGATGAGCCATGTAAGGACACATACTGGAGAGAAACCGTTCAGCTGCTCCGTTTGTAACAAGCGCTTCAGCTGCAGTGGAAACATTCTGGCTCACATGAGGATCCACACTGGTGAGAAACCGTTTGAATGCTCATTCTGTGGCAAAAGTTTCAGCCAGAAAGGAACTCTGCAGCTACATGAAAGAATTCACACGGGGGAGAAACCATTCAGCTGCCCTTTCTGTGAGAAGAGATTTGCACATAAACGGAGAATGACACTGCACATGTCTGTCCACACCGAGGAAAAACGCTTCAGCTGCAGCGCCTGCAACAAACGATTCACCTGGTACACACAGCTGAAGACCCACAGGTGTGTCGGCGAGTCATCACAACCTCGCCAGAGTCAATCAGAGAAGAAGACTTCTCCAAAAGAATCCTTCAGCTGTTCTGACTGCGGGAAAAAATTCAGTTTGAAGGGCAACCTTAAGACACACATGAGAATTCATACAGGGGAAAAACCGTTCAGCTGCTCTGTTTGTGGGAAAGGTTTTAAACAAAATGTTCATCTGACAGAACACATGACTATTCACACAGGGGAGAAACTCTACAAATGCAGCATCTGTGGGAAGGGATTCAATAAGAAACTGCTCTTGAAAAGCCACATGTGTGTTTAACCTTTATTGCGGTCCATGGATTTGTATTTATGAACAGTGGGGCTGCAGGGTGGCGCTGAATTCACGGTTCGGTCGAGAAAACAAGAAAATTCTAGATATTTATGTTTTCATCATTTATTTTAAAAGTTCCAAACATTTGCAGAGCCATAAATGTTCCTGTGTCAGTGGAACTGCTGCATCCTGTCAGTACAAACATTGTTTATAGTGAAACATCCAATTTATACAGCTAAAGAGTCAAACAGTGCTCAGAGTTTTCCTGCATGATTATCTCATTGTTGCATCATGTTTAGAAAGATAATCTAAATATACATCCAGTTAAAGTGACAAAAATCTCTCTGCTGGTTGTGTGTCTAACTCCTCATATAGCCCAACTGCAGACAAACTCGACTGTGTTTCAGATAAAACGGTCACATAATGTTGTTTTGACAACAGTGGATGCTGAATGGCGATAAAATTTTACAGTGAAGTTGTGATTCTGTGGCTGTTGAATGGTGTGACATCATGTTTCTAACCTGAAGAAGAAGACTCAGCAGGGTTATTCCTTATAAGATCAGTCAGTCCTTCCTCCTGACCTCCTTAGAATCAGCAGCTTCTTTATCTACAATAGCTTTAGTATTTTCAGTGAACCCATGTAAAGTTTTACCTTCATACTATTAAATACATGGAGGTGGGTCCAAAGTTTTTCCCCCTTTTAGCTTACTTCTCCCAGCACTCTTGCAGCAGATCAGTTTTACACCCAAGTGTCAAAATCTTACGACAGCATCCAATACAGTCAGATCTTAACTTTGGTGAATGTATCTTGTGTCTGTGAAATGCAGAAACAACTTCATTGTAGATGTGTTTTCTAGAACAGTTTAATCTCATTGATAAACCAGTTTTCAGCACTCTCAGCTTGTTTCTGGATCTTTCAGATTTTCCTCTGATAGTACTCAGTTCTGGTTCTGTTAGTTTGTTCTGTTTTCATCCTCAGACTCTGAATAGCTCCGATGATGTGTAATCTTAGTATCAACACTTGACTTTTTCGTGAAGCAGAAAATGATGCTGCAGGAATTATTAGGGTGTGACTTTCTCCAAGAAATATAATTTCAGATTTTACTTTTGCAAGTGTTAAAATACATCTGTAATAGAAAACATGTATTTCACAGAATGAATCATGTTTAGAAGATGATCCTTTCATTGTCTATAATTGTCCTGATCAACCACCTATCACACATGCTGATATGAGCCTTGAAAGTTTACCCAGAATTCTCTTTTTAAAAAAAGTTTTCTCTGGTAAATTATCAGAAAACAGAAACACATCCAGGTACCAGTGGTTGTTTCTGTGACATCCCATAATACTGATGATAGAAGTTAGTTATAGAGAAAATAAACCGAAATCAGATTTAGTGTTTAGGCTGTGACACCTGGATGGATGTAAAACTGATCTGGTGTCAGTTTTTTTTTTAACAGAACTCAGATGTGTTTTTCCTCCTAAATGTCGTGTGTATCTTCTGGACGGATGAAGATTTGAGGCTCAGAAATGATGGAAAAAGTCCATTAAAAGTGATAAATCTGGACCCATCTCTCTGTGGGTCTGGAAATATTCATAGTATGAAGGTAGAACTTTGACCACTGAATAAAGTTACTGGAGATGAAGAACCAGATGATTCTGAGGATGTCAAGGGGAGGTTTTTCAGATTTGCTTCATGATTCTCCTTCATTCTGTTTGATAAAGCCTGACTCACACTGATGGTGTCCTTTTATTAAAATAAAGATCTGTTTATCAGTGTTTCTGTCTTTCAGTTTCTTTCTTCTGTTTGTGGTTTTTCAAAGCTACAAATAAAGTTGATGCTACTAATCTAATTCTTCATTCTCCTCTCCCAGCATCATCGTCATCACAACACTGCATCTGTTCTGGTTTTGTTCTCATGTTCCTTCAGCCAGCGAAAGCCACTGTTCATTTATGTCTGTACATTGCCTAAAACTGTGATTTTATTTATCCTGATACATAAAATCCATCAACATGTTTGTATGTTAAAACCTCAGACAGATAATGTGCTGTACAGGCACCAGGTGATAATACTCAAATGTTTTTATTTAAAGGAACTTTAAGCATCAACAGTAAAGTGAAGGTTTATGGAGGCAGACAGAAGCTGGATTTGCCAAGACTGAAATCTGGAAATCTTTATTAGAGTGAAGCTGCTGATTCTGGGTTTTATTTAATGAAGAGAAGTCAATTTTTTACATTGTGGAAAATGAAAAGTTTTCTTGGTGTCTGTGAACAGAAAAAAATATGAGGCCCTGGATACGCTGAGTTTACATTTTGTTATTTGCAGTGAGTTTACAGTGAGAAATTTGTGCCACCAGAAATTCACGAGCTAAAATCTGGTGGACTTAAGGATTATTACAGTTCCTTCGGTAAATTTTCATTTCATTTTTGTATGCTAATCCATTGTTAGGTAGCTAAATAGCTATGACAAGCAAGATATTGGTCATTTTTTGATGATAATGAGCATCTGAATGAACTTAATCTGTCTAAAGAAACTGTTCTGATGTGCTCAGACTGGAATTTACAAAACAGTTCTTCCAACCAGATATTAATTTTGCATCACTGACAGGGGGGTTTTAAGAAGAGATGTAAAATTACTGAAACTGTTCTGATGAGAAACAGTGAAAGTATTTTTAAAGTTACTGTAATCTGATAACTGGGCTTGAGACTGTCAGAACAAAAGGCTTGATTTTCCCTAATTACTGAAATGCAGCAAATGCTTCATTTTTGCAGAATTTTAAAATGTAGAAAGCAGGTCACATCATTTCATGAAGGGTTTGGAAACAGACTGGTCTGACCAATGTTCTGTATTTTTTGAGAAAAATGGGTATAAAGTTTTGTGTTTTAAAGAATGGTCTAACATTGGAAGCACCACTAAGACTATATATGGATTGTGGGTTAGACCACTCAAATCTACACCATAAAAAATGAAAAAAAAAAAAATATAAAACTCAGTTTGGATCTTTTGCGGGTTAGACCACTCTGCTTCTAACTCCCTCCCCGAACCTGCATTATTAGCGGTTTTCTATGACTTTAGCTATGCAGTTAGCTTCCTCTATGACTTAGACACATTGTTGGCTTCTTCACTGACTTGTGTAATTAGACCACTTTGCCACTGAAATCTAGACCATGAATTATTACAGAAATGATATAAAACTCAGCTTGGATTTATACGTGGGTTTGACCACTCTGCTTCTCACCCCTTTTTATGGGGGCTACAAAAAATGTGTATTTCTTAATTTGATTCCGTCCATGACTTTTTGAGTTATGCTGTTAACAGACAGACACACACACACACAGACGGACAGACAAACAAACTCCAGTGATTACATAACCTCCTGGCGGAGGTAACAAAAGTATTGTGGTTGCAAATGTTACCATTTCCTCCTCAGTGACTCTCCCCGCCTGACGTGAAGTTTAACTTACCTTGTTCCAATGACAAAACAATTTACAGCCAATTATGTTAACAGACAATGCTTGATTGTTTCAGTGTCACTGTATTCAGGACTGATGTGCGTTAAATTGTCAGTGTTCAAAGGTGTGACTTCAAAACGAGTTCAAATGTTTTATGTTAAAAAAATGAAAAGGAGAAACACAAAAACCACCTACGTAATCTTAAACATGTGGAACCCAAACACTAAAAACAAACTACATGTCTGTTAAAAACAATGTTTAATATGATTTTAAGGGCACAAGCAAGTGAAATATTTCTCAGACGTGATGGCACATTCCAGCTAAGGTGTAATAAACACATATTGATCAGAGCACTGGAGTCAGTTATGTTCTTTTATCAGCCCGAGTCATATTTACAGATGACGGTCACAAACACAAGCGTTTATTAGCAGATTATTCAACAGTTTCCTGCTTGAAAGCTTGAGACAGCAGCAGAGAAAGATGCATTTGAACACCAAACAGTTTCTGGGCATTCTTTTGCTCCTTTGTCTTTTTTTCCCGCACTGCGGCTCATATTCTCACTGCAACACAAAGTCCTCTATGGAAACAGAACAACCGTGGAGAAGCAGAGAGAACTCAGAAATGTCTTCTGGCAACATGGCACAGAATCAAGGCATATAAAAACCAAAGAAAAGAGAAAAAAAAGTTAAGTTGTTTTGACTACTTATTTTACAAAAAATGAAAAAAAAAATCTGCAATCAACATTTCAAAGTGTCACAGTTGTTACCAACACTGGAAAAAAACTGAGCCTCCACGCACTATAGATATTAAACTGGATTTTTAATTAATCTCTGCTCTGTGGAAACACTGCCTGCAGTTCACCTGAAAACTCTCAGAATTTTCACTGTTGGTCACAGCTGAGTCACTCAGAGAATCAGCTGTGAGTATTTTGTTTTGTACAGAATCTGATTCGAGCAAACAGTTTAGATAAGTTAATTTGGATAACTGTATAATGAGACATGAAGAGTAAAGTGACTGATGTTAAGATCAGTTATGGTTAAATTTTCTGATGAAACCAAACTTCATCAATGATTTGTTTAGGGACCATCAGTAAGTTGACATTTTTTTGACAGTTTCTTGGTGTCACTTGAGAGATCATTTGAAGATATCATGCATTTCACACCAGCCAGAAGGTTCTAGAATTGTGAGAGTTAAAGGAAATATGAGCTCCAGAGTTTCTGAGACCGTTAAATAAATTCCTGAATCATTTTTTCCCTCTGTGCACTTCCAGGTGTTTGGTCAGACCTCCCCTTTGAGCATAACTCTTACCACAGATAGAGCAGCCAAATGGTTTCTCTCCTGTGTGAATCCTCATGTGTACCTTCAGATTTCCACGCTCTACAAAACCTTTGCCACACACTGAGCAGCTGAAAGGTTTCTCTCCTGTGTGAATTTTCATGTGCTTCTGTAAACATCTGTTCCATGAGAAACACTTCTTGCAAACCGAACACCTGAATGGCCGTTCTCCTGTGTGACACCTCATGTGGGCCTTCAGCTGCCCCTGAAAACCAAACCTCTTCCCACACTCAGAGCAGCTGAACGACTTCTGGCAGATGTTCCATCCTACATTGTTGACAGCGACTCCAGGTTCAGAACAGTGTGATGTCCAGTCAGCAGTACCTGGTTGCACATGTGGCTCTGGTTCCAGTCCTCCGACAGGGTGTGTGTTCTGCTCGGTGTGGCTGTGATGAAGCTGTGAGGACTGAGGAACACACTCATGGCTGTTGAGTTGATAAAGCCATGTGAACCGTCTGTCACAGACGCTGCAGCTGAACATTGGGTCTCCTCTGTGGACCACCATGTGCTGCTGCAGATTCCCCCTTTGAGCGTATCTCTTCCCACAGACAGAGCAGCCAAATGGTTTCTCTCCTGTGTGAATCCTCATGTGTACCTTCAGGTTTCCACTTTCTACAAAACTTTTACCGCACACTGAGCAGCTGAAAGGTTTCTCCCCAGTGTGGATTCTCATGTGTTTCTGCAAACGTCCGCTCCATGAGAAACACTTCTTACAAACCGAACACCTGAATGGCCGTTCACCTGTGTGACACCTCATGTGGGCCTCCAGCTGCCCCTTAAAGCCAAATCTTTTCCCACACTCAGAGCAAGTGAAAGACTTCTGACAGATGTTCCATCCCACACTGTTGACAGCAACTCCAGGTTCAGAACAGTGTGGTGTCCGCTCAGCAGTACCTGGCTGCACGTGTTCTAGTCCTCGTTCTGGTCCTCCCACAGAATGTCTGTAATAAAGCTGTGAGGACTGTGGTTTCTCCTCATCGTCCTCAGTTTTCACAGAAACAGGACTGAAGGTGAATTTGGTGATTTCTGCCTCCTGCAGGCCTTGAAGCTGCTCTGACTCCTGACTGCTCCACAGTTCCTCCTGCTCCTCTTTGATGTAAGGAAGCTCAAGGTCCTCATGGTCCTGCTGCAACTCCTGGAAGTCCTGGTCCTGCTGGTCTTGCTGGAAGTCCTGGTCCTGCTGGTCTTGCTGGAAGTCCTGGTCCTGCTGGTCTTGCTGGTCCCCCCAGGACTCCTGAACCAGCTGGTTCTCTTGGACCTTCTGCTCCGTCTGGTGCCGCTGGTCTTCTTTCCTCACCGATAGCTGCTGAGCATCTGCAGGACATGGACAAATGGAAAATCACCACTTTATGATGAAACTTGAACACAGTGACAATCTCTTGTAAGAACTAGGGGTGTAACATGCATGTATTTGTGTCAAAGATTTTGCTACAAGACTCTTGGTTCAGTAAGCATAGATTCTAAACTAATACAGCAGCTACACAAGTGGAACTTTTTTTTCAGAATCAATTTGAAAATCTGCATTTTCCCCTCACACTTGTGGTGAACACAGACAAACCAAAGCTAAACTAGCAATACAGTGTCTGAGAACACTACTTAGTGAACTACAATAACGACGGCCAGAGATGGTGGATTGGACCAAAGCTGTGTGCAGACACTGTTCAGCTGCAATCAGGTTGTACGTCAGACTTCTTTACTCCATTGAGATGGCATCATGGACCAAACTCTGACTTTTGTCTACCATTACACTTCAAGTAATAACTAGGGATTGCTATCTGAAGATCTCTAGGGAACTCTTCCCACATCTACTACATAAGGCAGGCGGGTAGGATAGGGAAGAGCACATGCAACAGCTACAAAACGTTTCGGTACTAGACCTTCATCAGGCAAATAGTTCATCGGGTAAATAGTGAACTATTTGCCTGATGAGGGTCTTTTTTGTATCTTATGTTCTCAACAGTACTACTACTCTTACCAATGTTACTTATCGATCTGGTACTTTAACAGTACTGTTATCTGTACTTTTTGACTTTTTTAAGAGATAAAAAATTAGGAACAGAACAAAGCATGCTTTTTTTTCTCCGAATTACTGTATATAAAATACCGCTGCTGAGCATCACATTGCAAAAACAATGTTTTGAACAAATTACCATTATATACTTTAATGTAATAATTGAAATGTACAATAAATACAATAAGAAAAGCACTTAGAGAGTACTCTGCCAAGGCTGCTCATTCCCCTATATTGCATTGTCAGAAATGCAGTATTTTTTTCCGCAGAAATTCCTCCATCTGTCTGTGATGAAGTTTATCTGAAAGTTTCTACAGTTTGATCGTCTTTCTATTGTCATATATGAACTAGTTGTTCCTGTTGTGGGAATAGCTGTTTTAAGCATCAAATGTAGTGAATTTTCATTATACTTTAGAACTCAGTCATCACCTGTACATGCAGATCGGTCCCGCCAGTGCAGCACCATGTTCTTACTCTAATTATGGGACCTTATTGATCCTATGGCATTTGAAAATTCTGCATCGGAGCTCGTTACTCATCACTACAAATAAAATCTACACTTTACAGAAGAAGTGAATGCATCTCCGTGTAATATCAAACACAAAATGATTCTAAACTGTATCCCCTCACAGTAGTCAGATTACTTCTAACAGTATTGTCTCTGTAAACTGCCATTATATATTTAACATGTTAAATACACACATTGTCTCAATGTATGAGTTGTGAAGCTGCTATAAATGGCTTTTTCAGGGTCATCAGATCCCTGCAGTTAAAGGAAAAGGTACAAGAACACTGAAACTATCAGGTTTGATAAACATTCACAGCTGAGACATACATAAAATGAAGACTGAACAAACTAATAGTCGGGCTTTGAAGCTGTAATACTCTCCTCACATCAAAAACCTAACCGCAGCAAGAGACAAAGAACAGCTGCTCTACATTTAAACATCCGCTGACGTGGCTTCACCACATCCATCCTGAAAATGTTCCTGTTTAGGAGACTGCTGGAACAAATTTATGTGTTTTTAGCCTTTAATTAGTACATCTTAGCCACAACCACTACAGGACCAGCTAGCAGGCTAACAGTCTGTTTACTTCAATAGCCGAAGCTAACAGTCTCACAAGCTGTTTAACAGCAACAGCTAACTGAGTGTTTACTTTAATAGTGAAAGCTAACAGGATGCTTACGTTAACAGCGGAAGCTAACGGGCTAACAGACTGTTTTCTATTCTATTCTTTAACACAACAGCTAACAGGCTGTTTATTTTAATAGTAGAAGCGAACAGGATGCTTACGCTAACATGCTAACAGACTGTTTTCTATTCTATTCTATTGTTTTCTATTCTTTGACACAGCGGCTACCAGGCTATTTACATTAATAGTAGAAGCTAACAGGCTGTTTATTTTAATAGTGAAAGCTAAGAGGATGCCACCGTTAATAGCGGAAGCTAACAGGCTACAGCCGGTTTACTTTAATGGCAGCAGCTAATAGGTTGTTTACTATTCTATTCTATGACACAGCAGCTAACAGGCTGTGTATGGAGAGTTAGCCGTCCTCAGCTCAGCACCAACCTGCCCTCCGCTGCTTTTTCTCCGCCGTTAGCAGCAGCAGGTCCCGGTGACGCCGCTCTGTCTCCTCGTACTCCCGGATGGTTCTCTCCAAGTGTCCCAGGACCTCGTCCACAGCAGCCGTGAGCCGCTGGCTGATAAAAACCTTCAGACTCTGCAGTCCCGACATTTTGGTTCTCAGTAAAACAGAACACGGAGGACTTTCACAGTCTTTGTTGATCGAGTCTTTATTCAGACAGTCGGTGTCCCCTTAAACAAAGCAGCTCCTCTTCTTCTTCCCTTTCTCCTCCTCTGCTTCTTCTGGTTTAATTGATGGCTTGTGAACCAGCTTTAAGTGCTGCCGCCTACTGGGCTGGGTGTTGAAACGGGAAGTTGGCAGTAAACTAAAACGTACTAAATCTGATCAGAACTGACTGTTTCCGGCTGCAGTCTGAACATCATCCATTTGGGTGTTTTTATTATATGAAGTGTTTAATTGATTCCTGTTTTCACACAGCTCATCTTATTCGGTGTCTGCCTTGCCCTCCTCTTAACACCCACATGCTTACATGCTTTTGGATGTTATAGAGATGCCTTCAGTAATAATGACTTCTCCCATGGTTTACATTTTTTGGCCCATATATAAACCATTTGTGATTAATATATCTACATCTTCATTTCCACTCAAACCTACAGGAATCCAAATAATTCCATTGGATTCTATTCAATTCAACTTTATTGTCATTACACCTGTACAAGTACAGGTAACGAAATGCAGTTTGGCATCTAACCATAAGTGCAAAAGACATCAAGTGCAAGATTTACAAAATGTACAGAGGTATACAGGTGAACGAGACTTGATATATTATAACAATGAAATACGGATGGTTTGTTACAGACATAATACACCGAATACTGAGATGCTATGCACATATTTACAGATTGTAAAATACAGATGGAAGTACAATGAGCATACTATGCCGATAGAGATAGTATAGAGATATATATGAATGGATATGGACATAATATGCATATTATTGGGATGCCTGTACATGTGGAATGAACATGCTAAACTAAGAGACATAAGATATGTCTACAAATAATGCATACATTTAAACACTTAATATGCAACCTGTTAATTAAATGGCATATTTCAAATATGATATCTTGTTTGCTTGACTTCCCTGATTGGATGCTTTCAGATGCAGTCAGTGTATTCTTTCAGTTGTTATCCCTAGCACAATGGTCCCAAGCTCTACTGTGTATACTGGTAAGGATTTTTAATTTTTGTTTTCAATCAATCCAGTGCCATACCATTCAGCGTAGGTGATCATTTCTCTCCAGCTCCTCTGATCTTTTGCTCTCTTAATTGTGACTGTTGCCCGTTCTTCATACACTCAACAAAAAATAGAAACGCAACACTTTTGTTTTTGCTCCATTTTTTATGAGATGAACTCAAAGATCTAAAACTTTTTCCACAGACACAATATCACCATTTCTCTCAAATATTGTTCACAAATCTGTCTAAATCTGTGATAGTGAGCACTTCTCTTTTGCTGAGATAATCCATCCCACCTCACAGGTGTGCCATATCAAGATGCTGATTTATTGTGGGCAGTCTAAGGCACACCTGTGCACTAATCATGGTGTCTAATCAGCATCTTGATATGGTACACCTGTGAGGTGGGATGGATTATCTCAGCAAAGGAGAAGTGCTCACTATCACAGATTTAGACAGATTTGTGAACAATATTTGAGAGAAATGCTGATATTGTGTATGTGGAACAAGTTTTAGATCTTTGAGTTCATCTCATAAAACATGGGAGCAAAAACAAAAGTGTTGTGTTTATTGTTGTGTTTTTCATTTTTGTTGAATGTATATACCCATCGTCAGGCCACTGTTTCCTACCACGACAAGATTAAAAAAGTGTTCCAAAGGCAAGTTTAGCAAATCCAGGGGGTTAAAAAAAAAGTAATTTTAGTATTTACAGTGTGCAGGAATGATTTTTATCTGAGACTGTAAAAGTTTACTTGAATTTAAGATTAAATTTTTGACTAATCCAACACTGCATTCCTGTCAAAAATGTGTTTTGATTTTGCTCTGAGAAAGATTATAATCTTATTTAGAATTTAAAAGGATAAAATGCACTTTAAAATCAACTTAATTATACAGTTCAGTGGATAATTAGTTAAAATTTATTAGTGGATAAGTTGAACTTTCCAATCAGAAAAAGTAATAGCAACTTAGCTCACTTTGTGAAATAAGCAGACTCTTTGGCTTTAACACCTTTAATTGTACTTTTTCCGTCTCTTTCTTTGCTCTGATTGTATTTCTGAAGATAATTTAAAATCAAAATCAACACGTCTAAGGTTTCATTTCATTGTACTCCTTCTTTTTAATAAATAATTCTGTTCTATAAAGTTTTCAACTGCTGCTCATGTTTTTTCTATTAGCTGATTCATGAATTAAAGTCTCAGACTCACAGCGAAGCAGAAAAACTGCAGCTGAGAAACGATTAAAAGGCTGTTTTGTTTTTATTAAAAGACTTTAATCTTTTTTTTTTTTTTTTTTTTTTTACAGGAGATGACTTCTTTTTTATCCACGAAAATTCCACTAAACCCAGAAGCTGAACTTTGAAGTGTGACTGGATAAAAAAAGAAAAACAGGAAGATAATGTGAAGAGATTTATTATTAATTTAAAGGATCAGAAACTGCTGTAACCTCAAAGGACCAGCAGGTGGCAGAATAACACAAGAATTAGTACTGGAGAGGCTTTCTTTCTTTCTTTCTTTCTTTCTCTTGTTTTTTGTTTTCTGTTTCTTTTTACTTTCTATTTTGTCCATCTTTGTTTTTATTTCTATAATTTTTTCTTTTCTTTTTGTTATGGTCTTTCATTTTTGGATTTTCTTTCTTTCTTTCCTTCATCTTCCTCTATTTCCGTTTCTTCCGATCTTTCTTTCTTTCTTTCTTTCTTTCTTTCTCTTGTTTTTGTTTTCTGTTTATTTTTACTTTCTTTTTGTCCCTCTTTCTTTTTACTTCTTTCCTGGTTTCTTTTCTTTTTTATGTTCTTTCATTTTTAGATTTTCTTTCTTTCTTTCTTTCTTTCTTTCTTTCTTTCTTTCTTTCTTTCTTTCTTTCTTTCTTTCTTTCTTTCTTTCTGGGCGATATATCCATATTTTCTCAAAAAATTATTTCTGATTCAAAACAATTCTTACTTTATATATTTATGTATTTATTTATGTATTAATTAATTAATTAATTAATTAATTTTATGGTTCATAAGTCCTAATAATCCTGAAAAAATGATGATAAATTTTAAAAAATTGTCTAAAATCTGAGCTCAAGTCTTAGAAGGTTCTGCAGAGCTGATCTTAAATTGTCTCCCAGAGTAAAGACTCGCAATAAAAACATCATTTGCACAGATATAAACATGAGATAAAAGTGGAAAAGATACATTTATAATCAAATTTTATGATCGAAATTTGTTTATTTATGCTTAATATTACAAAATTGATACATTTTAGTGAACGCAATCGGCTTTCCCTTACACATATGCCATATTTTCTCCAAAAATGACTTCTTGTTCAAAGATAATTCTTAGATTTTATGGTTGACAGGTCTTAATAATATGAAAAAATGATGAAAAATGTATTTAAAATTTAAGTTCCGGTGAAGGTTAGCCCAAACTGATCTGGTCTTTAGTTATTTATATTTATTAGGTCCTCGTCATCCTAAAAAAATAATGAAAAATAAAAAGTGCAGCTACAATTTGGGCTCAGATCTTAGAAGGTTCTGCAGATCTTGTGTTAAATCATCTCTCTGAGTAAAAACCTGCAGTAAAAACACAGATACAAACCTGGGATAAAAGTGCAAAAGGTACAAAATTAATCCGATTTTATGGTGGAAACTTGTTTATTTATGCTTAAAGAGACAAATTTTTTTTGCAAAAGTGAACTTCTATTCTTAATTTTTTTTTATGCTTATTAGGTCCTAATCCTAAAAACAATGATGACAAATGAAAAGTGCATCCACAATTTAAGCTTAAATCTTAAAAGGCTCTGCAGATCTCGTGTTAAATCATCTCTGAGTAAAAACCTGCAGTAAAAACACAGTTTACACAGATACAAACCTGGGATAAAAGTGCAAAAGGTACAAAATGAATCCGATTTTTTGGCTGAAGCTTGTTTATTTCTGCTTAATATTACAAATTTGACCAGTTTTAGCAGCAGGTGTAATCCATATTTTCTGCAGAAATGGTGTCTTTTTCAAAGATAATGCTTAGTTTTTATACATATTAGGTCCTAATAATCCTTAAAAAAATGCTGAAAAATGAATAATGCATGTAAAATCTAAGCTCAGGTTTAAGGAGGTGAAGGTTTGCAGAGACAGATGTGGTCTTAAATCGTTTCTGTGAGCAGAAACCTGCAGTAGAATCCCAGTCTCTCAGTCGGCCTCGGTGTGGTGACGGCAGCAGGCCTCAGGTTTGATCTCCTCCTCAGTTTTCTGGCCGATGAAAAGCAGCGTTTCTCGGTCCGGAGCTGCTGCTGCTGCTGCTGTCAGCCGCTCTGATTAATGGCGCTGCTGAAACATGTCCGGCCACATTAGAGCTCCATGTATCTCCCTCTTTGTTCTGATGGGAAACGGTGTCAGCCGCTCGCCCAGAAACAGATAAAGATTTACTGTCATCGGAGGCCAGATTAAAGCGCACAGACATTGATTTCTGAGGGAGAAAAAAACCCACATTTTGGGGAGGAAACTCATTCCAGCGCCGGCGGAGATATGATCAGCTTATTTGGGAGCCGGATAATATGGAGCCCTTCTCCCAGAATGAACTTTGAAAGAAGTAAATTGTAAATATTGATTTCTGAAATGAAGTGTCAGTCTCTCTCGGCCAGATTATTCCTATCATCTGGTTGAGGAGGAGGCCGGCGGACAAAGAGAGCAGCTCCTGAAGGGCTTCTGTTGGAGGGAAGTCAAAGAGGCTTTTATTGGTTCCATCAGATAACCGCTCAGATCTGCAGAAAAATGAAATCAGCCGCCACTTTCTCTGAAGGATCTCCTCTAATAAACTCCTTCCTTTGGGGATCTGCTCAGATCGTCACCAATCGGCATCATCTGAGCAACAAAGCATTTTCAGTTATTACTGAAAGAGCTCAGATGGAACAGAGATTACAGACAGAAAGCAAAAAAAAAAAGCAAAAAAAAAAAAAGGTTCAAGGCAAGAAAAACGAGACATACAAAAAATTACTCAGGTTCTGCAGAATAAACACTAAAGCTGCATCGCTTAATTGTTTTTTTTAAACTATTTACTGAAGTACTAATATTTATAAGAGTGGATTAATCAGGTTAAGTTGTTTTTTTTCTGGAAAAAGAGTAAAATTAGTTCATGAAGTGTAATGAGTGCATATTAAAGCTGCAAGAATTACCAACTGATTTTTAAAAATCAATGAAGCTGCTCGAAACAGGGTAAAGCTGTAAAAAAGAGGAAATTTTTCAGTCCTTAATATACATAATTTTTCTTTAAAATAACAATAATTCCTCATAAAACAACTTTTTTTTTTTACTGATTTAAAAGACTAAAAAATGTTTAATTTTACAGTAACACAAAAAAAGAATATATTTGTGAAGCACATTGTTTTGAAAAAATATATAAATTACAGTTTTGGCTGTTTTTTGTGTTTGTTTGTTTTTGATATTACAAAAGTATTTCTTATGTGAACTTTCCATTTTTTAAAAATTATTGTTGATCTGTCATTCAACCAAAAAAAAACAACATCATAAAAACAAAACAAAAAAATACACAATGTTTCTGTCAAACAACAGTAAATCTCTCTACATTTTTCTTTTTGCTAATTTAAATACACTAATTTTTTATTTATTTATTTATTTTTTACAGTAACATATAAAAGAACCTCTTTTTTTGGTAAAATACAGACTTTTTAAAATGATATTTACAGTTTTGGCCATATCTGCCAATGCTTTATATTTTGGAAACTGGTCACAATATTTGCATGAAACTGAGTAAAAAACTGAAATATTTCCTGCCATGATGCAGTGAACAGACTTTTCTGCTTGAAGTTGTGATAAAATGACTGAGAGCTGTTGAGCCCCACAGTCTGTATTTGTATCAATTACACACGTGGACAAAATTGTTGGTACCCCTCAGTTAAAGAAGGAAAAACCCACAATTCTCACTGAAATCACTTGAAACTCACAAAAGTAACAATAAATAAAAATTTATTGAAAATTAAATAATCAAAATCAGCCATCACTTTTGAATTGTTGATTAACATAATTATTTAAAAAAACAAACTAATGAAATAGGGCTGGACAAAAATGATGGTACCCATAACTTAATATTTTGTTGCACAACCTTTTGAGGCAATCACTGCAATTAAACGATTTCTGTATTTGTCAATGAGCGTTCTGCAGCTGTCAACAGGTATTTTGGCCCACTCCTCATGAGCAAACAGCTCCAGTTGTCTCAGGTTTGATGGGTGTCTTCTCCAAATGGCATGTTTCAGCTCCTTCCACATATGTTCAATGGGATTCAGATCTGGGCTCATAGAAGGCCACTTTAGAATAGTCCAACGCTTTTCTCTCAGCCATTCTTGGGTGTTTTTGGCTGTGTGTTTTGGATCGTTGTCCTGTTGGAAGACCCATGACCTGCGACTGAGACCAAGTTTTCTGACACGAGGCAGCACATTTCTCTCCAGAATGCCTTGATAGTCTTCAGATTTCATCGTACCTTGCACACTTTCAAGACACCCTGTGCCAGATGCAGCAAAGCAGCCCCAAAACATTACTGAGCCTCCTCCATGTTTCACCGTAGGGACAGTGTTCTTTTCTTCGTATGCTTGGTTTTTGAGTCTATGAACATAGAGTTGATGTGCCTTACCAAAAAGCTCCAGTTTGGTCTCATCTGTCCAAAGGACATTCTCCCAGAAGCTTTGTGGCTTGTCAACATGCATTTTTGCAAATTCCAGTCTCTCTTTTTTATGAGTTTTTTTCAGCAGTGGTGTCCTCCTTGGTCGTCTCCCATGAAGTCCACTTTGGCTCAAACAACGACGAATGGTGCGATCTGACACTGATGTACCTTGGCCTTGGAGTTCACCTTTAATTTCTTTGGAGGTTGCTCTGGGCTCTTTGGATACAATTCCAACGATCCGTCTCTTCAATTTGTCATCAATTTTCCTCTTGCGGCCACGTCCAGGGAGGTTGGCTACTGTCCCGTGGGTCTTGAACTTCTGAATAATATGAGCCACTGTTGTCACAGGAACTTCAAGCTGTTTAGAGATGGTCTTATAGCCTTTACCTTTAAGATGTTTGTCTATAATTTTTTTTCGGATGTCCTGGGACAATTCTCTCCTTCGCTTTCTGTTGTCCATGTTCAGTGTGGTACACACCTTTTCACCAAACAGCAGGGTGACTACTTGTCTCCCTTTAAATAGGCAGACTGACTGATTATGAGTTTGGAAACACCTGTGATGTCAATTAAATGACACACCTGAGTTAATCATGTCACTCTGGTCAAATAGTTTTCAATCTTTTATAGAGGTACCATCATTTTTGTCCAGGCCTGTTTCATTAGTTTGTTTTTTTAAATAATTATGTTAATCAACAATTCAAAAGTGATGGCTGTTTTTGATTATTTAATTTTCAATAAATTTTTATTTATTGTTACTTTTGTGAGTTTCAAGTGATTTCAGTGAGAATTGTGGGTTTTTCCTTCTTTAACTGAGGGGTACCAACAATTTTGTCCACGTGTGTAATAATTAATAAACAAGCTGCAATAACTTTTGACAGGTTTATGTCATTTTGCACAAATGTAGAGATCTGGGACAGATTTTTCTGTGTCGGGTATGTTTTTGTCATTTTGAGTAATATTTCAGTAACTTCAAAGATGGACAAATTAACTTTTTACAGGCTTTCCAGACTTTTTCTCTCTACTCAGCTCATCAGCTGTAGAAAGATGTTTCACTGCGCTTCTTCTTGCTGTCAACTGTCACTCTCTCTTGTTGCTGCTGCTTTGTGTCTGCTTTGTGTAATTTTGCACCTTGTTTGTCTCGTTTTTGTCATTTTGAATCTCGTTTTGTCTTGTTGTTGTCACTTTTTGTCTGGTTTATGTTGCTGTGTGTCTCATTTTGGTTGTTTTGTGTCTCGTTTTTGTTGTTTTGTGTCTTGTTTTGGTCATTTTGTGCATCTTTGGGACAGTTTTGTCTTATTTTCTGTATTGTTTTGAACATTTTGTGTCGTGTTTGTGCCGTTTCATGGCTCTTTTGTGTCATTCTGTGGCAGTTTTGTCTCCACATATAATAGATATTTAACTATTTCCATGTTTGTAGCCTCTACAGACTAATTTTCTCTACTCTGCTCATCAGCTGTAGAAAGATGTTTCATCATGCTGAATGAATCTCCAACAACGTCCTCCTCTGTTCACTGTTTCTGAGCCATGCTGCATTTATTTTACTGATCTAGTAGTTTTGATTTTCTTCTTTTTCTAAAATTGTGCAAAATGACCCAAACAAGTGCAAAATTACTTTAAAATAGTTTAAAATTACTCAAAATGTTTTCAAAAATAATCATTTTAAGTTATTACGGACAATTTGGGTCATTTTGAACATGTTTTAGTCCAGTTATGAGTCTAAAAATGTCCAAAATTATTAGAAATTTGTCCAAACTGACACAAAACATGACCAGACTGGCTCAGCAGTTTTCCACAATACCTCAAAACTGTCTAAAAAACGCTTGAAACTGGTTCAAAATGACTCAAAATGTGTTCAAAATGATCATTTTTCAGTGTCAAGGACAATTTGGATCATTTTGGGTGAATTTTAGTCCAGTTCTGAATCTCTGCTACTCAGCTGTAGAAAGATGTATCTTCCAACATCTTCCTCCTCTGTTCACTGTTTTTGAGCCATGCTGCATTTATTTTATGGGTTCAGGGTTTTTGAGCTTTCTCTGAGTCTAAAATTGTCCAAAATCATTTGAAAGTTGTCCAGAGTACATAGAAAATTTCAAAACTGACTCAAAATTTGTCCAGAATAACTTGAAACTTCCCTAAAGTCACATAAAACTGTCCAAATGGACTTAAAACTTTTCCAAATTAACTCAAGAATTGCCCAAAATAACTTGAAATCTGTCCAAAATTGCTTTAAACTTGTTCAAAATGACTCAAAATGAGTTCAAAATGCACATTTTATAGTCATTTAGAAACATTTTTTGGTCCTTTTGGGCAATTTTGAGTTGCACACCTCTACAAACTGTATTGCTCTACTCTGCTCATCAGCTGTAGAGAGATGTTTCTCCATGCTGAATGTATCTCCAACAACGTCCTCCTCTGTTCACTGTTTCTGAGCCATGCTGCATTTATTTTACTGATCCAGTAGCTTTAATTTTCTTCTCAGCTTCTCTGAGGAAACACTGCCTGCAGTACAAACTGAAATATCTCTGGAATTGTGTCAAGTGACTGAATCAAACACAGCTTGATGGTTGAGCTGAGGAGAGCAGAATTCTTTTTATTTTCCATAGAATGGTGTGAATGCATTATTTTTTGTGTATTTTTACTCAAAGCACACAAAACAAAGTGATTTTGATGAAATATTATGATTTCAGGCTCAGATTGGATCCTTTTCCCAACAGAACACTCAGGAACGACAAAAACCCGACAATTCCTCATGTTTTTACAGTTTCCAGTGTGATTTTGTCAAAATTTAAAGGTAATATTTCTTTCTTTTGACAAGTTTTCAGGTTTACAGGGTTAAATGTGACATAGCATTTGAAGAATGGAATAAGAGTTTTTGTGTACATTTTTATGCTATAAATAAGCTGCAATCCTTGTATTTATCAGAGAGAACGATTCTGCTTTCCCTGTATGTCTAAAGATGAAAACGATAAAAGTGTTTCTTGTATGTTTTTTGTAGAAGTCAGGGCATAAATGTTTTTTCAAAGATTAAATGTGTTAAAGGTTCATTTTCTAGTTGCATGTCAAAGTAAACTCTTCTTCGGAGAGTTCATTTCTCTTTTTTAAAGCTGCTTTTCTGCATTAAGTGGCCTTTTATTTCACCCTTTACCCCTTATTGATGTGACATTTTCCTATTTCACTGATTCTGCAGCTCTGCTCTCCTCTGATGCACTTTGTTGGTTTTATTTGCTGCACAAATAAAGATTCTTACTACTGAACAAGTAGAACGTTCTCATTTCTGTGCTTCTGCACGTGAACCCTCACTAGGTGGCAGTAGGCGTCTATGCAAATCATCTCCATTCTGCTTCTTGTTGGAGGAGAGAAGTCAATAAGAACCTCCTCCTCCTCCTCCTCTTCTTCTTTACCTCCTTTTTTCCTTCCGTTTGTCCACTTTGAGTTAAAGTAAAACTAATGAAGCTCATTTTCTGCAGCTCACACAGCACTCTGTTGGTCTTTTCTGTCATTTATCAGTATTTTATTCTGAAAGGGCTCAAAAGTTTTGGATTTGACTATTGAATTAAACATTGTCAGTCCTCACTTTGTTGTTTTTAACACATTTTGTTTCCGTTTCTGTTTTGCATACAAATGTTCAATCTATAAATTAACCTAATTTTCTGCAGCTCTGTTTTCTGATAATTATCAGCATTTTCTTGTGAAACTGCCCAAAAGTTTTGGATCTAAACGAGAAAATGGACCATTTCACTCGTATTTGATTGGTTTTACATTTTAAATCCATAAAAACACTTTTTTCTGCAGCTCACATGTCACTCTGTTGACCGTTTCTATCGTTTATCAGTATTTTATTCTGAAAGAGAAATCTTTTGGGCTTGCACAACAAAATTAAGCTTTTTTGACTGTTATTTGTTTCTTTTTTCCTTATTTGGCTTCTGCTTCTGTCTTGCAAACACATTTTTCAGCCTGCAGCTCACACAACACTCTTTCTGTCTTTTATTAGTATTTTATTCTGAAAGGTCTTGAAAGTTAAGGGTTTGGACAAGAAAATGAAGCATTTTTAATCTTCCTTTGGCTATTTTTTTCATTTAGTCTCTTTTATATCCATAAATGATGCTCATTTTCTACAGCTCACACAGCACTCTGCTGACTGTTTTGATTTTTCACCATTTTATTCTGAAAGGGCTTTAATGTTTTGGATTTTGACCGCAAAATTAAGCATTTTTAATCCTCATTTAGTTTTTTTTATTTGTTTCAAGTTTCTGTCTTAAAAACACATTTTAAATCCAAAAACAATGTTCATTTTCTGCAGCTCATGCAGCACTCTGTTGACCATTTTTGCTATTTGTCAGTGTTTTATTATGAAAGAGCTCAAAATTTTTGAATCTGTTAGAAAATGAAGCTTAATCATTTCTATTTGGCTGGGTTTTTTTTTGGTTTTTGTTTTTACAGTTGTTGTCTCTTTCTGTCTTACAAGCACATTTTAAATCCACCAATGATGCCAGTTTTCTGCAGTTCACACAGCGTTCTGTTGAGCGTTTCTGCCAGTTTCATTTTTTTTTAAATTTTGCATTTGGACAAGAAAATGAAGCTTAATCAAACATACTTAGCTGATATTTTTTCCAGTTGTTGTCTGTTTCTGTCTTAAAAGCACATTTTAATGCTCCCATAGCACTTTTTGCTGTAGTTTATCAGTATTTTATTCTGAAAGGGCTCAAAAGTTGTGGGTTACATAAAAAATTAAGCATTTTTAATTCATTGTTTTCATCTTTTTTATGTTTCTGTCTTACCAACACATTTTAAATGCAACTTGAACAGCATTCTGTCATTTATCAGTCTTTTATTCTGAAAGGACTCGACAGTTGCGGATTTGAGCAATTTTATTCCTTATTTGTCAGTTTTTTTCCTCTTTTGGTTTCTGTTTCTGCCCTACAAACGCATTTTAAATCCGCTAATGTAGCTCATTTTGTTCAGCTCACTCACTCTTTTGTTTCATTTGGGAGTATTTTATTCTGAAAAGACTCAGCAGTTGTGAATTTGAACAATTTTATTCCTAATTTGTCCTTTTTCCCCTCATTTGGTTCCCGTTTCTCTCCTACAAACACATTTTAAATCCACTAATGTAGCTCATTTTCTTCAGCTCACACACCGCTGTTTTTCATTTAACAGTATTTTATTCTGAAAGGGCTCAACAGTTGCAGATTTCACCGTTTTTACTTCTTATTTGTCACTTTTGTCCTCATTAGGTTTCTGTTTCTGCCTCATAAACACATTTAGCTCCGCTGTATCTGTGCTGTTTAGGTGTGGAGGGCTGCACTAATCACTGATCACTTTTTCCATTAAAGCTAATTGATTTAATGCACACTGCCAGATTTTTTCCTCCCCTCTGCCTCATTTTGACAAATGAGTGTCAGAGGCCAGCGGCTCTCAGCAGCTGGGAGTGTTCCTATCAAAACCGACCGGCGTAATGCAAGGACAGCGCCTGCAGCACTCCGTGTCCTTTAATTGCCATTTACATAGTAGGCTAATCATTATTTTTTTATGTCCCCTATTAGAGGGAGTCGCTGCTGAAGCACTGAGCAGAGGTGATCCTGAAACCCCAATATTTACATCAATATCTTGCTTTCAGAGTTTGAAAAAGGGAAACGATCAACTCTAAGTGCGGTTTTATTCAAATCACATCAATCAGCACTTCTTTTTTCTTCATTGAAGATTTTTCTGTTTCCTTTTTTTTCATTTAATTAGAATGCTGTTTATCTTTTTAACTCCTATTTTTGTTCTAAATTAATGCTTTTTAAGAGCTTGAAACTGTTAATGCACTGTTTTGTTATATTACAGATAATAACCAGGAAATTCACAGTGAGATCAGCATTTCTACAAATGTGCTTTTTAACTGAAGCAACATTTGACTTCAAATTACACTATTTTTACTGCATTTAAATCAGCAACAAAATGTTGTAATCTTACAAACATCTGCATACTATTGCATTATTATTACATTACATGTTTACATATTTACATATTACTACATTTGCGTGTTATTTGCATGAAAACAATGTATATTAAGTTTTTTTTTCAAATGTTATTTCACAGGTTTCCTTTTTGTTTTTACTGTTAGAGCTTCTGCTATTGTAGAAATCATAGAAAAAATAACAATTTTCACGTTAATTACAGAAAAATTCACCAACAACAGTAACAACAAACATGATAATAAATTAATAAACAGCAAAACAACAACAATAAGTAGTTAAAATTGTTCGTAATGTCCACAAACAGTAATTCATTCTTTTTGCAATATTTAAGGAGAAAATTACACTATTTAACTGTATTTAAACGCGCAAATAATGTAATTATTTTACAGATATCTGCCATTATTTAAATATTTATATATCTTAAAGATTAAAAAAAGTAATTTTAAGGAATTTACCTGTTTTGTTAATTTATAAATAACCAGAAAAATTACACACACACACATGAAAAAACACAAAAGTGACTTGCAAGACAGTATTTCATCATTAAAAACATGTTATTGTTTATCTTAACAAATTATTATTTTTGTATTTTTTTTACAGTGCAGTTAAGGCCCATAATAGTATTTATGTAGATTTTTGACAGTATTCAATGTTTTTTAGCCAAAAAAGTCCAAGGTGACATCTGTTATGTGTTTGTTTTGTCCAGAACCCCAAATATGTTCAAATTAAACTGATGTAAACCTGAGAAAACCAGCAAATACCCAAATTTAAGAACGAGAAACTATACAGTTGGTAATATTTTCTTTTCAAATGACTGAAGCTCTCCCACTCATCCTCTCCTTTAACTGCTTCTAAATATTTGCAGCGGTACATGTCTCAGACTGTAATTTAAACTGTTGTAACTGAGACGACTTTTCTTTTTACCGGCTGTGTCATTGGTGAGATCAGAAGAGGCCTGAAGGCTGAAAACTGTTCAGTACTTCATTAAAAATAAGTAAAGTGCTCTCAAAAGACTCATTTGGAAGAAACTGGGATGACATTAGATCAGAAAAATAGAACAAAGAAGGTTTTACAATCCTCTTAAACCTCCCAGAATCCTTAAATATCACATATTTTGGATCATTCATGACACTTGGAACGATAGTTTCTATATTGTTTCTTCATTTTTTGTACATTTTTCTTCATTTTCAAGCAACATCTCACAATGTTAACCTGGTGGAAGATGCTTAATATCCAACCTGTGACATTTTCTACGCAGTTTCTCTGCTTTTGTTCCAAGTTTTGCATTAGCTTTTTAAAGAAAAATTGTTTTTCAACTTGGATAATGATGTGTTCACCTTGTATTTGTCAGTAAAGATTAATTTGCAGCATAAAAATTATTAGGAAAAGTGCATGTACGCAGGGCTGCAATGAACAGTTATTGTTGATTATTTTCTGTCAGGACGTTTTGATCAATGTTTTCTGAATCCCAAGATGACAAATGTCTCGTTTAATCCAAAGATAATCAATTTATTGTCATATAGGAGGAGAAAAAATTGAAAATATTCCCATTGAAGAAGCTGGAAACTGAGAATTTGGACAGATTTTTCCCTTAAAAGCTCGAATGTAAAGATTCTGTTTGTTATTTGGCAAGTGCACTGTAAAGGACTTCTTTAAAACAAGTTGTAAACTAATATCTTAGACAATTCAGAGTTATTTTAGATTTTTTACCACAGTGTTGTTAAATTACAAATAACTAACAAAATGTTTTGTAAATGTTAATCTGTTCCTTTGCATTTTTTGACTGTAAAATTACACTTTTATTTATTTATTTTACTGTATCTAAATCAGGAAAAAACATAATTACTTTACAGATATTTAACATTATTTTCCCAATTACTTTTTTCAATTTTTGAATCTATAATGTTTAATCTTCAATCATGTATCATCTCATTATTATATATTATTATGATCTTATTATTACTTATTATCTTGTAATGTATTTTTTAAATTTTTTTGTTAAATTACAGATATTATTTAATAAAATTACAGGAAATCTTAATCTACATGTCAAAAAAATCCACAAAATTGTACGCTCTTTTTATAAGAGCTCATAAACAATAGAAAAACAACAGAAAGAAAACATAATTTACATATTAGCTGTAAAAAAGAACAACCAAAAAAACAGGAAAAAGATTAAGACTGCTAATTTTGCCCACATCGAAATACTCTAAAATGACCCGATTTTTATTGTAATTACATATCGTCTAAAAATATAATTATTTTAAAGATATTTGCAGTTTTTCTCACTATTTTTACAATTTTTTCAAGACAATTTTTCTGCCAGATTTTAGCTACAAAAAGTAGTAAAATAACACAAAAACTAATTAGCTGTCAAAAGAGGGAAGACACCAAAGTTATAAATATTGTCCACATTAAAAGTCTGTATTTTTACAGACAGTGGTTTGTTGTTCTACTGTGTGACCAAAAAATTATAATTTTATTGTAATTACATCAGCTAAAAATATAACTTTTTAAAAGATATCTACAGTTGTTCTGACTATTTTCACAGATTTTGAATGTTGCAGTATTTAACAGCTTTTAAACATAGTTTTTCTGCCGGATTTTAACAGTTTTTCTTTTGTTTGTTGTTGGTTTTTTTTACACGTTTCTACTGTGTGCAGTAAACGTTGAATGCATTTTTTTGGTATTTTAAAACAGGTGGTTAAAAAGTTCAGTGTTTTTGTCTGAAATCTGGTGGAGTTTTAGTATAAAGCTGCATAAAAACAGAAAGTTCAGGTCCTAAACGTCCCCTGTGTGAGACTAAACAGAATTTGCTGTGAGTTTGTATTTGGACTTTGCTGTTTGATTCCCACTTTGGAGTTTGACGAGCTGCTGGTTTATCTGCTCTGCACGCTCCAGTGGCTAATAATGACAAATGTTTGCTAATGATTAGTAGAGATTGTTTCAGCTCACTTGTAAAAGCCGCGTTTAAGAGCCATATTTATTGTTCCATTTGCACATTTTGCGATTGTGTTTGAGGGCGGACTAATCGTTATTAATTAGGGCCATTGTTCTGCTGTGTGTGTGTGTGTGTGTTTTGTATGCAGATGCGTGTGTGTGTGTGTGTGTGTGTGTGTGTGTGTGTGACGGCCTGAAGCCACACTCAGCAAGCTGTGACAAAGGTCCATTACCGACTGTGATCACAACGGCCTGTGATCTATTAGCATCATCTAAAAGCTGCATTAGGATGAAGTGGAGACGCTCATAAACACAACGCTCTGATCGGGCCTTTTAATGGGTTCACTGGTTTTACTGGAGCCTCTGTAGCTTCTTCCCCCCCGGTTTGGAGGTTAATGCATTTTCAAGTACCCACCAGACGACACTCAGCCAACAATGAGGCGAACACGTCCACCAGCGGCCTCAGATTCTGTTGTCATATCCAGTTATTAATTCTCTATCTGCCCAATTAGAGAGTCGCAGCAGAACCTATACATGAATGCCTCTTTGTTGCAGCATTTGTGTCTTTTTAAATCAGAGGTTCACGACCTTCTTGGCTTGTGACCCTCAAACAGAAACATGAGTGCATTTTATTTACGGTTAAAGCACCTTTATTGATGGCAGAATCCAGTGAATTAGACGTTTATTCTGACCGTCCTTGGAGATCTGGACGAGGATGGAAGCTAGTTAGCATAATATCTTCAGAAAAAAGCAGAAAGCAACATCTATAAATCTTGAATTAGATGTTTATTCTGACCATCCTTGGAGATCTGGAAGCTGTTGATTCCACCAGGAGCTTCCAAATAAAGCAGATAAAACTCTTGTTAATCATTATTACTATTTTTTAAGAGTATAAGGATCATTCCATCTCAAATCATCCAATTTTGAGACAAATTTCCACTCAAATTTTACATTTTCATAGCATGAAATATGGAAATGTATCAGTTTTTTTTGGGAATTTTAGCTTCATATGTCCAATGCTTTCAGATATTTAAAAAATACATGTTGAACCACATTTTTTGTAGTTAAAGCACCTTTAAAAAAAAAGCTTAATCCAGTTGCTATTAATCATCATTCCCAATAATAAGAATATGAGCGTCATTCTATCTCAAATCATCTAGACTTTTAGAACAATTTCTGCTCAAGCATTTCTGATTTACCTAAACTTTTTATATATTTTGATGTTGGAAAATGTAACTGCAAGCCATGATGCCAGATTTTGTTGTCCTTACTTAAAACCCCTCCATAAGGACTTGAAATTTGTTCAAAAGGACTCAAAATGCACCAAAAACAACTTTAAACTTGACCTAAACTAACAAAAATTGTCCAAAACGTCAATAATGAACAGCTAATGGCCCCTAAAATGAAAAAAAAAAACATGCCCTGTTTTCAAATGAGGGTGGTGTAGTGTCTCCATAAAGTCTTTGTGAGTGTAACTTGAAATCTGTCTGAAATGACCTGCAACATGGCCACAATCACTAGAAATGTTCCAAAATGACAATGATAAAAACTTTTAAAAAAATCCACTCTTTGGTCGACATTTCACCAACTTTGAGGCTCTAACATCAGTAGAATCTGATGTGCGGAAAGTTTGACCAGACAAGGTTCCAGTTTTTAGATATTTAGACTAAAGGTTGATGTGGACTCACTGGTAGGAAACAGAAGCTGATGTTCATAGAGGTCTAGATGTTGGTGTCCATAGAGGTCTAGATGTTGGTGTTCATAGAGGTCTAGATGTTGGTGTTCATAGAGGTCTAGATGTTGGTGTCCATAGAGGTCTAGATGTTGGTGTTTATAGAGGTCTAGATGTTGGTGTTCATAGAGGTCCAGATGTTGGTGTTCATAGAGGTCTAGATGTTGGTGTTCATAGAGGTCTAGATGTTGGTGTTCATAGAGGTCTAGATGTTGGTGTTCACAGAGGTCTAGATGTTGGTGTTCATAGAGGTCTAGATGTTGGTGTTCATAGAGGTCTAGATGTTGGTGTTCATAGAGGTCCAGATGTTGGTGTTCATAGAGGTCTAGATGTTGGTGTTCATAGAGGTCCAGATGTTGGTGTTCATAGAGGTCTAGATGTTGGTGTTCATAGAGGTCTAGATGTTGGTGTTCATAGAGGTCCAGATGTTGGTGTTCATAGAGGTCCAGATGTTGGTGTTCATAGAGGTCCAGATGTTGGTGTTCATAGAGGTCCAGATGTTGGTGTTCATAGAGGTCTAGGTGTTGGTGTTCATAGAGGTCTAGGTGTTGGTGTTCATAGAGGTCTAGATGTTGGTGTTCATAGAGGTCCAGATGTTGGTGTTCATAGAGGTCCAGATGTTGGTGTTCATAGAGGTCCAGATGTTGGTGTTCATAGAGGTCTAGGTGTTGGTGTTCATAGAGGTCTAGGTGTTGGTGTTCATAGAGGTCTAGGTGTTGGTGTTCATAGAGGTCTAGGTGTTGGTGTTCATAGAGGTCTAGATGTTGGTGTTCATAGAGGTCTAGGTGTTGGTGTTCATAGAGGTCTAGAGGTCCAGATGTTGGTGTTCATAGAGGTCCAGATGTTGGTGTTCATAGAGGTCCAGATGTTGGTGTTCATAGAGGTCCAGATGTTGGTGTTCATAGAGGTCTAGGTGTTGGTGTTCATAGAGGTCTAGGTGTTGGTGTTATATCTGCAAAGCTGCTTCCATGTTGTCTTCATGTTAATATTTAACTTATTTTGGCTTACTGAATTGTCATAATCTGACTGTTGATCACAGCTGAGCCACTAATGATTCATATTTTTGTTATAAAGTGCAGAATTTTTATTTTATTTTATTTTATTTTTTTACAGAATAGGGTTAGAGTAAACAATGAATTTTTGGAGTGATTTTTATGAATTGTCATGAATTTAATCTTAGGTTTGGTTCATTTTCTCAACAGAGCAGCACATAACAGATGAGTAGTTCAAATACTGTTGGAAAGGTGGAAAATATGATGATTCTTTCTGATTTTACGGTTTCTGGCTCTGATTAATGGAATTTTCTGTCAATATTTCTAATTACCGGCTTTCAGACCTGCTGTAACACACATAATAATAAAGCTCAGTTGTTTTCTTTGGCATTTTCTTGATTTTTTTATAACTTTTATTTACATATTTTTCATTTTTATCACTTTATTTGCTGTCTTAGTCCAGATTTAAACTCTCTGATCATGCATCTGCTGCTTTAATATATATTTCCGTTCATATTTCATTTGTTTATTCCATTTTTTATCTATTTTGTGTCATCTGCTTGTCGACCTGGTGCTTGTAGTTTGTGTTGCTGCTCTTGTCTCGGTCCAATTTTCTTGAAAAAGATGCTCTCCAATCCAGCAGCGCTACAAGGCTGGGGAATAATAATTTCCAAAAAGAAAAGATTAACTGAAATGAATAAATCATATTCACCTACTTCAAAGGTTTTATCTTGTCATTTGTGAAGCTTTAGAGCCGAATGTAAATGAGCCCCGCGGACTAATGCACGATGGACATAAAAGAAATGTTATTAAGAGAGAACAAATCAATTGAATGAACTTGAAACACGCTGGAATACATTTACAACAGTACGATAATTAGTGCACGAGGCTCATATCTGTAGCCCGAAATCCCTTCATTATTTTTTTTGTGCATCATTTTGGAGATCTTTTTCAGAGCTATAATGGTCGGACGAGTCTTCAGATGAGAGATGAGATGAGTGCAGTTGTGTGGTGTGTAAACGCTTGTGTTTTTGATATGCAGAGAGGCAGCATTGTGGTCGAATTATCATAACCTACCTTCAGAGTCCTGGACAAGAAAAAAAATCCGGCTTTGGAGCTGAGAGAGCTTCACTTTACAGGAAATGCAAATGGCTGCGTCTGCAAATTGGATTCTCGTAAAAAATGAAATAGAAGAAGTGTCAAAACGGGGGAAAAATAAACAAATAAAAAGATGACGGCGAGGAAACTAACAGCTACACGACGTTTTAAAAGTGTAAAACTGGAGAGTTTATGAGCGACTACGTGTTCTCCATTAAGGCCGGCCGCCGTTTTCTGCTGATTGATATACGGCAGCGAACCATATGGACGGCGTGTTAATCGAACGGAAGAGACATCTGTGAGATGATTTATGATTTTGTTGTGATTTGTAAGCGGCGGGTTTCATCAATGACATCATCAGCATTACTCAACACTCCGCCTGCGACGCCAACACATTTCCTAATTGATGAAGAAAGACGAGCTGCAGAGGATAAAGATCACGGCGGAAAACACGAAAAATCTTTACGTTGAGCAGGAAAATGACTGGTTTCAAGTTATTCAGACATTTTGACATATGAAGTAGCACTTTTAGTCATATATTTATCATGTATCGATGTTTAAGATGGAAAGAGAGAAGGATAGAACATAAATGAAAAAGATCAAAAGAGGAGGGAAACACTGTAAAAGTAATAAAGGTATTTAGTCAAACTAACTCGTCTTTTCTAATTTACTTATTGGGCTATGCTCTCTCAAATCATCAAATTTCTGCTTAACCATCCCTGATTTGCAAAAAAAAGTTGACTTGCATAAAATATAGATATTTTTAGCTTGACTAACCAAATGATTTTCCAGACACAGGGGGTCCTCGGTTTATGACGTCCTCGATCTACGGCATTTCGTCATTATGCCAGTCCTATTTATTGGTGGGTCCTCGGTTTACGACGTATGGTGTTTCATTGTTATGTTGGAACTGGTTATGTGGCTCTTGTTGGCAAGTGGAATGGAGGAATATGTCGTCAAGCGACGCAATAAGAAGGCTTTGTTTACATTTGCTGGTTGTACGCCACCTTAGATTGTGTGGTATTCATGACTTTTCCGATGAACTGATCGATATCGTGATGCACATAACGGTTTTGTTTAGATTTTCGCAGGAGTTCTGACTTACAGCAAAAATTGACTTACGTCAATCTGTAGGAACAGAACTCCAGCAAAAGTCAAGGACCTCCTGTATATATTTTTAACTGCCCATCAACCCACTGTCAGCTAATCTGTCACACTGAAATTTGAGGCTGTTTGAACAACAATATCTGAGGAACTATCAAAGATAAAAACCTGAAACTTTCACTCTTATTTCTCATCATGTCATTAATTTTGAATCTGCGAAATCAGACTAGTTCATCAGACAGTCTTTGATTATGGGCAACGTGAAATATGAACAAAAAATGGAAGCCATCACGAAAAGTCCCATCTTTGAGCACAAATTACAAAAAACTAATGATGCAGAAGTCATCTGGTGATATTTTCGGAATCACATGTCACTCTGTGTCACAAAAATACAAAACTAAACATGGAAAATACTCTATAACATAAAGCACTTGATCATAATAATGGAAAAAATTGCCATTTTCTTGAATTTTTGGTTAAGAAGGTATGACGTCAGAAGATGAAAACCATGGCTGTATTTAAAACACATTTTCCTTTGATATATTTGGGAAACCACTTTAAAATTCCAGAAAAGGGTTTCAGATATTATCCATCTTTGGACCATAACCCCAATGTTCTGCTTGGATAGAATCTATCATGACAGCTCAATGAAGAAAAAACCTTTTTGCTAAACTCTGTGACAGTTCACTCGTCTGAGGTAGACAATTCCACATTGCGACCTGCTGTTAGATCCTGATCCATCCTGTCTCCATGTCAGGGACAATTTATAGCTATTTAAATATTTATTGAAGCATTTGCTGTTGTTTTTGTTTCATAAATGCTTGTGGCTCTCTCTGCTGCTGTCTGATGCTGCAGATATTTAATAAATTTGGAGGAAATTGTTCTAAAGAATTGGAAGCAACAAACTAAATTTCAGTTCCCATTAACATTTTGTCAAATTAGTTTCAGTCAAGCTTTGTTTTTGTCAAAATTTCAGTTTGTAACAAATTTATAATTTAAGAGTTAAGTAATTGTGTGAGGTGTTTTGGGACGCTGGCATTTACACTTGTTTTTGGTGCTGTCTGTGATATTTTATCTGCCAGTATTGGTGCTGAGATTTGAAAAAAAAAAAAAGCCTCAATTCGCTTCACTCAGTTCTAAGTACATTAGTTGGACATGCTTATCTGTTAATGTGAATGACTGTAGTTCAGACTGAAAGTGAACAGTTGCTAAAAAAAAACTGAGCAGGATGTTTATTCAGACATAAAGTATAATTGTTCAGATGCTGTTAGATTAACAGGAAGAGTGCAGATCTGAAAAAAATGATGATCCAGCTTACATACTAAAAAAAGGATGGAAAAGAAAGAAAGTGTATTGAAATAAAAAATAAAAATGAGTAATTGGAAAATTGATAATAACATACTGAAAGTGCAAGTCAGGCCTAGAAGGCATAAAGGGAATGCAGAAACTGTATAACTGTCTGCTGACCCTATAAAATGACAGATCTGTTAGTGTTGTTAGCTGATCCCCAGCTGTCCAGAGATCAGCTCCTGGTTTGTCCTGAACAACTCCTCACCATCCATCTCCAGCTGGGACTCTGTCACCTCAACTTGAGCCAGCAGTGATCTGACAACTGGAGGTGGATAAACCTCCTCCTCCTGGAGCCCCCCGTTGACCTTTTATTTATTTATCTGGTCAGCTGAAATGATTGATGACGCCTCAGCTCGGACCTTCTGTCGGCCGTCTAATGACTGAACTGAGCTGCTTTACAGTCATGAACTGTCTTGTGGTTGTTACTCAGGAACAAATGAAGCTGTCAGCAACAAGCAGCGGGATTTAAAGTGAAGTCAGACTTAACTGGTTCTCGCCTTAATCTGACGTCTGTGTATGAGTTAGAATTTGCCGTGATTGAACACATTAATCCACCGATTGTCAGTTATGATTTTCCAATTTGCTTTTTGTTACATTATTTCAGTCAAGTGGCTTGTTTCTTGGGAATTTCATTTGCGTGATGAACAGAAGGTGATGAATTTAAAACAAATTTAACAGAAGCATGTGGCTCAAGATACAGAACAAGAAACTTATAGCTGAAAATGTCACCGTCAAGTTTTGTCTATTCAGTCTGAGTCATTTAATATTTAGTATCTGCTGATACCAAGTCAAAATCTGATAGTTTTACTTGATAATACTTGATAATACTGAATTTCCCTTCGGGGATGAATAAAGTGATTCTATTCTATTCTATTCTATTCTATTCTATTCTATTCTATTCTAAACCACTTACTGTTTAATACTGTATAAACCAGAGGACACGTCACTCAGATCACAGTCTGTTCAAGCAAAGAGCATTGTGTGATTTTAGCTAGCAATGGGCACCATGACAAAGACTGCTGTGATGGTTAATGAGCTCCGGATAAAATTCATGTATTTAAGACAAACTGGGATTGATTAGAGTAATGTTTTGTATATATAGGTTATCAGGAATCCTGTAAAGTTCCATGGGGACCCTGTCAAAATGTAATATTAGAGGGTAAATGTAGTGTTAGAGGGTAAATGTAGTACTATAGGGTAAATGTAGTGTTAGAGGGTAAATGTGGTGTTAGCGGGTAAATGTGGTGTTAGAGGGTAAATGTAGTACTATAGGGTAAATGTAGTGTTAGAGGGTAAATGTAGTACTATAGGGTAAATGTAGTGTTAGAGGGTAAATGTGGTGTTAGCGGGTAAATGTGGTGTTAGAGGGTAAATGTAGTACTATAGGGTAAATGTAGTGTTAGAGGGTAAATGTAGTACTATAGGGTAAATGTAGTGTTAGAGGGTAAATGTAGTACTATAGGGTAAATGTAGTGTTAGAGGGTAAATGTGGTGTTAGCGGGTAAATGTGGTGTTAGAGGGTAAATGCAGTGTTAGAGGGTAAATGTAGTACTATAGTGTAAATGTAGTGTTAGAGGGTCAATGTAGCATTAGAGAATAAATGTAGTGTTAGAGGATGGGCTGTACAGAGGTTCCATAAGCTCCTCAAGATGTAGAAAACCTGTTTACATGATGTCACTAAAATGTATCATAGTAGCTGTAGTTCCTGGTTGTTCCACCAGGTGGAGTATCTTACTTAGAGGATATATCATTCAGACTACAGGCAGTTCAAGCAGAGAGCATTGTGGGAGTTTAGCGAGTTACGGGCACCATGACAAAGACTGCTGTGATGGTTAATGACATCTGGATAGAGATAGGCAAACTGGGATTGATTAGAATAATTTATATATGTAGGTGATCACAAACCTTGCTGTAAAATTCCATTTGGACAATTCCTGAGAAAATCTAGATATTGCTGCTATGCATTCATTTAGTTTGTGGGAAGAGGTCCTTCAGAATTATGTCTTAGAGAGTATTTTACCCACGACTATATCCCAGCTGATATTCTGCCATCACAGCTACTATCTGTTTTCAAAGATGCTGTCAGAAAACACATAATAAGAAAAGAATGTGAGATGATCCAATTAACTGAGATGTAAGTTACTGCAGTTCAGTTCAGACTTTTGCACTGATGAAAAACTTCAGATCTGATCCTGACTGCAGGTATTAAGCCGAGTTTGGACGACGGTTACTGATGTTTTTAGCGTTAAATGAAAGGATGAGTGTCTGTGCAGCAGCAACAAAGAGCTGCTCTCCATGGAGCCGACGGATCTGCAAACAGAAAACAACAACAACAAATCTCTCGGTTGATCCTTTTCAGGCCGTCGTCTTTAGAAGCAGCAGATCAGACTCCTGACAGCATCAGCATCAGCATCACAGCTTCCCTGGAGGGAAATCCTCTTTGTCTGGGCGGTCCGAGGCGGCCGACTCTTTCAACAGGATATCCCAACAGAAGGTGAGGTCAACTATGAGCAAACTGTGCACAAAAGGCTGGATTTAATGTTGCTCAAAGCTCCGGTCATATTCTTTGAAGATTCGGCCTCCTCCCTTCGTCAAAGTCTCTGAGAGTTAATTAAACATTAGACAGCCTGGGGTCAAGCAGCGGCTCAAAGGAGGAAAATAGTTTTTGATTGTTGTTTGATTGTTACAGTTGCTTCCATTCAAAGTCTTGGGAATTCAAGCAGTAGAAAAACACAAGATGAGTCGAAAAATATGTCCCAAAAATATAAACATAAGTAGAAATTATAAACATAGAATGCAAAAATTGTATCAGGAAAATAAAAAAATAATATGTATATTGGGAGGTGAAGTTCCATTATTAAGCTGCATTATTATTATTATTATTATTATTATTATTATTATTATTATTATTATTATGTTTCATCTCAAATGATCAGATTTCTGCTCGACCATCTCTGATTTGCTGAAAACTTTTCAACCATTAAATATAAATATTAATGAAGATGTTGGTGATGTTTTAGCTTCATATATCAAATCATTTTTTTAAGATTCGACCCACTTTCAGCAGATTTTTTTCTCATATTTAAATGTCAGGCTGTTTGAGCAACAATATCTCAAAAACTATTAAAGATAAAAACCTAAAATATTCTCTGTTATTTCTCATCATGTTTCAGAATCTGGAATATTGGACAAATAAATCAAATAACCTTGCCAGTTAAAAATAAAAAAAAAAAACAAAACAAACAAGAAACATTGAAGCTGTCATGAAAAATCCCATCTTTGACAAAAAAAATGCCAAAAAAATAGATAACTTAGTTATATTTTCTGAACCATATAAACCACAAAATGTAAAATCTGCAAATAGTAAAGAAACATATGTTCTTAGTTAAAAAGAGCATCTGATAATCTGGATCTTGCTTGCATCGTTTGGTTTGAAACAGGTTGCAGCTCCAAGTGCAAATATTATTTCCATTTTACTTTTTTGTTCTATTCCACCACATTTTACAGTGAAATTCTACATTTTCTGCTCCACTAGATTTATCTGACATGTTTTTGAAAATCGATAATTTAACAACCTTATAAAATGCAAACTACTGTTAAAAATGAATGCAGTACTTTCAAACTGTACAAACATTTTTTCCTCTAAACTTCTCACGAATTTCAATAAATGTTCAAATAATCCAATGTGTCAGAAAAAAATTTAAAAAGATAGAGGAAAACTAAGAACAGATTTGTGTCAGAATTTTCTTTTTTTCTTATTTTTTCTCCCATGAATAATGCTTGGAACCTTCTGCACCTGAATATAAAGCTGAATATAAATTAATTAAACTATGTCAGTCAGAACCACCAAACCTGAACTTTCACTGCAGTATTTGCTGCTATATTTGCTTTCACTTAAGTAGAATTTCCTATGCACGAGTTTACTTGTAATGGAGTATTTTTAAATTGATTTATTGGTATTTTTACTTCAGTAGAAAGTCTGGAAACTTCTTCCACCACTGCCAGTGACTCCCACTAAAGAACATCGACACCAATCACGTCTTTTGTGTTTTGCATTTTTAATTAATTGGTATTACTTTGTGGAATTCTGTTTTCACTCTGACAAGAAAGGCTCTTTTTTCTAAAGTATTGTATAAAAAAACAAATTAAATTGAGTATAATTCAATATTGATAGATAATAAAAGGAGAAAACTTCCAAAGCATTTGAATACTTTTTACAGGCTTTAGTGGTGGACAGTACATTTACTCACAACTGTACTTGAGTAGAATTTAAACTACTTGCATTTCTATTTTCTGCTAAAGTATTGTATTTTTACTCCACTTAATTCATTCGACAGTTTCCTTCTTCTTCTTCTGATATGGGAAACACTTTTTTTACAGTAGCCGTAAAAAGCACTTTAACTGTTTTCAGTTCTTACACTTTAGCTGACATCGTCTTTGATTTTATACAGGCTCTTGTTAACGCTGGAGAGCAGGACTTTTATGGATAAATAAATGTCAGTTACTCTGAAGCCAAACAAGTTCACACAATGCTGATGAAGCCGATCAGTTGCAGGTAAATTTCTCTGTTTTTAGCAGTTTGCTGGAGATTTCAGTCAAAGGTTTGTGATGTTATCCTGCTTTGGTGGACCAGTAGTGGTGGGTTTTATGTAAACCAGCGATGACTCGTCCAAAAATGAAGAAGGATTCAGTGGACGGTAGTAAGTATAAGTATGGAAGAGCATGAGGGGGGAAAACTTCAGAGGCATCCAAGAAAAGTTTGATTCCTCAAATGAAAATGAAACTTGAAATTCAGATAAGGGACAAGGGATTACAGAAGAGGCGTATTAAATCGTCATGTTTCGATAGTGTTTGTGCAATTACTCTTACTGCCTGAAGGGGGCGACAAAAGTTCATCATCGCAGCTTTAATGTCAGGATGTTCAGTGCAGATTATTACCAACACTTCAACTCCTTTCAGTTCTTAAATTTAAAAAAAAAAAATCCTAAAATTTTCTGCATTTTGCGTTTAAATTTGCACTTCAGCTTCTGGCAGTGCTTGAATTATTTAGGTGCATTTATTGAAAATGTGCATTTGACTGATCTGAACAGTATTTGTGTTATTTATGTTTCAGCTGCAGAACTGACACTTCACCTGCTTTCACCACTTCTCTGCCTGTTCTTTGCCTCTGATTTACATTTAAACTTGTTTTTTATTGCTACACTTCAAACCCTTTCAGAGATTAGAATTTCCATTTGAACCAGGAGAAAACACTAAATCAGCTCCTGCAAATCTCAAACTTCAACTGTTTTCAGTGCTGACATTTCAACTAACATTATCTTTTGATTCCTTCACTTCAAAAAGTATTTATTTATTTCAGTATTTCGACTCCGTCTGACTCTTTTAGTTTAGTTCATTTATCACCTACATTTCATCCAACACTTCAACTCCTTTCAGTGCATGAACTTTGTTCTGTTTTTGTACTTCAACTATAAAATTATTTCAACATTTCAGTCCAATTACTTCAACAAACATTTGTCAACTTCAGTATTTCCACTTTATAGCAGTTCATTTACTTCATGTGACACTTTAACTCCTTTCAGTGCTTGAACTACTTCAGCATTTTTCAGTATTTGCATTTGAACCACAATTTTAACCACAAATACTCTTTGACAATAGTTTGTTAATTTCAGGATTTCTGCTTTATCTAACTCTTCCAGCTCATTTTATCAGCAACACCTCATGCAGCACTTCAGTTCCTTTCAGTGCTTGAACTTCAACTGAATCTCCCACAATTTTCTGCATTTTACATTTAAATTTACACTTTAAATGCTTTCAGTGCTTGAACTAATTCAGCGTCTTTCAGCATTTGTGTTTGATGCACCACTTCAACTACAAAACAATTTCAATATTTCCATTTTTTTCAGATTTCCGCTGCAGAATTCAGCTGCTTTCACCAACTTTTCTGTCTGTCCATCTAACACACTACTTCAGCTCCTTCAAGTCTCATACCTTCGACTCTTTTCAGTGCTGACACTTCAACTGACATTATGTTAGTTTTTACACTTTAACAAGTCATTTATTACCTTCATGATTTCCACTTCAGTTGACTCTTCCAGCTCAGTTTGTCACACGATAAACTTCACCTCCTTTCAGTGCTTAAACTTCAACCAAATCTTACAATTTTCTGCCTTTTACATCCAAATGAACACTTCAGCTGCTTTCAGTGCTTGAATATTGTGAGTTTGAAGCACCACTTCAGCTACAAAACTGTTTCAGTATTTCAGTTGTAGAATTAACAGTTCAGCTGCTTTCACCACTTTTGACATTTTTAATTCTCTCTTTTTAGTCCGATTTAACTCCTCTATATTTAAATTCCTACACTTCTACTGCCACTTCAAACCCTTTCAATTATTAGATATTATTTTTCAGTTTACACACTTCAGCAAGCATTCATTTAGTTTAGGATTCCCACTATAGTCACGCTTCACCTCCTTTCAGTGCTTTCACTTGAACTTTTTGCACTTTACATTTAAATTAGCATTTCATCTCCTTTCAGTGCGCTTTAACTACAAAACTAGTTCAAACTTTCAGTCCAGTCTCTTCAACAAGCGTCTGTTAACTTCAGTATTTCCACTTTATCCCTGCTCAATTTATCACCTACTTCACGTAACACTTCAGGTCCTTTCAGTGCCTGAGCTTCAGCTAAATCTCCCACAACTTTCTGCACTTTACATTTTAAAAGCCACTTCAACTTCTTTCAGTGTTTGGACTAAAACTTCCATTTCATTTCAGCGTCTTTATTATGATTCTTGTTTCTAATTCAACTCTTTATTTAATAACAGATTTAAGTGTTGGAACAAACTGATTTTTGGTGACATTTTGACGTCTTTTTAAAATTATTCTTCTTTCTTTAAAGACCTAAATGGATGCGAGTGAATGTCTGAGAGTTATTTTTCATCTCCCTGCCGGCCGGTTTGGCAGCGGCTCGGTGGAAGCGGAGCTGTTGGCCGCCCTTCCATGTCTTCTGTTGTTGTTTTCTGGAGGCCTCAATGGGATGGGTAGTTTGTGAAATGACAGGACATGCCAACAAATTGCATCACTTCTGGCTGGGCGGCCAAGGACAATGCCGAGCCATATGCCGATCGGGGGGGCTCTGGGCCGAGGGATGAATGGGGCTCATTTCCATGTGACCCCCCTCCCCTCCAGAAACTGCCCCAGTCCTCACTCCGTTACCCCCTCCAAGCCCGGCAGCCAGGCGGGAGGCGGCAGACATACGAGCTGACACATCCGCCATTAGCCCAAACAAAACGTCCAGAGATTCATTTCAAACACGAGCGCTGGCGACCGTCAGAGTCACAAACTAAACAGGGACTCCATCCAGAGAGCAAAAGTTTGGTTTCTCTTCACTTTAGCGCCTCAGAATTATAAAAATTCAGCTCAGAATCAGTCAGATTAATCTCCAAAACTGATAATTCTGCAGAATCAGAAGTACTTTTGATTGTTACAGCTGCCTTCATTCAAAGTCTTGGAAATAAAAGCAGCAGAGACAATAAAACATAAATACGAGGAGAAAAATATGTCCAAAACATATAAAAAATAAGTAGAAATTATAAGCATAAAATATCAAAATGGCATCAGGAAAATATTGGGCCTTGTTCAGGTTTGTTTGGGACTTGTTTTGAGTCGTTTGGGACAAGATTTACCATTTTTGGACCATTTTTGTAACAGGTTTCAAGTCACTGTGGAGTTTGGATGACTTTTGAGTAATTTAGGACAAATTTCAAGTCATTTACTACAATTAAAGTAGTTTTGGACAAATGTCAGCGTGTCTTACATGTTATTTTAGACAAATTTTGAGTGATTCTGGATCATTTTTAACATGTGTTGAGAAATACTGAGTAGTTTGAACAGGTTTCAAGTCACTGCAGACAAATATTTACTCACAATGGATAAAGTCTGAGTCCATTTAAATTATTTTTGAGTAATTTAGGACAAATTTCAAGTCAGTGAGCACAAATTTCAATTCATTATTGAAAAAAATTAATTTGCTACAATTAAGGTAGTTTATGCATATTAGCAGGTTAAGCCCCATAATTAAGCTTCATTATTATTATTACTACATTAGTTATGTTCCATCTCAAATCATCAGATTTCTCCTCAGCTATCTCTGGTTGTCTTGAAACCTTTCTACCATAAAATATAGTTATTTATTAGGATATTTGCTAAGCTTTAGCTTCATACATCAAATTCTTCTAAAGATATATATCTTAGTATTAGCAGGTTTTTCTCACACTAAAACGTTAAGCTGTTTGAATGACACTCTGAGGAATTACTAAAGACAAAAATGTGAAATTGTCGCTGTTATTCCTCATCATGTTATTGATTCTGAATCTAAAATACTGGACAAATAATCTCTGATTGTTGGTGAGTTAGGAATGACAAAAACCCTAAAACAAAACTTTGAAGTTGTCATGAAAAATCCCATCTTTGAGCATAAATTTATCAAAAAAAGATCATTTGTGATATTTTCTAAACCATGCAAACCATAAAATGTACAATAGGCAAATCTTAACCCTTTGACACAAACGTGGATAAAAAATGACGCGGTGAGGTCATTTTCTTTCAAAATCTCTCTCTCTATACACCGCTTTATCCTCACTAGGGTCGTGGGGGGTGCTGGAGTCTATCCCAGCTGACTCGGGTGAAGGCAGGGGACACCCTGGACAGGTCACCAGTCTGTCACAGGGCTACATATACAGACACACAGTCACACTCACATTCACACCTACGGGCAATTTAGAGTAACCAATTAACCTCAGCATATTTTTGGACTGTGGGAGGAAGCCGGAGTACCCGGAGAAAACCCACGCATGCACAGAGAGAACATGCAAACTCCATGCAGAAAGATCCCAGGCCCACCCTGGGATTTGAACCGGGGACCTTCTTGCTGCAAGGCGAAAGTGCTTACCGCTACACCACTGTGCAGCCCTCTTTCAAAATCTTTGTAATGAATTTTTTTCTTTTTGTTTTCCAACTATTCTCAAAAAAAACATGTTTTTGATGTCATTCCATTTAAACATCTAAGCTACCTTTTATACTTAGAAATGATAATATTTGTATTCCTACTTCAAGCTCTTTATAATGATGATATCATACAAGAGGTGATGCACAAACTTGGAGGGATGGAGAGCCGCAAAAGCTGGAAGAAAAAAGCAGAAAAGTGTCAGCAAAGTAGATGCTGATGTTCTTCTAGTGCTGTTCTGTGTAATATTCTTCTCTTTCAATTATCAAAATGTCCAAAATCTGCTATAAAGTGGAAAATAATCACATTTCAAACATGAAATCATTACTGTGTGGACAACAATATAATACAAATTCTTTTTATCAACCAAAATGACAAAAAAAAGAGAGTGGTATAAAAACACACTGATTGTTATACGGGTCACTTTGAGTCCAATCACTGGAGCATCTAAAGAAGCATATTTTATTAGTTATATTTAGAGAACCATCATGAAATTCCCTCACTTCTACTTGGATCAGGCTGTCTATCAATATTCTTGTTTTTATGGTGCAAACCTGCTCAATCAGTTATAAAAGTTCAAGGAAAATAACTTAATTTCATATTAAAGTATTCTGTATGTTTAGGTTTGTATTATTGTGACATGCAGCTGCGTGTGGTTCAGAAATATCACCAGACGACTTATTTTGTTAATATGAGCTCAAAGACGGGACTTTTCATCCATAATTCGTGATTCTTTGATCTCTGATTTTGCAGATTCTCATAACATCTGTTGTTTTGTTCCCACATTTCATTTAATTTCTTTATTTATTTGGACGGACAGTGCATATTAATGAATGTACAATCTCATAAGTTTGTACAAGATTCTCAGGATACATTTTGTATTTATTTTCTTATTTTTGGTCAATTTTGTCTATATTTTCCGCTTTTAATGCCTTTACCTCATGTTTGTTTCTTACTTTCCAGCTATTTTCCATCTGCTTTTATAAAAAAAACTATTTTTTTGCATCACTCTCTGAAAGCTGTACTTTCTAGTTTTAACCTTCTAGTATATATTTTATATTTACTTTCTGCTTTGTGTACATGTACATCCTATTTTAAATCTGTTTTTTTTTTTTTGGAGTTTTAATTTTCAAATAAACTCTTCTCTGCATTGATTTTTGTATTTTAAGCTCCATTTTTTGGTCAATTTTGTTTTTATTTTGTATAAACTTTCAGCTTGGCATGTCATTTCCAGCTGTTTTCTATATAAATTCAGATTTAAATCTACCTTTTCCCTTTTACTTTCTACTTTTTACTTTCTTCTTATTTTATTTTGTTGAATTTAGTTAGAATTTTTGGCAATACATTTTTTAAAACAAGATAATTATCATTAGAAAAGCTATTATTTCTATTAGAAGTGAGAGGACCTGATTTATGGATTTATTTCTGATGTATTTTTTCCCCTTTTTTTGCTCTTATCTGCATTGATTTACGCTCCAATTTTTGGTCAGTTTTCTTTGAGTTTTGTATAACTTTTCAACTTTGCATGTCGTTTTCAGCTGTTCTCTATGTAAATTCTACTTTACATCTACTTTTTACATCTTTACTTTCTACCTTTGTAGCACATTTACATTTTATTTTTGTAAAATTTTGGATGAATTTCCCACTTTCTATGTATTAACTTTTCAAGCTATTTTGTGTTGATTTCTACTTTTTATCTATGTGGGATTAAAAAAAAGATAATTATTATTAGAAAAGCTGTTTTTTCTCCTTGAGACGACTTGGTTTATGGATTTATTTATGATGTATTTTAACTTCTTTTTTTTGCTCTTATCTCCATTGATTTTGTATTTTTGCTCCAATTATTTGTCAATTTTCTATTTATTTTGCATAAAGGGTTAGGTTTAGGGTTCTACTTTTTATTTACGTGGGATTTTTTAAAAAATAAACAAGACAATTATCATTAGAAAAACTTTTGTTTCTCTTAGAAGTGAGAAGACCTGATTTATGGATTTATTTAGGAAGTATGTTTTCCTTTTTTTTTGCTGCTGCTCCAGATTTTCTGACTTTTGCTCTGCTGCAGGACGACAGACACTTTTTTTTTCAAAGTTCCCTCCAAACCGAGTGTCTCTTCAGTGTCTTTGGGATCCCAGATTGAAGCGGCGTTGGGTGATTTAGGAGCTGCTTTCACTCTGACACGAAACAAATGAGGACGGAGCAGGAAGGTCAGGCAGCCATAATCCTGCTAATTGGGACAATATGTGCATGATAAATCATGACGGCGCTGCCCGGGATCCTCTAATCGTCTTCTACATTCACCAGTTTTGCTTCAAAGTGAGCGTTTTCATTGTGAAGTCTTGTTGCTGACCATATGTTTTTAAGCAGCATATGTGGTGCTGCTGCTGCTGAGGGAGGCAGTCGGAGGGTTTTAACCTTCTGCTGGGGGAACTTAACGCTGCAGCCACCTCTTCACTGGGACGCTGCCAAGAGTCTCAGCCTCGGCCCGGCGGCAGGGGGACGGGGGTCCAGATGCCGAGAGGATAAACTCCGGCAGCTTCAGGACCACGGCGGCAAGGTTGTGTCCAAAAGCGGAGCCTGAGATATCAGTCACGGACAGGAAGTGATGTATGAAACCAGCCTGGTTTGAATCACAGGACGATTCAACGCAGAAATGTGAAATAATACGAGTTAATTAAGGAACAGAGAGCACCGAAGTGTCTGCCTGTGTCTTTTTTAAACAGCAAGATGATTATACAATATTCAGTCACTGTCAGAATGATGCTTTTTGTGGCCTTTTTGATTTATATTCTTACACATAAACTTTCATTTTGGATGTTATCAGTCCATTAACTGGCCAGAATCATCACTAATCACCTCCATACACACAGAATTATCACATATTACACATATTTTTGGTGAGCCTAGGCAGCAAATGCAATGAACAATAACAAAGAAATTGAGAAAATGGCCCGTTTTTTAATTTTTCAGTTTTAAACCAACTGAAAGTGAAAACAGACACATTTTGTCTGTTTTTTCATTTTAAACCACCAAAAAAATATTAAAAAACACAAAACAAAAGCCAGAAGAACAGAAATAGACCTATTTTTCCTTTTCCCAATTCTCATTACTTAATTACTCTGCCAAGAAACTGCAGAGTTATGTGACGATCAGCGTACGTTTGTACATCTGTCTGTCTGTCTGTCTGTCTGTCTGTCTGTCTGTCTGTCTGTGTGCAACATTACTCAAAAACAGACCAACAGATTTGGATGAAATTTTTAAGGAAGGTCAGAAATGACACAAGGACCAAGTGGTTATATTTTGGCGGTGATGCAGCTTATAGTCTGGATTTGCTAAAGATTTCTGTATCATTGTGAGATAGTGACACTACATCACTGTAACCATGACAACCAGTGAACACTACATCAGCTGTCTGCTGATGATCACATGATTGTGATTCTACTACAAATCCACCACTGAGGACTTATCAGGACTTATCCATCAGAAATGATCCAAGGAACAACTGATTAAATTGTGGGGGTGTTTCTGAGTACCATCAATTCCCGCCGCCCGCTACATATTTAGATCACGTGATTCGGTTTCTGTACATAACATACACATGCAGAAGACACGCCTGAGCTCTGCACAAGGTCATTTTGTTTGTGGGTACATCTATATTAAATGGACACATTCCATGGTGCTGGGATTTCTGTCACGAATTTTTTCAAGATTGCATCCATCAGAAATGATACAACGACTGAGCAGCCTTGGCGGAATATGTATTGCGCTCTATGAGTGTACTTCTTGCAAATTAATTAATGTTTCCATTTCAAACCTAAAACAATAAAATAGAACAGAATTATTCATCCCAGAGCGGAAATTTGGTTGCTGAAGCAGAAACGGTACAGTTTCCACCAGCATAAGTACAGATAAATAAGCAAAAATGTGTCGTTAATAAACAGTAACAAAAATATGAAATACGAAATCCCCTGCACAAAGAATGAATAAATGTTGAAGTGTTTTATATGTAGGGTCTGTTTTCTCATTGTCTTTGTTATTATTGTTTGACGGGAAAACAGATCATACTTTAGTGCCTCAAAGGTTTGGTGTCACTTAGAAATGTCCTTATTTTTGAAAGCATTTTTTTTTCAATGAAGATAACATGAAATGAATCAGAAATCCAGTCCAGACATTGTTAATGTGTTAAATGACTATTCTAGCTGGAAACGGCTGATTTTTAATGGAATATCTCCATAGGGATACAGAGGAACATTTCCAGCAACCATCACTCCTGTGTTCTAATGCTACATTGTGTTAGCTAATGCTGTTGAAAGGCTCATTGATGATTAGAAAACCCTTGTACAGTTATGTTAGCACATGGATAAAAGTGGGAATTTTCATGGAAAACAAACTCCAAACTTTTTGAATGCTTGTGTTTATGTATTTTGTCATCATTTCCAGCATCTTAGCATCACAGGTGAATTCTTTCAAGTTAAAATGTTTGGTCTCCTGTTAAATAGCAGCTGAAGTGACACCATCAAAACAAAACACCTGAGCTACACCTGTCAGCCTCAGTGTGAATAAAGCCGACCTGGGATCAGATCATCTGTCTAAATAAAGCAGTGTGCAGGTGTTTCTGTCCCGGGTTTGCACCTGCATGTGACGTCTGCTTATAATTACAGTCTTTCTCCAAACAAACAGAACTGAATTAGAAAAGAACTGGAAGCTTCCAGCTTTGCTAATTAGCCGATTCCTGCCCAGAAAGCGTCTCGCTGAGCTGCAAGGAGGGAAAAAAGGAGCAAAAAACAGGAAACCGAGGAGCTAAAATATCATCTGTAAAGTTTGTGGGAACCGTCATAATTAAACATGCAGATTTATTCCATCAAATCTTACATAATCTGTGTCTCTGTTGTGTTTTTGTTTTTTTTACAGATCACTGAGGGGAGGGAGGAGGGAGACCTGTGGATGATTAGCTTCTTTTTGTCCTCTGTGTTTTTTTTCCTTCTCTTTTCTCTGCTTTATTTTCCCCTGAGAAGATTAAATATTTCTGCTTGAGAAAATCTTTTTAAGCGGCCACTGACTGCTGTCCCGGCCCCCTCCGAGAAAACCCACAGCCCTCCCCCACCGCCCCCCGTTTGCTCGTCCAAAATGTGGGGAAAAAATGTAATCTTGGAACAAAGAATAGAAAAGGGAGGCTATGGAGGAATTTTTTTTTCTGCAAGTGGCCTCTTTATTGGGTGGGGGGATGGAGCTCCTTCACAGTATCCACACACAACAGGGCTCCAATCTGTCAAATAATTAGCCAGTGTGGGAGGACAAAGGTTTTTATTTGCCCGAATTTCATACATCACTGCTTGAATACATCATCACTGTATTGTGACGGGTCATGGGAACTCAGACGGAGAGTCCAGAAACTCACCGGCGGTGAAAAGAATCAGACTGAATGAGGAGTTTATAGGGATTTATGGAGATGCTGTCAAGATAATGTCAATGTATGACGAGCATTTTCATGTTAATCCGTAATTTTGCAATAAAACGCATGAAAAAAAATGCAGATATTTAGGAGAGGAGGGAACATGAGCTGATTGACTGATTAAAGCCTTCATGCTCAGGCCTGCAGGGCAGAGTTAAAAAAGTTAAACATGTTAAAAAGCACCTTTTTCTGTTAGCGGCTCCCTTTTTAACTGCTTTTTCATCAAACAGAAGCATATTTCCACCTGATGCATTAATTTGAATGTGATATCTTCAGCTAACTACACCTGGAAGCTTTTCTTTTCAAGGTAATTTTTCAGAAAAGTGCTGCTAAATGCACAAAAAGTCCCCATATACAGTATTTGTAATTGATTTCACAACTATTAGAAGCAAAAAGTGCTTTTTTTTGCAAACTATATGACATTTACTTAGTTCTGTTACCTGTTGCCATAAAATGCATCAGTTCAAAATTGCAGATATTTTTATGTTCAGACCTGCACTACAAAGTTACATGAGTTAAATATGTTTAAAAGGATCTTTTCTCTGTTTTTTGAAGGTGAAATCTTCAGCAAATCACACTGTTAGGATGTTTATGTGCATGCAAATGTTGAGAAACCCCCTAGTGACTGTTTTAAATGCTCCAAAACTCTACAGTATTTGTAACTGGTTATCATGACACCGCCACGTTATCACATGAAATCAGATTTTTTTGAAGCCTTGATGCTAAATGTGTTGTTTTGTTGCCTGTTTATTCATAGTTTTGGTGTTTCTGTATCTTTGTTTAAAATGAACAAAAGCCTAAAAGAGCCTAAAGATAAGAGGACAGAAGATGAGGAGAAATGATCGATTGACTGATTAAAACCATCACGTTCAGGCCTGCACGGCAAATTTACACGAGTTAAATATGTTTCAAAGCATTCACAATTCTTTTTCTTGCTCTATTACAAGTGATTTTTGTCAAACCGAAGCGTATTTCCTCCTGACAGAGGTGATATCTGCAGCCAGTTCTAACAGGAAGCTGTTATTTTCATGCTAATGTTGAGAAAAATGCAGCTAAATGCACAATAAATCCCCATATATAGCATTTGCAGCTGATTATCACAACAAAAACACATTATTACAACCAAATAAACGTCTTTTTTGCAGCCTATATGCTCTATTTTTAGTTCTTCATCTGTTGCTGTTCATGACTACTATTTTCCGCTATATTAGAAGTGATTTTTGTAAAATAGAAGCACATTTCCACCTGACAGTGGTGATACCTGCAACAAATTACACCTGGAAGGTGTTTATTCTGTAAACTTATGTTGGGAAAAGCTCTGCAAAATTCACAAAAAGTCTCCACTTCTTTACTTTTTCTGGTTTGATAGTAAAATAATGAACCTGATGCTGCTCAGTACTGCAGTCTTAATGTATTCTGATGGGGACTTTGGATGCTAGGGAACTAGAAGTAACTAGAATAAGTAAAAAAATATAAAATACACAGAAATAACAGTAGAAATCAGAGGATTTGTTTGTTTAATTTTAGCTCTGATTGCAGCTTTATTCTTACAAAAGTGACTCAAAGCTCCACAGATAATAAACTCAGTGAAGATGCAGATCTAAATTTTAGCCACAGAGATGATAAAGTTTGAGGTTTTCAGGTGTTTTCTGCATCATCCGTCCTCACCTGTTTGTATTCCAGCCGCTGTTTTCTCTGGACTGAACCGTAATTCTTGTGTTTGTCTGGAATCAGATGAGAAAAGTGATCAGCAGCTCGATTCTTTCACGGAGCAGCTGAGAGTTTGTGAGTGGAGCGAGCAGCCGTCATTGTCTGCTGTGATTGAAGCTTCCATCAGAGGCTCGTCTGCAGGATTAGATCGATCCGCCGGATGTCTGAAAAGCTGCTTCTGTTGGTTTATGTCACTGACAACTGGGAATAACTGTTGGTTTTCAAGCAGGTTAACATCAGTTTGGAGCAGAATTATGAGTGTTTGTGGTGTTTGGTGACTTTCTTTTCCTCTATAATCCCAGATAGGTGATCATGTGACGGTAAAAATACAAAGTGTTTGAGGAAGTTAAAGGCCTGGAATAGCAAAAAGGGAGATTTTTTTTTATAAATGACACCAGGAATGATTAAACCAAGTGGAAAACAGTATCTACTGCGTCATAGCTTCACCCTAAAATTAATCTATAAATTGCTATACTTGCTCCATTTTTGTCCTTTTATGGGTTAACATTTTATTATAAAAAATTATTACAGTTTTTTTTCCTTTGGTTTTTATTTCTATTTAACCAGAACTTAAGAACAGTGACATAAAAGATCTCTTTTATAAATGCATCCTGACTGAGACAGAAAGCACAACAGATAATAAACAACTTCAGTAAAGATTTAAAGTGTAAAAGTGCAACAGAAAAGACAAAACCAGGTGAAGAATGGCACCTATCTCGTTATAATTTCACCCTGAAATCAATCAAGTGCTACAATCACCACTTGTTTCTTGTGGATTAAATGTGTCCACATTTTTCTACTTTCAAAGTTAAGATTTTATGATAAAAAGCTTTATTGTGTTGTTTTTATTTCTATTGAACCAGAAAATAAGCATACTGACAGAAAAGATCTCTTTCATAAATGCATCTTGACCAAGAAAATAAGCAGCACAGATAATAAATAACTGAAATAAGGCTTAGATAAAAACAATTTAAATGCAAAAGTGCACCAGAAAAGATCAAACCAGGTGTGGAAAAGCACCCAGTTTGTCATAATTTCACCCTAAAATTCATCAATTAACTGCTATAATCACCACTTGTTCCTTGTGGATTAAATGTGTCCACATTTTTCTACTTTTAAAGTTAAGATTTTATCATAAAAAACCTTATTATCATTCCGGATAGTTTTATTTTTTTGTTTTTTAGTTTTTTTTTAAAAAAAGTTAAAAAAAAAAAGAACACTGACATAAAAAAGTCTCTTTCCTAAATGCATCCTGGCAGGAAGCAGCACAGATAAAAAAAAACAACTTAAATAAGGTTTTATGGAAGTTAAAAGTGTGTTGCAGTGTCATAAAATCTCCAATATACATGTGACAATCAGTGAAAGTGACAAAGAAGAGACAAACAGGAACACGTATTTTTGACATCCAGTCTGAAGATGATTAAAAAAATGCTTCTGCTTCCTAAAAACTCCACATTTCTACAGTATGCATGAAGAAATGACATGAATGAGGTGAAATTTAAAGCCTTTTTTCACATTTCTGGGTGTGAAAATGCAAAATGTGGGCTTTAACCCCTTAGTCCCTACAGCCCACGCCGGCGGGGGCTGTAGGGATAGGTGCCTCAAAAACAGGGCTCAGGGACTAAGGGGTTAAACTGCATCTGGTGAAATAAAATAAGACTTTAAGCAACATTTTACAGCGTCTGCATGCAGACGTCCAAACTGATTGAATCAACAGAACAAACATGATCAGATGATCTTTATAGATCACAACAGGGAGTTTTGGAGTGATACAGCAACAAAGGATAAACATGTAGAAACCAGAGGGAACAATGGTGAGATAATAAAGATAAAGAAACATGAAGAAGTGATACTGATGCTGTTCAAACTCCTCTTCATGTGGAAAACCATCTTTTTTTTCTGTAATGATGATGTTACACAGATGGTTCTGAATATTTCAAACATTGATGATGTTGTTAATTTATTTTATTTACCTTTATTCAACCAGAAAGTCCCATTAAGATTAGAAGAAGATGTTTTACAAGGGAGACCTGGCCAAGATAGCAGCCTTAAAAAAATATAAAAATGATGTAGAGCAGATACACGATACAGAAATAAACAATAAATCAGGCTGACAGCTGCCTGGGCGCTTGGATTTGATGGATTTTTTGGGGGGGTTCGGCCTCTTTAAAGCAAACTTGAGTGTTTCTACTTCATGTACACTCATGTTTAAAAGTTTGGGGTCACTTAGAAATGTCCTTATTTTTGAAAGAAACACATTTTTTTAAAATTGAAAACAACATTAAATACATCATAAATCCAGTCCAGACATGGTTAATGTGGTAAATGACTATTCTAGCTGGATTTTTAATGGAATATCTCCATAGGGGTACAGAGGAACATTTCCAGCAACCATCACTCCTGTGTTCTAATGCTACATTGTGTTAGCTAATGGTGCTGAAAGGCTCATTGATGATTAGAAAACCCTTGTACAGTTATGTTAGCACATGGATGAAAGTGTGAGGTTTTATGGAGAACATGGAATTGTCTGACTCACCCCAAACTTTTGGAAGCTAGCGTACGTTAGACAAGAGGGGATTTTTATTTAATTTTTTATTCCTGCAGTGTTGATGTTTGAAATAGTGTCGGGTTTTCATCCAGAATGCCACCAATGTGTGCAAATGTTAAACAAAAGAAAAAGCAGCTACTTTAAGAGTCATTTTAAAGAGCAAGACGTGATTAATGGTTGAGATGAAAAAAGGCAGAAGTTTGTTCATCTCAAAGGAAATTCTTGAGCCAGATTATGCTCAGAAAAAATACAGCAATGTGGCATTAAGTGTATAGAGAGTATAACAAAAAATGACATGTATTAAACTCAGAACTAGGGTTGAAAGATGTTATAAAAAGGATCATTTTGCATTTATTTGGATAAATATTGTGATATGAAGAATGATCTTTGTTGCATTTGATTTCCAATAAAACAAGAAGAATAAATGTGATTTTTGTGTTTTTTTGCTACCAAACAAACATGTTCTCGTACATCTGTAGAGCATGGTTTAAAGGCTGAAGGATCTCAGTGATTCCTTTATGACAACATGCAGACGTGATGCATTTTATCCTGTCAAACACCTGCAGCTTCTGTTTGGAATATAAGTCCATACTGCAATTCTGATATTATCTGGATTGACTGTTCAGCTCTACTTACTGCCTTCTATCTAATCATTATATTTAATTACAGTCAGTGATGTGTATTTTTCTGCTCTCTGAATTTATTTTTAGCAGCTTTTTATGCAAAACTGACCAAAAATAAATGTGAAGGTGGACGGCCGATCATTTTAGGAGAGTTCTGCTGGTTTTAAAAGACAGAGAACAATAAAAGCCACAAAGCAAACTGAAATATCTGCCTGATTATTGTATTTTATTAACAATATTTGCATATTGTCAACGCACACATGAGAGTAACGTGTTCTGTTGTGTGCAGGAGCCTTTAGATGTCAAACAAACCGGTTTAAAAGCTCCTGAAAGCAACTTTATGCCATGTTTTTGTTAAGAAGTCATCAGAGGTCAGATTTAGGAGTGTGCAGCTGATTTTTAAAGTCATTTCTAAAGACAAAGGGCAAGAAAAGTCACAAATCAAACCAAGGACGTCTCCCTAAATATGATATTTTGTGAATAACAGCTGCATGTTGAGTCTGAGGTTTTCATGGGATCCGTGCAGGTAAGTCATATTTAAAGACTTCAGTTTATGTACTTCAATTATTCTGTATGATTTTCTTGCATTTTATTCAACTTTGAACGCACTGCAGCATTTAGTGTTTTAACTTTTACAGATTTTATTTTTCTCCACCTAGAGTTGATATTTGGGAGTCCTGAAGGCGTTAGGGTGCTAAATTAAATGCTAAAAAACACAAGAAAGGACAAACTTTCTGCTGTTTTTGTCAATTGCTTGAATAATTTTATAAGATGTGTTTGAATTCTGGTCAACGTTTCTGCACCATTTCTGATCAATCTAATTTAATTCATTTATTTTTGTTTGCTGGATTTTGCATTTTATCTTTTAGATGTTTTAATTTGTCCATCTTTTGTCATTTTCTGCTGTTTTTGTCCATCAGTGTGGATCATTCTATAAGATTCTCCTGCACTTTATTCAACTTTTCATACACTTTTTCTACATTGTATTCATCGATTGCTTTCTATCTTGCCTGTGAAGTCCTTAGAATAACGTCTGTGTGTAATAAGGTGCCACATAAATTCACTTATTTGCTCTTTGAAGAAACTTTTCTGTTTCTAGAAGTCAGTAAATCAGATGTATACATGAAGAGTTGATATTTACGAGTCCTGGAGACATTAAAATGCTAAAATAAAAACTAAAAATGACAAAAAAAGATGGAGTTTTTGCTGTTTTTTCCATCAGTTTGGATTATTCCTGCACTTAATTCAACTTTTCATGCACTTATACACTTTTAAATGATGTTTTTCTACCTGGAGTTCATATTTGTGAGTCCTGAAGGCATCAAAGTGCTAAAATAAATGCAAAAAAAGACAAAAAGGACAAACTTTCTGCCCTTTTTTTCACAATCAGTTTGGATTATTTTATAAGATTTGCTCATATTTCAATAATGCACTGCTGCATTTAGTATTTTCTTTGGTATCCTTATACATTACATACATATATTTTTACCTAGAGTTGATTTTTGGGAGTCCTGAAGGCATCGACATGATGAAATAAATGCTAAAAAAGACAACAAAGCACAGATTTTCTGCTGTTTTAGTCCATCGGGTTGGATTAGTCTAAAGGACTTGCTGACACTTTAATAATTTTGCTTTTCTTTGTATTTGTATTACAATTATCTTTCACACATTTTATAATTTTTTTCTACCTAGAGCTGATATTTAGGAATCCTCAAAGCATCAAAATGCTAAAAAGGACTAAAAAAGACAGACTGTCTGCTGCTTTTCACAATGAACTTGGATTTTTCTTGGAGTAGGATCTAGGATTATAAGATTTGCTTACACTTTGATACCTTTGCAAGCCTTATTTTGTATTTTATTTAGTTTTTGATACGTTCTATATATTTTTTTTTAAACTAGAGTTGATATTTGGAGCCCTGAAGGTGTTAAGGTGTTCAAATAAATGCTAAAAAAGGACAGAAAAGTAGAACAATATAGCATTTTTTACACATTAAACTCATATGTTTAAAATGTCAGCTTTAGAAAAGTGTTTCAGTGAGAACTGGATTGCTGTTTTTCACAATCAATTTGTATAAGATTTGCTTACACTTTAATGCTTTTATACATTTAATATTTTACCTGATATTTGGGAATCCTCAAAGCATCAAAATGTTAAATTACATGCTAAAAAAAGACACAAAATGACAGATTTCTAACCTCTTTCACACATGTTAAACGCTTGTATTGTAATTATCAGCTTCAGAAATGTGTTTTAGTGGGAGTCTGACCAATAAACAGAAGCAGAAAACGTCCATTAACCGCTAAAAATCAAGACGGCGTAAAATCAGAAAGTTAAACACACTCCTAATTGTCATGTGTGACTCGGTGACATTCTCAAATCTCGTCTCGGACTGAATGTTTTACCCTCGTCTCCTCCTTCTTCTTTTTTTCCCTTCCTCTCCTCTCTCAGGCTGTGATTTATACACACAACATGTTGCACAATGGGAGCCTTGTTTGCTAAATGGGATAGCCTTAATGGAGACTTATATTTCCAGGATTATATCTGTATTCAGTTGCAAATGATTTGGAGGGGAGGCTGGGGGGGTTTGAGGAGGAGGGGGGGTTTGTTTCAATACTCTTCCTCTGTCTATGAATAATAGTATCATTTGAATTAAGTGGACACCTGGTGCAGCGGCTGAGGCTCCGAGGCTCGCCGCTGACCCGCCACCGCTGCCAACTTCCCTTTTTCCCAGCCTGTCCTTATCCGTCCCGGCGAGCCTCCGATTTCATTCTGCCTCCACAAAATGCCACACACTTGTAACTTTAGTCTCCCCTCGGCGAAAACTTCTCGCTGCCTCCTGGAAGGAAAAAAAAAGAGACGGAGCTGGAAGGGGAGGGGAGACAAATTCTTCTTATCAATCTGCCTTCTTAGATTTAAGTCATTTAAAAAGCGCCGGTGTAGCGTTTCAGGGAAAACTTCCAATTAAATACTGTAAAAAAAGATAAAATGACAGTATCCCCGGAGCTGCCTGTTGCTGCCGTTAAAGCCCCCTTTTGTTGATTTATTGTACATTAGCCACTGAGCCATGAGGGCTTCTATTTGTATGCGTCCAGCGTCGGCTCCACACACAATCAGGCCTGTATTGCAAATTTATACCAGGATGTAGGTTTAGAGTGTTTCTACCCCCCTCCCTCCAAAAAAAAAGAAGAAAAAAAGAGAATGTTTTTCAAGTAAGTGTCTGCTTTCATGAGCACAAGTGATTGAGGCTCACAAACAAAGCTTTGTTTCTAAAAGTCCCAGATGTAGAGCCGGAGCCGGAGCTTTGTCCTCGGCGGCTTTCACACGTTTCTGTTAGAGCACAACATCGGACTGTTTGGAAATACTTCCAGAGTGGACGTCCAATAATAACCCCCGGCTTTCCCAGGACCACAGATAGCAGATAAAGAAGGAATAAGCAGCCTGAGAAATCCTGAGAAACTAATAAGACGTTTGAAATAATATTTGGTGCTTTAGAGGCTGAAAGAGACCAAATGTGACGTTTAAGTGTCCTTCAGTGTAATTTAAAGTACTTACACTGGAGTATTTGTGTTTTATTCTACTTTTTATTCCACTACATTTATATCTGAGATTAGAAATGATGGAAAGTGCATTTAAAGTTCTGTCTTTTTCTACTCAGCTACATTTAAGATGCAAATATTGTGCTTTTTATTCCACTAAAGATACATTTATATGTCTTACCAGTGGTGGAAAGTATGTTTAAAGTTCTGTACTTACAGTAAGTATAATATGAGGGACTTGCAGTTATCTTGTCACATTTTTTAATTGGAATTTTAAAAAATGTACATAAAGCATCCAATAACACACACACACATACACACACACACACACACACACACACACACACACACACACACACACACACACACACACACACACACACACACACACACACACACACACACAAGAATAGAATAGAATAGAATAGAATAGAAGTCTTTATTGTCATTGTATAACGGGTACACAACGAAATTGATAGCGCCACTCCATTTGGTGCTTAGAAAAATATACAATACAATAAAGAAATAAGCAACATCATACAAAATGAGTGAAGTTACTGTAAAACGTTATTTCTGCATCCCTCTGATGTCCTTTAACTTTAAATCACATTTTCTTTAGTCCATTATTTTCTTTGCCATGAAGTCAGGACTCACATGAACCAAAATCAAACCCAGAGACGCCTTTCTCAGACATATACATGTGTTGTGGTTTCTCTTGGATGTGCCGAGGTTGAATAACACGTCCGGTGACCCTGTTGCTTTTCATGACATAATTTTATGATCAGGAAGAACAGCATTGGTAAGACAGAGACTGTCTGGGAGGAATCAGTCAAAAGAACCTCCCCGAACAACAACCGGAGGTCACTTTTATACGCTTTGGACAAGAAGGTCAAGTATGAGGTCGCCACAAATAGTTTCTGCTCAAAGACCAAAATAGGAAACAGAGGACCCCTTCAATCATCTTCCTAGACACAGAGGCCCCTAAGAGCCCCATCGGTCAACCACCTGAAGATTGGGACCCTTATTTGGACACAACCTTAAACCCTTCTGAACAGTCAGGAGCAAACAAAGCACATTCCATTCTAAACAGTTGAAAGCAGATGAAGCGCATGCCATTCTACTAAATATATTAAGCAGCACCAGGGGTGACAGTAAGCCGGAACGGTCCGGAACTGCGTACCGGCAAAAGATCTTGTGGCGGAACGCAGTTCCGGGAAAAGATCTGCTGGCGGTACGCCGCTCTTCTACCAGTATCTATGGGTACGCTGGTACGCCGCCCGGCCTGCCTGCTAGCCATAGATATTGACCGGCGTTCACTCAGCAGTACGTGAGTGCACATGCGTGTCTACTTCCGTAACACAGCGATTGTTATGGCCAGTAGCAGCCAATAGCAAATAGGTGCGCTTGATTTATTGCACTGGGACGAGCAATAAATTACACGTGAAATTCCCCACGTTCTTGTGATTGGCTGAAAAACTTTCAACAGGATTTACAATGGTTAGCATCGACAGAATGAGGTGAAAGTAAGCCGGAACGGTCCGGAACTATTACTAATAGTTCCGGCAAGAATTTAAAACTACTTTCACCCCTGAGCAGCACATGTCTCAGATCAGATACTACACATGCCATCTTTGACAGAGGTGCATGTTAAATATCTAATGGTCACTATGTTCCTCCAGAACAACACGGTGAGCAGCTGTTCCAGTCTGGGTCACGTTCTAGTATTTTCTGACAAAGTAAAACTAAGAGTGACATCATGATGGTTACAGCAGACAGACAGTAATGTTCATTATTCAAACTTTAACTTTTTCTCAGAACTGAAACGGCAGACATATTGAGTCGCTGTTAACTTCACAGCGTCGTTATAAACTTACCTGTCAGCTCAGACCACACCTGTAACGTAGCCTGGCTTAACAGCATTTACTGTTTGATGAGGAATTAAGAATATATTAGGGTTTAAAAGGCAAAACTCTGGCTGATGATGGTTGTTTTGAAAAGAGCTATAATCGACCGATGTAATCGTCCAGACGATAAATCGTTCGGGTCCTACTGTTTACTGTCTTCCATTCTGAGTTGCTTGGTTCTGCCACTACTGGATCAACTGCACATTTGTGCGACGGCAAGTCAACTTGGACAAACTTCCCGAAATGTGTTGGCAGAGATGTTTTAGGGATTTTGAGTCATTCTGTGCTGCAGATGCATCAATTGTGTCAAAATTTTTAATCTGATTAATTTTGATGATAGAATCTACGTAAAACATATAGTTCAGTTAACTGCAAATGCCTCAAATTATACCTAGCACTGATAAGATAAAACTTTAGTGAAATAAAAAGGACAATATTGTAGCCGTGTAGAAAAAACACAGACTCACGTAAAAGCATCTTTTATACAGTCTGAACAAGACAAAATGTGACGTTTAAGTGTCTTTAAGTGTAATTTAGAGTACCTACACTGGATTATTTCTATCATATGCGACTTTTTATTCCACTATATTTATCTCAGATATATAATAACATATAGCGTAACATTTCTGCAAATATTCGATTCTGGCTTTTCATGGGAAAACACTGGAGAAATGACACTTTGAGCAAATATAAAGTAGTCGGTGTACAGCTGGTTTAACAGTGTAAATTTACTGTTCCCTCAAAACAACTCAACACACCGTTAATGTCTAAATCACTGGCAACAACAGTGAGTACACTCTTAGGTGAAAATGCCCAAATTGGGCCCAAAGTGTCATTATTTTGTGTGGCCACCATCGTTTCCAGCACTGCATTAACTAACCCTCTGTGAGGAGTTCTGCAGAGCTTCACATTTTTCCACTGGAATCCTCTTCCTCTCCTCCATGACGACGTCCTGGAGCTGGTGGATGTCAGAGACCTTGAACACCTCCACCTTCCATCTGAGGAAGCCCCACAGATGCTCAGCAGGGTTTAGGTCTGGAGACATGCTTAGTCACCTTTATCCTCAGCTTTTTTTTAGATAGGCAGTGGTCGTGTTGGAGGTGCGTTTGGGGTCCGTTTTGTGTTGGAATACTGTCCTGAGGCTCTGCTCAGTTTTACTGTATTCAAATCAGTAAAACAACACTAATAATGATGAAGCAGCTTCAACGTGAACAATTATCATGTGATTCCTCCGTCGATGATGTTTTGTCTGCTGATCGATTGACATCATTGCCTCGTTATCTGATCAATAATGAGTCTCTTCATAACAGCTGAGCTGCCAGACGCCTCCTGAAGCCGTTTAATCTGTTCTGGATCACTTTCTGCAGCGACGACAAGATTAAATCAATGATCGTCCTCTGAAGACTCTTTGGTTCCTTCACAGTGTCTGAGCAGCAGAAGCAGTTAGCAGAGAGGCGTTCACTGACCACAAACCAGGCAGGAAAAATGACTTACTGCCATGTAGAAGCTGTAGATTATGTAAAAAAGTAGGAGGTTCAAAGAATAAAATCTAGTTAATGTGTGAAATTTTGGAGACTTTTGAGCAGTTAATACACAGAGCGAGTGTGACGAGAAACATTTAATACTTTTAATTTTAATTTACCTTTAACTAAAGTTTCTGAATTTGATTTTAGCTTAAAAAAACAACTTTTATTTATTTATCCTTTTTTTAATTTCTGAAATCTTCTGAAAGATTTAGGATTTTAGGAATGTTTGGGGATATTTAAAGGGTTTTTACATTTTTTTTATTTTATTAAATTATGTATTTAAATTCCAGGATTGTAGGTGACCTTTTTTAGAACATAGAGGATTGCTTTTCAAAAAAGAAAAATAAAATGTAAAAGATTTCCTTTTTTGTTTTTTGTTTTGTTTTTGTTTTTTTTAGGAATTTTAGGGTTTTTAATGAATATTTATAAATTTCCAAATTTTCTGAATGTTTCAAAATTTTTACTGATATTTAAAGGGTTCATTTAAGATTTTTTCTCTTTTAATTTTATTGTTTTTTTTTTATTCTGCCATTTATTTCATACAATATTATGATCTTCCAGTTTTTTTGTTTTTTTTTACAGTTTTGTATTTAAGTTTCAGAAGTGTGGGTGAGGATTGATGTTAAAAGAACCAAAAAGAAACAAAAGTAGAATTGATTTAATTTTTTAAATGAATTTTGGAATATTTAATAAATATTTTTAAATTTTCAAATTTTCTGAAATTTTTAGGATTTTATTGATTTTTAGGGAATTTTTTAAAGATTTTGGAATTTTTATTATTTTTATTTTATTTTTGTTCTATATTTTGTCATTTTTTGGTCATATTTTTCACAACACATAATTTTTACAATTTTGCCAGATATATATTTTTTAACATTCTGTATTTAAATTCCAGGATTTCAGGGGATTTCTTTCAGAACACAGGATTGTTTTTCAAAAATAAATACATCAATAAAATAAATTAATAGATTTAATTGTTTTTTTATTTTTCAGAATTTCTTAGGAGTTATTGTAATTTTTTTAGGTGAATTCTGAGATTTGCAGGAAATTTTTATGTATTTATTTAGTTTTAAGTTTTGTAGGCAATTTTTAGAGGAGAGAGGATTTTTAAAGGAATTTCTTCGCTGTTTTGAGAGGATTTTACAGGATTTTTCTCCATGGGTTTTTCTATTTTTTTCTTGATATTCTGAGATGATGTTTCAGGGTTTTTAGGGTTTTTTAAACAGAGATTTTAATGTATTTTTTAGCTGTATTCTTTTCCGAAACTCACTGATTTTCTTGTCTGCTTCTTTTATCTCCTGTGACTGATTGACTGAGTTTATAAGTGAAGACCGCTTCAGTCGTGCCTTCAGTGAACTCACACTAGTTCAAGCAGTAAAACTTTTCTTCTTTTCCTCCCCACACTGAGCTCTGCTGGACCTGTTGTGTCTAGACTTCAGGAAACGTAGAGCTGCATTTGTTTACAGCTGGAGGTCGCTGTAAAAATGCAGCAGCAGCTCAGAGCTGCAGATTCTGCAGCGAACAGGAAATGAGACGTTTGTCTGGAGGATAAAACCGTAAAACTAGTGAGGAACAGATCTAACTTTTTCTGCTGTTTGTGAAGCAGAATCAGGACAACATTTACTGACCAAGTTCGCACTAAAATAAGGACTCTGACTCCCGTTATTCTTGTGTCTCATGCACAGAAATTAGAAACAACAAAAAAACAAACAAACAATTAAGCACTAAAAACAAGGTAAAAGTTTAGGAGATAACAGTAAAAATAAGACCCTAATAACACTCAGAATAAGAAAACTTTTTCTCTTCATTTTGCTGCAGGTACAAAGACAAACCTTCAGAGTTCAAACGAGGTCAGAGAGAGAAAGTTTTCTTTTCTTAGCCTCGGCAGAGATTCTTCTGGTTTCTCTCTTTCAGACGAAACACAAACAGCCGCCTGATGACAGAATCTGTCCGTCTGTCCATCCAGCCATCGATTATCCTTCAGCAGGAGCCATAAATGACTGAACATTTTCCAACGTGTGACCTGTCGCTGAGGTTAATCAAATAAACCATGGAGCTCAGCTTGAAGCTCGACTCTGAAATTATCCGGAACCTGCTGCTGTTACAGCATCATTAAGACGTGGGAAGATGGACCGGAGGCTGATGGGAACCAGAAAAACATGTGGAGGGTTTGAACTGAAAACACCGCAAAGCTCATCTGTAGCATTAACGAGAGAGATTAACTATATGTGAACCCAACACATCTGAGGATTAAACCAATTTATGGAGCATCAGATAACTTCTGTGCAACTTAAATCTCCAAGTTGTCCTGTTTGTTAGCATGTTGCTAAGAGGAATAGCATGTTGCTAACAGGACTAGCATGTTGCTAACAGGACTAGCATGTTGCTAACAGGACTAGCATGTTGCTAACAGGAATAGCATGTTGCTAACAGGACTAGCATGTAGCTAACAGGACTAGCATGGTGCTAACAGGAATAGTCTGGCCTCATGTAGCAGCTAATTCATTGCTAATTGTACATTTTAAACCTTAAAAATTAAAAGTTTGTTCCAAATTACAGCTACTTGTTGTTATTTTTCCACAAGTTTTAATGTATTTTTTTTTCTGGCAACCTGCAACTGTTATTTACAGATTTTTTTTTTATTGTTTTTACGGTTGCTGCCTACAAAACTATAAAGCTACGTCAGTAAGTCATAAAGTTTTATGAATTTAAAATGAAAAGTTCATTTTACTTTTTAAAATTTTTAAATATATAAATTTAAACTTAATTAGTTTTGGTAAATAAATACAAACAATATCCAGTACAATCATGAAAAACAAGAAAAAATTTTAACCCCATTTTTCAATAGAATGCTTTTTTTTTTACAGTTGCAGCCTAAACAAACTGCAGATCTTAATTTTTTTTAAATTAATAAAAAATATTTAATATTATTTAGCAGAATTTGTCAATTTTTCTATATTACAGGAAATATCTAGTAAAATCATGGTAAAGAAAAAGTATTAATCTACATGTTAACCGTAAATATACAATAAATAAATGAATAAATAAAAGAACAATATTTTACAGCTATCTCTTATTTTCCACAATTTTAACGGTTGTCCACAAGTGTTTAGCGTTTTTTTTTTCTGGCAAACTGTACCTGTCATTTAGAGATTTAGTTTTGTACAGTTGCCAGTTGCAATTTTAAAAAACCTGATAAACCTGCTTCAGTTTTCAGTCTAAGGACTAGAAGATGGTGAAATATTGGTGTTTGACCACTGAATTACCTTAATTTTAATCCACTTCTGCTGTCGTTCTGAATGTTTGCTGCAGTTTTAGCAACTAAAATGTGAGAGAAAACATGTTTACCTTTGAGGAAACCATCTCGTGGTGCAGCTGAAAGTGGGACTGGTGGACATCTGACTGTGACTCACAGGAAGTGACTGTTTCCACAGATGGAGGTTCTTAGTCAACTTTCACATAAAATCTGCTGCTCGCTTCTGGCCTTTTCTTCACTATTTTGTGTGACTTCAGAGGGGCGTGAATCAGCCGGCCTTCTCTAAAGATTTGTTGTTTTCCTGATGATGACGTGGCGCTGCAGTGTTCCTGTTTTTATTGGTGGAGGTTACGAGGACGCACAGTTTCTCCTGATGAACTTTAGGATCAGTTTCTTCACACATGTTGCTTTAACGTGTGCCAGACGCCTGCAGGGATTCTTCTTCTTGTTGTTAAAGGCAGCAACAGTAGCTAACAGGAAATGTTCATTTACTGTTATTTTCAATCATTTTTCAGTATTAATTTACATGTTAACGGTTTTTAAGTAGTATTTAAGTACTTAAATAAGTAGTATTAGTAGTATTTAAGTATTAATACAACTTCACGTTTCTCTCTTCTGCTAATTTGTGCTGCAAGAATTCAAATTTAGGCACAAAAACTCAACCTGAGACGTGAAAAAGGATCATTGGTGACAGATTTTGAAGATTAAAAGGAAGCTGACTCAGCTGGGAAACTTTCTGTTCTTATTATAAACAACTTATTGTTTCTGGAATAAGAAAGAAGGATCCTGCTGAAGCATCCAACACCAAATCCTCTTCAACCCGGAAAGTTTCTCTTCATGTGAACTCTGACTTTGTGTCCTCAGATCGTCTGCAGCGTTTAAGGAAACTGTTGGAACCTCCTGAGACGTTATGAGCTCAAACATTGTAATTAACTCCGGTTTTATTACTTCCATTGTTCTAATTGGAGAGCCAGTTTGTGAGAAGGAATAATTTCCGTTTTTTCCTGAAAAAGTCTGCAGCTCTTTGTTGCCATCAGGTCGGTTTGAACGTCAGCGAAGAGCCAAAAACACGTAATTATGAAGCTTTTATATGCAGAAGTGCTTTACTTCCTGTTTCCTCTCATGCTGCTCTAAACGCTCAGATTATCTCGACACCTTTTCAGCTTCCTGCAGCAGCAAAACAAACATCTTCGTTTTAATTACACACTGTAAAAAAAGTATCCTTTTAACAGTAATTTATTGTTATTTTACAGATTGTGTTCTGTAAAATTGCAAAAAAAAGGAATATTGCACAAATCAACTGGAAAAAGCTATAAACAACGTCAGATTCTGTTTTTAAATATAATAACTTGCTCTTTTTCAACAACTGACTTTTTAAAAACCTGCTTAAAAACTGCATTTCTACAGACATTTGCCTTTTTAAAAATAAAAAAAATATTTTTTTTTTTTCTGGATTTCTTTTGCTGTCAAATTTTCAGAATTTATTACAGTTTTTTTTAAAGTTGCAGTTTAAAAAACAAAAAGGAGATCTTATATCTTAACATATTTGACTTCATCCGCACTGTAAAAAATGTCGAGTTTTCAAGCTGTAATTTATGAAAACAATTTACTATCTACAAACATAAAGTGTAAAAATATATCAATAAAAAAATTATTTTTTTTGCTCACTTAGGTTTTAAAAAGTGCTAAACTGTTTTCAACAACTGACTGTCAAACTACACTGTTAAACTGTATTTAAATCAGCTAAAAAAGTACCATTATTTTTCAGATATTTGCTGATATTGTCACTATGTTTGCAGCTTTTATAGTCCATAATTTTTTTTCAGTATTTATTATAGATGTAGCTTTCTACAGTTGCAGCCTAAAAATACGAGAATTCTTGAAAATGAAAAATTTAATAATTACAATATTTATATTTACATTTTAAAATAAAAAAATAATATTTGACTGGGCCTTCAAACAATGTCCAAAAATTATCAAATTAATTTATTTTTTCTCTGATTTTGCTGGTTATGATTCATAGTTTAACAAAACAGGAACAATCTGTCAAATATTATATATTTTTTAATCTGATTTAAATACAGTCAATCATTTTAACTGTAAGCATTGTCCCGAATTTATTAAACTAATAAACACATAATAATATCTGTATTTTTTAAAATAGTAATTGACTGTAAAACAACTGACTGTAAAATCAGCTAAATAATCGAATGTTTTTGGCAGATACACACGTGGACAAAATTGTTGGTACCCCTCAGTTAAAGAAGGAAAAACCCACAATTCTCACTGAAATCACTTGAAACTCACAAAAGTAACAATAAATAAAAATTTGTTGAAAATTAAATAATCAAAATCAGCCATTACTTTTGAATGGTTGATTAACATAATTATTTAAAAAAACAAACTAATGAAATAGGGCTGGACAAAAATGATGGTACCCATAACTTAATATTTTGTTGCACAACCTTTTGAGGCAATCACTGCAATTAAACGATTTCTGTATTTGTCAATGAGCGTTCTGCAGCTGTCAACAGGTATTTTGGCCCACTCCTCATGAGCAAACAGCTCCAGTTGTCTCAGGTTTGATGGGTGTCTTCTCCAAATGGCATGTTTCAGCTCCTTCCACATATGTTCAATGGGATTCAGATCTGGGCTCATAGAAGGCCACTTTAGAATAGTCCAACGCTTTTCTCTCAGCCATTCTTGGGTGTTTTTGGCTGTGTGTTTTGGATCGTTGTCCTGTTGGAAGACCCATGACCTGCGACTGAGACCAAGCTTTCTGACACTAGGCAGCACATTTCTCTCCAGAATGAGAATGAGTTTTTTTCAGCAGTGGTGTCCTCCTTGGTCGTCTCCCATGAAGTCCACTTTGGCTCAAACAACGACGAATGGTGCGATCTGACACTGATGTACCTTGGCCTTGGAGTTCACCTTTAATTTCTTTGGAGGTTGCTCTGGGCTCTTTGGATACAATTCCAACGATCCGTCTCTTCAAATTGTCATCAATTTTCCTCTTGCGGCCACGTCCAGGGAGGTTGGCTACTGTCCCGTGGGTCTTGAACTTCTGAATAATATGAGCCACTGTTGTCACAGGAACTTCAAGCTGTTTAGAGATGGTCTTATAGCCTTTACCTTTAAGATGTTTGTCTATCATTTTTTTTCGGATGTCCTGGGACAATTCTCTCCTTCGCTTTCTGTTGTCCATGTTCAGTGTGGTACACACCTTTTCACCAAACAGCAGGGTGACTACTTGTCTCCCTTTAAATAGGCAGACTGACTGATTATGAGTTTGGAAACACCTGTGACGTCAATTAAATGACACACCTGAGTTAATCATGTCACTCTGGTCAAATAGTTTTCAATCTTTTATAGAGGTACCATCATTTTTGTCCAGGCCTGTTTCATTAGTTTGTTTTTTTAAATAATTATGTTAATCAACAATTCAAAAGTGATGGCTGTTTTTGATTATTTAATTTTCAATAAATTTTTATTTATTGTTACTTTTGTGAGTTTCAAGTGATTTCAGTGAGAATTGTGGGTTTTTCCTTCTTTAACTGAGGGGTACCAACAATTTTATCCACGTGTGTATTTGCTGGTATTTTCATCATTTTTAAACATGTTTTTCATATTTGCTCTCAGTTTCATCATTTATTACAGACTGTTTTTAAATTATTTTTTCAAAAAGTTGCAGCACAAAAAATAGTGCATTACATTGAATTACACTGTTAAACTGAAGTTAAATCAGCTGAAATAAATTATATATATTTTTACAGATATTTTATGGTATTTGCACCATTTTGTAATATATTTTTCTGACATTCTTGCGACCAGATTTTACCCTTCATTACAGATTTTGATGTTTTGATTTTTTGAGCTGCACCCCCCCACCCCAAAAGTAAATTTTTTTTAAATTATTCTAGAATTCGACTGATTTTAAATCAGGTAATAAAAAAAAAAACACCGCTATTATACAGATAATTTCTGATATTTTCACCTTTTTTTTAAATATATTTTTATTGGCACTCTTGCGAGGGTTTAGTTTTTTAACCCAGAAATGAAAGTTAGCCTGTTTTATATCATCCTGCACTTTCACGGATGTATTTCATTTTTCCTCCACTCAGCTCACTCCCCTCCTGTTTGATCCCAGTCCGCCGGTATCATCAGCTTCCTCATTTCCAGGCTGCAGTCGATCCTGACACCCGGGACGTCATGTGAAGCCATGAAGGACAGAAGGCAATAAGCCGGAGAATAGCGGCAATCTTCAGGAAAGTTCTCCATTCAGTCCGGCTGCCGTGGTCCTCTGTCCTCTTATCCAGCGCCGCAGATAAAGAAAAAAAATCAATACAGAAACACAGTGTTAGATAAAAGCAGAGAGCCCAGTTGGCTGCAGTGAATTAAAGCGATCAGAAATTTCCCGACCGCTTGGCCTTCGGTCTACATAACCTAACAGCCCTGTCTGTCACTCTCACACCTTCTTTGTTCACTTTTGATTTCTTTTCGCTCCATTCTCCGTTTGCTTTGTGTTTTGGGATGAAGAAGCTGCTCCCATTCAGCTGCAATAACTGCTGAGTGAAGGTTTTGGATATTGGAGGGAAACCTGTCTGCCTCTGAGCGTCCATATCGCCTCCGACTGCTGCTGGTGTTTCTCTGGAGGAAGCCATCAGTGTCTTGTTTTTAGCTCCGTTAGCGTGAAGTTACAGCCATGTTGCTCAACATCTCCTTGAAGGATTGTCCAGAACTTCCACACGGACATTCATGGTGCTCAACAGATGAACCCTAATAACCTCCAGCAGGTTGATATTTGTGTTTTTTAAAGAAATATCTCGACAACTATTGGAATTATGATTAAAAAAAAGTTAGTTTTCTCACGGCTGCTCAGTGGAGTAGTGGTTAGCACTTTCGCCTTGCAGCAAGAAGATCCCGGGGTGGGCCTGGGATCTTTCTGCATGGAGTTTGCATGTTCTCCCTGAGCATGCGTGGGTTTTCTCCGGGTACTCCGGCTTCCTCCCACAGTCCAAAAATATGCTGAGGTTAATTGAGTACTCTAAATTGCCCGTAGGTGTGAATGTGAGTGTGAGTGTTCGTCTGTGTATGTAGCCCTGCGACAGACTGGCGGCCTGTCCTGGGTGTCCCCTGCCTTCGCCCGAGTCAGCTGGGATAGGCTCCAGCTCCCCCCGCGACCCTAATGAGGATAAAGCGGTGTATAGAGGATGGATGGATAGTTTTCTCACTGACATGTCACCTCTGCATTCAAATGTCTTGGTCACCAGAACGTCTCTCGAGACAAACTGAAGAAAGTGAAATAAGCTCAAATACAGCCCACAATGTCGCTCATTTTGCAAGTTTTCCTATTTTGTCACCCCAGTTTTGCCTTTGACTTCTTTAGCTAACTGCATGATGATTTCCTTCAACCCTTCTTATCAGAAGATGCTCCTGTCGAGGTGTGAACTTCCGTGGACGTCTCTGTAAGATCTATCTTTGTTAAATTTTTGCATCTCTTCTTCTACAGTAATTCCGAATGATGAGTAAGGTTTTGCTGAGCTTCTCGTAGCGTCCGTAGTGTAGTGTTTTCTTGTATGGAAACGCACCACATCTGAATATCGCCCGCTTGGTGGGTGTGTCTCTAGTGGGCCACTAGGGGGTCACATGACCACGCTTTAGCTTCAGTCCAGTAGAAACCTCGGACCAACATGGCGGCTCGGTTGCAAACTTTCTCTTTTATTACACAAACACTTGAGCAAAAAGTATTTCTAAAAGCATTTGAGATAAAAAAATAAGTTGCAGAATCTGTCCACATTTTAGTTCAACAACGGCTAGTTTACACGTTTTCCGGAAGTTTCGCGATGCGTCGGACCTCTGCTTCCTGCACCAAATTAGCATAAAGTAGAAGTTGAGTTTACTTTATGCAAATGAGCTCCGTTGTGATGCGCTTCAAGCAACGGAGCTCTAAACGCACCACAATGTTAACCGGCTTGCAATGCAGTGCGCTTCACATAGACAATGAATTTGACGTAAGAAGCTCACAAATTCTCTGGACCATTAGCAGCAACACTAAATTTTAGACTCCAAAATTCTAACTAATAAGAATTCAACCACAGGTGAGTCTAATTATTTATTTTATTATTTATTTTATTTACAGTCTATCACAGAGCTACATATACAGACAAACAATCACACTCACATTCCCACCTACAGACAATTTAGAATAATGAGTTAACCTCAGCATGTTTCTGGACTGTGGGAGGAAGCCGGAGAACCCACGCATGCACAGGGAGAACATGCAAACTCCATGCAGAAAGTAAGATCCCGGGAAAGCCAGGACGTGAACCGGAGATCTTCTAGCTGCACAGCTAACGTGCTAACCACTACGCGACTGTGCAGCCCTGTCACTAGACATGAGAAAGAAAATCACTTCTTCAGAAAGATGAACGCTACAAGAAAATCAGCAAAACTCTACACAAAAGTTTAACAAAGATGGAGCTGCAACCATTTCACAGCGACATCCAGACCGTCTACGGAGGTAAACACCTCGACAGGAGCATCTTCTGGTGTAAAGAATTGCAGAAAAAAATATTTGTGGGTTTACATCCAAAACTCCCTCCAGCTTCCTAGCACTAAATGAATGCTAAGCTAACACCAGAGTTAAACTTCGATATGTACAGCTGCAGACAGATGTGTAGTTGTTGCAGTTATTCCATATACTCAGGTAGCAATCGTGCACAGTAACTTGTATTTACGGATTCAGACTTGCCAATTTGGTTACATAAAATTTTCATCACACAGTTATTTGTATTTGTGAAAAATGTCTCAGTTTTCACCTTTTCACTTCCGAAAATACCGGAGAGTCGTACCTCTAGAAGGCCGTGGAGATTTTTGATGTGGACGTTATTTAAAGTTTCCATATTTTTTAGTGGGATTTTGCTAGTTATTATTGGGAAAAAAGGATTTACCGTTTTTCAGTGCTAATAATAAAGATTTTTTTCTTTCAAATAATGGCAAATATACAAAAAAATACTATTTTATTTCTGGTTTCATTACAGTAAAAATAGTGCAATTATACAGTACAATCTTTTCGACATTATTATTTACTGTTTTTGCCTATTTTTTCAAGTAATTTAATTTTTTGATTTCATTCAGCACACTAATAAAAAGTACATTAATGCTTTTTTGTGCTTTTACTAAATATTATCTGTAATTTCCAAAAGATCAAATATCTATAAAATAATAGTAAATTGTCAAAAAAAACACATAGTAAAAAAATATTTAGTTAATTTTTGCAGCACTTTTTTTAAAACTTACCTTTATGTAACATGGAGCATTTTTACAGTGTTGGGCAGATTTTTTAGGGAAAGCATAGATCTACACAGATCTGCAGATTCTAGAAGAAGCATCAGTGAAGTTATCTGAGTCATTTGATTGCAAGAATTTATTATTTTTGGGGAAAACTCTTCTAAATATGTAACTGTGATGCACAGAGAATTTCAAATTTCAAATCTGACACGCCTTGTTTTTCCTGTTTCTTGTATAAATCTGTGTTTCCTCCTCACCTCATCCCCTTCGTCTCTCAGCCTTTGTTCCTTCGGTTCTTCAGGTATCGGATCCCATCGACATGTGAGGAGCTGCAGCAGATATCAGGGCTGTATTTTAAAGCAGGCCCGGGTCATAATTCACCGTTTCAGGGCTGAGACGCTGTCATGTATTAATTAAAATCCAAATACCCCCTATTGATTGTGTTATCAGGCCGGTGCAGCCCGGCACACCGTATTGATCCGCCCTGTGATTTATGATCATTTTCAGGAAAAATCCTTTTGTGTGATTATATGAGGAAACAGAGCCTGAGTGAGCGCAATTATTTTAGATCTACGGTGCCGCCGGTGGAGGCCTAAACTGACTGCCGCCCTGGAGCCCTCACAGGAGACACATTTTCAGCTAAAAAATTGTTATGATCCCGTCGGTTTCATTGAGACGTAAATCAAAGGAAGCAGGAGGCTCCACAGACTCATAAGTTACAAACTGAGGCTGCAGACTGTGGATTTCTACTTTAAACTGCTCAGATACTTCAAATATCTGCAGTTTATTTAAATGCTACCCCACTAAGAAAACCAAATACATCCCAGAAATACACTTTAAAGAGTCAAATTGCACAAATCTCAAAAAGAAAAACATCTTTTCCTTCTTACAGGAGACATTTTTAAAGTCCAAAGCCAATATTTATCCATTTTCTACTGTATTTGCAGAGTTTTTACACATGCAGTGATTCTGGTTACTTTATTAAACCGCCCGCATCAAAGTCTGATGCTTTACAGGTCAACCACACTCATATATCTCAGGGTTTCTCTATTGATTTTTAGGTTAGAGTTGTTTATTTGTGCACATATACAGCAGTGTAAAACCAGATAATAAACATTAAAGGATTAGATAACAATGGTCTCCAAAGTGGGGGTCGGGACACCGCAAAAGGCCATGAGACACTGAGGAGGGGGTCGCAACATTGTTTTAGCTCATAAAACAGAAAAAGAATGGAAGCTTGTCCCCTCATATTTGCCGTAATTCGAATTCTACTGATGTTAGAGCCTCAAAAGTTGGTGAAATGTCAACCAAAGACTGCATTTTTAGTGGAAAAATGGATCCATTCATATGTATATATACACTTAGAGGTACTTTCTGAGGCCGTAATAATGCCCTTGTTTGAAAATTTTGCATTTTCCCTCATTTTTAAGGGGAAATCATTAAAACTTTGGCCTCTGTTAGAGCGATTCAGTCATTTGGATCTGCTAGGAACTATTCTACGGCTCCTCCAAATTTATGATTGTAGGAGATAATAAACCCTAAAAATGGCTTCTCTGGTAAGATGGGTTTTTGGAAAAGGGTGAAAATATAAAAATTTGCACGTCTAAGAATGCGTGAGATTCTCAAAACTCAGTCAAAATATTTTACAGAACTTTGTTTTTGGCCTCAAATAACAAACAAGTAAAGTGAACAAAAACTTGAGACAAGCTGACTCATATACAATTAAACACAACCATTTTTAGAACCCCTGTGAAAATTGTATTTATATAGATAGATAGATAGATAGATAGATAGATAGATAGATAGATAGATAGATAGATAGATAGATAGATACTTTAGTAATTGGAAGGGAAATTCAAGGTGCAAAGACTAAAACATTTTCCTTCCACCCTGACGAGATACGAGATTCCCCATTGGCCTATCTCTACAGAATGATACTGTCGCCACCATGCTTTACTGCTGGGACGGTGTTCCTTTGGTTTTACAACTTTTGCTTCTTTCTTCAAACATCTCTATGGCCAAAAAGCTCTAGCTCTATCGTTGTTTCCTTCCACCCTGATGAGTTTCCCCTTTGAACTGTCTCCACACAATGATACTGCCACCACCATGCTTCACTGTAGGGATGCTGTTCTTTGGGTTTTATGCCTCTCCCTTCTTTCTCCAAACATTGACAATATTTCTATAGCCAGAGAGCTGTAGCTTTGTGTTATCTGACTAAGTTTGACCTCTTGTCATCTTTATTTATGATTCCTTCCACCCTGACGAGATTCCCCATTGAATGGTAAAGGGGTGCTGTTCTTTGGGTTTTACACTTCTCACTTCTTTCTTCAAGCATCTTTATGACCAGAGAGTTCCAGTTTTGTCATATCTCATCTCTTGTATTGATTTCTTCCACGCTGACAAGATTCCCAGTTCTGAATGCACTAAAGCTTCCTCTCAGCATGATACTGCCACCACCGTACTTCACAGTAGGGACAGTGTTCTTTGGGTTTTATGCCTCTGTATTTTTCCCTAAACACTGACGATATCTCTATGCCTGTTGTAGTTTGTTTCATCTGACTAAATGACAGTTTGTGTCTTCTTTTTCATGATTTCTTCCACTGTGATGAGAGTTCTCATTCATGATGCACTGGAGTCTCCCTATAGCATGATACTGCCACCACCGTGCTTCATTGTGGCTATGATGTTCTTTGGGTTATATACCTCTACATCAAAAGAATAAAGTTGAGGTTTCTATTTTCATAGGGAGCTCATGAATTCGTTCTCAACTGTATATTCTCTATATTAACCACAGACTTGGGAATTCGATATTTTGCAAATGTTCCAGATATTTTAAGTTCATTTTTTTGTCCAATCTGACTCATTTCAAAAGTAAAATTCTGTCAGTTTTGAACAATGTTTAGCTGCACAGTTTGAGTTTATAATGACCAGCCGACAAGTAAAAGCTTAAGAGCTCACAGAGTGGCTAAAATTACTTTAAAGGGGAACTTCGTTTTTTTTCTTGCGAAATCTGTGTTTTGGCGCAAGCTCTTGCGCGATTTCGAAACGAGATTTGCTTTCTCGCGTCCTGAGATTTGGATACAGACCACAACAAAGAGCGATCGCCAAGTAATGTGGAGGTTTTCGTTCACTTCTCATCTCTAGTATGTTGTGGGACACTCGTTGAGACTATCCGAGCCGGTCAGTGTGGGGGGAAAAAAGCACGTTAGGGCGGACTTTGATGCGGGGGAGCAAGTTGCCCCATACTTTTCGCTAGCTGAGCTGCTAAGCTGAGCTGCTAAGCTGCCTGCCTGGCTAAATACTGGAGCTATGTCGAAAATTCATTTCTCCATCACTCACTTGTATGAAATGACATGAAAACAGACCCCAGGTTGAAAAAAAATGAAGTTCCCCTTTAAGTGTAAATACTGCGTCTAAACTTTATTAATCCACACAGATGCAGCTTGGAGGAGGTTTTCTGCTGAGTTATTCAGTAAATTCCTCAGTATGAATGGGCAGAGTCTTGTCATGTCTTTCAGCCTGATGCATCTCTGCAGGACTTTAGCATTTTTCTGCCTGATCAGCGTGAGCGGCGGTCGGGCTCCATTAGCTTGTCATATCTCCATCTGAGGCCTATCCTCGGCTACATTCCCCAGCTGGCGGCGGCTGAAGCTGCTGCACTCAGTCACTGCCTACTGTAATCTTCGTACGGACACGAAGTGGGTTCAGGGAATCTCCACAACTCTGCAGACTCAATTTTCAGTTTTATGTGGCCGGTATGTCACCGTCCTCACTGGGAAAAACGACTCACACACCAGAGTGCACACGAACACTACAAATAACAGATTTAACTGGGTGCTGAAGCTATTTTACACAAAATGCCTTAATATCATTATTAAAGAGCAGATTTTTGGTAAATTCAGCTTATAGAGAAGACAAAACACCACAATCAAATGCCATGTACAGTAGCTTTTAGAGATGGTAATCAATTTTATTGCATTTTTATGCAATGCTTTGGATTACAGCTTGCAACATACAGCTGAATTATCTCTAATTATGCATCTAAGTATGTGTAGGTTTGTGCTGTATTTGTTGTCTTTTAGGACAAAAACTTACACTGTAAATGTGTATTAATTATATTGTATGTTTCAGGCTGTCATCTGAATCATTTTTATTTGAACAGGTGATTTTTCAGATGCAGTTTTTGTTAAACTAGACTAAAGTTTGTAAATTTGTAAAGGTGTGAAGAGGGCAACCACATTGTACTGCACTGTAAAAAAATGTTTTTTCACTAATTTTTCAAACAGTGTAGCATTACTGGTTTACAATTTGCCCATTTTGGAATATTACCCATAAAACTAGTTAAATTCCAGAAGAAATGTATTAATTTACATATAAACTGCAAAGCAAAGCAAACAAACACATCAAATCTGTTAATAATGTCCACCTCAAAAATCTGTGTTTTTGCAAATGGCAATTTGTTTCTTCGTAATATTTTACTTTAAAATTACGCTTACATTTATTGTCCATTATACTTTATTTTTAGGATAAAAATATGTTTTAGAGACATTATTTGAAAGAAATGTTATCTATATTTCAGATTTAAAAACTGTAAATACTTTTAAAATGCTTTGTTTATGTACAGATATCTAGGACATTAAGAAAAAAATCTGGTTAATTTACATCTTGAATTGTAAATCATTTTTTACAGATTCTCCCTAAATTACAGATAATAAAATTGTATTATCTGCAAAAAAATAAATAAATAACAACAACAAAAGTGTGATGATGTGGACGTCAGAAACTTAAAATTTTATAAATAGTCATTTCTTCATCTTTAAACCGCTGATCATGAAGTTACACTAGTTTTACTTTATTTAAATCTGTGTTGTTTGCTGTTACATAATTAGTATGTTCACAAGGGTTGAAAATGGTCAACATTTTTAAAAATTAATTCACTCTGATTTTACAGATTTTCTCTATTTTGTTAAATCACAGATAATGGCTGGTAAAGTCACAGAAAAAGAAGTGTTATTGTACCATAACTGAAAAAAACAAGTTTAAAAAGGAAGCCAAAACGTTACAAAATGTCCATATTTTTAAAAAATATTTTAAAAATAGTATTTTGTTCTGTTTTTAATGAGTGACTGTAAAATGATAGTTTTACTGTATTTAAAAATGTATTTTCAAAGGTAATTATAGCATTCAAACATCTTTTTTGTCCCATATTCTGCCAAATTAAAAAAAAACATTCAAATTATTATTTTTTTCTGATTTCAACACTGTAAAGTAGTAAATTTACTGTCAAATGTTGTCAAAAAAATAATCATCAGTTATGAAAAGTTTAATTTTAATGACACTTTTGATCATTTTTTATGGTTAATTAGAAAATCTAAACTGTTTTCCCTATAAATCTATTATTACCAGCAATTTAACAAAACGGGGAAAATCTGTAAAATTACACTTAAAACTGCTAATTTTTCATAGTGTGGTGTCATTTCATATATTTATCTGTTTCCTGTACCCGCTTATTTCTCATTAACCTGACCTGAGCTGCTTTGCTCGTCATCTTAAACAACACAAATGGATCCATTTGTTGGTCCAGCAGATGCACACAATAAGCAGAGTGAAGTGGTGCTTCAGTGGAGTGGAGGAGTCTGCTGCTGGAGGCCAAGTCAGAATCTGGAAGAGATCATGGTCAAGTAGTTGCTGGTTTGATTTTGTGTGCTGACGCTGGTTACAAGGAATCAATATCGAATCAAGGAGGGTTGAGTTTCCAGATAAGCGCCTCCCGGCCACTCTGGCTATTCATCATAAGTCTGTAGCAACCTGATAGGTCAGAAGAAATTATATTCCAGCAGGAGTGGGGCCTCCTTATCTCTCCATAGCAGGGGAATAGAAGACATGCCGATCAATACCAGGCTGTTGTGTAGTACTTGCAATTATCAACAGCTGATTCTGTCCTCCCCCAGCTGCATCTTTTAATACCACATAATTACAAGTTTTGGGACAAAGCCGCAGTGAAAGGGGATTACAGCTCTGGTGAAGTATGCTTCATTCTTCTCCTGCTTTGAAATAGCTGTGGAAGGGGAGGATCGAACAACAGCATCAAGACAGACTTTATTACACACTTCACACTCTCGTATTTAGCTCAGTTTATCATTATTTTTTGATTTATTATTAAAAGTGGTGAGTTTTCACTGAAAATCTGGCCTGCAGTTGGTAAATGAACACTAACTTGACTAAAATCTTTTAAAAATATATATGGTTGATTTTTAAGTTTACACTAAACTCAGCTCGGTTCATCCTCTTCGTCACCCAGGGGAAGGTTTCTTCTCCAACACTGAGATATTTTTCAGTCTATTATGGCGCCAAATTGTGGGAGGTCGTAACAAATGAAGCTGGGGCTCCAACACCTCCTGTGGCATCCTGGCAGTAGCCTATGGCAGCCGGCTGAAGGACATCTAATGATGGACCGGAGGCGGAGGCAACGAGCAGAGCGCCGGTGCCTCGGACAGACCAGGGAGTCTCACTTCCGACAGCCACCAGTCTGAGATCGGATCTACGCGCGACGTGAGCGAGAAATTTTTACGCACGAAGTTTATCTTTACACACGACGAAATCTGAGCGAATTACCTCCTCTAACTCGTCGGTTCTGGGCTTAAAGAACATTTAAGTGACTCAAAAATATTTCCCCTTGGAAGCTCCTGCTGCTACTGTAGCCTTAAGTGTGACTCAAACGGGACATCCACAGTCCGAAGAGTCCGCCGGAACCGGAGCGTCTTTTTTGGACACAAAGGAAACAAGTCATCCAACCTCAAAAACGGACTATAACAAGATGTTAACATGAAGTTTAACCGAAGTCTGCTCCAAAACGCATGAGAAACTCTCTGCTGGGGAGTTTAGCTGGGACTGGACCATGTTGGCGCTGCTCGGAGTTGTGCGTAAAAGCGGCCGCGCACCGGACACGAAGTGAACTAATTATTATTAAACACCATCCCTCATTTCCATGCCGAGCGTGAGTTGGCTGGACTGCAGCCAATCACCCATCGGAGGGCAGCTAGAGTCGTAAAAGCATTATCCTTCCTCCATCATAATTACACGGACATGCGCAATCTGCACACGGGTATCAGCAGCAGCCGCCGCCGCCGAACGCTTATTTCACCGCTGAAGCTCCCGGTCGCTGCTCGTCGATGATTCTGCGGAAAGGCAGCAGAACGGATCGACATGTCCCGCCGCAAGCAAGCCAAGCCGCAGCAGCTCCGGTCCGAGGAAGAGGCGACACGGAGCGGATTCCTCTGCACGAACGGTACGTGTCCGGGAGGCTTTAGGGCACTTTTTGGTGACCTGAGCTGCTGCTGACAAGAACAGCTGTAAAAGAAGAGTTTTATTTTTGCGTTTTTACTGCAAAGAACTTTTTTGTTTTGGATAGCTCTAAAATTGAATGAAAAGAAAAACTATGCTTTGCTTCTTTTTCTACAAGACTCTTATTTTAACATAATTTAGTTTTTACAGCTCAGTTTTAAGTTGAATCTTTAGGAGTAAAACTTCTAAGAGAAGGCTCAGAGGAGACACATTTTAGTTAGTTTTTGGTATTTTATAAAGATTCAGGTTAAGATTTATAGACTTGAAACTGAACAGTGTGAAGAACAGACAAAACAGTTACAAAACAGTTTTTATGCCCAAACTAAAACTTAAACCAGATTTTATTCCATTAACATCCAGAATCAGGGCCTGTTGTCAACAACTGCAGCCGCAAAATTCCACCAGAAACACACAGAAGTAGCCTGATGCTGAGGCTTGGTGTGACCTTCTGTGTTTGTAGATTGTGTGTGTTTTATTCTTTTTATTAATTCTGTTTGTGGAGCCTTCAGGCAACTTTCAATGATAAAATTTAACTTTATGAACTGAGAGAAAATCAGCTGAAATGAGAAATAATGCAAAAAAATATTTTTATGATCATATCAATGTGTTTGCAGACAAGAGTGTGTAAGATAAAATTAACTATTCTGAGAGTTTTTCTTATTATTTGCCACCAAACACCAAATGTTATGTCCAGAATTAGTATTTTAACATTTAATTTACCAATTTCCTAATAATGTGATCTTACATCAGCTGCAGAGTTTTACATCTAAAATAACCGTCGTATTAGATTAAAGTGTGTAGTTTAAATTTACAGAGTTTGGCCTTGAAATGTTTGTGCAGAATCTCAGATAGTTTTACATCCAATCATGTTTTAAATGTAAATAATCTAATTAATTCTCATGCACTTTAATTAAATTTGCATGTTTGTTTTTGTTCTGTTAATCTTTATTGCACCAGGTTTGTGTGTTTTTTTCTCAAATGCAAAAAGGCCTTTAGATGAGCCACATTTCACCTTCAGAAGTCAGATCTTCAGTTTAATCCTCACAGTTGTGGTGCTTCAGTGACGTTTCTTTATTTTGCGGCTGTGAAAGCTGCACGGTGGAGCAGCGGAGGCCCTCCACACTCGGGCCTCCCTCGGCCCTGCAGCCGGTCGGGGGCTTCGGCTGCTCTCGCTCCGGCTTTAATTGAAGCTGCTGACTTAACCTTTGTCAGCTTCACCCTGCAAGGGCCAAGTGCTGCGTGTCTGGATCATAATACAATTAGTACATGTGAAGCGGTGACCTCTGCGGCCCGGGGGTCGCTCAGGCATCAGCGCCGGGCCCAGAGCCTGTTTGATTTTCAGCTTCAGGTTTTTTCTCTTTTTCTTTCTCTCTCGTCGCCAAACCACACAAGACATAAATCTGTTTTTTGTCCCGTGACATTTTTAAATAAATTCCTTTCTGTGTTATTACATTTGGAGGTATATTTAAAGGTTTAAATCAAACCTGATCTCTGCTTTTGTTTTCTCTGGAGGAAAATCTCACAAAATCCGGAGGCTGAAACAGTGAAAGTGTTTTCACTCGTGTGTTTGCTGAATCGCCCTGGTGATGTTCAGACCACCCAGCCGGCGACTCTGATTATTTACTTCTGACCAGTTTGACTTTCAAATAGGCTCCACTGCTCCACTCCGGTTACACTCTCTTTGTTTCTGCACCAAAAATCAGCTTTTATTATCAGATATGTGACGGTTTGAAGATAAGAAACTAATCTCCTCTTTATTAGAGACACTTTATCGTGTGTTTGCATCAGGATTTGTTGATTTTTTTTTTCCATAAAATTGGAAATGTATGTCTGCATTTAGCTTGGTGATAATTTGAGAGCAAACTTGGAAGCTTTTAATTCACGTTTAAGGTTTTTGAGGCACAAAGATGTCAGTTTTTTATCTGATAACTCGTGATTTTGCAGCACAAAGTTGCAAACAAAAAATACTAACTGGAAAAAATCAGTTTTTACAAAGAACCCTAGAAAATATCTCTGCTTTTGGTCCCTTTTTGAATCTGGGGGAAGCCCGTCTGCATGTATCAATAATTTACCACTGATTTCCTCAAAAAATCTTTCCATCTGCTATTACTGTCTGTTTCCTAATGGGGCAAAACCTGAACAGATGCAAACGTGATTATGAGATTATCAGCTACTGATGTCAGGAGAAAGAAGAAGATTTGTGCTAAAACATGAGAAATAAGTGACGTGAGGGGTTGATAAAAAGCTGCACAAGTTAAAATTCCTATCAGTGCTGTTATATTTGCAAATGTAAGCTACATAAGTCTGGCGACTATGGATCTTTGTAGTGATTTTATATATATTTATGTGCGTTTTTTGTATATTTGACGCTGAATTACATACAAACTATGCTTGCACCCACCATTTAGATATTAGTATATAATACAAATTAAGGTCGGTGGTGAAGATTAAAGCACAACAAATAGGCTTGTTGACGACTTTGTTCCTCTAGAACTCAAAAAAGACAATTAAATTTAAACAGAGAGCAGCGGTAGTGCACTAAAACAATCAATGCATAACTTGTGTGTGTGGACTGTAAAACATGGCTGCATATTTTTTAATCAAAAACAGCTTCATTTGCTTTATTTTAACATACAATTTCACCAAAATCCTCCTTTTTTGCAGCTAAATATGCGTCACATTGGTGGAATTATACTGTATAAATGCACAGGAAATCAATATACTGTATGGGATTTCATTATGTGTCTGAATGCACAATTGAGAGGTCACGTAGCTTAATTGAACTTTATTGATTCCTGGGTAGATTATTACCATCTGAAAACAGGGGGTGTGAGTTAAAAAAAAAAAAAAGAAACCTTTTTATGAGGCCTGTTGAAGTTTTAGAGTCGTAGCTCATTAAAAAAACTGACACAGCTGCTCGAACACTTCACAGCTGTAAACTTTTAGGTGGATTTCTAATGTTATTGGTTCTGCAGCACAAATTCATGAGATTATAGAGGGAAAAAATAAAGTTGTTAAAACATCTGAATTTCACCTCATCTGGCTTCAGAAATGTAATTTATGTAGCACATATATTAGATTTTAGTGCAAACTTATAAAAATATTGTGTCAAAATGAATGTATGGGCTGTGTTTGGACTCTGTTCTATATGTTTTGTGTTGGTAGATGTAGCTCCAGTTTCAGCTGGACTGTGGGGCGTCCTGTGGATTTCAGAGTTCAGTGGGTTTGAACAAAGCTCGTCCACACAACAGGAGTTAGGACTCGCTGCTGTTTGTGCTAATTAGAACGTGTTAACGGAAAATTTTTCCCTCTGATGGAATATCAGGATGATAAATTGTCATTTTTACTCTGATTCCTGTGTTTTTTGCTCCTCAGGCAGCTCTGGTGACGGCCTGGACAGAGAGGAGGCCAGCGAGGAAACTCACATCTGTGATAAATGCTGCGCTCAGTTCTTCTCTTGGACTGAGCTGAGCGAGCATCACAAAGTCTGCACAGAGGATCCGATGGTGCTCATAGTGAAGGACAGCGAGGCTCCTGAGGAGTCTGTCGGACCTTCTCCGGCTCCCAGCGTGGCGTCCAGCAGCGACTCGTCTGCAGCAGAGTCGACGGACGCCGGCTTTGATCTGGGAGAGACGCTGGTGAACGACAGCGACAGTGTGGATAACTTAGACGAAGAGCGGGACGAGGTCATGGAGCTGGAGCGCTGCCCGCCGGACGCCGCCTCCAGCCCTCAGCCTCCAGACTCGGCCGCCTCCCCGCAGATGTCAGCAGCTGGCAGCTACAACATGCCGAGCACCAACGTGACCCTGGAGATCCTCCACAGCACCCGGGTGGCCGTGGCCCAGTTCTCCCAGGGGATCGGCGGCGGGGGTCCAGGAGGGAAGGCGGCCTCAGCAGTCATCCCGGTGATCCTGGAGCACCTACTGGCTCTGCAGCAACAACAGGTTCACCAGCTGCAGCTCATTGAGCAGATCTGCAGCCAGGTAGCCGTCATGAACCGCCAGCCGACCCAGGCGGCGTTAAACCCCGTCTCCAGGTCCCTGCCTCTGCCCCCGAACCCTTTCCCCTCCCAAGGCATCATCCCTCCTCCCATCCTGCCGCTGTCAGGCACCATGCCCTCCACCATTAACGGACAGGCTGCTGTTTCTTTGTCTTCTGTGCTTGAAAAGTCACAAATCCTGCCCTCACAGACTATATGTGGACAGTCCACCTCGTTTAGAGAAGCTACATGTACCTCAGCCTCCTCAGAAAACTCAACCCCAACTCAGCCCAGCAGCAGCAGCAGCAGCATCTCCAACCTGCTTCCTCCCTATAGCGGCAGCAGCACTCAGAGCTCCTCCACCCCTCTCCCCCTGGCACCCAACAGCCTCCTCAACTCTTCCTCCAGCCTGCCGTTTCTACCTCAGAGCCCCCCCAGCAGCGTCATCTTCCCCAATCCCCTGGCCAGCATCGCCGCCACAGCTAATGCACTTGACCCCCTCGCAGCCTTGATGAAACACAGGAAAGGGAAGCTGCCCAGTGTGTCCTTGTTCGAGACTAAGCCCAGCCCTGAGGAGCCCTTCTTCAAGCATAAATGCAGGTTCTGTGCCAAAGTGTTTGGCAGCGACAGCGCTCTGCAGATCCACCTGCGCTCCCATACAGGAGAGCGGCCCTTCAAGTGCAACATCTGCGGCAATCGCTTCTCCACAAAGGGGAACTTAAAGGTGCACTTTCAGAGACACAAAGAGAAGTATCCTCATGTGCAGATGAACCCCTTCCCCGTGCCAGAATATCTAGACAATGTGCCAACAAGTTCTGGGATTCCCTACGGAATGTCTGTCCCTCCGGAAAAACCCGTCTCCTCGTGGCTGGATAGCAAACCTGTTGTAGCAGCTCTGCCAGCCAGTATGGGTCTTCCGCTTTCCTCCACTATGACCAGTATCGGAGGCTCGAATGACCCTGTAAGTGTAACACCATCTGTTAAATCTCCCTATCAGCCAGCTCCTGGTGAATGTGTATCTGTGTCACCTAACCACAGAGGCAGTGAGGCTCATTTCTCTCCTGTTTCAGAGTCTCCACAGTCTAACCGGGAGACGGAAGCGTCCAATATACTGAAAGCTGAAGGGGTTCACCTTCCCCAGAGCTGCAGCCTGAGACTGAGAGCCAAACCCGAGGCCTCCACGCCTGAACCCACCACCTCCCCGCTCTCCAACTCGCCTCCCCTCTCGGAAGAAACTAAATTCCAGTCAGCTGCATTCCTGGATTCTATGCAAACGTCCGAAACCTCAAAGCTGCAGCAGCTGGTTGAGAACATCGACAAAAAGATCACCGACCCCAACCAGTGCGTCCTCTGCCACCGAGTCCTCAGCTGCCAGAGCGCCCTGAAGATGCACTACCGCATCCACACCGGCGAGAGGCCCTTCAAGTGCAAAGTGTGCGGCCGGGCGTTCACCACCAAAGGAAACCTGAAGACTCACATTGGTGTCCACAGAGAAAACCCTCCGGTTCAGGTGCAGCACTCGTGTCCGATCTGTCAGAAGAAGTTCACCAACGCCGTTGTCCTGCAGCAGCACATCCGAATGCACATGGTTGGACAGATTTCAGACTCGAACCTGTTGGAGCAGGAGGTCGACTGTGATGTTTCCTTCACCGAAAACAACTTTGACAGTTTAAGCAGCAACGGCAACGACCTCACTGATGACATTTCGATGGAGGATGACAATGAGGAAGAGGAGGACGAGGTAGAAAACATGGAGGAAGGTGTGAATCCATGTAAACCCTTCATTTCTGACTGTAACTCTCCTCCTAAATCTTTAGCCGTCATTTCCAGTTTAGCGGCTCTGGAGAACCAAATGAGGATGATTGACTCGGCGGTAAGCTTCGGTATAAAACCCCTGACAAATGGTTTCAAAGACATCGAAGCTGCTTTATCAGAGAAAAGGGTGGAGAACTCTGGAGGAACCAGCCCTCATGTGTCTGAATCCTCCTGCTCGCCCTGCGTATCGGCGTCTCCCTTTCAAAGCGGCTCAGAAGGCATGACGATCAAATCACCGGCGGCAGACAGCAGCAGGCCAGAATCCCAGGAGCCTTTGGCAGTGAAGAAGGAGGAATCCGAGTCTCCTGCAGCTGCACAGGAGCTGCGATTGCTGCAGGGCGGCAGGCCGAGCGTGAAAGAAGAGACTCCTTACAGCATGTCGTTCCAGCTGAACAGAGACAGAGGTACAGCTGCAATCTCATGCATCCGCTTTGCAGAAATCACCCAAAGAAGTTCAGTGTGGATAACTTTGTTTGCTTTCCTTCCAGCTGCAGGTCAGAACATCTCCAGCCTGATCAGCAGCTCGACACCAGTGATGATCAAATCGGAGGTGAACGGTCACAGTCAGATGGACGCTCAGCAGCCTCCCTTCGGCGTCCACGTTGCTCCCGGTTACCCATCGGTCGGCAGCCCCGGTGTGACCGCCCTGCTCGGCCCGGCGCCTCCTCGCAGGACGCCAAAGCAGCACAACTGCAACGCCTGCGGGAAGAACTTCTCGTCAGCCAGCGCCCTGCAGATCCATGAGCGAACGCACACCGGAGAGAAACCGTTTGTCTGCTCCATCTGTGGCCGGGCGTTCACCACAAAAGGCAACCTCAAGGTAGATAAGGACCGGATTTAAGCTGATGTTGACACGTTTGGCGGCGAAATGAATCATCAGTTAACTTTAAAATGAATTTCTGGTTAATAGGATCTCACTTCCTGTGCATGCCTTGGAGTATTTTAACACAAAGCAATATAAGCAACAGAACCTGCAGTAAAACACAAAGAATTTACAACTTCTCTTGCATAAAGCTGCTTCCAAGGAAAAGTCCAGCATAGAAACTAGAATGTGAATTCGTATTTAGAAAAATACATTAACACTGAAGGAAAACATGAGAACATTAGGAAATACAACACTGGAAGTCAAAATGTGCAGCAGCAAAAGTCTATGCTAATGCTAATGCAACACTATCCTCACTGCTGCACTAGCATGTTTGGAGAGTAGATGTCACAAAAATAAGTACAGGGCCACAACGAGTGGTTGCTTTTTACATTATCAATCACACTGATAAATATTTGCTCAATAATTTTCATTTTTGAATCTGTTATTAATTTTATTCATAAAGAAAATGTAGAAATAATAAAAGATATGTCTTCTCCAGAGCCAAAAATAACACCTTCAACTCGCTTTACGTGTCCAAAAACCACCAAATATTAAGTTCAATATCATATAAAAGAAATAAAAGCTGTAAATGATGACTTTTGAGAAGCTGGAAAAGTATAAATTTTGTGTTCTCTGCTTGAATAATGACTTAAATGATTCATGAATAATCGGAATAGTTGCTGAGTAAGTGATTAATCAACTAATTATTTGTGCTCTACTTAAGTTAAAAACTCGTCTGCCAGTTGTTTTCTATTTTTTTCATTTATTGATGATTCATTTTAGTTGTAGCAGCAAATGTTTAAAAAACAAATAACTTCCATTGTGAATAACATAAAAACCCAGCTGACAATGTCTTCCCCGTCAATTTTAATTAAATAATTATTGCATTTTTAAAACTTTAACAGAAATTATCAAAAATATGTGTGTCATCATTCTCAAACCCTAAAGTCACACCTTCAGATTGCTTGTTTTGTAAAACAAACAATTCAAAACCCCACAATATTGACTTTATTATCACATAAGACAAATAATATCAGTACATGATGAAATTCGAAGAGCTTAAAAGTAATTTTTGTGGTTTTTGCTTAAAAAAAAACAAATAACTTCCACTGTGAACAGGGTAAAAATCCAACTGGCAATTTTCCCCCTTTAACTTTAATTAAACGATTACTTGTTTGACCCAACACACGGTTCAAAACCCCAACATTTTGAGTTTATTATCGCATAAAACAAATAAATAATGACATCTAAGATGTTGGAAATGTAGAAATCTAGCATTTTTGCTATAAAATTTAGAATAATTTTCATTTTAAACAACATTAAAATTCATACAAGTTAGACTCTGGTGTTGTCTGAGTTCGTAAATATAGTTTCTAAAGAAATATTATAATAATCACAACATAAATCAGGAATTCTACTATGTGTCTAGAATGGGTGAGCGTAGTTAAACGGGGAGTAAACTACCATCTGTTTACTGGATAATTTTTTTGTCTTTCAGAATAAAAGCATCCACCAGATCTAATATTCAATTACATTTTATTTATACTGCTGTTCAAAAGTTTGGGGTCACTCCGAAATGTCACTATTTTTGAAAGAAAAGCAGTTTTTTTCAATGACGTTAACATGAAATGAATCATAACTCCAATGTAGACATTGTTAATGTGGTAAGTGACTATTCTAGCTGGAAATGGCTGCTTTTTAATGGAATATCTCCACAGGGGTACAGAGGAACATTTCCAGCAACCATCACTCCTGTGTTCTAATGCTACATTGTGTTAGCTGATGCTGTTGAAAGGCTCATTGATGATTAGAAAACCTTTGTGCAGTTATGATAGCACTAGGGCTGGCCCGAATAGTGGTTTCTGGTCTCCGGATATTCGGACCCTATAAAAGACGAATATTCGATCCGCCCCGTAATGTCCGGGGGGGGGGGGGTGATGTGACGATGTGGTGGAGACGGCCCGAAAATTCGGATCCATTCCCCTGGTCTCCCAGACCGGAGGAGACCCACCTGAGTATTTGGATCCATTCGTCTGGTCTCCCGGACGCAAATTTTGCACACTGCCTTCGTTTTGTCTTCAGTTAAACTGAAAAATTCCCAAACAGTGGAGGTCTTCAGAATCTTGTCTTGTGTTTATGCAACGAAGGGAAGCGTGGCGTCAGAGTCGGCAGCCACCCGGCCATTTGGGCGGTGGTAAACAAACAGGAATGGAGGAGCCGAAGTGGGCCGAAGGCGAAGGGAAGAGACGAGCTCCGAATATTCCTATTTTCGTCTGGGGGGAGGAGGGGGTGATCACATAGACATATGTGTATATGGGATGAGCCGATATGAGCCGATGTGGGCTGAAGGTGGAGGGAAGACAGTAGCGCCGAATATTCGTTCCGCCCAGTAACCTCCGACCGGGGGCGGGGGGGCGAATATTCGGATACAAAAATTAATATCCGGATACCGCCATAGCGAACGAATATTCGGATATTCGGGTCCAGCCCTGGTTAGCACATGGATAAAAGTGTGAGTTTTCATGGAGATCATGAAATTGTCTGTCTGGGGTCTATGACCCCAAACTTTTGAACTCCAGTGTATATCACGCAGATTCGCAAATATGTGTTTAACATCTAATGTGTAATTTTGATTTCCAGGTCCATATGGGGACCCACATGTGGAACAATGCTCCGGCCCGGAGAGGACGGCGGCTGTCGGTGGACAACCCGATGGCCCTGCTGGGCGGAGAGGCGGTAAAGTTCGGGGAGATGTTCCAGAAGGACCTGGCGGCTCGAGCCATGAACGTGGACCCTGGGTTCTGGAACCGGTACGCCACAGCCATCACCAACAGCCTGGCCATGAAGAACAACGAGATCTCGGTGATCCAGAACAGAAGCATCTCTCAGCTGCACCCTCTGACTGCAGGCATGGACCGAGTGAGCTCCGCCGGAGGCCCGATGACCAGCCTCACCAAGACCATGGACCTGGGAAACAACCGGCACTTTTCTATGCTGATCGACGACAGCAAAGAAATCGGAATCAATTGAAAAAACAGAACAAAAAAGAAGCTGAATGTGGCGGATATTCTTATGCAAAATATTAAAATATTTGTAAAACATCTTGTTTGTTGTTATGTATTATATATATAGACTTCATAAATAACTTTTTATGGATGGACAGAGAACAGTAGGAGATTCACATTTTTCTATTTTACTTTGCCATCATTTGTGAATGTTTTTTCTTTCTTTTTTCTATACATGGAAGAGAAGCTGTTCAACCTGAGAATTCCATCGGTGCTGGGATGTATGGTTGCTCTGAAGAAAGGAACATATTGTTCAAATCAATAATGCAAAGAGGCTTTTCTCTTTCAGACAGCTGCCCACTGCTGCTAGCTGGTGCAAAAAGCACAAAACATGCTCATGAGAAGCCACGACGACCAGCTTAAACAATCTGCTGTCGATGTTTTGGTGAGAAACTGTCATTTTGAAGCAACAGTTGGACTGAATAAAAACCAGAACACAACATCTGTTGTCCATTTTTATACCTCACACTGTTTAAACTCATTCAGCTATTAATTTATAGTAATTACACCTGAGTAAATGGTCAAAATTCAACATAACATTTTAATTTGCATAACTAATCTAGCAAACTTTACCTTTCTTGATTTGTTTATTTTTTTTGCATTATAGAAACAAGGACTTTCTAAATATGCCATATTTGCAAACAGAAAATTCCTGAGCAATGCAAAACAAGAGGTATATACAGTTTTGCGCTTGTAAACAAGTAGCATCTGTTAGCATGCTGTTTTTTGTAGTTTAATTAGAGTTAATGATCTTGTGGTGACATATAGTCCAGTGAAATAAAGACGCATGTTAGACCAACTTAAATTAATTGCTTTAATTGGTAACATGTAATTAAATGAACTTAATCCAAATTAAGTTAGTAAGTAAAATGAATGGCGCTGAATTAAGTTAGGTGTACTTAAATTGTCCTCTAAAATGTGCTTTGCTGCAGCTTAAAGGGGAACTTCGTTTTTTTTCAACCTGGGGTCTGTTTTCATGTCATTTCATACATGTGAGTGATGGAGAAATGAATTTTCGACATAGCTCCAGTATTTAGCCAGGCAGGCAGCTTAGCAGCTCAGCTAGCAGCTCAGCTAGCAGCTCAGCTAGCAGCTCAGCTAGCGAAAAGTATGGGGCAACTTGCCCCCCCGCGTCAAAGTCCGCCCTAACGTGCTTTTTCCCCCCACACTGACCGGCTCGGATAGTCTCAACGAGTGTCCCACAACATACTAGAGATGAGAAGTGAACGAAAACCTTCACATTACTTGGCGATCGCTATTTGTTGTGGTCTGTAGCCAAATCTCTGGATGCTAGAAAGCAAATCTCGTTCCGAAATCGTGCAATAGCTCGCGCTATCACCAGTGTTTTGGCGCGTTATCCTAAAAGTTCCCCTTTAATTAGAATGAAAGCCAACTTGAAGTTTCCGGTCTTCCCAACTAAGTGATTCACTTTACCCCAATGTAAAATGTAAAACATGATTTTGTCTTATTTGTCTTTCCTTTTTTTATTGTGCAATCCTGCTAGAAGAAAACACAGGTTGAATTGCAGCAGGAAAAAATGAAGAAGCACTGATGTCATGATGCTAAAGGAGCAGCAAACCTGTTCGTACGCTGAAATTCCAATACTAATTTTAAGCGAATATAGCGAATATTAAGCAAATTTAAATGTAATTTTAAGTTGTTAGAATTCACAAAAATAACTCAAATTCCCCAAAACAGAAAGGTGAATCTACTGAAAGCAGTGCTTTAATTCAAATACTGCTTAAAATAGCCTTTTTACAGTGTAAAACTATGTCTGCAGCACATCCCAAAACATTATATTAGTTTAGACAGTAATAATAATTATAATACCAGAAAAAATATTCTGGGTTTGATTTTTCCATTTTTGGGAGTATTATAATATATATTGTAATATATAATATGCGATAGTAATGACAAATAAGATCATAGTCAGGTTTTAGATTTCCAGATAAGGAGTATCATTTAAGAAATACAAACAGTATATTACATTTTTTAATTCTATCATAGGTAATAAGTTTCTGCAAATTTCAATGAGTGTATTTGTTTGTTTCTCAGACATAAAAGATAGATTTTAGTCCCAACATACCTTCACACATTACAGTAACTCAAAAGATTTAACCAGAAGGAGGGAAAAGTGCTGAATGAAAGACTACACACACTGTATACACCAGTCACACATACAGATGCTCCCATACTTGTAAGATACACGTGATGCGTAGAATTGCAATGACAAAGTTATAGAGTAGATCAAATTTAAATTGCACATAGGTTGAATAACAGATGAATTACTATGGATAGTGTGACAGTTTGAATATAGTAAATAATGTTGCACAGGATAGTTTTAGAGGAAAAGTTAAATATATATTTACATATACACACAAATAAGAATAAATACTTGATATAATGATGCTTCACGTTGTAATGTTATCATTTACCGAGATTTTATTTACTTCAACACAGCATAGTAATGATGACTTGAGTATGGTGCCTTCGTCGACTTCTGGAAACTGTAAAATACTCACAAGCAATAGTAAGCTAAAGCATTCTTTATTTATTTACTTAATCTTAGGAATCGAATGCTCTGAAACAAGGTTGTGTGATAAACGCAAAAACACTCCCACTTGATTTATATTTTTAAAGTGCGATATTACGGGATTCCTCTTTGAATTTAACTGTGAGTATCACATTTACAATATTTCTACGTCTCCTTGAAAGCGACAGTAATCCGTAACGTTTCTCATGTGACGTCGGCACGCATACTGCCCAGCCAAGATGGCTGACAGCATCCCGTTAAATCCAGTGCGGAAGAACTCAAAGAGAATCCCGTATTACACCTCCGCCAGGCTTTCCAGGTACGTACAGGCTTACCGGGCCTTTTCTCCGGTGGCCCGCTTTAGAAGCAGCCGTTCGTGTGGGATGTTACGGTCTGGTGGCCTCGCCTGGTCGCCAGGGTCCGGGTCTGTGTGGGGGTCGCGGCTGTTAGCTTGTGTTGCTATTAGCACCACTACTGACAGCTCCTGCGTGTTTTCTCATTTGTCAGCTGGCTGACTGGCTCTTAGCTCCATCCAAACAGCTAAAAATCCGTATTCAATCTATTTTTCCTTCATATTTTGCCCTCTATAAGCTGTAAGTGTACGTTAGCTCATGTTCTGGTTACAGAAACCTGCTGCTCAGGCTCCTTTTGGTATTTAATTTCAAGTCACATGAAAGTTAACCAAGTTGGACACATGTTGTAAAAGGTGAGTTCTGTTGTCAATATTTAGCTTGTTCATGTTTCAGGCTGATGATGAAACAAGAAAACCTTCACGGGGATGAATTGAGTGCATGATGTGGCACTTATAGTCCAGAAATACATGCAAACAACCTACATCTCTTCCACACAAGCAGTATGTTTACCTACTTAATCATTTTGGTAGAATAAGAGTTAGATTTAATGGGAAACACTTCTGCCTTACTGAGTTCCTTTCTTAGACTTTCAGCAATGAAATCAGAGGTGTAGATTTCATTTGGACATTGCAGGGAACACTTATGGAAAGCTGGTTTAATATTTAATGGCTAGACTGGGTATAAGATAAGATGAAACTTTATAAATCCCAAAGGAGATTCTTGATGTAGCATAGGAAATGCAGTGCTTTTAAAGTCGGAAAGCAATAAGATATAAGTATGATTCAAAGCGAATAAGTACGATTTAGCTTACTCATTGAAATACGTAAGTTCAAATAAGGCTGCAAATTTTTATTTTACTGACACGTAATGAAACATCATACAAAATATTGCACCTGAAAATTAAGTATTGCAGATTATGTTGAGCAATTGCAGTAAAAAATAGCTTTTTAAACATCCTCAACACCAGTTTTTCAGAACTAGAATTGTTATTACAGATGTCCACGTTATTTGTAGGAGAAATTCTGTCACTTTTACTCATCACATGTATGAAGTTTCCGAATACAGACATGTACGATTCATGGTGCGGATATCTGCAACTGTCTGAGTTTTGGGAATCTGCAATTTAATTTGGGCTAGTCCCCGTTCTTTAATTCATTTCAGTTCGAGATATTTACTTTGGCCTTTTAGGATATCTTAAACAATTTGTTAGATTTATGTTGTAGAATTTTCAAACAGGAGTTGTGCACAGTGAGAATGTAAAAACAAAGTTTAGACTCTGTGAAATGATGTTGCAGATTTTTGTAGTTGCATCCGAAGCTGTTGTGAGGCGAATGCTGCTTACGCTTCAAACACACTGTGTCATTGCAACTTTAATCACATTTAACGGACTATTTTATCACCATGTTAGAGCAGCTTTCTACTTATTTCACCGTTAAGTCTCTGATGAAGGAAGGGCTTGTTTTCCACAAACTCCTCACTGATGAGCACTTTCTGTTCCACCTCTTATCCACCACAACAACCGCCTTTCCTTCTGTAAGTAAGGCTCAGATGCTTTTCTGGACTCAGTGGGAAACGTCACATCATGCACAATAATTCAGACTAGTCATAATTAAGTTAGAGATATCTGCAGATATTATTTTTATGAGTCATAGCTGAGCTACAGATATCTCTGAAATAAGTATTTGGACTAGTTTTGTGTTTTTCCTGGAGCAGTTTATGTTGGAAATGTCTTCATTTACATGAAGGAAAACACTCCTTTCAAACCAGATATAAATTGGCAATGCTACTCTCAGGTAATCTGTATTACCTCCCCTGTGTTTATCCTCCCCTAGACTAACGTTTCTCATTTAGGATTCAACTCGCATGATGTGTGGATTTTGAAAAAAGAGAATTGTTGGACCGACTTAAATGAATTGCTTCATTTTGAAATGTGTAATGAAGTTCAGGTTAAGTGATATTACTGCGACTGAAGTCACGTGTACTGATGCTGGAGCTTAGTTTCAAGGAAGGTCAACTGGAAACTTTCATTTTTTCCAACCTGATATTTAAGATTTTTGACAAGAAAATGGAGGTTAAGTTGCAGGAAAAAAGTTAGTGTTAAACGAGTTTTAAACAGAATTTTTGTTCTGTTGACAAAATTAGAATAGCAGTTTAAAGAAATTAAGTGTGATCTCAAATTTATAGATTCAACTACAGGAAACTGCCTTCACCAAAGCAGAGAGATAAATGAGATTAATTTGAAATTAGTTTTACTTCAACTACTGTACAGTTCGCCTCTTTAAATGAGCCCCTTTTCACATCAGTGATAGATTTATCAATTGTATTGCATTTGTACCGGTGGATGTAAATATTTTAAGCTGAAAACTTTCTGCACATTCAGGGCATACCCTACATATCTTGGTTTGATCAGATGATCAAGCAGGAGAGTCAAACTCATTTTAGTTCAGGAGCCACATTCAGCCCAGTTTGATCTCAAGTGACCAGTAAAATCAGAGCATAATGACCTATAAATAACCACAACTCCACATTTTTCCCTTTGTTTTAGTGCATAAAAGTATAATTCTGAAAATGTTCACATTTAACGAACTATCTTTTTGCAAAATATTATGAACAACCTGAAATTTCTTAACAAAAATAAGTTCCATCTCAATGTTATGCCTCAGTTCATCATTTACACATTAAAACAGATCACAGAGTGTTTATGAAGGAACAAATAATTTAGACACAGATATCTGGAAATGAACAATCTAGTATTTTACTTCATGATCAAAACAGCTTGTCATGTTCTAGAAACTGTTTAACATTCACAGTTTTATAAATTTACAATTACAGTTACTGTCTTCGCTGTAATTTTTACACTTTGCAAAGTTGTCCTTTGGCCCTTTTTTTAGATTTTTTTTTTACCCACGGACCATATGTTTGACCCCTGTGGTGAAGAAAAGCGATCTGTTGAAAGTAGTACCGTACAGTTCTTCATAATCGTTTGCTTCCTTTATGTTTTTATAGAGGAGAACGAATGCACATCTACGCCTGTGAATGAGTCTGATCACTTTATCACTTTGTTGATCTCTGTGTGGAAATGATCTGATCTCACTTTGGAGGTCAGAGAGCTTTGGTTCTGAATCTGGTGTAGAATCTGTGATGGAGCTTTTCCACTGACTCTGATAGTAACCGTTGGAGAGCCAGGAAATGTTTCTACAAACCGTCCTACGCTCCTACAGGACCGACGGTCGAATTATTATGTAATCGTGTGTGGGTGTTTCATGGCAGGAAACGCTGTGGATCATACAGTTTGTTGGCAAATTCCCACAGTGTGTAAACTAGGGCTGGCCCGAATAGTGGTTTCTGGCCTCCGAATATTCGGGCCCTATTAAAGACGAATATCCGAATATTCGTTCCGCCTCGTAACGTCCGGGGGGGGATCCAAACGGACGAACGGATCCGAATGTTCGGATCCGTTCGTCTGTTCCAAATTTTGCCTTGGTTTTGTCTTCAATTCTGAAGAATTCCCAAACAGCGGAGGTGATAATCTAATCTTTCTAGCATCGTGTGACTCACTAAAATGGCAGCTAAATGCTCATCTTCGCTTTTCTTCACCGAGTAATAAGTTAAAATCATGTCCGTGTAAAAGATCCTTTTCTTGAGAGTAGATTTGTACTTCATTTTAAAGTTTATTTACATTCAAACATCATTGAAACAAAACTGATCTGGTGTCATTTTTGTTGTTTTGTATCTCAGTTTCTTCCATTCTTGTTTGTCTAGTTTTGTCTTTTTGTTGTGTGTCATGTTGTTTGTGTCATTTTTTGTCTTGCTCATGTTGTTTGTCCTATTTTTGTCAAGTTGAGTTTTGCTTTTTTGTTCTTTTTGTCTCATTTATGTTGGTTCATGGCGTCTTTCGGAAAGTTTTGTCTCCTGTCTGTTGTTTGTGTTGCTTTTTTCGTCTTTTTGTCTTATTTTGGAGCAAAGAAACAGGTTTAGTATTTAGATTGTAACACTTGGAGTGTGTGAAATTGTTTTGTTTTGCATCATGTTGTGTTAATTTTGAATCACTTTTCATCATTTTGCATCCAATTTTTATTGTTTTGCATCATTTTGTGGTAATTTTGTATCACATTTAGTCATTTTCTCTCACATTTTGGTCATTTTGTGTATCATTTTAGTTGTTTTTCATCCTTTTTTGTTAGTTTTGCGTCACTTAAACTACTGTTCAAGCTATGATATATCCCATCATATTGGTATTCAGAGTTGGGTATAGAGAAAAAGAACAGAAATCAGATTTAGTGTTTAGACTGTGACACCTGTAAAACTGATTTGATTCCAATTTTTAGCAGAACTAAAGCAGAAATAAATGTTTTCCTCCTAAATATCATTGTTCTATCTGCTGTACTGATGAAGTTCTGAGGCTCAGAAATGATGGAAAAAGTCCATTAAAAAGCACAAATTTAGACCTGGCTCTCTGTACTTCAGGGTTCTGTAACTAATCTGATTATATTGTGATTACTTTGACAGTTGTTGCAAAATTAGTTTTAGTGGAAATGGTTATTTTTGCATGTTTTCTGTTGAAATGAAGAGTTGATTCCTGCTGTGACTTCTGGTGCACTTGACAATTTTGCGATGCTATTCCCATGAATTGTTTAGCTCGAGATTCCAGTATGGATCCATTTCCGTCATAAATAATTCATATTTGCAGACATGACTCTGCAGCAGAGATGATTCTTGACTGTTCTGCTCCATTAGATGACTCACTACTATCAAAGCAGCAAGCATTTGATTCACAAGCTTGTTTTAAACCGACTTAAACCCAAGTTTTGCTGTTTAAATCCCATGTAATCTATGCAGTTCAGCAGAAGTCGTTGCAGTAAGTTGTTTGGCATTTATTTTGTCAACACTCAGATGTACTTTGTGGTTTTATGAGTGTCCGGCTGTAAATGTGATTATGTTTCAGAAAGTAAATCACATGTTCCCCTGAATCACAGGAAGAGTTAATGCAGTCAGAATTACAAAACTTATTCTCTGTTTTCATCCTTATATTTGATTAAATCATTTTGTCCTCCATTAACAACAAGTTCTGGAAAGCGAAAACAATCATGTCAGATATATTTGTGTACAAATAAACCCGATAAGGTTTTTAAAAAGGCGGTTTTACAGGCAGCTTCCTCGAGGTGGAAGATTCATTTACAATTAAATGTCAACCACACCCAAGAATGATTCATAAAATGATATGTACAAGAAGTCCTGCAAAGATTTATAAACTGTTTTGTCTGACCAAAGCTAAATCTTTAATTTAATGCAAATAAAATGATATATAAAGTCGTTTTTAACATGGATTGGATTGTTTTGGACAGTAGAATGCGATTGTGCATCTAATAATTTGGCAATAATTTGATTTGACAAACTTGAAAAGAACTTCTAATTAAAATAAACTTATATTCTAAAGCTAAAAGTAAATAATAATGATTATAATAATATCTTTTGTTTGTATTGTGCTTTTCTGGGCACTTGAGGACACTTTACAGGCAAGTAATGTAAACAAAAACAGTTAAATAAATAGAGCAGGTTTTAAAACATACAACAGTTGAACATTAAAAGCAATCTTAAAAAGGTGAAGGTATTTACAAAATCAGGATCTGAAAAGAAGAAATAGTTTTAGTAAATCTGTGGTTATTCCAGTAATAATTTAGCCTGATAATTAGACTAATTTAGTATTTATTTTCGTTTTCTTTCTTATTTCACTGCATTGTGAGAAAAATTGGGCCTTCAGAGATGTGAAATCAAACTAATGAATGAATTTGAGGTCCGAGGCACTCCGAGTTCCTAAAAGTCCATTAATAATTCGTGGACGGCAGTTTACGCGTTTCGGCCGAAACGCGTAAACTGCCGTCCACGAATTATTAATGGACTTTTAGGAACTCGGAGTGCCTCGGACCTCTCCTCTTTTTGCTGTTTGGATGGATTTTTTCCGCTAGATCCTGAAGAGCACCCGTTATACCTCTCTCTGTCCACTGATGCACTCATCTTTTGCCTGTTTTTACTAATGAATGAATTTGTCGTTGCTGCAGAAGATAAATATTGCAGATATTACAGTTAGACAGCTAGAGATCAAATTAAATTCACAGGTTGCATTTTGTAGAAAAAACCCTCTACCACTCTTCATCATGTCTGGCTTTACTTAGCATCACAGATCAGATGTTGTCTCCTTCAGAAGCAGAGGTTCAGAGACTAGTTGACTTGCTGAATGGACAGATAACAGGTTGTCTAATCACTGCAGAGTCGTTATCATCTCCGCGGTTCTTGAACTAAAGTTGCAGGAGCTCTGAGCTGGAACTCGACGTCAGGCCACAGCAGCTCCTGCATGTTTAGCTTTGGCAGGCTGAGCTGCTCTGCAGGATCACTGAGGACTGGTGTGGATGGCTAGTCTTAAGCTCATAATCCCGCTGATGCTAGTTTTCTGCTTGTTCACGTGTTCGTGTTTTCTGTAGGTACAAGACACTCGGCCATCTGCAGCTGCTTCGATTGCAGTTTTGTCTCCATGTGAGAGAGGTTTTCTGCATTTATTGTGTCATACATTTAAAATTCTAACTAGAAACAAAGTTTGAAGCTCACAGAATAGTGACTTTACATGCTGCTGAATGAAATTATAAATTCTATTCAGAAATGCACAGTCAGTTTTCAAGTGTTGGTTGTTAAATCTCTTTGCCACGACAACGAAAATTGATTCAATTTTGTGCAAAGAATGAGAACTGTTCAAATGTGTGCTCCTCATTCATTTTATCTGGGTTTTGAATGAGTTTTCTCAGAAGTCTTTGCATGTTTAAAGCTGCAGTTTCTGTCATCAATCTCTGACATTTTACAGTCACAACCTGTGCGCAGAAACCAATGAAACATATGATAACCAGTCAGTGCTGTCATTTAATATAAAAACAACAAAATCTGAAGAAGGTTTCACACCTGACCCCCTGATTTTTTTTATGTAAATGGTCTGTATTTATATAGCGCTTTACTATACCTGCAAGGTACCCAAAGCGCTTTACAGGACACGTCACATTCACCCATTCACACACACATTCACACACTGATGGCGGAAGCTGCCATGCAAGGCGCTAACCACGACCCCATCAGGAGCAATTAGGGGTTTGGTGTCTTGCTCAGGGACACTTCGACATGAGTACAACGGGCCGAGGATCGAACCGGCAACCCTCCGGTTACAAGACGGCCACCCTACCCACTGAGCCATGCCATGGGGTGGCATGGCTCAGTAGAATAACTTTAGGACATTCAATGAAGCCATGGAAACTTTTACCTTTATACTATGAATATTTTCAAAGGAGGTCCAGATTTATCACTTTTTAATAGACTTTTTCCATCATTTCTGAGCCTCAGAACTTCCATCAGTCCAGCAGATAGACACATGACATTTAGGAGGAAAACACATCTGAGTTCTGCTAAAAACTGCAGGTAAAATAACTTCAAAAGCTGGAAAATGACCACAAAAAGACACCAAAGTGCTAAAAAAGGGCAAGAATTACCAAAATGAAACACAAAATCAGCACAAGAAGAGGCAAATATACCAAAAAAAGATGCAAAATTATCACAAAAAGCCCAAAACCACAACAAATAGACACGGAGATTACCACAAAGAATCATCCGGTTCTTCATCTCCAGTAACTTCATTAATTGAAAAAGTTCTACCTTCATACTGTGAATATTTCCACAGTTCCAGGTCCTTCAAGTCCATAGAAGTGGGTCCAGATTTATCACTTTTTAATGGACTTTTTCCATCATTTTTGAGCCGGACGTAAAACTGATCTGGTGTCAGTTTTTACCACAAATCCAATGTGCTTTTCCTCCTAAATAACATGGTTCTATCTGCTGTACTGATGAAGTTCTGAGGCTCAGAAATGATGGAAAAAGTCCATTAAAAAGTGATAAATCTGGACCCACCTCTATGGACTTCAAGAACCTGGAACTGTGGAAATATTCCCAGAATGAAGGTAGAACTCTGATCATTGATGAAGTTCCTGGAGATAAAGCACCAGATGATTCTTTGATGTAATTTTGCTTATTTTAGTGGAGATTTTGAGTCTTTCTGTGGTATATTCACCTATTTTTGTGGTGATTCTCTGTCTTTTTCTGGTTATTTTGTGTCTTTTTGTGGTGATTTTGCATCTGTCAGTGGAAATTGTATGTCTTTTTGTGGTGTATATTTACCTTTTTTTTGTTTTCTTGTAGTTTTCCAGTTTTAAAGTTATTTTAGTTGCAGTTTTTACCAAAACTCCAGTGTTTTCCTCCTGAAATGTCATATGTCTATCTGCTGTACTGATGAAGTGAAGGATGCATAGATAGACGGATAGATACTTCAGTAATCCCGAGGGAAATTTAAGAACCCCATTCAAGACAAATTCTGAGGCTCAGAAATGATGGAAAAAGTCCATTAAAAAGCGTAAAGTTTTGGCCCGGCTCTCCGTGCTTCAAGGTTCTGTAATTATTAAGAAAAATATAATGGCATAAATTTAGAATTTTGCCCTGCTTCATTAAAGATACTGAAGTTATTGTGTGAAAAAAATCATCTGATTTTCAGGAGACCAGGTTGGAGCCGCTGATTGATTTTACATGGAATGGCCCGATCAGATAGTCACAAAGTCTCCACACAATACTCTTCTCTGAATGTGAAAAGTCATGGGATTCGACAGGAACACCAGTAGCCCCAGTACTTAGTTTTTGGATGTCAAAGTGGTTTCTGTCTTCCAGATGTTGTTGATATTCATGAAAGCAGTCAGACATTGCATAAAGACACTCCACTTTCTGCATTTGATATCAGGTTCTTTCAAGTATTTTGCGCCTGATGGTCTCTTAATCTAAATTTATCAGATAAAAATGTCATTTCAGCATAGAAAATTACACATTTTGAGCAGTTTCTGACAATTTTAAGTCAGTTTGGGCAAAGTTTGAAACAGTTTTAAGTCTAAACATCTAAAAACTGGAACCTTGTCTTGTTATTTTGCCAAACATCAGATTCTACTGATGTTAGAGCCTCAAAAGTTGAAGTGAAATATCGACCAAAGACTGTATTTTAGCAGAAATACGGATCTATATGTACTTCCAGGAACTTTACAGGGACACATTACCACTTTTTTCCATTTTCAGGTTATTCAATAATGTTATTTTAAACTATCTTCATGGCGTTGGTCAGGTTTCAGATAAACCTTAAGTCATTTTGAAACAGGGTTTTAACTAATTCTGGATGTTTGTGAGTAATTTTGAACATTTTTCAAGTCATTTGGACAATTTCTTTCCTAAATTCTGGACATTTTTTGCTTATTTTGGACAGGTCTTTAGTTGCTTTTGGACTAATAGTCCAAATAGTGAGAAACTGGAACCAAGCATCAAATTCCTATCAATGAGTAACATCAACATTTAGTCTAAATGTCTAAAAACTGGAACCTGTATACTTGCTTTATGTAAAGTTTGCTTCATCACGATATTTTCAGATCTATTAGCACAAAAAATGTTGTTTAAAAAAAGTGTTTTAAAGAGTGAAAGTGTGATTGTTGATGCAGACTTATCGCAGTTGTGAAGAGATTTGTACGACAAGAAAGAGCAAGACTTTAACAGTAGAGTTTTGTGGATTTTCATGTCACATTTACATGAAATCCATGTTGATTATTAAATTCAGAAGTGAGTTTATGTCTTTTATTTAAATGCTTTCTGACATTTAAACTGCCCAAGGCTGAGCAGGTTCTGAATTTGTGCCTGAACACAGCATTCAAAGCAGTGGATCCTCATGAACACGATGTAGGACAGCAGCTTTCTCACATTTTCCTCTTTTATGTGTTTTCTTTCCAGATACTCTTCAGAAGATGACCCCTCTAACTTGGACGAGATGCCTCTGATGATGTCGGAGGAAGGCTTTGAGAACGATGAGAGTGACTACCAGACGCTGCCCCGGGCCCGAGTCAACCAGAGGCAGAGCGGCCTGGGCTGGTTCCTGCTGGGGGGATGGAGGGTCCTCTGTGGCAGGTACGTCTGCTAGCTGAAGCATTTAGCACGATAAAATAGGTACGTTCAGTAGATATGGAGAACTTTTAATTACCTATTTTTAATCTAGACTTGGAAGAAGAAGGTACATTTTGTTTTTAACTACTTTAAAGAATAACTTTAATGGAAACATGACAAAAACACACAGATGTAAATAAATGTCACACATTCATTTCGGTGTGAAGGCCTTGTTTACGATGTGGACAAGTGAGGAAATGTAAAAAAAAACAATGTAGGTACACAATTTATAAGTGCATACACTACCGTACAAAAGTTTGGGGTCATTCAGACAATTCCATGTTTTCCATGAAAACTCCCACTTTTATCCATGTGCTAACATAACTGTACAAAGGTTTTCTAATCATCAATGAGCCTTTCAACACCATTAGCTAACACAGTGTAGCATTAGAACACAGGAGTGATGGTTGCTGGAAATGTTCCTCTGTACCCCTATGGAGATATTCCATTAAAAATCAGCTGTTTGCAGCTAGAATAGTCATTTACCACATTAGCAATGTCAGCACTGGATTTATCATTCATGTAATGTTATCTTTATTTAAAAAAAAAAACTACTTTTGTTTTAAAAATAAGGACACTTCTAAGTGACCCCAAACTTTTGAACAGTAGTGTATATATACACACGTGGACAAAATTGTTGGTACCCCTCAGTTAAAGAAGGAAAAACCCACAATTCTCACTGAAATCACTTGAAACTCACAAAAGTAACAATAAATAAAAATTTATTGAAAATTAAATAATCAAAAACAGCCATTACTTTTGAATTGTTGATTAACATAATTATTTAAAAAAACAAACTAATGAAACAGGCCTGGACAAAAATGATGGTACCTCTATAAAAGATTGAAAACTATTTGACCAGAGTGACATGATTAACTCAGGTGTGTCATTTAATTGACATCACAGGTGTTTCCAAACTCATAATCAGTCAGTCTGCCTATTTAAAGGGAGACAAGTAGTCACCCTGCTGTTTGGTGAAAAGGTGTGTACCACACTGAACATGGACAACAGAAAGCGAAGGAGAGAATTGTCCCAGGACATCCGAAAAAAAATGATAGACAAACATCTTAAAGGTAAAGGCTATAAGACCATCTCTAAACAGCTTGAAGTTCCTGTGACAACAGTGGCTCATATTATTCAGAAGTTCAAGACCCACGGGACAGTAGCCAACCTTCCTGGACGTGGCCGCAAGAGGAAAATTGATGACAAATTGAAGAGACGGATCGTTGGAATTGTATCCAAAGAGCCCAGAGCAACCTCCAAAGAAATTAAAGGTGAACTCCAAGGCCAAGGTACATCAGTGTCAGATCGCACCATTCGTCGTTGTTTGAGCCAAAGTGGACTTCATGGGAGACGACCAAGGAGGACACCACTGCTGAAAAAAACTCATAAAAAAGCCAGACTGGAATTTGCAAAAATGCATGTTGACAAGCCACAAAGCTTGTGGGAGAATGTCCTTTGGACAGATGAGACCAAACTGGAGCTTTTTGGTAAGGCACATCAACTCTATGTTCATAGACTCAAAAAGCAAGCATACGAAGAAAAGAACACTGTCCCTACGGTGAAACATGGAGGAGGCTCAGTAATGTTTTGGGGCTGCTTTGCTGCATCTGGCACAGGGTGTCTTGAAAGTGTGCAAGGTACGATGAAATCTGAAGACTATCAAGGCATTCTGGAGAGAAATGTGCTGCCTAGTGTCAGAAAGCTTGGTCTCAGTCGCAGGTCATGGGTCTTCCAACAGGACAACGATCCAAAACACACAGCCAAAAACACCCAAGAATGGCTGAGAGAAAAGCGTTGGACTATTCTAAAGTGGCCTTCTATGAGCCCAGATCTGAATCCCATTGAACATATGTGGAAGGAGCTGAAACATGCCATTTGGAGAAGACACCCATCAAACCTGAGACAACTGGAGCTGTTTGCTCATGAGGAGTGGGCCAAAATACCTGTTGACAGCTGCAGAACGCTCATTGACAAATACAGAAATCGTTTAATTGCAGTGATTGCCTCAAAAGGTTGTGCAACAAAATATTAAGTTATGGGTACCATCATTTTTGTCCAGCCCTATTTCATTAGTTTGTTTTTTTAAATAATTATGTTAATCAACAATTCAAAAGTGATGGCTGATTTTGATTATTTAATTTTCAATAAATTTTTATTTATTGTTACTTTTGTGAGTTTCAAGTGATTTCAGTGAGAATTGTGGGTTTTTCCTTCTTTAACTGAGGGGTACCAACAATTTTGTCCACGTGTGTATGTTCCAGGTGAAATTTAAATCTGCCTAGGCAGAATTAGAATTTTGATTTCGCCTAGGCTAGATTGAAATTTGAAGGGTTTTGAATATGATATGCTCTGTTAAGGTAATTATTTGTTTTCCCTAAAATTATGTACCTTGAAATTTGGTTTTAGATACAAGGTAAATAATTACTTTAGAAGTAATGTCAACCTTTGTCCTCAACACTTGGCAAAATAAGCAGGGAAAAAATTATGTTGTCAAAGTAGTTTCTGGGTTTTTTTTCATATACTGTATACCAAAATCCTGTTAGAGGGTTAGGGTTATTCTTTCTAATATACAGGCTATTGATATATCAAGATTGAAATCTGTACAACAACCATGGCAGAATTTTGATTTCACCTCGGCGAAATCAAAATTCTAATTCTGCCTAGGCGGATTCTAAATCTGCCTGGATTCTAATTTGGCCTGTGACATATATATATATATATATATATATTTTTTTTTTCTTCTGCTCATATTTCTTAAATGTTTTGCGCTGTCCCCTTTTGCTGCTCTAATGTCCCCCACTGTGGGATTAATAAAGGCTTATGGTAGCATAAAAAACTTGGATAACAATAAAAATATCAAAATGCAGCGCTAGTTCAATCATGCAGACATTCTTTAGAGCTTTGAATTTTTAGAAACAAATGAAAAAAAAACTAATATTAGAGCAGGTGGATGTGTAAAAAAAAAAGGATTAAATTAAAGACATACATGCTTAAATAAAAATAAAGTATGATCTCATTTTTATACGCATTAAATAAAGGACGCAAGGGAAAACTACGAGACTACAGTGTGATGGGCTGTTCAGTTTGTTCCTGCAAATGAACTTTTTGTTTTTTGAGGCTATACAACATTTTTATGTCTTTCACAGATAAGTTTTGCCTTCTTAGTAAGTTTTAAAATGACGCACATTAGTGATTTGTGCTGTACGTTATGCACATTTCACATTCTAGGGTCATAGTTGAAGCTTTTATTATCCCCCGCCTCCACAAAGTGGAAAAGGGGGATATAGGTTTGGCCTCCGTCTGTCCATCCGTCCGACATGAAGGGGACAGCTTTTCTCGGAAACTATTCCAGCTAGGATTACGAAATTTAGTGTGTAGCTTCACACCATGGACACCTTGATCAAGTTTGAAAATGAGACCTGTACGATAATATTTAACAGAGTTATGGCCCTTGATCACTATTTTGGATATAGACTCATAGACATCACACGTGGTGGGGGATATTGATGACCATGTCGTCTTGTTTGTTTTAGTTGAGCTTGTTTTCCACTATGAAATTTTCCCCTTTTTATAGCAAAAACAGCAAAAACCAAGCACAGTATTAATCACCAAGCTGATCAGTAGTCGTCTTTGTGCACCCTGCTTGTGGTTTGTAAAGCGTTTTAATCAGAAAATGTATAATTCTGGTCTCCGGTCTTTTCCCTGAAGTCTAATATCGCTCCTCTAAACTTTGTTCAAGCTGAACCCCTCACTCATGAGACGCTACAGTTTACAGATGTTCCCTGAACGCCTCACATGCTGTTAAGCGGCTGCAGTGCACCAAAAATGCTTTGAAAACAGTGAAATAATCGTTTTAATGTAAGTCTAATGTAAATTTAAATGTACATTTTGCAGCTTTACCACAACATTAGCCATCATGATTGAGTGTCAAACTTTCTGCTTACCTGGTTTAGTCCGTATCGATTTACCGCTTATTTTTGTCATCTGTCCTCCTTTCTCTCCTCATTTTGATTTTCAGAATATTCTGCTTCGTCTCTGCAACAAATAATAGATTGTTTTAGAAAAGGTTTCCACCGCTGTGACTGATACAGACACAGCTTGTGCCGGCCGGAGGGCAATAATATGCCAATTAATGCGTGAAGTTTTGTTTTTTGGTAGCAAAGGGAGTTTCTACTTCTTCTCTGTCACATGTTTTTAACCTTCTACCACACTGCTCAGCCTTTCTGTGTTTTGAAAATAACCTTTAAACTTAATATTCGTTCTATTTCTTACTGTATTTGTTTATTATATAGATTTTGCTGTGAGGGTATAGGTTGCAAAACTTAAGTTTAACCATAAAAAGTGAGCATCAGGTCATTTATTTTAGAGCAAAACACACAGATTAGGGTTGTTTTTGATCTTGAGTAAATGCTGTGCTGCAAACTGGTCTAGTTTTATTTGCAGATCAGAGTTATTGCGCTTTGGTTGTTTGTAAATTTTGTTTTATTCTCAGCTGGTTCTTCCAGTTGGATGTCTGTTCAGTGTAGATTGTGACTAAAAATGTGTTTTAAAGTCTGATTTAACTCTTGTAAACACATTTCCATGTATTAAGATGACATATTTAGGAGTTTGTTCCATGGAAATAATCCATTTGTTTCTTAAAATGGTTCAGGAAGGTGTAAAACTTTAACTGAATGCTCTTTTTATTATTGCTGCACTTGTGTAGTCTTTAGATTTTGCAGCTGAGCTACAAGAAGAAGGGTTGTTAATTCAAGTTTAACTATAAAAAGTGAGTGTCAGGTCATTCGTTTTAGAGAAAAACACAGATTAGTGCTGCTTTTGATCTTGAATAAATGCTACGCTGAAAACTTGTCTAGTTTTTTAACAGATTGGAGTTATTCTGCTTTGATTGTTGACAAATTTTATTTTGTTCTCAGCTGGTTTTCTCAGTTATGAGACTGTTCAGTGTAAGTTATAGCAAAGAGTGCATTTTAAAGTCTGATTAAACTCCTAGAAACACATTTCCATGTATTAAAATTACATATTTAGAAGTTTATTCCTTTGAAATAGTCCGTTTGTTTCTTGAAATTGCTCAGGAAAATGTTAAACTTTAACAAACAGAAACTTTCTGCACACAGATTGCTGCAAAATTCAAGTTTAGCTATAAAAAGTGAGTGTCAGCTTGTTTATTGTTCAGACAAAATGCACAGATTACAGCCATGGCCATAAGTTTGGACACAAGTACCATGACGCTTGTGAATCTCAGAAAATACCACAAAATTGTCACTTACATTATAAATACCAAAATGAAATATATTTCATTTTGGTTGATGGCTATGACTGGTATTTATATTGTAAGTGACAATTTTGTGGTATTTTCTAAGATTCACAAGCGTCATGGTACTTGTGTCCAAACTTATGGCCATGGCTGTAGTGTTGCCTATCTTCTATCTTAAATATACTCTGCACTGCCAGCTTGCCTGTTTTTTTTGTTTTTTTTTAACTTTTCATAGCTACAAACAGATTTTGAGCAGATTCTCCCAGTTAGACTATTCAGTGTGAATTATGGCAAAAACTGGGTTTTAAAATGTGATCACATCAGTAAAATTAGTCTCTGTGTATTTGATTACAGAAAAAGGTGCAAATTAATTTAACTTTTCATCCTAAATACGAGCTGCTACCAGTACTTTGCATAACTGCAAACGTATTTTGAGCAGATTCTTCCAGTTAGAAGACTGTTCAGTGTAAAATACGGCAAAAAGTGTCTTTTAACGTCCCATTAAACCCTTTGAACCTCATCTCTGTGTGTTAAAATTACAGATTAATTTTGCTTTCAGTATTCTGTTTTTTAACCACATTTTTATATAAACTCCATGTTTTCATACGTATTAATATGCGGCTTAAAAATGGACAAATGGAAACATACACGTGATAAACAAAGGCAAATGGACAATTCAACAACAACTCATGGCTTCATCTAAACCCACATAAAGGAGAATTTCAGAGTAAATTTCAAGATATTAGCTGTTCCAGCCCTGATAGCTCAGCTGGTTGAGGAGGCGACCCATGAACAGGCTCTGATGCAGCGTCCTGGGTTTGATTCATGGTCTTTTACTGCATGTCTTCTTCCTGTCTGCCTCTTCACTGTCCCTGTCTAATAAAGTCACAAGGCCCAAAAAAATCTCATCTTTACTTTCCAGTTGAATTCGCATTCAGTCTTAAATAAACGCTGCACTACAAACTTGCCTGGTTTCCACCTGCAGATCAGAGTTCTGTGCTTCCGTGTGGACCTTCAGCCGCTCTGAGTTGTTTTTGTCGTTCTGTAAATGCATGCCTAGTGTATAACATCAGTAAGTATGCTCGCGATGATCAGTTTGGATTTCGAACGCACCGGCAGCTGTGCATGAAGTGCAAAGAGAGGATAAGGGCGTGTTTTTGGTCGAGTTCCTCGATGCGCACCATCAGTCCAAAAAGATTTTCAGGTCAAACACAACGACGGCGGTTTTTATCCCGCTAATGATTCATTTGACGGGTTTTGCCCTCTAAAGATGCTCCTTTCTGGCCACGACGGCTGTTTGTTTATGCCGGAACGAGAAAATGTAAACAAATGTTTGCGTGGCGACACTTACTGATGTAGAAATTTCATAGAACATCCCGCTGCTTTTTGTCGTCTCCGATTGAAGCTGCCTCCTCCCCGTCCCCCCGCTAATGAACAAATCGGATTTTTCACAGCTGACCAGTTTGGTGCTTTCCAGTAATTTTATGTGTGCATAGTGTGGGATTATAAAACACAAATAATTCACAGTGAATAAGCCCCGACTGTTCAAATGGCATATTATTTGAATAGCATTCATTTGCTCAAATAATCGCTCTTATGAATCTGGACCGGGAGTGCACAGAGACGGGGAGCGCCGAGGCCAACGCAAACAAGACTTTTTAACCAAAGTTGATTTATTTAGCTTCGTGTTTTGCCAACTTGCTTAAAAAGTGGAAAAGCCAAGTCGCTCAGCATGACGGCACACACCGACACTCGCTCCTCTTTCCCCTCAGGTGCCAGTTTAGGTCACATCAGGCTGCCCTCATCGAAATTTACCTCCACGCTTGTTTGCATTTGATATCAGATATGGGAGATAAAACCCCCCGCTGGAGTCATTACCAGGTTGATGGAAAGTCACATACTTTTTAAAAAGGCAAATGTCAGCCTGAATGCATCTCATCTAATCTCCTCTCAGAGTTTTGATACCATCACAGTGATAATATTGGTACAACTGGAGGGAAAACTAGCAGCACAAACACGCTTCATCTTATTATCTTACAGTAGTTTAACTGTATATTTACAGCATGTTTACGGGTTTATTCAGGTCTGAAGGTGTCTGGCTCCCTCAGAATTAATAAACTAACCTTTTTAGATCATCCAGAGTGTTAAATTCAAAGGAGTTCTTCATAAAAAAAAGCCTTAAAGGTCTTATTAGCGTTGACAAGACGGAGGCTGTAATGGATTTACTGGTGTAGGAAGCAACAGGAAGCAGCTGTGGAGCTCTGTGGCCACAAATAATTCAACATTATTGATTAAAAAATTAGCTTTTGGATCATTATTATCACTATTTTAATACAGAAAAATGTGCAAATATCCAGTAATCTATCTGCACAGATGTTGTAGAATGATTATAGAAATATGAAAGTCAGTTGCTTTTTTATTGTTAACTCCTTTTTCAAAATTTCTTTCTCTTTGCTTTACACAACTACAAACATATATTCAGCTTTTTCTTGTCATAAGAAGATTATTTGGTGTAAATTATGGCAGAAACTGGGTTTTAAAATCAGTTTAAGCCACTAAAAAATCATCTCTGTGCATTAAAATGACAGAAAAATGCGCACGCTCCCTGAAAGACCATAATTTTGTTTAGTAAATGTATTTTTTTTTTCTGGTTCCGACCCTGTTATGACATCTTAAATAGATGTTTTGGCCTCTTGTGGTGCTTTCTTAAGAACATCCAGAGTGTTTTTCAGGAAAAATATGTCTTGAAGATCTAATTTTTGTGTAGCAAAGATGTTTTTTTTCTGGTTCCTACCCTGTTAATCCTCTTATGACGCACTTATGTGGGTTTTTTTTTGGACACCTATACATGTATTTAGCCATGTTTGGTTGATGTAATTTACACTAAATCACATTAGTGTCTTTCTTTTCCAGCTGCTGTGACTGCTTGGCTCACATCTGTCGGAGGAAGAAGGAGCTGAAGGCCCGGACGGTTTGGCTTGGCTGCCCTGAGAAATGTGAAGAGAAGTACCCCAAAAACGCCATCAAAAACCAGAAGTACAACATCTTCACCTTCGTGCCTGGGGTGAGTTACTCCTGTGGTTCTGCTCGTCTGACAGAATTCACATTTCCAGCCCTGATCTCTGCTCTAAATGCAGCAGTTTTGGCTTTTATCGAGTCGCTCTTTTAGCGTCCCTGCAGCGCCGATTCATCCCCACCTCGTTTTGTCCCACAGATTAACAGTACATAAAGCTCAGTAGCATTCTTCTGTCATTAAGTTAAGGGTTTACACTGCAGGGGACGTCGCAGATCCATCAGAGTTACTTATTAACAAGCAAACGGTGCCGTGATTAAGCGCGCCGCCCTCAGCCCGGGCCATAAAATGTCAACTGTCTATTAGAGACGTAGATATTCTCATCGACGGCGAACAAAACGGCTCCACTTTGAATTATTAAATACACACAAATTGAGTTTAGCAGTATGCGTTTTTCCCTAAAGGTCAGCGGGTTCATTAACTGCAGAGCGTCGTCCATTGATCCCATTGTCTCTGATAATCTGCGACTCGACTCTAGACTCTCATTATTGCAAACATTATTCAAAATCTGACCTTAGATGAATAGAATGCTAAGTTCTCCCTGCTGATGGATGGTCCATTAGCAAGGAAGCTTTAGCGAGTCACAGGTGCCACCTTGTTATAGGAGAAAGTCCATCTGAAACGGGATCTGATTGAGTCAAAGTTGGATTTTATCAGCAGAACGAACCTGTTCTCCTTCTTCATTTGTTCCTGTGGATTATTCTGCAAACCGACGTTGCGTTACACCGCCACGTGAAACCTGCCCCTCTGAATGCCATTCGAAACAGACGTTCTCAAAGTGTCAGAGTTTCCATTAGGTAAATGTAAAGTCAACAGCATTAACCCGTATCCTGTTCCCTCTTGGAACGTGTACAGTAACCCATCCCGACTGATTTGTTGTTGCCGCATCCTCCTTTTGTCTTGTCTGCGGCTGTCTTTGACTGAATCTTCTGTCTCCTCTCAGGTTCTCTACCAGCAGTTCAAGTTCTTCCTCAATCTCTATTTTCTGGTGGTGGCCTGTTCCCAGTTTGTGCCGTCGCTGAAAATTGGATATTTGTACACGTACTGGGCGCCTCTGGTAAATGCACTTCAACTTTTTACCCTGGAATTAGGTCAAAATTTTCAGGGCTTACACAAATGATTACTAATCAAGGAGACCAGTAACTAAAACATGAGTATATATTTTCAATAAAAATGGCTTTTTTTAAATATATGTTTGCACGTGTTTAAAGTATTTTTAAAGATTTTGTCCTGTTTCTGTCTGTTGAGACCATACAGTGGTCAAAATTGCACATTTTTGTTTGTTTTTTCTATCTGGAATAAGTAAAAATGATAATAATTAATCAGATAATTAAAAACATCTCTCGCTCTAATGTTTCTTAATGATTAGAGTATAATGTGTATTTTTTTTTAAATAATGTTAATAAAGCTGCTTTTGTCTCTCAGGGGTTTGTGTTGACCGTCACGATGGTTCGGGAGGCCGTGGACGAGGTTCGACGTTATCAGCGAGACAAAGAGATGAACTCTCAGCTCTACAGCAAACTCACAGTGAGAGGTGAGCGATGAAGAAACCGATCCACCCTCGTCGGTCCTGTTACTGTTTACTGGCTTTATGATAGCGGATATTGCAGCGTACAGTCCAGCGCTTTAAAAGCAGCTCTCCACTGGAAACAGAAGTCATTCTTCTAGCTGTTATTGCATTGATTTTTTTCCTCAAGACTGTATGATCCAAGACGTGTCCCTTTGTTGGATGTGCGGTGAAATCCCCCTGTGTGGGATCTATAGCCAGGGTTTTATCCTTTCACACTGCCTCTGCGCTCGAGCACGTTCACTTGTGAGTACAGTAGAAGAAGAAGAAAAGGGTCGTAGCGGATATTGGGGCGGTATAATTGAGAGTGACCCTCTGTGCGATTGTTTCTGTCTGAGCCTCAGACCAGAGATGAAAACAGAAGGGTATTACATTATCACGCTGGAGGTAATCAATCTGTTGGAAGGTGAGCGAGAAAGAGGGGAACAGCGGCAGAAAGTGGGTTGTGGTTTTAAGACTCGGTGTCGTTTTCAACCTCCAGAAATCAATAAGTGCATTTTATTTCATTTTAATTGTGGGGTATTTTAGGATTTACTGTCTTATTTTCCTTATACCACTTGTCTTTTTTTTTCCATCAGGGAAAATTCAAGTGAAAAGTTCAGACATTCAAGTTGGAGACCTGATCATTGTTGAGAAGGTAAAACTTTCCTCTCAGTTCAGTTTTAAAGGGATTAGTGAATGTTTTTCTACTTATGTAACATCTGTGCTATATTAGTACTTATGTCAATATTTCTATTTATGAAAAAATCTGCGCAATACCACTGCCATTTCTATAATTAGTACTTGTATATCCTGGATTTTTTTTGCATTACATTTCCTAAATGTTTGCAAAATCTTTGCTGCTGAAACAATGTAAATTTCCCCCTGCGGGCTTAGTAAAGGCTTATCTTATCGCATCATAGCTTAGCTTAGCTTATTTTAGCTAGATTAGCTTATCTTATCTCATCTTATCTTGTCTTATATCGTATCGTATCATATCTCTTAGCTTAGCTTGTATCTTAGCTTATATCTTAGGTTAACTTATCTCTTATCTTGTGGTATCTTATGATACCTCTTATGTCTTATCGTATCTTTTCTCTTATTGTATCATATCTAATCCTGTTATAACTGGTAGTGTCTCTTATCTCTTATTGTATGGTATCATATCTCATCTTACCTCCTATCTTATTGTATCTTGTTTTATCTCTTATCTTATTGTATCTTGTCTCTTATCTTATCGTACCTTTTCATAAGGTAAGAGAAGACAAGGTGAGATGCGATACGATACAATAAATTATTATATTGCAACTTTATAAGGTATGATAAGATACCTTAAGATAAGATGCGATACGATAAGTTATCTTACTACATCTCTTCTCTAATTTGACTTATTGTTATGCATCATATCAGCATACATCTTGTAAATCCAATATTTTTACTTTAGAATTTATTACCACACCCCCTGTCAAAAGTTTTAGGACACTTTCTGATTTATTTGAATGAGAAAGTGTCCTAAAACTTTTGACAGGGGGTGTATGTATTTTTGGTATTTTGTTCATAGCATGTGCAAAAACAATAAAAACTGATACTTAAATGTTCTGTGACTATGTTCAATCGTAAAAGTGCAGCAGATTTACGGATAAAACCTCAGGATTGGTGGAAGGAAAATGCTTCTCACAGCTGATTTAGTTCCCTAACAGCGTGGACAGAACCTCCTCCAGAGCAGGTTATCTGTGGAGCTTTAGCAGTTTAAGCTCTGACTTTAAGCTCAACAAACCTGAATCTCACTGCTGATCTTGTGTTTTAGCTCAGCCAACATGAAACCTACAGTTAAGTTAAATTTCCCTTAGACTGATTTTAAAAAAGAAAAGCGGCCTCTCCTTCACCCTGTGGTAGAGGTTTTGACCTTGTTTAATTATTCAGAGGGCTTTTGTTACGCAGCTCAGTAACACATTCTTGTTGTTTCTCTTTGTGTTTGTAGAATCAAAGGATCCCCGCAGACATGATCTTCCTGAGAACGTCTGAGAAGAACGGTGAGCAGGAAAACCGTTGCTGTGTGTGTATCTGTGGAGTCAACGCTGAGCAAAAGTGAAGGAAATTACACTGAAAATACCTTCATAATAAACATCCAGCTAGAGTCCCTCACAGCTGAGCTTTGTTTGCCCTGTGGCTCCAAAAGTCAAGATCATTTGAGTGAGAAATGTGACTTTTCCCCTCACTTCCAATCCTCTGACATCATCCGGTCAAGTCAGCCCGTGATTCACATGATTTATCCCACATTGTTCCGGTGACTGATGATGCACGTTCCAATTAATCAATGAGCTGCGTCAGATCCTGGCTCCGTTCTGAGGGGCACCGGGAGGAAATGTTCAGAGGACATCATTTCCATCAATCTCTGACGTGTCGATATGCTTGTCAGGCCGTTGTTGATGTCTTTGTCTCTAAAGCACACACGCATACATAAAACACGCCTTCGTCTGCACACGGCTCGTGTATTTAGCCTTTCGTGTTGTTTCCGCTGCAGGAGGGAAAGCATGAATCATCCTCGTTGTGTTAATGTTTTCCATCATACTTAACCCTCAGGGGAAGCTTTACTGCTGCCCTTTGGCCCCTCTGTCGGATAGTTGCTCCCATCCATCAGTTTCATATGTAATATTACCTCAGATCAATACAGGTCACCGCTGCTCAACTTTTATCAGGCCCTGCGGTGTCGGCAGCAGCCACACATGCTCCGCATCGAGCTACAGGCAGTAAATTAACGCTCCGACGCTGTTGGTTTGATGATTTATTACAGTAATACCGTTACTATATATAGAAAGTGTGTTTTAGCTCCTCAGTGTACGGTAATCTGTCAATTTTAAGCATCATTTGATTAACTTCTTGCAACACTCGTTACATGTTTTTGGATGCTTGTTGGTTAAATTAGGAGTCTGATGTGTTTTCAGTCAAGTTTTTTGCTCCATTTGCACTTTGCATGCGTGATTTTGACTGTTCTAGTCTGGTCAGTGAATCAGTTTCCGTTGATATTCCCATGAAAGACCTGAAGACGAAAATATTTTCAGCCACTTTTGGCTGCTCTTAATAGTCTTCATTCTTATTTTAGGAATTGCTCTTACATGTTGCTCTCCTGTTTTGACCATTTTAGTGTTTTCTGCTACTTTATTTTATGTTTTACAAATAGATTATATGAGTCTTGATGTTTTGCACATAATTGTTTGCTGCTTTTCTGATAACATGTGCAACACTTTGGTCAACTCATGTTGTTTTAATTGTACCGTGTGAGTAAATTTTACCTGATTGGACTCAGCAAAACTGAGTTAAGTGAGGGGGGGTTACCCTGAGAAAGTTGAATTTCTAAATCAATTATTTTAAATGTTTGTTTTCAGTCTGACCGAAGCTAGACGCAGAAGTTTGTTGCATGAAACAGACATTTGCTAACTTTTTTTAAAGCATTTTCTCACAGTGAGATGAGCTGAGCGTTTGGTTTGGCCTGTCAGTTTTCTTCATCTCCAGATTAATGGAGATATTCACAGTCTTCAGCAACAGTTTAGGATTCGATAAAACTTTATTATTCCTGAAGGAAATGAAAAGACAAAGACAAGGATTGCAGCGCTCTGCAGAAAAGCAGATATAAATTATTAGATACATCTGTTAGATAGAAGTACCCAAATAAAATACTGGAGCTAAAATCTGACTCGAGTAGAAAAATTTAAAAAAAAAAATCCTTTTTGTGAAAGTTAACAGCACATATTTTCACCATCTGTAAAAGACGAACAATGTGGACTTTATGGGAGTGTTGAAATGTTTATGAGCCGCTGTAAAGTAGTGAACTTAAGTTGAAAAGTATAAAGTCATGCTAATAATGAAATATTGCTCATAAAATTGAAGTGTTGCACCTGGAAAACAAACATTGCACGTTATATTGACATATTTTCAATCTGACTAAAAAACATGATTCATGTAAAAAAAAAAAAAAATCCACTTTTCTCAGAAAGTTGCAGGGAAAATGGTGAAACTCAGTTTCTCTAAATATCTACAACAGGGGTACAAAGTCAGTTTAACACTTACAACCACAATAGACTCTTTAACCCTTTAAGCTTCAGTCAATTCCAGCCGTTTTCAGTACAAAAAATCGCTAATATTCTATTTTTAAATAAAAAAAATTACGAAAAATACGGGGAATATTGGACGGGCATCGCGAGGTGCATTTCCTTGAAAAGGACCGATTCGTGGATTTTATACCGACTTCAGGACATGTTTTGGACAAAATAGTTTACTGGCTTGTGTCATCTGGATGTCCAAGGTTGGATTATGGCCGTTTTTTGTGGAATCTTTTTTTTTTTTTTGTGTGTGTAATAATGAACCCGGAAATGTGAGTCGCGCTGTGTGCGTTGAAGCCGTGTATAGAGAACGGATGGATGAATATTTGTTTTTGTCGGACAAATGTGTTTTTCTCACCCGCTGTGGTAATCGCATCTGAAAGTGGTTTGTACCGGCGGATTCATGAGAATCTAAGCTTTCCATCGGCATATAGTGTTTGTATAATCGTGTTTGCAGCCGTCGGACATTCTTGAAATTCCTATGCAAATTAGTAGGTGTACCGCCGATGGTACACTGAAGCTTAAGGGGTTCATGTGAATTACAGCATGTTGAAATTTAACTGAATTGTCCTTTAAATCCACAGAAGTTGCTTTAAACACCAGGGTTTTCATAAGTGCAAATATTTCACTTATCAGCTGTCCTGGTTCTTTAGCTTGAAATTGTGATACAACTTTAGGAAAATTTGGAAGTGTGAATTTATTTGCCAAATGATGGATGGTAATATATATGTAGCGTTGCAGCGTTGTGATTTGGACTAAACTTTTAAGGTATCACAGTGTAGAAGAAGTTAAAACACATCATATAACAGACACAAGACTCTTGACAGCATTTATCGCTTTCTTTCAGGTGCCTGTTTCATCAGAACCGATCAGCTGGACGGAGAAACCGACTGGAAGCTGAAAGTGGCCGTTGGCTGCACACAGCGGCTGCCTGCACTCGGGGTACGGAAACGTTAGCCGGCTTCTGGTAACACACACACCCAACCGGCGAACAAGTGTTGCGTTATCGCTAAAAGCATTGCTCATCAAACGTCTGTGCTGTGATGGAAACCTAATCAGCGATGACAGACAGCAGGAACAATCTGAACCTGACAGCAGCTTCCTCTAGCGGGAGGCGATACTCAACACTTTAGATTTGACTTGATGGAAGATTTTTTTTTTGCGTGTTGTTGCCACTTAATGTGATCAGAGAATTAAAGTTTCAGCAAGTCATTCGATGATTGGAGCGTAGCATCCGTATCAGGTTTCTACAGACCTGAAGAGAGCAAGAGATGCCTTTGGTTTGGCCTGTTTTTACCTTGTTAGCATGTTTAGCCTCAGTTTGATTCTATTTAAAGAACTGTTAGCTTGCCAGAGTTTTTGAGAAATTCTTTAAATGTTACTATTTTCATTCGAAGTTAAAATGAATCAGATTTCTAAACTTTATATACGAGTAAAAATCAGCTAAGGAGTAATAATGTGTAACAAATCATCTAGAGATTCAAATTCTTTTATTGATTAATCAAAGGACATTTTATTACACTTTGATGATTGCCTTAACAAAAGAAGCATATGAAAAGATAGTAAACTAGGCACGTTTTGGAAAGTTACCAAAATTACACTTTTGTATGTTACTTTTGACGGAAAAAAGTTCACTTTTTTCCGTCAAAAGTAACATACAAAAGTGTAATTTTGGTAACTTGATAGGCCATTTGTCAAAAACATGCCTAGTTTACTATCTTTTCATATGTTTCTATTGTTAAAGCTGCTGTCCGGAGTTTCCGTTTGTTTTCAATTTATGTATCATTTTTTAACAAAGCTTAAATGTGTTAGTCTAGTTCGATACTATAATATAAAGTTAGTATAACGTGATATGAAAATTTATTCCTGAGCTTCGCCTTCCTCTCATAGACCCCCATGTTATTCCAAAAAGCGCCGGTCGCTGCCGACCAATCAAGTTCGAGCTTCCGCTTTGTCATGCTGTCAATCAACGGTTACGCGCACAGCAAGCAAGCCCACGCAGAGGTGGGCGAGCTACGCACTACGCAACCGCGCTCACATTTGTTTTGCTTGTGGAGGAGAGAGCATCAGGGCTCAGCAACTTCCAGAAAAGTTACCAATCCCACGGCTTGTCAGGCCAAGAGACTGCAGGATGTTTTTTGGCTCGGGGTGCTCGCGTCGCTCCCCGACCACGGCCTCCATAGCCCGCCTGACGGCTTCGTTTAGCGTCTGGGACATACTCTTCGTCAGAGGAGTCATGCAATTCTGAACTCTAGATAGAAATAAATAAACACTGTAACACATATACACGCGTAAATGCACTAAGTTTGATAAACAACGTCATCGAGAGGGATACACGAGTGTAATCACATATTGAAACTTTACTCGTTCGTCCTAGCAGATTCATGTTATTTTGGTATTAGGACAAGTTAGACTCAATACAGCATTCTAACGTAATTCCTTTATTATTTACTAAATGTACTAAATGTAGAAGAGTGGAAAACAGCAAAACAGGCGAGATGCTGCAGCACTCCGGGCACTTCTCTCAGGTACTGCGCGCGTGCACAAATAAAGGGGCGAAATCAGAGGGAGGGACCAACAGTGTTTTGGGAGACGCTGCGATTCAAACTCCGGACAGCGGCTTTAAAGCAATCATCAAAGTGTAATAAAATGTCCTTTGATTAATCAATAAAAGAATTTGAATCTCTAGATGCTTTGTTACACAATATTACTCCTTAGCTGATTTTTACTCATATACATGTAAATCATTTTAAACACCTGTTTTTCGGTGTCGGTGTCAAACAACTTCTCTCGGTTAAAGTTATTTATCCTCCAACAAGTCGCTTGATGAAGGACCATTACTGAGTAAACGAAGGTGTTGATCTGCAGGCGTCTTCCCAGTAATGGTTGCAGTATACGGTACATATTTATGGAATGTACAACAATCTCGTTGGTCAAAAACTGATGGAGAAGTAACACGGTTTTGACTTGGCACTCTCTCGATGGTTGATGGCTTTCAAACTTCAAACTTTATTTATTTGTATAGCACTTTTCATGCAGAACAACACAAAGTGCTTCACAAGAATTAAAAACAAAGAAGGCAATAAATAAATACAATTAAGAATAGAAATTAAAAAAAAAAACCTCTCCACCCTCCCTACATTTAGACAGCCATTCACACACACACACACACACACACACACACACACACACACACACACAACATGAAATCATCAAGACATGGCGAGGCATCGAGGCTAGAGCCCTTGTTCTCCCTCCATACGATTCTCCCAGTCATCACCGACTCCCTGCAGGAAGAGGGGGAGATCCTCCCTACCACTATAGGAGTTTGTCAGGTGTACTTGTGTGTGATATAGTCACACACAAGTACACCTGACAAACTGAAATATATTTCATTTTGGTTGATGGCTATGACTGGTATGACTGGTATTTATATTGTAAGTGACAATTTTGTGGTATTTTCTAAGATTCACAAGCGTCATGGTACTTGTGTCCAAACTTATGGCCATGGCTGTAGACTATATAAAGGACTTCTAGCTTGCCAAAATTTGTCCCAACTTCAGTACTTTTGTCAGGATAAACCTGACATTTTCAAAAGCACAATAAGAAATGTGCCAGTGTAGAAGACAACATGTAGTACAAAAGTAAGCTACAAAGCAAATATATCTATGAAAACAGTGGAAGATAGCTTAGTTTTGCAGGTTTGGAATATTTTGAGCTCTCCAATGGAAGCTGATTTTTCTTTTATTTCATTCTAAATGATTGTTTTTTTTTTTTGAAACACAGATATTAGTGGCCTAGAACGGACACTTTACTATGTTAGCTTTTAACTGGCCGTATGGAGAGCTGAAGTTTTGTTTACATTCTTATTAAATTTGCAGTTTCATGCTTCAATTTTGTACTATGTAAAGACCTACTAGTTTGCCAGAGCTTTTTAGAATTTCCCTGAACCTCGGCGTTTTTGTTGGGAGTCAGAATGAATCAGATCAATAAACTTTTCACACACATATGGCCTCAGATCATTAATCAGAGTCTGCTGATTGTGAACAGTTAGCAAACGAGTCAGAGTTGTTTTATATATCCTGTAATTAAACGATTTTAGTACAGAAAACAACTTGAGCTTCCAGGAATTTTCCGCTTTATGTGTCAAATTAATTTCTTTGCCCTGCATTCATGAGTCTGCTCTACAGGCATGTTTAAAAAGGTCAGAGCTCTACCACCTCCTGTTATAAAGTTTATCATTAAACCAACACGTTTCGGCTTCGTCAGGGTCTTGTAAGTCCAGTAGTTGCTCTGCTATCTCTGAATCCTTTAAGATTCCACTCAGTCTCTGGGCCTTTTGTTTCTGAAACGCTGGAGCAGCATTACTCTCCGTTGGGGCTCAGTAAAATAATCTGCTCCTCTCTAACCGCTCTGCCCATGTTCTCACCAGGAGAACACTATCTGAGCATGACTGAGGGCTGCCTGGCCGCTGCACAGGCTCCATTCATGCATGCCTGCCTGAATAATTTAATATTTACAATCAATTTTGTTCCACTATGGAGGGAAGAGTCTGGTCTTGGTGCTCGACAGGCCACGGGCTGCAGTCAGGAGCACATGATTGAGGACTGATGGTTAAATGTTTGTTATTGAGACTTCATGGGGTTGTTTTTTTGTAAATAATCCAAACCCTAAGTTTATGTAGCTTTTGTTTTGTTAGTACCCTGCGTTTATTTAAGGCATAAGTCTGTCAGCAAATCTCACTAACGGTACGAAAAACGGTAATGAATCATCTTACTAAGCAGTACTGCCTATGTGGCGTGATTTATCTTATCCTTCAGTGCCATAGAGATCCACTATTGTCCAAAAAAAACATATGAAAAACGCACAACTGAGCCACACTGCTACATCATTTTAAATGTCGTACACTGTTGTGATGGCCCAAACACTTACCAGCACATTAAATGTATATTTATCTGCAGCTGAACAGTCGTGCTGCTTTATATACTCCAGTTTGCAGCGCTGTAGTGAACCAAAGAAAGTCCCATTTGACTGAAATGCTCTTCAACCAATCCAACTGGTCATGGAAAAAAGAAAAATCTGCACACTTTCTTTAGATTAAGTGAATGTTAGAGCACTCAAGCTGCTGCCATTATTAGCCTAAATTGAATATATCCACACTTAAAGCAGTAGTATTTGCAGCATCCATCCATTCTCTGTACACCGCTCTATCCTCACACGGGCCCGAACATTTGGAGGCCAGAAACCACTATTCGGGCCAGCCCTACATATTAGTTCATGCTCATATGATTTCTGTGAAATGGAACGATGTCAACTGGTGATCCCACACATTGCTGTTTTTAGACGGTCTACCATGTTGGTGGTTGAGCTGTGATTTGAAAACTGCTGTCTGCAAAGTTTACACTCTTCTTTTTGACCATCTGTTTGAACAAAATGTCTGCTCCTCCTGCTGCCAAAAACAATGGATTAATCCGGGAAGGCTGTTGATGTAGAGCTTTTCTCCTTGTAAAAGTAATTGTCGATCCAGTGGGAATTTATACGGATGAGAACAAATCGACATGCAGGCTACAGCCTTAGTAGTTTGAGTAAGATTCACTAAGATATCTAATGGTCAACTCTTTTATTCTCAAACTAAAAGTGTTTACGTCCTCAGAATGAAGGAGTTCCACAGACTAGATAGCGAAGTGGGAATGAATCAACACATTAGAAGTGATTTCACAACATGTTTTAATTTGCATTTTGAAGTATCACTCAAGATAAACTTAAATGAAACGACAAAGTTCAGCAAAACTTCTCCAATTTCAGAAAAGTTTACACTCGCTTGAGGTGGTTTTGAAGTTTGCAAGAGTTAATATGCTTTATTGGAGTTTGTTGCGTTTACCTTTTACATAGCAGAACATTTCATTTGCGTGGCTGAGTAGCTTTTCTTTCCGTTCCTTTATCTCTAGACAGCAAGATGTTACCAGCTAATATGAAAAGAGAATTACAACTTTCCCAGTTTAAAGCAATTCCTGAAGATTTTTCTGTCATAGATTACCAAAATTCTTCGAGAGATTTTTTTCAGTACTTGGCAAACAACTGGTTTTATGTCCCGTCTTTTTCTACTCTGCCATGTAGCCTGTGGCAACACCTTCTGATGACACTACTAGTTTATTTGCTCCACAAACAAGCTTATGTCCTGATCAAGTTTTTAATTTAGTCTCTGCCAATACCCGATACCATTTTTTTATAGTATACCCTTCAGGTATTGTAAATTAGTTACCGTACCTGTTCTACTATTGCGTTGGCAGGCAGAGAACATTGTGGGGTTTAGCTAGTAAAGGGGCACCATGACAAAGACTAATGTGGTGCTTAATGACCTCCAGCCAGCACTTCTGTATTCTATCAAGCTCAATTAGGACATCATTACAGTAACTAATGTAACTAATGGTGATGTGACAGCCAATTTTGCAGCTTGTATTATACGTCTGTGTCTTTTACAGCAACATCGGCGTATGACCAATAAAAACTTTGAGTTTATATTCTGAATTAATGGATTTTCTATCGACAGTACAGCACATGTTCAATAAATATAGCTACACCTTCTGACCACTAGTTTATTTGCCCCTTATGCCACTTTTTCTTAATAGTACACTCTTCAGGTATAGTAAATTATTGTAGTACCTGTTGTACAGTTGCGTTGGCAGGCAGAGAACTTTGTGGGGGTTTAGCTAGTAAAGGGGCACCATGACAAAGACTAATGTGATGCTTAATGACCTCCGGCTAGCGCTCATGTATTAAATTATCAAAGGATAAATTGGGACACCATTCTCATACACACGTGGACAAAATTGTTGGTACCCCTCAGTTAAAGAAGGAAAAACCCACAATTCTCACTGAAATCACTTGAAACTCACAAAAGTAACAATAAACAAAAATTTATTGAAAATTAAATAATCAAAAACAGCCACTACTTTTGAATTGTTGATTAACATAATTATTTAAAAAAACAAACTAATGAAACAGGCCTGGACAAAAATGATGGTACCTCTATAAAAGATTGAAAACTATTTGACCAGAGTGACATGATTAACTCAGGTGTGTCATTTAATTGACATCACAGGTGTTTCCAAACTCATAATCAGTCAGTCTGCCTATTTAAAGGGAGACAAGTAGTCACCCTGCTGTTTGGTGAAAAGGTGTGTACCACACTGAACATGGACAACAGAAAGCGAAGGAGAGAATTGTCCCAGGACATCCGAAAAAAAATGATAGACAAACATCTTAAAGGTAAAGGCTATAAGACCATCTCTAAACAGCTTGAAGTTCCTGTGACAACAGTGGCTCATATTATTCAGAAGTTCAAGACCCACGGGACAGTAGCCAACCTCCCTGGACGTGGCCGCAAGAGGAAAATTGATGACAAATTGAAGAGACGGATCGTTGGAATTGTATCCAAAGAGCCCAGAGCGACCTCCAAAGAAATTAAAGGTGAACTCCAAGGCCAAGGTACATCAGTGTCAGATCGCACCATTCGTCGTTGTTTGAGCCAAAGTGGACTTCATGGGAGACGACCAAGGAGGACACCACTGCTGAAAAAAACTCATAAAAAAGCCAGACTGGAATTTGCAAAAATGCATGTTGACAAGCCACAAAGCTTCTGGGAGAATGTCCTTTGGACAGATGAGACCAAACTGGAGCTTTTTGGTAAGGCACATCAACTCTATGTTCATAGACTCAAAAACCAAGCATACGAAGAAAAGAACACTGTCCCTACGGTGAAACATGGAGGAGGCTCAGTAATGTTTTGGGGCTGCTTTGCTGCATCTGGCACAGGGTGTCTTGAAAGTGTGCAAGGTACGATGAAATCTGAAGACTATCAAGGCATTCTGGAGAGAAATGTGCTGCCTAGTGTCAGAAAGCTTGGTCTCAGTCGCAGGTCATGGGTCTTCCAACAGGACAACGATCCAAAACACACAGCCAAAAACACCCAAGAATGGCTGAGAGAAAAGCGTTGGACTATTGTAAAGTGGCCTTCTATGAGCCCAGATCTGAATCCCATTGAACATATGTGGAAGGAGCTGAAACATGCCATTTGGAGAAGACACCCATCAAACCTGAGACAACTGGAGCTGTTTGCTCATGAGGAGTGGGCCAAAATACCTGTTGACAGCTGCAGAACGCTCATTGACAAATACAGAAATCGTTTAATTGCAGTGATTGCCTCAAAAGGTTGTGCAACAAAATATTAAGTTATGGGTACCATCATTTTTGTCCAGCCCTATTTCATTAGTTTGTTTTTTTAAATAATTATGTTAATCAACAATTCAAAAGTGATGGCTGATTTTGATGATTTAATTTTCAATAAATTTTTATTTATTGTTACTTTTGTGAGTTTCAAGTGATTTCAGTGAGAATTGTGGGTTTTTCCTTCTTTAACTGAGGGGTACCAACAATTTTGTCCACGTGTGTAACCACTGGCATATGTAAAGGCCAGTTTCACAGTTTGTATCTGTGTCTTTGCCTGCAACATCATCACATGACCAATAAAAAATTACCTTATGTTTTCAATGAATCAATTATTGGCAAATATTGCAGTGCATGTTCAGTAAATTATGCAAATTTGCAACAAGTGTGACAGCAGACGTAAAAAAAAAGTGTTCCACTTAGTTTCTTGCAGATGCTGATCAGGTAAAATTACCTTAATCCGGGTTTGCACATAACTGCTATTGCGTAATTTCTTCCTTTTTTTCTGGCATTTCAAAGATTTGCTTCAAATTTCCTTGTTGACCGTGTTAAAATTTTTGATTTTATTTTCTCGTCTCTGTCTTCATGTCTTCTCATTTCAGGACCTCTTCTCCATCAGCGCCTACGTCTACGCCCAGAGGCCTCAGCTGGACATCCACAGCTTTGAGGGGAACTTCACCAGGGTACAGTAGCTTGCTGACATATTTACAACCCGCAACACGAATCTCAAACACATGCAGATTTTTTTCTTCTATAGGAGTCAGATTGACATAGAAGATGTGTATCGGTGCGGCGTGTTGACAAGCGACAACAATGAGGTCTTGTGTGTCCATCTGGGCCCGTTGTTATCTCCGGCAGGCCTCCCTCTTACATCACAGGCAGCTTCTCGCAGCTCTGTCCGTCCCGTCCTGCTTGTTGCTCAGGGATTTTTTTTCTTCTTCTTTTTTTTTTTTTATTAATAGCAGATTAGCGCAGCCCCCACAGAGAGGAGAGCTCCAGTACAAAGGGGGGCTTTGTGGTCCGTCTTCACTCTTGGCCACACACCAGGCTTAGTGAGCGAGCACTTCCTGCGCTCATTCATCGTCCGCGGCCTTCCTTTGCAGAGCGTGTGCTTTTAGTCCGAGCAGGATGGGAAAAAAATGGGTTCCCACAGATCCGCGGCAAATGAACTTACCTATTTATGAGGTTTTCTCTCCCCCCTCCTTAAGACGGATATGGTGGCTTTGTTTCTGCCGTCTTTTATCGAGACCCTCTGCAGTTATGAACGCCAATGTCAGAGCGGTCAGGCGTTCTGCAAACCTGCCATTTATTTTTCATGCACCTCTTCCCCCCCACATTCGAGTGGATTGACAGGATGTGGCCGCTTAGGTGTCATAATTATCATATCAGGGTGGCAATATGAGCCGAAACTGGACTCCTGGCTCCTGACTCAAGCCATTTTCACTGCATTTGACTTTATTTAAGAGAGAGACTGGGGGAGGTGAAACAAGAGTCTCTCCGGGGGCTTGTTTATCACTAAAAATCTCATCTGCTTTCACTCTGTATACTGTTTTAAACGGAGCCTCTATCGCCATGCTAAATCTAGAGGAGGTATTGTTAACAGGGCTACTGTAGCGCTGCAGTCTGCACAACTGTGGAGGGTAGTTGTGGAAATTAATGGCACAGCAAGCGGTCAAGTTGAACGCTATTTACTGCATTTCTTTCCAGCTGAAATCATCCTGAAAACAACTTTAGCTTAGTGCAGTAATGAAATGGTAGTAACAGTGTTAGAGTGATATTAGAGCCTTAATAATGGTTCCAAAAAACCACAAGATCATCAAATAAAACAAAATTTCCATGTTATTTTCAAAACACCCATATATATATATGTACTGTCACACTAAATGTATATGCTCTAAATGTATGAACCTCGTTGGATGACTAAAAACTTGCTATAATTATTCATTTTTGAGTCCTCAGAGCTGAATTTGAGGACAAAAATGTGTAACTAGTTATGTTATAAATGTATGAATTTATTTCTTGTACCAATAGAAACTTGTTATAGTAATTAATTTATGAGCCCTCAGAATGGATTTTACTTAAGAAATGTATATCTAGTTATGGTATAACTGTAGTATAAATGGTCTAAATGTGTGAATCTCGTCATTGTATTACTAGAAACTTGTTGTAATTATTAATTTATGAGCTCTCAGAATAAAAGCTAGTCAAAAATGTGAATCTAGTTATGATATAACTGTGGTATAAATGTTTAAATCTAGTTACTATGCAACTACAAACTTATTGTAATTAATTTATAAGCCCTCAATTGAATCTAGTTAAAAATGTGTATCTAGTTATGTTATAACTGTGGTATAAATGGTATAAATATATGAATATAGTTATTGTATAGTTCTAAACTTGTTCTCACTATTAATTTATAAGCCTTCAGAATTTAATCTAGTCAAAAATGTGTATCCTAGTTATGGTGCAAATGTGGTATAAATCTATGAATGTAGTTATCTTATCGGAAAGCTAGAAACTTGTTACAGTATGGTACTACTGTGGTATAAATGGCATAAATTGACAACTCTAGTTATGGTGTAACTATAAACCTGTTATGATAGTTAATTTATAAGCCTTAAGAATGCATTCTAGTCAAAAGAATTGTATCCAGTTGTGGTACAAATGTGGTATAAATGTATGAATCTAGTTATCAGATTAATCGAAACTTGTTATGATAATTTATAAGCCCTCAGTATTTAATCTAGTCAAAAATGTGTATCTAGTTATGGTATAATTGTGGATTAAATGGTATAAATGTTTGGCTCTAGTAATTTTTTATCTCTGGTATAAATGTTTGCGTTATTAATTATTATAATAAATTTATACGCCTTTAGACTTAAATCCAGTCAAAAAATACAAGCTGAAATCAATTCAACTTTATTTTTGGACAATAATTTCTTTGAATTTGTTTAACAGCGTCACAGGTCTTCTGTGTGAAATTCACGTCTTTGTGCTCCTCGTTTTGTTTTCCTCGTCTTCTGCAGGGCCACACAGAGCAACACTAATTAGAAGTTGGCTAATTGCAGAAATAAATTCACCACATTGAGGTGTTTCTTTCAAGCTGGAATCTCTCCTTTGGGCTCTTAAGTAGTTTTTTGTGTCTATAGGATTTTTTTTGAGTGTCCCAGAACGGTACAAACAAAAACACTGACGCTGAAATAAAACGCATTATTTATCTTTTACCAACAGCTAAGATTTACTTAATGTTTTACAGTTAATCCAGAGTTTAAAAAACTTGTAGAGTGATGATTTTTTTGCTTGTTATTTCTCCCCTGCAGGAAGACACAGACCCACAGATCCATGAGAGTCTGAGCATTGAGAACACTCTTTGGGCCAGTACAGTTGTTGCATCTGGTAAGTTATGGCTGCTTTCTGTTTTAGCCATGAAATGAGGCATGAAAATGTCATACATCTATTTCTGCTGTGTTTCTGTCCACTTGTCTATGTGCATTTTTGATTTAGACATTAAAAGTGCAATGTTGTTATATAGATGATAAAATAAATCTGCTGTACTGGCCTGTTTCATCTGATATCCCTCCACTCAATATCATGAAGTATACTGGAATATGTTCATATAACTGTAGCTGATCTTTATTTTAATGTGCAGATCATTTAAAAGTGTACTTTTGCAGTCTTTCCATAGAAACAAAATGAAAATACTGCACCAATACCAATTTCAATTTATAACTGTTTCAGTAATCAAACGGGTAGCTCAGATGCACAGAAAATGCACAATGTTATGCACATTTTGGACTTTTACATAGGGAAATGGAAAGATTTGAAAAAAACATCCACAGTTTGCTCATTTGAAGTGTTTTTTGAACCAGAGTTGCAGCAAATTTATCACTTTAAGTGCTTTTGGCTGATAAGCATTCGATGAAAATGATAAAGTGACCATTGTGGGAATTTATCTAGTAACGACCACCATACCAAAGTCTTCTGCAACACTTAATGCCACTCAATGCGACTAATGTCATGTGACTGTGTTCAAAACAGTGATAGCAGGACATGAAATACTGATTAAAATTTGCATTCCTAATTGCAACTTTCCTGACTGAAAACAATTCTTGAAGATCAGTTTTCCTGCTGCAGTTGGCCGAAGTTTTGTTTGTTGTTCTTTTTCTTTGAGGCTTTTTAGCAACAACTGTTCTTAAACACATACTACCAAACCAAACTGTAAAGTACACCACAAAAGATTTATGACGTCCCAATGCATACGTGCACTACTGGTCAAAAGTTTTACAACGCCCCAATTACCCTCTTTTTTTCTTTTTTCTTTTTTTTTACTGGAATTCAAGTAGTTCAAGTCCAATGAATAACTTGAAATGGTACAAAGGTTGGTGGTGAACTGCCAGAGGTTAAAAAAAGTAAGGTTCCCCAAAACTGAAAAATAATATACATTTCAGAATTATACAAAAAGGCGTTTTTTAGGGAACAAGAAATGGATTGACAACTTAAAGCTGTTCAGCAGCAATAGGGGTTGATCAGTCCTACAAATGTCCCAACTTTTCTTGATTACTTGGAACCTCCTCTGTCTACATAAAAGTAGTGTTTAACACACCGTGGCAACATACCCTCTAGAGCATTATTTGAACAGTATTGTACTGCAGAAAGTAGTGTGTTGCTTTAAAAATGGTGAGGAAAAGGCAATTAACAATAGAAGAGAGACAGACCATCATAACACTTAAAAATGTAGGTCTTTTCTACAGAGAAATTACAACGGAAGTCAAGGTGTCAGTAGCTGGGTTTCCATTTCCCTTAGATATGCGCAAAATGTAAATGGCGCAATAAAAAACTGGTAATGGAAACACCTGAATTTCCAAAAAGGACTAAAATATCGCAAACAAGTTTTTACGCTCTCATGAGGTGGTTTTTCAGACGTTTCGATATTGAAAAATATCGCAAAAGCACAATGGAAACACTTTTTCCGCAATGATACGTCACTGAACGTGACATACATGGTCACATGACCAGTTCTCTCGGAGTGAACATGGCGCGGTACGTGTGGACAGAAGAGGAGGAGACCGAGACTTTTCTTGTCATTATTCTTGAGAAAAACATCACTGCCATACTAGACAGCAAACAGCAGAGGAATGCAGAGTGTTATAAGGAGATAGAAACAGGTTTTGGGCGTCCATCTTCCTGCAGTGAAATCTCGTGGGATGATATTTTACGAGAGTTACGATGCTTCTGCCCAGAACAACCTTCAATGGAAACACGTTCAAAGCACAAATATACTTTGTCAAAATTTTAGAAATATCGCTTTTATTTTACGAAAAACTGTAATGGAAACCCAGCTAGTGAGTCCAGTTTTCTTCACCATCAAAAGGCTCAGAAACTGGAGGAAACTCTGACAGGAAGAGTTTTGGAAGACCCAAAACCACAACAGAACAAGAAGACAAGTTTCTGAGAGTCAACAGCTTGGTGATAGGAGCTCACGGGACAACAGCTTCAGGCACAGATGTCAGAATAAGAAAAAGAGGCTTGTCTGGACCATGAAACGCCATCAATGGCCTGCTGAAGACTGGAAGAAGATGTTATGGACTGATGAGTCGAAGTTTGAAATCTTTGCTTCATCAGGCAGGATTTTTATACGCCGACAAGTAGGAGAAAGGATGATTCCTCAGTGTTTTGTTGGATCCAGGGTTGGTGACTTGTACAAAATGAGAGGTACCCTGAACCTAAACATCTACCGCAGCATTCTGCAGCTCCATGCAGAACCCTCTGGTATGTTCCTAGTTGGTCAGCGGTTCATCCTACAGCAAGATAATGACCCAAAACATCAGTCCAAGCTATGCCAGAACTACCTTACGAAAAAAGAACAAGATGGTGAGCTTGAAAACAGGAAGTGGCAGCACAGTCTCAGACTTAAACCCCATGGAGCTGGTTTCTGATGAACTGGACAGAAGAGTGAAAGCAAAACAAGCTACAAGAGCCACACATTTATGGGAACTTCTGCAACAGAGTTGGGAAGAACTTTCTGAAGAATATGTGATTTCCATAGTGGAAAGAATATAATATCTGCCAAAGGTGGCTACTTTGAGTCAAAGGTTTAGAATACATTTTCGTTTCTAAATTCATTTTTTTAAACTTCTTTTGTTTGTTTGTTTTATGTTTTCATTTCGGAGTGCGATGAAACATTAACATGCATAATTGGAGTTCTAAAACTTGAGAGCCAACGGAGCCTCCTATTAGAATAGAATAGATTCGAATGACTTTATTGATATTACTGGCTGCATTTTGCCGTTTGAAACCTAGCGGTGCCTTTATGGCAATCCACAATCCACAATCCTCTCTGCTTTTATGTCACACACATGTCAGTGTCTTGAACTTATCCTCATTCTACATTACAGATTGCAGCAGTCGAAATCGTATTATTATCAAGTCTATCAGATGCAGTTTCATTTGCTTGAGTTGTTTTTTTACTTGTTTGAAAAAGAGTTAATGCACCTTTTGAGAGGTGTTTCTACAGATGCATCCCAGTTGTATAAAACTTCAGAAAATCTGGATGTTGCGCTCACAAGATTCACCGGTATGAAACCTTACGGACTGTTTGGCTGTGTTTGAACTTCTCCCAGTAAAAACCCGCCGTTGAGGTAATCCTCCCCGGCTCCAGCTAAGCGTTTTCCCACAGCAGCGACGGTGTCAGTTGAGAGTGTTTGTGACGCTGCCGCTGACGGCCACGGCATCGATCTGCGGTGTTGCTCTGACCTTGACCAGAAGAACAAACACACAATCGCACCAAAAAAGAAACTAAACGCCTGACTTAGACCCCTTACATCATCTCTGCTTGGGAATGCCATTGTCCTTCCTTGACAGACGCTTCATCCCGTCCAGAACCGGCCCGGATCGCCGTTCATTCACCGGGTTTTGGGCCGCAGTCCAGCTGTGAGCAGAGAATTAGCTGCTTGCATATTCAGATTGCATGCTGAGCCACACACACCATTTGTCACACCGCTCAATATTTCTGGAGTTTCAAGTCAACAAGAGCAATTCATCACCTCGCTCCCGTCACTTTTTCACTCTCCTCGTTTTTTTTTTTTTTTTAAAGTTTCTCACCGTTTTGCTGATTTCAAGGAGGGGGCTGGGGGTTTCTTCAGGTTTATTAGCGCCTCTTTCTCTGTCTCTCGCCATTAAGCTCATTTAATATTAATGACTCATTAATCCTTTGTAATAAGGCCACCGTAATGAATTGGCAAATAAAGATGGCAGAGTATTGATCAGCTTTTATGAGCTTCCATAGGCCCGGAGAGTCTGAGCGTATTAAACCCCTGTCTGTCGGCTTGAGTGGCAACGAGACAAAACTGCCTCGGCTCGGCCTTATTGTGTTTCTTCCCGTGCAGTTCGTCTTACTTGACCAAGACGAGTGTGTGTTAGTGTGTGTTGCATGTGTGCGATGGAGGGGGTGAGGTTCAGTTAATGAGCAGCATTACTTTCCTTGTCTCTATCTTTGGCAGGCACCGTGATAGGGGTGGTGATCTACACCGGCAAGGAGACCAGAAGTGTACTGAACACATCCTTTGCCAAGAACAAGGTGAATACTTTTGGGGCTTTTTGGGGTATTTCTGCAGGATTAAAGTCCCCGTATTTGTTTGTAGTTATTTAAAACAACACATCATGAAGATATGTCATAATTAAGTTAATTTTCCATTGATTTGTTGCTTAATTTAATGATATATCCAATATGTTTTGTTTATAAAATGGCATAAACTTGTGGAAAAGCAACAGCAGAATCTACTAGATGACTTAAAATGTCCTTTTTTCTGTGCTATCGTGTCTCCAAAAATATCAAAGCGGCAAATCATCACAAGTTTCAGATTCATGCTTTAAAAAAGACAATAGGTTCATAATTTTTGATCATTTTTATATGTTTAGCATGCATTTTTTTAGTTTGACAAGCATCTGTGCCGAACAGAAGCGTACTGAACACACGCCCGTTATCACAGACACTTTGAATACTTTAGCTTTTTTGGGGGTATTTCTGAAGAGTAAAAGTCCCCAGATTGGTTTCAGTTGTTCTAAAATCAATATTTATTTTAGGAAGAGAGTGTATCATGAAAATAAACTGTCATTAGATTCATTATCCGTGAGCTTGTTGCTTACTTCAATGATATATCCAATATGTTCGGTTTGTAAAATGGCATAAACTTGCAGAAAAGCAACACCAAAATCTACAAGATGACTTAAAATGTCCTTTTTTCTTTGCTATCATGTCTCTGAAAAATATGAAAAGCAGCAAATCATCACAAGTTTCAGATTCATGCTTTAAAAAGACAATTGGTTCATAATTTTTGATCATTTTTTATATGTTTAGCATGCATTTTTTTAGTTTGACAAGCATCTGTGCCGAACAGAAGCGTACTGAACACGCCCTTTATCAATGAAAGGTGAATACTTTTTTGAGGGTATTTCTGCAGGATAAAAGTCCCCAGATTTGTTTCAAGTGTTCTAAAATCAATATTTATTTTAGAGAGTGCATCTAAGATAAGAAGATAAGCTATCATTAGATTTATTATACATTAGTTTTTTGCTCCATTCAGTGATATGTCAAATATGTTTGGTTTGTAAAATGGCAAAAACTTGCAGAAAAGCAACACCAGAATCTACTACATGACTTAAATGTTCTTTTTTCTGTGCTTTTGTGTTTCCAAAAAGTAAGACAAGCAGCAAATCATCACAACTTTCAGATTTATGTATAAAAAACAATTATCTAACTTTTTTTTTTTAGCATTTTATATGTTTAGCACCCATTTTTTTTAGTTTAGCACACATCTGTACTGAACAAATACAGCAGAACTTTATAGTTTTCTAAAACCAAGTAGTATTTTATCTCGAGACGGCGTCAGGAAGATAACCTGTCATTAGTTTCATTATCCGTTAATTTCTTGCTTTACAAATGTTTGATATGTGAAGTGTCAGAATCTTTCAGAAAAGATCTTAAAAACCAGGCTAAATGTCCTAAAAGGCCTTTATTTTCTGTAATACCGTGTTTGAGAAAGATTTGACAAGCAGCAAATCATCACAAATTTACCAAAGACAAACATATTGTAGTTTCTGATCATTTCGATATGGGCTTTTCAGTTTAGCACACATCTGTAACGAACAGAAACGTACTGAACACGTCCTTTACCAAGAACAAGGTGAATACTTTTGGTTTTTCTTGGTATTTCTGCAGGATTAAAGTCCCCAGACTTATTTACAGTTTGCTGAAACCAATTATTATATTAAGAGAGCATGTCATTAAGAAATGTTATAATTAGATCCATCATCTGGTGATTTCTTGCCTAATTTATGAATATATTAAACATATTTGGTATACAAAATGGAATAAAGTAAAAATTTAGAATGTTCTTTTATAATGTCTTGTTGCGATTGAACAGTGGTAATTAACAGTCACTTCACATTTCACTGTACATTCTGCATCACAAGTTTACCACAGCATCTTCCGTCCAATACAAGCACGGCACCGTTTAAACAGATTTAATATTAAAAAGACTGCACCTGAATAAAGTAAATTTTCCTTTTTTGTTATTAGACTGAAGCAGCATTGACAGACTTTTTCAAGAAAGATGCAGCCAGCTGTCAACCCGTTCAATAAAACAGTGTTTAATTAATTAAAAAAAAAGGATAAAATAGGCAGTTTCATGTTTTGTTTTACATGATTTTTTCTGTACCAAAACTGTACAGAACCATGGATTTTGTGTGCTGTTCCACATGATTACCAAAGCAGCTGCTAATCAGTGATTTATCAGCTGACTAATCATTTTGGTTCTTTTTAAATCATCACTGGCAGCACTAAAAAGCTCCCAAAACTCTTTTTTTTTTTTTTTTACTTCTGGCATATGATTTTAATGAACTTACACAATGAAAAATCACATTGTTACGAAGATATCTTTGTTTATATCCTGCATACGCTCCACAAACCACTGACAAACCCAAAAATCTCGGCGACTTGATGCCAACAAAATCGGAAACGTCTCGGACTCCCCTCGTGCCATCGCTTTCCCTCTCACCTCTGATCACTAATCAATCACGGTGACAAGGTGCTTCTCTAACCTTGACTCTCCAGATAAAGTTGGAGCCTGTCAATGCTAAAGGTCAGCACCAGTTGCTAATTAACCAAAAGGGAAATGAACTAACGGCGGATTTAAATGACATTTTCAGCAGAAAGTTAATCCCACGGAATCCCCATCGAGCGCTTTCGCCGCCCAGATTGAGGAGATTGATGAAAATTTGATGCTAAATATGAGATTTTTGCCGCGCTGGACGGAGCAATCAGGAATCAGAGGTGATATCTTGACTTTAAAGTTGTCACCTAGGAGCTCTCGTGCTTTTTCCTGCTGCAGCGTTTTGACACCGGTGTCTTTTATTAAGAACGCTGATGTGGCCGGTCGAACGTGGCGGCCGGTGTTTTGTGTAAGCCTGACAGCTGAGAGGAATTCAATATTTCAAGGAGATGATGTCAGAAGTGCCAATATGGAGACTGGAGATTGGGGGAGAAAGTCGATACGGTGCGGCTAAAGTCGCAGGAACGTTTTGGCCTCATATAATCTGTTGTGACACCGGCCAGGACAATGCTCGCACTGGATCAATCCCACACAGATTCACTCTCCATCGCAGCGTCGTTGGACGGAACAATGTCATCTGACAAGAGGCCGCTCCTCAGTAAAGATTGTTTGAAGTTTATATCCGAGTTCCAATACTCTGCTCTCACGCCGAGTCACCAGGCTTGTTTACCGCCACCTCAGACATCAATTCAGTTGTTTCCTCGAGTTTCTTTGTTCTCCAGCGTCACTTTGAGTCTCAAATCGGCAATTTTTTTTTTGATTTTCTTGATTGTTTTTTATAGCTTATAATGTAAACGCTTCTAAAGACATTTGTTACATTGTAGCTGTCAGTATCAGATACTCTCCAAGATAAAAAATATTTTGAAAATTGTCACTAAAACCAGAAATTTTTACCATTTTAACCAAGTATTCCAAATGTAATTTTTCAGAGAGTATTACTAGTTAGCTTCCATTTTAAATCAGCGACTATTCTGCTTTATTTTGATTCCTTTATTTTGGAAATTGTACTTTTTTTTAATTTTAAGTTTCTTTGTTCACACCCATCACATTTGCTTTAAGAGTCTCAAAATCAGCAATTTTTTTGATTATCTGCTGAACAATCACTCATTTCCTTGAATTTTTTGAGCCTTAAATATGGACATTTCTAAAAAAAATATGTGGGAGAATTTTAGCCTAGCCGCGCTAGACAACCCACGGCAACGAATTTAATTCTCTGCCAGGGTGGGTCTAGTTACCCTCCATAAGGCTCGAGGCTGGATTCTCCTAAAACTGGCCGGACCAATCAGCATGAAGTGTAGAGTCAGAAGGCGGGTGTAACTAAGTGATGACAGAGGCGCGACGATTCTGACAGAAACAACCGGCGCACAATAAACAGTTGTTTTTCGACTCGGCTTTGGCCACAGCCCTTAAAGATTTGAAGCTAAAATTCAACTTGAAAGATAAACAAAGGACGGCACTGAAGTGTTTCATTGAGAAGAAAGACGTATTTGGACTTATGCCGACGGGATATGGCAAATCCTTAATACACCAGTTGGCTCCGCTGGTTGGGAAGCTAATGGGACTTAGCCACAATCCGCCGGTGCTCTAGGAACTACGTCAGCCTATTCGTTGCGCTGATTGGTTGTATACCTACCCAATTGCTGCCGAGGCATTTGATAGACAACCTTTTAGCCCGCCTCCCTCCCTGTCGAGCGGCCCTAGGCCCTTGTGCCTTCAGAACATGGGTCTAGCGCGGCTAGGCTAGGAAATTTTAGCTTTAGATATCAAATTCTAGCAGAGATTAAAAAAAAATTTCAAAAAATTGTTCTGTAAAATTGACATAAAAGCCAAATCAGGATTTTTTTTTTGCTCAACATTCTCAGATTTTTTTAGACCTTAAAATATGGACAACTGGGAAATTTTAGCTGCAGATTTCAAATACTTTCCAAGATAGAAATATTTTGAAATTTGCAGTGCTTTCAGCATTTTTTTTTGCACTTTGAAATTTCAGGAATCTTTAACCATAAAAAGCCAGAAATTTGTATTTCTATTTAAATTCCATCACTGTCGGCACTAAAATGATCTTCAATCCTGATTTCACGTTTCTGTGACGTGATTTTGACGGATTTCCACAATGAAAGTACACATTTTTATAAAGATATCTTAGTTTTATATCCTGCTTAAGTTCAAGAAACCGCTGACATGTGAGATAAAATAAAAACACAAGTTTGCCAGAATTTATCCAACATCTGTCGTCCAGTAAAGTTTAAGCAGAACTTTAATGGATTTTTATTATATATTTTTTATTATTCAGTTGGAAAACTATTTATTTTGATGAACTTGCTTTGTAAATAGTATTTTTTTAAATTTGTTGGTATGTTTACCGCCGTCTCAGAGATGAATTTAATCGTATTTCCTCGAGTCTTTTTTGCCCTCCATTAAAAACGCACTAACTGACTGGAGCCCCTGATGCTCTTTGGTTTTAATTCGATGAATATTCATGTCCCGGCGCTGCGATTCTTGGTCAGATTTCACACACACACGCTAAAATACAAGCCACACAGGCAGATCGAATCATTCCTTTCACTTTTAATGGCTCCGAGATGAATGGAGTAAAATATGCACTTTTTATTCATTGATAGCATCTTTAGGTTGGAGGTAATTGAGTCCCTCTTTTTCGCCCCCTTGACTGAATGAATAATGACTTCATCTGATCCCCGGCGAAGCCTCGGAAAATTTAGACCGGCCATTGTTCCTGGGGGGGGGGAGAAAGAAGGGGATCCTTTGCTTTTCTGTGCTCTCTGTCTTAATTTTTCTTCATTTTAATCCACCCCAAACCTGCTATTTTTCTCAATAGCTCAACCATGAACCACGTAGCGAGGCGGCGGGGCGGGGAGGAGGAACCTGCATGCATTTTGAGCTTCTGGGGAGTTTTAACAGATAAATCAGTCACACTGCTACTCCCAGTCCTCGGGGGAATGGGGTTCGGTGGGGGTTTAGTCCACCGGAGGAATTCTGCAGCTTTTTTATATACGTGGCCGCCCCCCACCCCCTCCCCTCCTTTTCAGAGCAGCTCCTTTTATTTGCGGGAGGAGAGATGTTATGTTCTGCTGTTTTTGTAAGCGTGGTGCGTCAGATGAAAGCCCTTCGCTGTGAGCGCTGCCAGGAAAGGGGAAGGGCGCTTCTTTATTTGACATCTTTTTCCCACATGCTCCATTGGCTGGGAGATACACTCGAAAAATAAAAGACAATTCTGACCCCCTTCCCTCTTTTTTTTTTTTTTTGTCTTTTTTCTTACAGCGAACCATCTCAATATGGGAACTTTCTCTATTTTTGAGGCCTTTTGACCTCCAGTGCGTTGGAGGACAATACTCGAGCACCCACAATAAGTTTTGCAGGTTGTAGTTTACCCCAAACTTATTTGTGCGCAGTTTGCATGATAAAGGCTCTTTCATGGGCCTTTTGTTTTTGCGCCTGTGTAGCATATTGTTGAGGGTTTTTGGGGGAGCAGATGGGAAAGTTACAAAGAGTCTTTCTGGTGTAAGCTGTCAGAAAAGCAATAAGATGTTTACGCTCAGTCTGGACTTAATATTTTAAGTTTAGGAATTGTTTTAGTGCTTTTTAATGGAAATACAGCTTCACAGTGGATCAAACATTTTACTTTAAGAGTCTCAAATCAGTTGTTTTTTAGAGGATTTTCTGCTCAACAACCTGATTTTTCGGAATTTTAAAGCTTAAAATGTGGACATTTGTAAAGACATACTCACCAAAATGAATTTTTAAAGAAAAAAAAGTCCCATTTTTTGCATGATTTTTGCACATTGAAATTTTAGGAACCTTTAAACAAAAAATCCAGATTTTTTTGTACCATATAATTTACAGTTACGTCATCTCAAATCAGATTTTTTTTTTTTTTAGAATTTCTGCTCAACAATCTCTGATTTTCCTGAATTTTTATAGCTTAAAATTTGGACATTTCCAAAGATATTTGGGAAATTTTAGCTTTGGATATTAGATGTTCTCCAAGATAAAAACATTCAGAGAATTGCCAGGAATGCCAGACTTTTTTTTTTTTTTTACCATTTATATTCCAAATTTAAAGGTGTTCTACAAGTTTTGTTTTTAAGAAAATGTCACTAATTTACTTCCTTCTCAAATCAGCATTTTCTTTGCTCAACAATCTGTGATTTTCCTGAAATTTTTAGACCTTGAAATATGTACATTTGGGAAATTTTAGCTGTACATATCAGATAAGAAAAATCTGCAAATTTTTCAAATATTTTTTTGCTCTAGATTGTCAGATACTCTCTAAGACCAAAAATGAAAAAAAGCCCTTTTTTTAGCATGATTTTGCACATTAAAATGTTCAGGAGTCTTTAAACATGAAAGCCTGATATTTTTTTTGTACCGTTTACAATTATGCAGTCTCAAAGCAGCATTTTTTTGGGGGATTTTCTGCTCAAAATTTCAGATGTTTCAGAGTTTTTGAACCATAAAATATGGAAATTTTCTTCAAGCATTTGGGAAATTTCATCTTTAGGTATTAAATACTCTCCAAGATAAAAATATTTGACAACACTGACCTCTCGTCCTACAGGTGGGCCTGCTGGACCTGGAGCTGAACCGCCTCACCAAAGCCCTGTTCCTGGCCCAGGTGGTTCTGTCCGTCGTCATGGTAGCGCTGCAAGGGTTTGTGGGTCCTTGGTTCCGTAACCTGTTCCGATTCGTCGTGCTGTTCTCCTACATCATCCCCATCAGGTACCTCGTGGTTCTCCTCGTTCTCTGAAATGTGTTAATTTTGTTAATTTAATAAAACACTAACTCTAGCATCCTCTTTATATATATATATATATATTTTACAATGCAAATTTGTATTTTTTTAATGCAATTTTACTGTTATTTTGGTTGATTTTCTTTTTTTTTCTTCTTTAAATATTGCACTTGAAATGGGAAATATTGCCCACAAAATTTAAATATTGCACAAAAATTGTAAAATATTGCACATTACACTTAAATATTGCATAAGACATTAAAATGTTAAAAAAAGTTGAAATATTGCACATTAAATTTAAATATTGGCCCAAAAATGGAAATATAGCAAATTAAATTGAAATATGACACATTCAATTGAAATTTTACACAAAAATCTGAAATATTGTGCAAAGAAGACATATTGCACTTGTTGTTTACAACCCAACGAATATGCAATAAATTTATTGATGCAGTTTTATTGTTATTGTGGTTAATTAGTGGTTGGTTAACAGTTATTTTTCTGCATTTTTCTTCTTTAAATATTGCACATTAAATGGAAATTTTACACTTGAAATAAAAATATTGCACAAAAAGTTAAAGAAGAACTAAATATTAGACTTTTTTTAACAACGTAATGAATCTGCAGTAATTTTTTGATGCAGTTTTTCTTTTTTGGTTAATTGCTGGTTGATTAAAAAAAATTTCAGTGTTTTTTTTAATTAAATATTGCACAAAACAGAAATATTACACTTGAAGTTAGAAATATTAACCCTGAAATTAAAATATTGCTCAAAAAAGAAATATTGCACATTTTTTAAAAATATTGGACTTGTTGTTCATTATATCAAAAATATGTAATAAATTTTAAAAAATTCATTTTATTGTTATTTTTGGTTAATTGGCGATTGATTTTTTTCTTTAAATATTGCACATTAAATTTAAATATTATACATGAAATTGAACTATTACACTTGTTTTTAACAAAACTTAACAAATCTGTAGTTATTTTTTTGATGCGTTTTTATTGTTATTTTGGTTAATTGGAAGAGGATTTTCTGTTTTTTCTGATGCACAGTTTACGTGTGAACCTGGACATGGGGAAGTCGGCTTATGGTTGGATGATCATGAAGGATGAAAACATCCCCGGAACCGTCGTCAGAACCAGCACCATCCCTGAAGAACTGGGCCGGCTGGTGTATCTGCTGACCGACAAGACAGGTAGGGACGGACAGTGGGAAAAAATAAGAACATTATTAAAGCTAATATTAGCTGGTTTTAAAAGAATAACTGGTTTACATACAAATGTCTGGAAGCATCATTATACCATGAAATATCTGTATTCAAATGTGCAAAGTGGTCGATTTATTATCAGTCTGGCTGAAAAAAAGCAACAAAAAAACAATCAATCCAATAAAATAATTTAGAAAATGCACTTCTTTGGCTGTAATGCAGTCAAATCTATCAAACTCTGTGGTGTGACGTTTTAAAAATCCTTTTTTACAAGCATCCGTGTGTCGATTTTAGGTAAAAGTCACTTTAACGCTACACACAGGTATAGAGAAACTACATAAAAAACTAAATATGGCATCCTACCTTTTTCTTTTTTTGTTTTTTTTTCTACACTTGTTTCTTTTTTTTACAACATAGCAAATCTGAAATTATTTTTGCAATGCTGTTTTATTGTTATTTTGGCTAATTGGTGGTTAATTTTGTGTTTTTTCAGTTTTTCTTCTTTATGTACGCTTGAGTTAGGAATTATTGCACATTAAATTGAAATATTACATATGAAATTCAAATATTGCAAAAAATGGAAATAATACACTTAAAATTAAGAATATTGCACAAAAATGAAATTTAAATATTGCACACTAAATTGAAATATTGCACAAATAATTTAAATCCTGTTGATAATAATAATTGAATAATTAATAATAATTGAAATATTACAAATTAAATTGAAGTACTACACATTAAATTGAAATATTAAACAAAAAATTTAAATATTGCACATTTAATGGAATTTTTGTGCATTAAATTAAGATATAGCACAAAAATGAAAATTTAAATAGTGCACATAAAGCTGAAATTTTGCACATTAAATTGAATGTGCCCTAACCCTATTGCGCATGAAGTTGAAATATTGCAGAATAACTGAAATTTAATAAATAATATTGTACATCAAATTGAAATATTACGTGTGAAATTAAAATATTGCGATAAAGCTGAAATATCGCTCAACAAAGGTAAATATTTTACATTAAATTGAAAAAAGCACCAAAAACTGTAAATATTGAACAATAATTAAAATGTTTCACATTTAATGTAAATATTACACTTTTTTTTTTTTTACAACATAACAAATCTGTATTCACTTTTTGATGCAGTTTTATTGTTATTTTGGTTCATTGGTGGTTGATTTTCTTTTTTTTTGGAACTTAATTTTTTATTGAGCACATATTTATATATACAAAAAAAAAACAACATTTAGGAGATGCTTTCGTACTTCACAATAGTAATACAGACAATACACTTGACAGTCTTTACATTTTCCATGGCATTCTTCCTTATTTCAGTTTTTTATAAGTCCATCTTATAGTTCTCAATTCGACCTACTTATAGGTCGTTTCATTTGCCCCTGTGCATAATATTTAAACATAAAACGAAATTAATTCCATCAATTGTAGAAAGATACTTAACATGTTAACATCGTCACAGTACCCATGTTATGATTGTTGTCAGGGTTATATCTTTCCAAAGAAGTATCAACATCTATATAGCTTCACCCAGATAATGGACCTCTGTGGTCATCCTGATCTAAACAAGTGTATTTAAAACTAATACCAGTAAGTAACAAAAAAAAAAAGATAAATAAATAAATACATACAGAGGTACCTAGAGTCCATGCATTGTTTGAATTACTGAAGACCGTTTGTCATAAAATCTTTCACTTTTCCCCTGTAACCTTGCTGTAATTTTCTCCATAATCAAAACATTCCTCAGTCTTTCTCTCCATTCCGTTATGCTAGGAGGCTGTGGCTTCAGCCAGGATGCTGTTATTGTTTTTTTTTTTTTTTTTTTTTGCAATTAAAAGCAAAATTCTCAACAAGTAAATTAAGTATTTGTTGATAAATGCTTCAGGTGCTATACCTAGTAAAAAAAAAAGTGAATGATCCAAATTAAAATTAATGGCCAAAATTATATTAATTTCATTTTGAATATTTTTCCAAAAATGAATGATTTTGGGACAATCCCAGAATATATGTGTGAAATCCCCAACTTTTCCACAACCTCTCCAGCACAGCTCAGACGTATTGCTGAATTTAGAGGTAATGAATGGAGTGTTAAAATAACGCGTTTTTACTTTCCAGTCAAACTCCCTCCACATTGGGCTATTTGTTCATTTATGGCCCTCCTTAAAAAGAGTCCTCCCACTGTTCATCCGTTATGATAATATTCGCTTCCAGTTCCCATTTCTCCTTAACATTCAAGTTGTTAACTTCAGATTCACTTTGCAATGCCTTGTAAAGCTTAGAAACAACCCCTTTTTTTGTCTCTATTTCTGGAAATGCCCTTAATACTTCTTCAAGTTTAGATGGTTTCTTACATATGTTACTCCATTCTTCAGGGTTGATTTTCTATTTTTTTCTTCCGCTAAAGCGAAACTAAGCGCTCTTTGACATGTCCAGGCGTTCCAGCTGCTGTTCAGGCATCCTTCAACTCTCCTCGTTTCATGATTATCGCGTCCTGATTGGCTGAAACTAATCGCTGCTCTTTGCTAATGCTGCACAGAGTGTCAGAGTGATGAACTCCAGATCTAGGTGGGAATAGATTAGCTCTGGAGCCGATTCATCCAGGTTGGTAGTTAAGAGCAGCCGATCGATCCATTAGAGCCGGTTAACCTCGCGGCTCTGATGTTTCTGACCTCTAATCAGCTTTACGCTCCGTCAGCCTCCATTAAAAACGGCAGCCGGGGGTTTTCTCCTTCTTTTAGTGTCTGAACGCTCGCTCAGTGTGTCTGCGTGCAGCGTTGTGTCTCGTCTGTTAGTCAGGAGGACATGCGGTCCATAACGGTAATGAGATTAAGTCAGTGAGAAGCTCTGCAGGTCCCATGATGCATCACTCCTCTGAGGACAAGTGTTGGCTTTCAGACCCTTAATGTCTGTGAATGACTTCTTTTTTTCAAATATGTGTTTTCATGTTATTTTCTTCAACACTCTCTGAATGAGCTCACAGTTTTTTATTTAAATGCTTGAAAGTACACAAAAACAACAAAAAACTAAACCTAAATGAGGAAATAAGTTAGGAAGTTTGAACATTTATGAGTAATTTTGGAAAATTTCGAATAATTTTTATTCGGCAGTGGACAATTTTTGTGTAGTTTTGAATTTTTTTTGTGATTTTGAGCATTTTTTGAGTCATTTTCAGCAAATCTTCAGTAATATTGGGTGACTTTTGTGTTATTCTGAACATTTTTTAGTCGTTTTGGACAGGTTTCTGTCATTTATTCCACTTATTGAGTCCTTTAGGAATCATTTTTGTATAATTTCAGAATACTTTTCTGCCATTTAGGACATTTTTTTGCGTAGTTTTCAATAATTACTTTCAACAAGTACTTTAGGATAGTTTTTATACAGTGTTGGACAGCTTTTTTTTATAACTCTCAACCATTTTTGAGCCATTTTGGGTCGCCTTAGACAACTTTCTGTCTTGTTAAGTCCTTTAGGAATCATTTTTGTATAATTTCAGAATATATTCGTTAGTTGGTGGTTGATTTACATTTTTTTTTCTTTTTTAAATATTGCACATTAAATTGCAGTATAGCACATAGAAAGTAAATATTGCACAAAAAAGTAAAATATTGAACACGGTCATTATTGAAAATGAGAGCTAGTTCTCAGCTAACATACCTGGTAAAATAAAAATAAAATAAAACATTAAATTCAAATATTACACATTAATTGTAATTATTGCACAAGAAAATTGAAATGTTCCACTTATTTTTTACAACATAATTAATCTAAGACATTTTCTTGATGCAGTTTTATTATTATTTTGTTAACTGGTGGTTGATTTCCATTTTTTTTGTATTTTTCTTCTTTAAATATTGCACATAAAGTGCGTAATGATGCTTTTGTGAGTTTTGTGTGGTTTATGAAGTCTAAAAATGCTCTTCTGAACTGCAGGAACTCTGACGCAAAACGAGATGATCTTCAAGCGGCTGCACCTGGGGACGGTTTCTTACGGGACGGACACCATGGACGAGATCCAGAGCCACATAATCCAGTCGTACGCCCAGGTGAGCACCCTGTAGTTACCTGGAAGACCAAATTTATAGGCGTTTTAACAAAAAAATACTAAAAATAAAAACATTTGGACTGATCAGATCTTCCTATATCATTCTTAACTGCACTCCATAGCCTCATAGAAACAAAAATCTGCAGTGTTCCTGTTTTTTTTTTAACAAACTTCCCTAAAATGAGATAAACGCTGGACACAGTTTCTCACTTACATGATGAGAATTTGTCCTGGGAACAGATGCGCTGAAATACAAATACGCACCATATTTCACTCGGGGGGGCGTTTCCCGTTTATTCCCGCCTCTCCCGCGGATCGGTTTAATCAATTTTTTACATTTAGCTAAGGCAAGGTTTTCCAGGAAAGCAGCCCGTATTGTTCATTCATCACGGCCCTGGGAGACTCCCCGTACTGTAAGCGAGTGTTTTCCTCGCTGGGTGGCTCAGATCTGGCTGCAGATCCTGACAGAATGATATTGTTTCGCTCTCAGCCAGCTCCGACAGCTGGTCGAGGCCGAGACCATCTGCCCCACGCCCTTATGTGTAATCTCAGATAATGAAAAATGACTCGTCTTTTTAGCGACGAGCGGAGCGGAGCGGCGATATTCAAACCGTTCCGTTGCTGCGGTGTGTAAAATCAGACGTCTGCAGTTACTTCCAGAGCAATGCTGAAAACATTTTTATTAATCTTAACATTTGTCTACAGACACAAGCATACTGAGTGATCTGTTAGGTGCAGAGTAGTCATTTAACTCTGAATCGGAGGCAGGTTCTGGGTGTCTCATTTTTCTTCACTGTTTGCTCGTTTTTCTTTGTAATATAAAGTCCTGCACCTCTGTGGAAACAGAACAACCAGGACTAGAAGCAGAGAGGACTCAGACTTGTCTTTTCTGCAATTTGACACGATTATAGTGGCCTTTTTCATCAAAATATAGGAAAAAGTTGCATTTCTTTGATTAATGCAAGTTAAGATGTACTAGATACACATATCTTTTTAATCCATGTTGAATTTCCCTTTGGGGATCAATAAAGTCATTCTATTCTGTTCTATCTGGTAAAGTCACAGAAAAAATGACACAGTTTTACTTTATTTAAATCAGCAAAACACAAGAACCAAGACTGAAACCAAACATAAACCAGTCCAAAGAAATTCTTCTGAGTCTAGCATTATACAGAATGTCCTGTCAAAGTTACTACAAATTTGTTCAAAATGACCATTTTTAAGTTTTTCCAAACATTTTGGGTCATTATGAACAAGTTATAGTCGAGTTATGAGTCTAAAAATGTCCAAAATTATTAGAAATTTGTCCAAACTAACACAAAACGTGTCCAAACTGGCTCAGCAGTCATCCACAACACCTCAAAAACTGTCTAAAAAAGACCTGAAACTGGTTCAAAACCACTCAAAATGTGTTCAAATTGATCATTTTTAAGTTATTTTGGAGAATTTGGGCCATTTTGGCTGAGTTTTAGTCCAGTGTTGAGTCTCTGCTCATCATCAGTAGAAAGATGTTCCACCATGCTGAATGTACCTCCAACAACCTGCTCCTCTGTTCGCTGATTCTGAGCCATGCTGCATTTATTTTGTTCATCCAGTGTTTTGGATTTTCCTCTGAGTCTAAAATTGTGCAAAATTACCAGAAAGGTGTCCAGAATTACTTGAAACTAGTTTAAAATCACTCCAAATGTGTTCAAAATGACTATTTTTAAGTTATTACAGACAATTTGGGCCATTTTGGCTGAGTTTTAGTCCAGTGTTGAGTCTCTGCTCATCAGCTGTAGAAAGATGTTTCACCGTGCTGAATGGATCTCCAACAACTTGCCATTTGGACTTGATTTGTAATGTAAACTATCATTCAAAAGTTTGGGGCACTCAAAAATGTCCTTGTTTTTGAAAGAAAAGCGTTTTTTTCCCAGTGAAGATATCATTGAATTAATCAGAAACTCAGTCTAGACATTGTTAATGTGGTTAATTAATCATTAATGTCTGTTAATTGTGTAAACTTGTGTAAACACTGCCTGCAGTTCATCCAAAAAGTCTGAATTTGTGTCTTGTGACTATCGGTCAAAACTTAGCAGCTCGTTGCTTCTTAGTAGCGCCAATTTCTTTTTGTTTTTTGTTGTTAATTCGTACACGTAGAGTAAAATTCTTAACTTGTTAATTAATTTGAACACATGATTATTTCCAGGGCTGTTGGAAAGTTGACAGTATGTCAACATAACTGCCTTTTTGGGGTCCATAGAGTTAACTGGAAATGCACAACCTGGTAGTCATTTTCCATGCACATAATTCTACATATGCATAAACAGACTGACCTTTGCAGTAAAAGTTAAAGTGTCTGTGTTGTTTTTATTCAGGAACATCCTTTCAAAGCGACTCGGACACTGAGTGTGTCTGACAGAGTGACCTAATGATCTCTGTCTATAGATCTTTCACTCGCTCTGGATGAAGGTTGTCGTCGTGCTGCTCTACTGTACTAACGTCTGGCAGCGCTCGACGTTAATAATCAGCCAAAATCCACCGCTTCAGTGGAGCAGGACGCCCCTGTCAAACAGCTGGCAGCGTCGGCCTGCTCGCCGTTAAACTGATAGCTGGTGTCAAAACAGCACAAACCATAAAAGACCCTCAGAGCGGATAAATCACGATAAAGACGGTGATATAACACTTCTCCTCTGCGCCGTCATTCAGCCTGAAAGGAGGCGTCATGGAGAACCGACTCCAAGTGTCTGGAGCAGATTTAACTGATTAAGTTACAGTTTACAGCCCTGAAGAGGTTTTTAGATTCAGAATGATACAAACTGAGTCTGCTTTTGTCAGCTTCTCTAAATACATGATGTTAAAATAGAATGTGGTGTTGGAAATGTTCACAGTTTATCAACAATAATTGTTGCTTGCAGATTTGCTACACAACCCTCCTGAACAATGAGAATTAGACTCAATCATTAGTAGTCATTAGTAATAATTAGTATAGATTTCTCCTGTTTTGTCAAATTACATATAATAACTAATAAATTAATTATTTGTTTATGGTAAAGAAAAATTAACTATTGGTCTTTTACAATGTGTGACTGGAAATGACACTATTTTACTATTTTAAATCAACAAGCTTCATTATTTTGCAGATATTTGCCACTTTTTTTTTATTTATTTTTTTTACATTTTTTTGGAAAAGGAAATGATGTACGTCTGGAGTTGCGTAACGGTTAGAAAAAAAGCAAGCCGTATTTTACAGCTTTTTCCTGTTTTCTTAAATTATATAATAATAATATCCAGTAAAATCTAAAAAGAAATATTAATCTTCATGTTTTCTGTAAAAAAATAATGAAGCAATCAAAAAAAGCAGGCCTAAACTATACACAGAAAGAAGTACTAAATATAATAATATATAAAATATAAAAATAATATGTTATTTTACAGATTTTCTGTTAAGTTAAATTTCAGATAATTGCATGTAAAATCAAAGAAAAAAATATTCAAATGTTTCCTGTAAAGAAACAAAACAAAAAACAGACCAAACCTGTATGTAATGTCCTATTTAAGAATCAGTTTTACAGGTTTTAGCAGCTGTTTTCACCTTTTTTTATTAACAGTGTTTGAATATTACAGCATTCAATCAATTTTAAATGGATTTTGGTACCTTTGCTGCAAGATTCTCATATCTTTTTCTTTTTTTTTTTTCTTTTTAAATGTGTGAAACAAACATTGCCTCCTCTGGTCAGAATGGACTTTTTAGGAGGCAGGGGGAAAATAATGTGTGTTTTTGTAAACATTAAAGCATGAAAGCATTTTAGTAGCTCCCTAAAATACAATTATAATCTCAAAAATGTGCCTAATGTGGGGTTTTTTAAGTCGCAGAGGCTTTATCAGGCTTTGCTTCTGTTCCAGGTGACGTCCCAGCCGTCTGCCGGCAGCACCAGCGGCGCCACGCCATCACGGAAAACCCAGACTTCAGCCCCGAAGGTCCGTAAGAGCGTCAGCAGCCGCATCCACGAGGCGGTGAAGGCCATCGCCTTGTGCCACAACGTCACGCCGGTCTACGAGTCCCACGGCGGCGTCAACGGAGAGACGGAGTCTGCAGAGGCCGACCAGGACTTCAGCGACGATAACCGAACGTACCAGGCCTCCAGCCCAGACGAGGTAAACATGGAACAGGGAAGATCTCTGCAAGTTTGGGTTCACAGGAAGCAGAATTCAAAAGATAAATGCACTGATTTTAAAGAACTGGTGATGCTTGTTTAGACTTTGACTGCATCAGTAATAATCAAATGTGTTTTGCAGTCAACTAAACATGTCTTTTAACACTTTTTATTAACAATTTCTAGCTTTTTCTGGGCGTCTGTTTGCTCCTGTCACAGTTATTACTTATTGAAAAGCCCACATTAAGGTTTAATATTATTCCCAATATTTTCCTGCAGATAAAGTCATGTTATTTGGTTATTTTACAAATAATTGATTAATCATTTTACCCTCTAAATACCAAGAAGTGTCTGAGCATTTATTACGATTCTCTCTTTTTTTGTTGTTCACTATGAGCTCATTTTTCACTACAATTTAAAGTCCTGCACCTCTATGGAAACAGCACAACTGTGGCTTCATTCAGACTGCAGACAGCGTGTCCATTCCCCCAATGCTGGTTTGTGCACATTCAGTACGAACCTCAGAACCTTTTGCAAGCACTGGTTTCTCCTAGAACGGTCAAAGTGGGACTTAAACTATGATATATCTGTTATTATTATTACTTATCTATTCTATGTGCTGCAGATAAATTAACAATCTGACCTTAATTTAGCATCATCTGGAAAGCAAAAACACAAAATAAGTCGTTTTTAATATAGTTGTAAATAAATTCAGGCCTCAAAGGGTTAAACGGGTGGAATTTCTTTCTTTATTTTTTTGCTTTTTTTGGAGAAATTGGAGGAAAAACTGTCATTAACGTGTACAAGATTTTCCTAAATGTTCACATGTGTTACCAACACAGAGAAAGTCATGTAGCTCGACATATAAGAGATATTTTGCTACATTACTGCTACATTTTTACAACTTCTACGAATTCTGTGATTCTCTCCTCTGCAACTGAGCTGCAGAAAGATGTTTCACTATGCTGAATGTTTCTTCTAACAACTTGCTCCTCTATATTCCATTTTTTACCCATGCTGCTTTTATTTTATTGGTAAAGTGTGTTTTATTTTGCTTATCTCTCCAATTTGTTTCCGTTTTAGACAGTTTGGCCAAAAAGTCACAGGATTTTTGGAAGTCTGTTGGTTACAGCTCTCATGGCCTCCTGATTGCAAACAGCAGAATTTTTTTATATTTTACAGAATCTGATTAGTACATCGGTTTATTTTTGGTACATTTTAAGCAAACATGTAACATAAACATAAAGATTTAGTTTTCGATCTAGATTTTTTTACATTCATCGACCATCTGAAGGTTGTGAATTTGGCATTTCTTTCTTTTATTGCGGTTTTTGACTTTGATAAATGGTGCATTTTTGTCGGTTTATTGTAAAGACAACATGCCTTTCTAACCCGCTGGAGGGTTTCGGGGTTCAGAGGGTTAAATATTTGCATGCTTATGTAAACATGCTTGAAGAGAGATTTACCTTTTTGCACGTTAGCTGACGTTTAAAATCCTTCAGCTCAGTTTGCTGATCTGCTTTTTCTTCCATCTTTCGCCCAAATGGCAGCAGAAACACTAAATGATCTGGTGTGAACCCTCTCTGAGCCTCTCTGCTGTGTCTTAACGTTTATTAGCCATCCTAAATAACCCCGGTTTGTCATAATAGTCATTTCACGGGCAGAAAGTCAGAGGTCGTGCTCCCGCTGCAGAGGTTAAGCTTTTTAATTGTCTGTATTTGCTTCCTGGGAATTTACTGCCGTGAAGAATGCAGCGAGATTCCCCCAAAGGCATCTCCTCGGCTTTACCTTCCTCCTCCATGTAACTCAAGAGCTGCAGCTTTTATGACTAAGGGTTCTGTCAGGAGCAATATATATGTATACTTGTATATAAAAGGCTTTCTAATTATGCTGCTGGATTTATCTGTGGAGAAATCAGAGGAGAATGATGGTGATAGTTAAATACTGGGAGGAAATTTTATCAAGGGAAGCTACAGTGGGTATTTGTTTAAGGCTGGTTTGATGTATCTGGGAGGAGAGTTAATCTTCCCACTTGGACACCGTTGGCATGTTTATCACCTCTGACATGTGAAGTAAAAAAGCCTTTTGTGCATGCTTTCTGTTGAACCCCCCCAGCAATCAAAACGGAGATTAAAAAAAAAAAGAAGTGGCGAAAAGATAAATCTCAGGTTTCCATTTTGCCCGTCTGTCCTCCCGATCAGTTGATGTATGTATTTATTTATATCCCGGCTCTGTCTCTCCTCTCTCCATTGTCTCTCGCCATTCGGATTGATCAATATTTAATTTTCTCTCGGAGACCATGAGAGGTGGCTGTCAGTGGAGCTCTCTCTCCCTTCCACTTCTTTGTTCTTTCCCCGTCCTTTTATTTCCCTCCTCGCTGTCCTCGTACACGTGGCTCGCTGTACCTCCGTTCGGCTGCAGTTTGTTTTGTGATGAGCGTCATTAAGGAGATGAAGTGGACCAGCTGCTGGGGTCAGAACCCGGGTCATGTGACCTGCTTTTACCTCAGCCTCTGACCTCCAGAACACGTTAAGCAGCCACGTTAAGGAAAGTGGGTGATCTGTCTTTTAAAACTGGACTTGCGCAGCATAACAGAGGAACACTAGTGTTCAAAAGTTTGTGGTCACCCAGACAATTCCATGTTCTCCATGAAAACTCACACTTTCATCCATGTGCTAACATAACTGCACAAAGGTTTTCTAATCATCAATGAGCCTTTCAACACCATTAGCTAACACAATGTAGCATTAGAAGACAGGAGTGATGGTTGCTGGAAATGTTCCTCTGTACCCCTATGGAGATATTCCATTAAAAACAAGCCGTTTACAGCTACAATAGTCATTTACCACATTAACAATGTCTACACTGGATTTATCAGTCATTTAATGTTATCTTCATTGCAAAAAAATTGCTTTTCTTTCAAAAATAGAGGACATTTCTAAGTGATCCCAAACTTTTGAACGGTAGTGTATGTAAGTTAAAGTCACTCTGTATTAGGTGAAGCTGATATTATTATCCCCCGCCTCCACGAAGTGGAAAAGGGGGATATAGGTTTGGCCTCCGTCCGTCCGTCCATCTGTCCGTCCGTCCATCTGTCTGTCCGTCCGTCCGTCCATGCGTCCGAGATGAAGGGGACAGCTTTTCTCGGAAACTATTACAGCTAGGATTGCGAAATTTAGTGTGTAGCTTCACACCATGGACACCTTGATCAAGTTCGAAAATGAGACCTGTGCAATAATATTTAACAGAGTTATGGCCCTTGATCACTATTTTGGATATAGACTCATAGACATCACATGTGGCGGGGGATATTGATGACCATGTCGTCTTGTTTGAAGCATTAGTAAAAGTTGCTATTTCTTAAGTAAAGTTGCGCCATATTTTTTAAAACTGCTCTACATTAGTCAGCGTTTCTCTATGTCATTATCCCCCGCCTCCACGAAGTGGAAAAGGGGGATATAGGTTTGGCCTCCGTCCGTCCGTCCGCCCGACATGAAGGGGACAGCTTTTCTCGGAAACTATTCCAGCTAGAATTACGAAATTTACGGTGTAGCTTCACACCATGGACACCTTGATAAAGTTCGAAAATGAGACCTGTGTGATAATATTTAACAGAGTTATGGCCCTTGATCACTATTTTGGATATAGACTCATAGACATCACATGTGGCGGGGGATATTGATGACCATGTCGTCTTGTTTAAAGTTGCTCTACATTAGTTAAAGTTGCTCTACATGAGTAAAATTGACGGTCGTGTAAGAACAAACGTCTTTCCACTGCTGGAATCAACCGACCTGCAGCTGAACTCGTTTTCCTTGGTTTCTTGTTTTCTCTCTCCTCCCCCAGTTTGTGTCAGGAGTTAAATTCTTAGTATCCTCAGTAGTAGTAGGTTGGTGCTAAATCAAGTTCCAGGTATTTGGGGGTTATTTGGGGGGATATTTGCCCCCAAGCAGCTGTCAAACAGATGTGTCTCAGCCTAAGAAAATTATTGTTTGATTGTTTGTTTTCTCGAAAATTAACTAGATGTGCCACATAAAACTGAATTAGGCTAAAAACAGTCAAAACAAGCATAAAAAATCCAGTATTTGAAGCTTTGTAAATCATTTAAATCTGCATATTTATTGTTTGACTGAAATGACTGAAATGATAAAATCAGCTGCATGTATTCATTTTTGAAAATACATGCACATGACACTTTTTAAGGAATAAAATGCAGAAAAGTTAGCTGTTGCTTTTAGATGATCTGCTGAGTTGGTTGTGGGATTCCGATATACAGTAAAAACTGTTGTTTGTAAAGTTTAAACTTGACTTCTTGGACAAATTCAACCACACCGTTGACTTCTTTGTCGTGATGTTGGTTAGTTTGGAGCTGACTCTCAATAAACGTTCAGTAAACATTAAATTGAAGTTATATCTAGCAGTCTGTATGAGTTTTGGTTAGTTAGAAGTTGTGTTTACAGGTGGTCAGTTCCTCCTACTGCCAATAACAATTGATTAATCATGGAAAACTGTTGATGTAAAACTTCTCTCCTGATGAAAATAACTGCCAGTCCAATGAGAGTTCAGATGAGATCAAATCAACCAACCAATCGACCTGCAGACGAGTGGGCGAGTTGTAAGCTGTGAAAACATGGAGGTGTTTACTGGTAGTTTGTTCCCCCTACTGCCAGGAAGCTTAAAGCTGCTGTCCGGAGTTTGAATCGCAGCGTCTCCCAAAACACTGTTGGTCCCTCCCTCTGATTTCGCCCCTTTATTTGTGCACGCGCGCAGTACCTGAGAGGAGTGCCCGGAGTGCTGCAGCATCTCGCCTGTTTTGCTGTTTTCCACTCTTCTACATTTAGTACATTTAGTAAATAATATAGGAATTACGTTAGAATGCTGTATTGAGTCTAACTTGTCCTAATACCAAAATAACATGAATCTGCTAGGACGAACGAGTAAAGTTTCAATATGTGATTACACTCGTGTATCCCTCTCGATGACGTTGTTTATCAAACTTAGTGCATTTACGCGTGTATATGTGTTACACTGTTTATTTATTTCTATCTAGAGTTCAGAATTGCATGACTCCTCTGACAAAGAGTATGTCCCAGACGCCCCAACATCTTCCTCCAGAGGTCGGGCATCTAAACGAAGCCGTCAGGCGGGCTATGGAGGCCGTGGTCGGGGAGCGACGCGAGCACCCCGAGCCAAAAAACGTCCTGCAGTCTCTTGGCCTGACAAGCCGTGGGATTGGTAACTTTTCTGGAAGTTGCTGAGCCCTGATGCTCTCTCCTCCACAAGCAAAACAAATGTGCGCGCGGTTGTGTAGTGCGTAGCTCGCCCACCTCTGCATGGGCTTGCTTGCTGTGCGCGTAACCGTTGATTGACAGCATGACAAAGCTGAAGCTCGAGCTTGATTGGTCGGCAGCGACCGGCGCTTTTTGGAATAACATGGGGGTTTATGAGAGGAAGGCGGAGCTCAGGAATAAATTTTCATATCATGTTATACTAACTTTATATTATAGTATCGAACTAGACTAACACATTTAAGCTTTGTTAAAAAATGATATAAATTGAAAACAAACGGAAACTCCGGACAGCAGCTTTAAGAAACGCAAAGTGACTCTTTAACCAATGACAACTGGTTCAGATAGGAGTATATCAACCAACCAGTCAGACTAAAGTTAACTAAAACAAACATAACACCAGAGCTGTACCCTTTTCATTTCCGTTTTTTAGCTTTTATCATGAAAAACAGTAAAGATTGTATTTATTTTTGATGTACGCCTTAAAAATTCTGTCCATTTTACTGATTTCTTCCTGAAAGCTGATGTCTTTTCTCCTTCCTGGTTTGTAAAATACTGTCCAAAAGCAAAACCGCCTTGTTTTAAGTTCAGGTTATTGGAAGCTTCATGGGTGGGGGTCATTAAGTTCCAGAAGTAGAAAAGCTGCTATAGTGTGTAAAAAGGTGGTAGTGGTTAATTAAAATCCACATTTTAATAAAGGTTTTTAAAGGTGTTATATCAGGAAATAAGATGAGTCAGACACACGCTGAGACAAAAAAGATGATTTCACTGCAAAGGGGCTGAACTCCATTAAAAAAATCAAAATATAATGATGCATAATTTGAGCATTTTCATGGGCATTTCTTAGGAGGGATAATTGCAATAGAAGAAAAACGTCCAGTCAACACAACCGGATGTGGAAGTCATTTTTAATATGGAGATGTGGTGTAAAAGGTTCAATTTATTAGTCTGTAAAATCATTGAATTACAGGGTTTCCATCCTAAACGCCTATAAAATATCACCATAAAAATACACACTGCATAATTATAATAAACACTTTAATGAAATGTATTAAACACTGATGAAACGAAAAGTGTCCTGTTGCAACACTTTGCTTCCTTTATTTATCCACTATAGATCTAAAACTACTCGTATCAAACAAACTTGTTTTGTCGCACTGATAAATGGAAATAAATACCCACTTTTCTTCCTTCTTGATGATAATAGTTTTGTTAAATGTCGAAGTTAGTCTATGTAGGTGCAAAATCACAAGTGTATCTGGAATAGGAACAATTATGTACCTATTCCAGATACACAGAGGAGGACAGTTGTGATGTAAAATATGCAATAAAAGGTTTGTCAGAAGTTTTTATTCTTAATGTGGATATTTTTAAATTGGAACTGCAGCCATAAAAAACACAGAAGGTGAAGAATTTAGTTTTTTTATGCAGTTACCCTGGTAAAACTTGTGAAATGTCGTCCATTTTTTCAGAAAAACATGTTTGATCATGGAAAAAAAAATCTTTCTTTTAAAGTAAATGGTCAGACAAAATTGTATTTGCTCTGATTTTTCATGTTGTCATTAAAGAACATTACATATTGTACTAATCCTGCCAACTTATGAGCACAACTGCGTGCCAGGATAAGCAGTAACTAACTGAGGTTTCTAATTAATTGAGATGCACGCCATTGTGTTGCATCTTTACGTGTGTTTTTGTAGTTTTACACCTTAAAAATCAGCTTTTAAACTGTCAGATTATCCCAAAATGAAGTAAACTGACATTACAGCAGAAGAATTTAACAATAAAAGATCTGTTTTGCTGCCTTTGTGATTTGCTTGATCACTAAAACATTGTTGAAATAAGTGATCTGAAGTTGTGAAGTAGTTTTCTTTTACTGCTGTACCACATGATTCACGTGCAGTTTGTATTAAAGTTGACAAAACTTCAAGTAGTTTCTGTGGAGTTGATGAAGTGGATTGAAGGCTCGTGTGTGTAGCTGTGAATACACGACACACACTCAGCAGGGTAACGACACACAGATGTGTGTTAAGCAAATATAGGCGGCCTTTTTTTTATGGAGCTCAAAGGGGGGAGCCGGAGAAATGACGGGGCATTAACGGGAAGTTCCAATTTGTAGGTCAGAGTATAATAACAACCTTTGAGTGAGCAAATTGAAAATGAAGCCATTGAGGATTGAGTCGTGTGCAGCTGAACAGCTCACTCTGGGGCTGCAGTTCCTGCTGAGGAGAGAAAGAGGAAAGAGAAACAGAAAAACACTTATCTGGAGCTGAATGAGGAGAGCTCAGCGGCTCTGAGGTTCTCAGCCCGACGACAGCAACCCATCAAAATCACATTTCATCAGCTCACAGTCTGCAGACTTCATTCTCTTTAATGCATTTTAGCAATATTCTACTTAAACTGTTTATTTTTTCTACAAATCCTTCATAAATTTAATTAATTTGCTTTCGCTTTCTCACAAGTAAGTAATTATTAAGGTTTTTTATTTTAAAAATGGAATAGAATTGAAATAATTTATAGTTGCTACAGCAGAAATAGTGCAGTTCTCACCACTATAAATACAGATAAATAAGCAAAAATGTGTAGTAAATACAAATAAGTGTTTTATATGTAGTGCAAATGGAATGAAAGAGTATATTTATATACTCTGTTGATCTCACCAGGGGAAATTCAATCTTTACAGTGAAGTAGGGATGTCCTGACCACTTTTTTGCCTCCTATCCAATCATTCCACTATATCTGAATCACAGCACTGTATTCTCACTTTAGCTGTTGTTTTGCACTGCAGTAGATATTTTCTTCTTTAGATGTGTAAATATCATATATATTTTTATTTTTCTTCTGCAGTTATTCTCTTTTCCTTATTCCTAGAGTGACACCAATAGCCAAAACCAAATTCCTTGTATGTTGAGTATGTACTAGACCATTAAAGATGATTCTGACTATTTCGTATCTGCTGATACAGCCCAATATGTTCCAATTTTCGAACAAAATACGCACTTCAAAATCAATCCAATGTATTGCCAATCTTATATTGTAAGCACAGAGTATTGTGGTAGTTTAACGAGCAACTGGCACCATGACAAAAGCTTCTGTGACACTTAATTAGACCCTCCAGAAAAACGCGATGATGCGATCGCATGAATTCCCGCAATTATCACCAAAATACCGCTGATTATGCGGGGGTCAATTATTTCCCAAAAGGCCACATAATCCCCGCAAAACAGCACATAATTCCCGTAAGAATCATGAAATATGCGGGTCCCGCTTGTTTTCACAATTTCCGCATAAAATGAGAAAACTATAGTTTTTATGTGACGCCCGGCCTGACGTCATCAGTTCGCGTATTCACACACACACTCTGATGATGCGGAGCGCGGCACCAGTGTTGCCAACTTAGCAACTTTTTCGCTAAATCTAGCGACTTTCCGAAGCGTCCTAGCGACTTTTTTTGTCAAAAGCTACTACCCACAAATCTAGCGACTTTTTCTGCTGTTTTGGAGACTGACAGGAAAACTTGGATCATTCTGCAGTTACTGTTTTCAACAAGCAGCAGGTGCTGCTGTGAGCTTGTCCCCCTCCCAAGCACAGGCTGTCAGTCCAGTAACCCCACAGCAGTCCCAGTGTCTGATTAGAGGACACATCCCTCCACGGGAGGGCGGCAGGTGAATCACGCATATTTTTGCATATTTCACAACTATTCGCATACTTTGCAACTTTCCGCAATTTCGACGCATAAAATGGCATAAAAAGCCCGCATATTTATTTGCATAATCAAGGATTTTAGCCCGTGTTTTTCTGGAGGGTCTACTTAATGACTCTAGCCAGAGCTATTGTGTCAAAGACAAACTGGGATCAACCAGTAACCCAGTGGCATCTGTAACAGAGGCTGGCTCTACCATTCCTGTGCTAGCTATTGGTATTCCTAGGCTAGCAGCCTAGTTCTTGTGTTATAAACTAGCTTTCCTAGTCCAGAAGCTACAATTGGTGTCCTAGCAAATTGCGTTTTTAGGCTACCAACTAGCCTTTATAGGCTAACAACTGTCTTTCCTAGATTAGCAGCTAGCAGTCCTGGGCTAGCAACTACAATTCCAAAGCTGAATTTCCTGGACTGAAAACTGGAATTCCACAATTACTGGGCTAGCGACTAGCAACTGGAATTCTAAAGCTAACAACTGGCCTTCTTAGGCTGGTCTGTAGCATCTCCAGACTTGTCACTACCATTCCTGGGGCTAACAGTTACTATTCCAAGGCTAACAAATAGCATTCCAAGGATAACAACAGAATCTGATTATTTTCCAAAGTTGTCTTCTTTCTGCTCTGTGTGAACCTCAGCCTAAAAATCCCCAAATTTTTGTCCTAGCTTCGTCGCTAATGGCTTCTCGATTGTGCTAAAGAGCCACAATTTTGTGTTATTTATTTATTTATTTTTTTAGCAGAATCTGGTGCAAATCGTTTATTTTTGGAGATTTTTTTTTAATAATACGTAAAAAACAAATGATATATTTGATGAAATATTGTGATTTTAAGCTTGAACTTGGTAAGTTATCCTTAAAAAAAAACTGAGAGCCATGGTAGGAAAATTGAAGAACTGATAATTCTGTCTGTTTCTACAGTGTCTGTGTCCAACAAATGGTGTAATTTTGCCAACTTTCTTGAATGCAACTTGCACAGCCATTAGGTTTTTGAGTTTTGAGAGTTACAAACTCTTTTTTTTTTCAAACTTTGAACTCTTATTATTCCTCTGTGCATAAAAAAAACATATTCTAGTGAATAGACAACGTGCAAAAGTACGCTAAAAGAATTATACGTCCATCTTTTTTAGTTGTGTTCACTAGCAGATGATGTTGCGCGCTTCTCATGAACAGCCTGCTGTTGTGTTACAGTTATAGCACTGTTTTATTATTGTTTGAGGGTTAAAATGCTGTAGTTTCTGGTTGTCCCTGCCTGTGTGAGTGCTATGATTGAATGCTTCCCTCAGGTGGCGCTGGTTCGGTGGACGGAGAGCGTCGGTTTGACCCTGGTCAACAGAGACCTGACCTCCCTGCAGCTGAAGACTCCTTCTGGACAGATTCTCTCCTTCTACATCCTGCAGATCTTCCCCTTCACCTCCGAGAGCAAAAGGATGGGCATCATTGTGCGGGTGTGAACCTCGTGTATAACCACATTGTGTTGCTTCCTGTGTGGTCCGAGTCGTGTGTTTTTGTGGCTTTTTCTGTCGTTCTTGTGCACGTAATGCATGTACAAACTTGCATGTTTTCAATACAAATGTGTCCCTTTGGTTTGGTGTCAAACTCTTGTTGAACTGTTTGTGTGTTTGTCCTGCTGGTTATTTGTCGTGTCGGATTTTCCCAGAGTAAATTTAACAGCACAGAAAATGTGTTAATTTTAATTTTCTTTTTGATTTAGGAGGAGTCAACGGGAGACATCACGTTCTACATGAAGGGTGCAGACGTTGCCATGGCGAGCATCGTCCAGTACAATGACTGGCTGGAAGAAGAGGTGAAAACTCCTCAATCTTTACTGCAAACTACGATTCATTTAATATCCTCACTGAGAGCCCTGCATTCACACTGTTTGATACCTTAATTATCTACTTTTGCACCTTTGTCTGTGATAATTGGAGCAGTTTGTTTTTGGATCTCTTAAACTCCTTTAAAATTGGGGTAAAATTGGATTTATTTTGATGTAGCGACGATCAGTGGTGACTTTACAAACATTTTGACATCCGTTGTCGACCCTTTTCTAATTAGTTTTGCCAAGAGAAACCAGCTGATTTCCCTTAATGCATTTTTATTCACATGCATTAGCAAAAGCTATTGGAAATGGTGATTTTTGAATAAGAGTTTTAAAAAGTTCTGACATAGCAAACATTAAGCTCACTTTACTGATCAGCTATTTCCACTTTGTTTTGTTGTTTTCGCTGCCAGACATGAGACTTTTTCCAGGACCAGCTGACATAAAGGAAGAATTACAACTTTCCAGTTAAAAGCAGTTCTTGAAGACCTCCCTTCTTCTTTTAGCTTTTTTAGCAGTTAGCATACTTTTTCTCTTTACTTTAAGTGCATACTGCAGCTACCCTCACAAAGCACGTACTGTTTTGTGCAGTATGCTTGTCAAGCTTTAACAGTCGCAGGCTGTAGGTTGCTACAGTCGCAGCAATACAATCTTAGCTAGTTATATCCACGTTGCTTAGCTAACTGTGCCGAGGTTTTTGGTCAGAATGGCCAGAAAAGGAAGCAGACTGCAAAATCCGACCAAATGTAGTCGGACAGCTTGGTGTTTTTGACATACGATGTATTTTCAGGCTAACTATGTAGTAAAGTAGTATGGATTTTGGAATGCACATATGTGTATAATAGCCTGTAGCGCCACCTTCAGCCTAGATTATTCGCTCCAACACACTTAATAGAAATAAGGATATTTTACATTTTTGATTTAGCAAGATTTAAAAAATTAGCTTCAAATTTGCTTCAGTTTTATAGAAACACATCTAATGTCAGTGAAGTCTTTCAGCTCATCATCACCTGTGGTTCAACGGTAGCAATTTTATGATATCTTTTTGTAAAACCAGCAGCTTTCATCAGCTCGCGTACACAAAATATCCCATTATCAGACTGACTAACCTGTGAACTGTTGGCATAAACAGCAGATGAATATGAGAATGCCGCCTCTCCAACAGCCGCCTCTAATGAGGACGTGTCATGAAGAGATCAACACCAGTTTGTTATAGACGCCCTCCAAGGTCCTGTGTGGAATATGTTCATAATTATATTGGCATTATTGAGTCATTTAGCACCGGGGGCAGCTTTTGATTTAATTAGTGACCTAGATAAAGTTGAAGTAATTACAGTATGTCATATTCTTGAACAGTGGTGCTAATGATGTGCTGTTGGCTGTAATATCCCGCTGTCAGATCAGCCAGCGCCGCTCTTACTCTGCGTGTCAATAACCAATCAGCAGGACGGATCGGCCCGATCGGCGTTTCATATCAAAAATAAACCGCCATCCATCCATCCATCCCCTTTGTTTTAATGTGTCCTCTGGATTTCACCAGAGGGGGTGTTATTCAGCTATTGATTTCTTTTTGGTGTTGGTAACAATATGCAGTTATTGACGGCCCTGAACAAGCTGTACTTAGACAGCAGCTGCTCCAGCAGAACGCACGATCTGTCCTATATTCTACCGGAATTCAGCCACATTATTAACAAACATTTATTATAAATACGCCACAGATTTGAATTCAGCCAATAAGAGAAACGCTTAAAAGTGAAAATGAACCTTAAACACTAACTTTGCCGTCTCTCCTGTTTTTGTCCTTCAGTGCGGGAACATGGCCAGAGAAGGTCTGAGGACTCTGGTTGTCGCCAAGAAGTCTTTATCAGAGGAGCAGTATCAGGACTTTGAGGTAATAATGAGCTTTAATACCTGAATACCTGTCGTACTGCTTTCTCAGAATCACTTTCATTTGCCAAGTGGGTTCACACACACGAGCAATTTGATCTAGAAGAATTTAAACCTTTAAAAAAAGAAGCTGGTCAGTGGAAATTAAACGCCGCAAATGCAAGGAGTTATTAAAGTAATAGAAATATTTACAGTGTGCAGGAATGTGCAAATTATTCACCTGAGAATGTAGAAGTAAAGGTTACATGCTGATGCCAGTATTTGCCAATGCATGCACTTACCTTTTTAATCTAATTCAGAGAACATCGGGCCTCTCCTGTAGTGGAATTTATACATAGATACATATATAATAATATATGTCACCATCAAAGACTTTGCACATGTGGACAGCTGCTTAAAGTTGTGCTACAAGGCTACTGGTTGTACATGTGCCAGACACCCAAAAGGTGCCATTCTGACTTGATTTGTTCAGTAAACTACTGTTCAAAAGTTTGAGGCACTTAGAAATGTCCTTTTTTCTGAAAGAAAAGCAGTTTTTTTCAATGAAGGTAACATTGAATTAATCAGAAACACAGTCTAGATATTAATGTGGTAAACGTATCTTCCAACAACTTGCTCCTCTGTTCACCATTTCTGAGCCATGCTGCATTTATTTTATTGATCCAGTATTTCTGATTGTCCTCTGAGTCTAAAATTGTGCAAACGAACACAAAACGTGTCCCAACTGGCTCAGCAGTTATCCAAAATACTTCAAAAAGTGTCTAAAAATTACTTGAAACTGGTTCAAAATTACTCAAAATGTCTTCAAACTGACCATTATTAAATTATTATGGACAATTTGGGTCATTTTGGACGAGTTAGAGCCCAGTTTTGAGTTCTGCTCATCAACTCTAGAAAAATGCTTCACCATGCTGAATGTATGCCACCGGACAAAAGTTTGGGGTCACTTAGAAATGTTCTTATTTTTGAAAGATAATCATGTTTTTTTTCAATGAAGATAACGTTAAATGAATAATAAATCCAGTGTAGCCATTGTTAATGTGGTAAATGACTGATTTTTAATGGAATATCTCCATAGGGGTACAGAGGAACATTTCCAGCAACCATCACTCCTGTGTTCTAATGCTACATTGTGTTAGCTAATGGTGCTGAAAGGCTCATTGATGATTAGAAAACCCTTGTGCAGTTATGTTAGCACATGGATGAAAGTGTGAGTTTTCATGGAAAACATGAAATTGTCTGGATGACCCCAAACTTTTGAACAGTAGTGTATGCATGCTACATTCATATACGCTGATCTACTGCAGAAGCTTGAATTGTGGACTAGAGAGTAGCATGATAAGAACAAGTACATGAAGGGGTTTCCCCAAGCTCTTTACCGCTCAACTTTCTCCTGAATTTGCTTCCACCTCTTCGTCTCCCGCTTGGTTTAGAATCGCTACAACCAGGCCAAGCTGAGCATCCACGACCGAGGGCTGAAGGTTGCGGCGGTGGTGGAGAGTCTTGAGAGGGAGATGGAGCTTCTGTGTCTGACCGGCGTAGAAGATCAGCTGCAGGCGGACGTCCGGCCGACGCTGGAGCTGCTCAGAAACGCCGGCATTAAGGTTTGTGCAGAAATGTAACAATCGAAGGTGGTCTGTTCCCGAAGTTCACACCAGACCAACATGACCAATTTTGATTCAGCAAACGGGGTGAAAAAGTAAAATTTCTACAGATAGATAGATACTTTAATTAATCCTGAGGGAAATTCAGATGTTCAGCAGCTTCCATCCAACATAAATAACAAAAAGACAGGACAGGCAGGTTAGTAGCATTAAAGGTTAGTATATACTCTGAAAAAACTTTGCTGTACAATACAATTAAAACACTTCTAATTTTACAGTCTATAGAAATAATAAATGTAGTTAAGATTCAATCTACAATATTTACATATTTCAAGGTACAGATGTGCTAAACCAGATCCTAAGATCAGGATTGAGCTCAGGAATGCTTAATGTTACATTTGCTTGCTGTGCTGATCTATGCAAGCCTCTTAGAAGTCTCTGTCACGGTGCTCCTTTACCAGCTAAACTCCCATAATGCAGTGAGGTGGAATAACCAGGCACTACAGCTAATCTACACGTGTGTATTATCTAAAAAATAAAAATGCCGTTAAATGTTAAATTACTCGGATCAAGAGCAAAAAATCTTGGTCAGGCCATCCTTAATAATTTGTGATTGGGAATCACTTTAATTTATGTGTCTGTTGACCAGATAAAGGCATCACTGGGATTTCACTCACTTGCTTTTTTTTTTGCCTTGTTTCTGCTCAGATCTGGATGCTGACTGGTGATAAGCTTGAGACGGCTACGTGCATCGCTAAAAGCTCCCATTTGGTTTCCAGAAACCAACACATCCATGTCTTTAAACCGGTACTCTTGTTTTATTTTCCCCTCGCTGTTACAACGTAACGCGCCCACTCAATGGGAGACAGCAGAAAGCCTGAATGCTCTCGTGGTTAATTGCATTGTGTGGCTCTTGAACAGGTCTCAAACAGAGGAGAGGCCCATCTGGAGCTCAACGCCTTCAGAAGGAAACACGACTGCGCTCTGGTCATCTCCGGGGACTCCTTGGAGGTACTACAGCATCACATGCAGCAGCGCAGCCCGCAGTGACATTTCCCTGCACAACAGATGATGCAGAGGATGCAGCCAAATGGGCGAGCAGAGGATAGAAAAGCACTTCTCAGCCAAAACTAGTACATCAGGGGTTCACTCAAGGTCTCGAGGATTTAGAGAGGGAAAACAAATCTCAAAGGCAACTGGAACATAGCAAGAAAGCTGAGCAGGGTTTTTACGTTTTCAGTGTTTTGGAGCGTCAAGCTTCAGTGAGTGTCTGCTAGCTTATTACTCCAGCAAGGATTGCTAGTACTGCGCTCTCTGAATGCTTTTCTTGTTTGCATTAATTCCTGATTTTGGAGATTTAATGTTGAGATAAAAATGTGAAGCAGAGGAATGACATTGCAGAGGCTAAGCCAATGCTTCACCAGGACTGCCACACTTCACCACATCTGAGGAAGAGAACTGAGACAAACATGCCGCTCCAATAATACGTGCATTTATTGCTCCAAACAATGGTAGTCTAACTTGCTTCATCTAAAACAAACATTTCATCATTACCAGGTTCTTCAGTGGCTTTTTCAGTGGTCAGAACTGTTTTACCTTCCGGGTGGAACACCTGCCCAGACAGAGATTGGTTCCTACTCTGGAAAAAAATGCTCCTCTCAAAACAAGAAAAAAACTTATTTCAAAGAAGATTTACCTTGAAATAAGTGAAAAAAATCAGCCAAGAGATAGATATGCATGTATATGCAGGTGCATTCCTCATGTTTTTGGTGTGACTGATATTATGATACATAAATATGATAGAGATACAAATATAATATAATTATATGAGTTAACCCTTTAAGCTTCAGTCAATTCCAGCCGTTTTCAGCACAAAAAATCGCTAATATTCTATTTTTAAATAAAAAAATGACGAAAAATACAGGGAATATTGGACGCACATCGGGAGGTGCATTTCCTTGCAAACGATCGATTCGTGGATTTTATACCGACTTCAGGACATGTTTTGGATAAAATAGTTTACTGGCTTGTGTCATCTGATGTAAAAGGTTGGATTATGGATTTTGTGGAATCTTTTTTTTGTGTGTAATAATGAACCCGGAAATGTGAGTCGCGCTGTGTACGTTGAAGCCGTGTATAGAGAACGGATGGATGAATATTTGTTTTTGTCGGACAAATGTGTTTTTCTCACCCGCTGTGGTAATCGCATCTGAAAGTGGTTTATACCGGCGGATTCATGAGAATCTAAGCTTTCCATCGGTGTATAGTGTTTGTATAATCGGGTTTGCAGCCGTCGGACATTCTTGAAATTCCTATGCAAATTAGTAGGTGTACCGCCGGCTGTACACCTATGACGCACTGAAGCATAAAGGGTTAAACAGATGAACAGAGGAAAACGTCCCTTTTCGACAAAATCACAACTGGGGGTATGGTTTCACGCTGCCAGACTATATGCCCACATAAACTATTACTGTGACAAATTCTGATATATTCTGAACTACTACCCCTTTAGAAAGATTTTAAGTGGTTAGTTGATGCTGTGCATGCTCTGGTTTCTACAATTTTTAGCAAAATATTCCGTTGCTTTTCGGAACTCGAAGCATTTCGGCAACCGTTTTTCGCCAAGTTTAGCATATTTTTTATGTTACATGGCAAAAGTATTGCATAAATGTGATATATTTTTTCCTCTTTATATGTTTTAATTCTAATTTTAGCATACTGAGCCCATATTGTGACCAAAAACCGAATTTGAAGAAATTCTAGTGAATTTCGAATTTTCATATAAATCGGAGCGCCCCGCTTATACATTTAGGGTGATAATGCAGTGATGGCCGAGAGTTATACAGGGCTATTATAATTTTTTCATCTCTAGGGATATATATCTTGCTAAAAATCACAGTGAGGCTTACTCCATCTGAATGGTACCGACCACCTCACTTGGCTCATAGCCTAAATAGAACAAGTGAAAAATGGCTCAGTGAGATTTCTTGAAATAAGATGTGAATACTGAGATCTTAAAATTAGCTGGGAATACTTATTTTAAGCGCTATTTTACAAGGATTGTCAAGCTCAGGTGTCTTAACCGTCCTGTTGTCCTCATTTTTGGGCACCGAAAATATTGTTTAATTGTCGGAAAAAGATTCAGCAGAAAATTTGCAAAATCTTGAGGAAGAAAATTCCCTAAAAGTTTTATTTAAAAAAAAATCCCCAAATTTGGCAAGAAATAAAAATTCAAGAAATTACAAAAAAGAAAATTGTAAATCTTTTCAAAAAATGATTAAAACTCTACCAAAAAATCCTAGAAATATCTAAAGCGATTACATATATATCAGTAAAAATTTCTAATATTTTCTTTAAGAACATTCAGAAAAAATCAACCAAAATCCAGCGAAATTCGCTGAATGTTCTTAAAGAAACATTTTTTTAACATTTATTTTTTCCACTAAAAAAAGTTTAAAAATGGCCAAAACATTTTTGAAAATCTAAAAGTTTTCACTGTGAAAATACAGATTTTTTCCCCACTTTTTTAAACTTTAAAATGGGTCAATTTGACCCACAGGAGGACATGAGGGTTAAAACAAGATAATTTCGAGATTGTTTGACTTAACAAGATATTTAAGATGCGTTGTCTTAAAACAAATCCCTCCATCTGGCTGCAATGTGTCTTCTTCAGTGAATTTATCTTAAATCTAGTGGGAGGAGACATTTGGACTAGAAATAAGACGAATAGACCTGGTAAGATTTGGAGTTTTTGCTGTGTATTTAGAATGTAGCGCGCTCATTGGCTCCTACAGACGTGATCCGGCCAGCTGATCCAGAGGACATCCTTCCTTATGGGATGAACACGGATGAGTCGCTAATGTTGCGTGATTTTAACAAAATATCGCAGAATTTTAACTGAACATCGAGTCGCGTGTATCTTCAACACCCTCCAGCAAAGTACTGGTCAGCTTTTAATTATTTACATTGTTAAAAATCCACAGCTGTGGACTTTTCGGGATTTATCCATCGGAAGTGATGCAAGGGACAGCTGATCAAATTGTGGGGGTGTTTCTGAGTCCCATCAATTCCCGCCTCCCGCTACATATTTAGGTCATATGATTCGGTATCCGCATGCAAAACACACACCTGTGCTCAGCGCGAGGTCATGTTTGTAGGTAAATCTATATTAAATGGCCACATTCTATGCTGCTGGGATTTCTGATCATCAATAACTAAGAAACAAATGCTGCATTTCTGACGATGCCATGTGAGGAATGAACAGCCTTGGCGGTGTACTGCGTTCTCTGACTGCCTTTCTTTTCTTGTGTTTGTTCCAGGTGTGTTTGCGGTATTACGAGCATGAGTTTGTGGAGCTGGCGTGCCAGTGTCCGGCGGTGGTTTGCTGCCGCTGCTCACCGACTCAGAAGGCCCAGATAGTCCGACTCCTCCAGCAGCACACGGCCAACAGAACCTGTGCCATAGGTGGGTGTGGACAGGTGAAAGGGCAGCAGATGGACTCACCTGGAGGGATCCAGCTCTGTCCATTAGAGGGGGAAATGTATAAAACAGTCCAGCGGGCGGACTGATTAAATCACCAGTCCTGTTTCATACTTTCACTAAAGAGTAGCACTGTTCAGCTGCACAGATTCCAGTCTGGGTGAAGAAAATCAATTTTTAACCCAACATGAAGCTCACAGGTTGAACTGATGCATCACCACATGTGTCCACAAGATGGCAGTAAAACTCACTGAGAGAACCACTCACAGTTACTCTTGCTGCTTCTTTTGTAACTGCTAGCGAACGTTGTTCATCTTTATTCTTTGTGTTCGTCCGTTTTTGTGTGACAGGTGATGGAGGAAATGATGTCAGCATGATCCAGGCTGCAGACTGTGGTATCGGGATTGAAGGAAAGGTAAGTTACCTCCATGTAACTGCATAAATACTACTAATAATCTTTATTTATAGAGCACTTTCAGCAAAATAGAACAGGCTAGTCATATCAACAAAATCTGAGATAGATTAAACAAGAATATGGTGTATAACCAACACAGTTTCATAAGAGGTACAAATGTTGACATGAAAAGGATAAAAAAAAGTTCAAATAAAATCAGGAAAGGTGTGTTTTCCTGGGGCAGATGGTGCAGAGGTGTCACTCTTAGTTTTCAGATTGGAGACTGGAACAAACAAGTTTTTTTGAACAAGTATCTCATACCGGTGCATACAGTACTAAAAGGTGAAGATATAAGTGGGAGAGAGGTCATTAAGGGCCTTAAAAGTAATTGAATAAATCCATCCAGAAACATGCTGGAAGCCAGTTTAAAGAGGCTGAAAGTGAAGTGATGTGACTGTTTTATATGGTTCTGGTTAAATGTCTGAACTAACTGTAGTTGTTGAGTAGATTTCTGATGTAAGAAAAAGTCATGTAAGTGTGTAAAATAGCCTAAATGTCTTCTAAAGTTCTATAGAATATGTCTAAGAAAATTTTAATTCCTGTGATTTTTACAACATGTGCTTTCCCTGATGTAAAAGTAGAATCTGTGTTGATGTGTTGCAATAAAACAACAATAATATCTGTTATTTAACATCCAGCTTTGGACGTAAATAATGTTTACTGGATCATTAATTTAGACTTCAACTGACATCCTGAATTAGATCCCGCTCCAAAGTGTTTTCCAGTAAAAACAGAATATGATTAATGTCATGAAATTAACTTAGTAGGTTTAAAGATTGGGGTTTCGACCCTGTAGTGCTGTTTATTTTTTTTTTTACCAGAGTAATTTACATATTAAGGATTAAAACTCTACAAATGTTTTGTAAAATATAACTTTAAATGACTGTAATACATATTAAGGCTGGGACCCTTCAGTGTTAATAATTGGAGAGCTTATCCTAACTAATGTAAATTTTAACAGCCTTAAAAATCACAGTTTAACTTGTTCTGAACTAGCCTTGTGACATTACAAACAGTATGAAGAGAAGTTGCACATATTGTATAGGATCTGCCATTACTTTCAATTTGAGGTCTTTTTATGGAAGCTGCAGGAGCTTAAATGTTTTTTTTTTCAGTCCAGCAGCAGCCTAACATCTTCATATTTGTCTGTATGTTTAACAGGAAGGGAAGCAGGCGTCTCTGGCTGCAGACTTTTCCATCACTCAGTTTAAACACATCGGCCGGCTGCTGATGGTTCACGGCAGAAACAGCTACAAACGCTCGGCAGCGCTCGGACAGTTTGTGATGCACAGAGGAATGATCATCTCCACCATGCAGGTACGGTGGTAATGCTGGAAAAGACACGGACACAGTCTCTTTTTGACAGCTTGTGTTAATGAACGGAAGTTAAAAATAATGTCTTTATTTGACAGGATTTTTATTTTTATAACTGTGTGTGTTAGTTTTTTGGTTGTTGATCTGAGTTAATTGCATGGTTGTGTGTTTTTTGTGTGTTTTTTTTCCCCACTCTGGGTGCAGTGAAGTTCCTCTCTAACTTTTTGCTTGTTACCCTCAGGCCGTCTTCTCCTCTATATTCTACTTTGCCTCGGTGCCCTTGTACCAGGGTTTCCTCATGGTTGGGTAGGTACCTTTTCTGAAACCCTTTCGGGGGCCGATGCAACACAAAACAACACAACAGAGATGTGTGGGCATGTTTGATACTGTAAGCTTGTTGTTTTGTTGCCCCATCTTCTCAAAACTAAACTTTTCTCTCTGTTTTGTGCAGGTATGCCACAATCTACACCATGTTCCCAGTATTCTCTTTGGTTCTGGACCAAGATGTGAAGCCTGAGATGGCTCTGCTCTACCCAGAGCTTTACAAAGACCTCACCAAGGTAGATTATTTTTATTGGATCATTAGCTAGCAGCGGGCACCATGACAAAGACTTGTGTGATGCGTACTGTGTGTTCCAGATAATTATGCAAATGTGATTTTTCATTATTGTGAAGAGGCTTTTTGCTTAATTTTACTAAATCTGCTTTTTTTTACTATTGCAAAGGCCTATTGTGAGCATTATTTGGTAGTTTTGGAATATTTTTATTATTTAGAGGTGTAATAATCCAAGTTTCTAGAATATGACTGTTCCAGATAATTATGCAAGTCAAATAAAAAAAATCAACAAAGTTCAGTTTTAAAAGTAAACAACACGTTTATTTTATACCAACAAGTATATAACATGATAATCTTTATTTTTAAAACAATATTCAACAATGGTATAATAAAAATAACAATTTTAAACAGTATTTAATTGAAAATGTGTTCATCACATGTTGATATAACCGCCTTTCTTCTACAGTACCTCAACCAGTCTAGAATCAACTGAGCATGTGAGCTTTTTGATGGTTTTAGAGTCAGTGTTCTTGCTTGTGGTCAATATTGCTCTCCAAAGACTGTCCTTCGAAGAAAACTGGCGGCCATTGGCGTACAACTCCTGTTTGAGAATTGCCCAAAGATTCTCTATTGGGTTTAGATCTGGTGAAGCAGGGGGCCGTGTCATCAGGCGTTTGTCCTTGAAATTCTTCTTGGCCAGCCACTCTTTTGTGTACTTGGAGGCATGACTTGGAGCATTGTCCCGCATAAAGATGATGCTCTTCTTGTAACTGGCAGGCTGTGATTTGTACCATGGTATAAGATTTTGTTCCCAGAACTTGGTGTAATTTTCCGAGTTCATTTTTACTCTTCTCTAGAAGAAGTCGTTTTTGTGTGAATTGGAGTCATTTGGATCAAAATTTGGGTAATTTTGTACAAAATTTCAGTTATTTTGATTAAGTTCTTAAGTTGTGCTGGTCAGCAGAGGAGAAGTGTTGGATAAATTCTGAGATACTCTGAACATTTGGACACATATTGGACAACTTTTGAGATATTTTCATCAGACTTTGAGCCTTTTTGTGTAAAACTAAATTCCAGGATATATTTTGGTCCAGACCATTCAGTGCTTTGTGGACCAGGAGTCAGATTTTGAGCTCTGTCCTTTGACTAACAGGAAGCCAGTGGAGTGGTCTGAGGACCGGTGCAATGTGGTCCAGTTTGCTGGTGTTAGTTAGGACTCTGGCAGCAGCGTTCTGGACCAGCTGCAGCTGCTTGATCGATTTCTGCAACATAATAGATCAATAAAATAAATGCAGCATGGCAAACAGATCAACAAAAACAGCCAAAAACTAGCTTGAAAAATGTCATATCACATGCATTTTCTTAACTCATCAACAAACACACGATTTCGGTCCCTAAGGTTTAAAAATGTGTTGCAATAATTGATGTTTTTCTCCTTCAGGGGCGTTCGTTATCCTTCAAGACTTTCCTTATTTGGGTTTTGATCAGCGTCTACCAAGGTAAGATGCACAAATTTGCTCGAAAAGTTATATTTGAGCGCATGAAATCATAAGTTTGACAAAAAGAACCTTAAAGTTTTAACCAGGTCTGACCATAAGATGACTGTATCTTTAAAGAATAACCTGGTCTTCCATTGCAGACTGTCAAAGCAACTCTTGAAGCAGCATTTCATCATGTGCACTATGTCTAATACCAGGGTCCCCGGGCCCCTTCCAACCCTCAGACAGTCTGTTTCTCAGTATCTAAGGTTTCCAACCGCCATCCGCTTTTACATGCAGGCTTTTGTCTGTCCAGTAAATCGATATTTCTGTAATCGCTAAGCCATGCAGCGTGTGAGAAAGATCTATGTTCCTGCTCGAGCGTGACTTCCTGACAGCTCGAGGTTTTTAATTAAAGGCCGATATCAGGTCTGTGGGAGGAAAAAAAGGAAAATAAAGACGACAACAGCGCGGGAGGAAAATATTAGGCACCAATCAGGCTTCGTTTATTACAGCGTTTGAGTCGCTGGAATGCACCATATGAAGACTATTTGAAAAAGCAATTATGTGATCAGTTATAGGCTATTAGGCTCAATTTGTGTCGTGTTATGATAAAACTAAAGGCTATCGGGATTCAGCAGGCGCCTAAAGATGACGGAGTGTCTGGACACTGGGAGATGTTTACCAGAGTGGGACACACTGCAGCACATTGTGCATCTTTTAGCCTCATAAATAAAGTTATTGAATCAGTCCTTATCTGCAGACACATCCAGCCTTGACTCGACCATCTGATTTGGTGTTGGTGCCGAACAGAACTGATCTGGGCCAAATTAAAATGTGAAAATGCTGGTTGAAAATAAGGCTACTTTGGTAAAAAGTGTAATACCGTGTAAAATTAACAAAATCTGAAAAAGTTCCCACCGAACCTCCTTAGAATCAGCTGATTCTTCAGCTATAATAACGTTAGTATATTCAATAAAGCCGTGAAAATTTTGACCTTCATACCAAGAATATTTCCAGAGTTCTCGGTCCTTAAAGTCCATAGAAGGGGTCCAGTACAGCAGGCACATGACATTTTAGGAGGAAAAACACACCTGATTTCTGGTAAAAACTGCAATTAAATAACTAAAAAAGCTGGAAAATTATTGCAAAAAGTGACAAATTAACCACCAAAAGAGACCAGATTGCCAAAAAGGGACAAAATTAGCACAAAAAGAGGTAAATAGACCACGAAAAGACATTAAACTTCCACTGAAAGATGTACCACAAAAAGACCAAAACTACCACCAAAAAACATGCAAAATCACCAAAAAAAGACTAAATAACCACAAAAACATACAAATTACCCCCAAAACAGATGAATTTACCACAGAAAGACTCAAAATCTCCAGTAAAATAAGCAAAATTACCACAAAGAATCATCTGGTGCTTTATCTACTGTAACTTCATCAATGATCAGAGTTCTACCTTCATGCTGTGAATGTTTCCAGAGTTACAGGTTCTTGAAGTCCATAGAGGTGGGTCCAGATTTATCACTTTTTAATGGACTTTTTCCATCATTTCTGAGCCTCAGAACTTCATCAGTACAGCAGATAGACACATGACATTTAGGAGGAAAACACATTGGAGTTCTGCTAACCCTGTTTGTGCTGCTTTTGTTTCTGCTTGTTGTGGTTTTGGGCTTTTTGTGGTCATTTTGCATCTTTCAGTGGAAATTTTGTATATTTTTGGGTAAATTTGCCTCTTTTTGTTCTGATTTTGTGTCTCCTCTGTTAATTTTAGCACATTTTCTGGCAAATTTCTCTCTTTCTGTGGTAATTTTCCAGGTTTTTTACTTATCTTAGTTGCGCTTTATACACACGTGGACAAAATTGTTGGTACCCCTCAGTTAAAGAAGGAAAAACCCACAATTCTCACTGAAATCACTTGAAACTCACAAAAGTAACAATAAATAAAAATTTATTGAAAATTAAATAATCAAAATCAGCCATCACTTTTGAATTGTTGATTAACATAATTATTTAAAAAAACAAACTAACGAAATAGGGCTGGACAAAAATGATGGTACCCATAACTTAATATTTTGTTGCACAACCTTTTGAGGCAATCACTGCAATTAAACGATTTCTGTATTTGTCAATGAGCGTTCTGCAGCTGTCAACAGGTATTTTGGCCCACTCCTCATGAGCAAACAGCTCCAGTTGTCTCAGGTTTGATGGGTGTCTTCTCCAAATGGCATGTTTCAGCTCCTTCCACATATGTTCAATGGGATTCAGATCTGGGCTCATAGAAGGCCACTTTAGAATAGTCCAACGCTTTTCTCTCAGCCATTCTTGGGTGTTTTTGGCTGTGTGTTTTGGATCGTTGTCCTGTTGGAAGACCCATGACCTGCGACTGAGACCAAGCTTTCTGACACTAGGCAGCACATTTCTCTCCAGAATGCCTTGATAGTCTTCAGATTTCATCGTACCTTGCACACTTTCAAGACACCCTGTGCCAGATGCAGCAAAGCAGCCCCAAAACATTACTGAGCCTCCTCCATGTTTCACCGTAGGGACAGTGTTCTTTTCTTCGTATGCTTGGTTTTTGAGTCTACGAACATAGAGTTGATGTGCCTTACCAAAAAGCTCCAGTTTGGTCTCATCTGTCCAAAGGACATTCTCCCAGAAGCTTTGTGGCTTGTCAACATGCATTTTTGCAAATTCCAGTCTGGCTTTTTTATGAGTTTTTTTCAGCAGTGGTGTCCTCCTTGGTCGTCTCCCATGAAGTCCACTTTGGCTCAAACAACGACGAATGGTGCGATCTGACACTGATGTACCTTGGCCTTGGAGTTCACCTTTAATTTCTTTGGAGGTTGCTCTGGGCTCTTTGGATACAATTCCAATGATCCGTCTCTTCAATTTGTCATCAATTTTCCTCTTGCGGCCACGTCCAGGGAGGTTGGCTACTGTCCCGTGGGTCTTGAACTTCTGAATAATATGAGCCACTGTTGTCACAGGAACTTCAAGCTGTTTAGAGATGGTCTTATAGCCTTTACCTTTAAGATGTTTGTCTATCATTTTTTTTCGGATGTCCTGGGACAATTCTCTCCTTCGCTTTCTGTTGTCCATGTTCAGTGTGGTACACACCTTTTCACCAAACAGCAGGGTGACTACTTGTCTCCCTTTAAATAGGCAGACTGACTGATTATGAGTTTGGAAACACCTGTGATGTCAATTAAATGACACACCTGAGTTAATCATGTCACTCTGGTCAAATAGTTTTCAATCTTTTATAGAGGTACCATCATTTTTGTCCAGGCCTGTTTCATTAGTTTGTTTTTTTAAATAATTATGTTAATCAACAATTCAAAAGTAATGGCTGTTTTTGATTATTTAATTTTCAATAAATTTTTATTTATTGTTACTTTTGTGAGTTTCAAGTGATTTCAGTGAGAATTGTGGGTTTTTCCTTCTTTAACTGAGGGGTACCAACAATTTTGTCCACGTGTGTAGCTGAACTGAAATGCGTTTTTCCTTCTAAAATGTCATGGTTCTATCTGCTGGACTGATGAAGATCTGAGGCTCAGAAATGATGGGAAAAGTCCATTAAAAAGTGAAAAGTCTAGACCCAACTCTGGAAATATTCGTAGTATGAAGATACAACGTTTTTTTAATTTAACCTGTATTATCCAGGAAAGATCCCAGATTTAAAACCTCTTTTCCAAGGGAGTCCTGGCCAAGATAGGCAGCAGCAGATACAAAACAGTTACAAAATCACACAGTTAAGACATGATTAATATACGAAAGAAAGAAAATAAATAGAAAGACCAACAATAATAAAAATTTACAAAACAAGTTATAAAAAAACAAGTACAAGTTGTGGAAATGGCCTCAAGAACTTGCAGTTTTAATTTAAAGGCACTCAATGAGATTAACTCAGTTAATCTGAAATCTTTCTGCAACATATTCCAGGCAGAAGGTGCAGAATAAGCAAAAGCCTTTTTACCCAGCTCAGTACGAACAGATGATCTTGTGAGCGAAGCAGGTGACGATCACAACTTTTCTGTAAACTTTAAATGATTTAATTATATATACTAAAGTTACTATGGATAAAAAAAATCAGCTGAAATTGTGAACCTTTGTACTTCTTGTGATGGAGACAATTCCACCCTTCTGATACTTTAACGTAAAACAAACAATAACTTCTGGTGCCGGCTGTTCACAAGGCTCCTAACAACCTAAACTCCACAAACCCTCGCCGATGATCTGACTCCATCTTCTCAACCAAAACAATCGTTGGTTGATCAGATTTCATGCAGTCGATGTGTCTCCTTCGGCGCCACCAGGTGGTATCCTGATGTACGGCGCTCTGGTGCTGTTTGAGTCGGAGTTCGTGCACGTGGTCGCCATCTCGTTCACGGCGCTCATCCTGACCGAGCTGCTGATGGTGGCGCTGACCATCCGGACCTGGCACTGGCTCATGGTGGTGGCCGAGTTCTTCAGCCTGGGCTGCTACCTCGCCTCGCTCGCCTTCCTCAACGAATACTTTGGTAAGTTTCTGTTCTTTCATTATACACCTTTTATCTTCAAACATTTCAGGAAAAAAATAGCAAATCTTTGACTCATTCATGGGGCTGGACCCGAATATCCGAATATTCGTTCGCTACGACGGTATCCGGATATTAATTTTGGTATCCGAATATTATATATATTGGTGCAACAGCAGATTACTTACTTATTCCTGTAAAAGTTTGATTGATTTTTTTTTTTTTTCAAGGGTAGCTATTGATTATTACTAATCACAGAGAGCAATAATTGATGTGTATTTGGAGTGAAATTATAATGCTGGTGTCAAAATTAAGAATTCCATCACAAAGTTTTGCTGAAGTGCCTTTGTTTCATCAAAACACAGCTTTTCCACATTTATTTTTTTATTTTTGATAGATTTTATTCATGATTTCTACCCAGTCAGATAGTGCTGTGTGGACATTGTTACAGCTGAATTAGAGCCAAAATTAATTTATTTTGTTTGGGAATCATTTAAAATAATAATACAAAATACTGATTATCAGTTCTGGTAATTGACCAAGCTCGTTATTAATGGATTTCTATTTGCCGTCCATTAATTTGATAACTATTTTCTGGATTATTTAGTGTTTGTGACACATTTTTTTCTATAAAATCCCACTTTTTTTAGTCTAAACAGCGTCCCACAGCCCAAAGAAATTCAGTTTATGATCACAGGAACCCAGAAAAATGACTGAAACAATGACTCGGTTACAACAACAGAAACTAACTAATCATTTCACGCTGTTTTCTCTGTTTACTACAAGTCCTAGCGAGCTGCTGGTTCAGTAGCGGTGATGAACAAGACTTTACTGTCGGTTTGACGTCTCCAGTATCGAATGTACAAAGTCCTGTTCACTGCAACTGTTTTCTGTTTAGTTTGATGTGAAGCTACTCATGTTGTCCTGTAGTTCAACTGTCAGCTCTGTACTTCTTTCTCCTCCCTTCTTCTTCTTCTTCTGACCTTGTTGTCCTTCACTCACTGTTTCTGCTGCACTCCTTCTGCTTCCTTATGTTGCCAACAGGCATAGGCAGGGTGTCGTTTGGAGCTTTCCTTGGTAGGTTTGCGGCCTGTGGAATCGTCTCATCCGTCCCTGTCGTGTGTTGTTTTTGCATCATGTTCCTGTGATGTTTCACTGTGCCTTCATTTTGTTTCATGACATCAGTGGGTTTCTGCATCATTGTGCTCTTATTTTCATGTGTGTTGTTTGTGGAATGAATGGCATGGAACAAAGTCCTACATGTTGTGATTCAACGCATCAAGAACTGCATCTGATTTGGACTTTTTAAGACTGTCCCAGCTGTTTATGTTGGTTTTATTTCTTATAATGAAATGCTGTTGACTTGTACATTACTCAATTGATTACCATAATGGATGTCCCGATCCGATCTCAAAGATTGCTCAGACCCAGTATTGGCTTTATTGGGCACAAACCTAAATTCAATTCTATGTTTTCATCTGCAGTTACACAAGTGTTAGAAAAAGAGAACACAGTTTGTGGCAGGATTCTAATTTTGATTCAGTTTCTTCACCAACTATTGCTAAAAACTGAAAAATCTGAAACTGAATACTGATTGTGCTGTGTAAAGTCAATTGACACATAATTTGGGCCACAAAAGCAGCTCTCTTAAATATACCTGTTGTAGTTATTAATTTAATAAACTGTCAATTATAATTTAACTGATTAAATATATATAAACCGATAAGGCAGAAGGCAAATAACATGCACATCAGTAAACGTATTGTAGTTTAGCTGTAGTACCTGGTTGTTCCACCAGATGGAGCCTCTTCCTGTTTAATATTATAATAGGCAGTGACTGGGATTATGGCCAGTTCAAGCAGAGAGCATTGTGGGAGTTTAGCAAGTAACGGCCACCATGACAAAGTCTTCTGTCACATTTAATGCGACTTATTGCATTGAAAACAGGCAGGTGTCACTTTTCCCAGCAGTTCCATGTTGGCAACCGGAGAGCATTGTGAGAGTTTAGCTAGCAACGGCACTATGACAAAGACTTCAGTGAAGCTTAATGACCTCCTGACAGAGTTCATATGTTTTAGACAAACTGGGATCAGGTATTAATTACTAAAGTACAACCAGTATGAATTGCCCTGTGGTACTTTATGAATACTGGCCAGCATGCTCATGTTGACTAACTGCATTGTGGCTTTAGCTAATTAGCATGTGTCACATGATGTATCCTGTTAGAGCAGGGGTGTCAAACTCAGTTCCTGGAGGGCCACTATCCTGCATGTTTTAGATGTTTCCCTGCTCCAACACACCTGATTCAAATGATCAGCTTATCATTAAGCTCAGCAGAAGCCTGATAACGAGCCTGATCATTTGAATCAGGTGTGTTGGAAGAGGGAAACATCTAAAACATGCAGGATAGTGGCCCTCCAGGAACGGATCTTGACACCCCTGTGTTAGAGTATCACCATCATAACTTAGTCTGCCATGCTCTTTGTGTTACTGAGTTTTCGCTTATTGATCAATAAGGCAGTCAGTTAACGACATTTGTCCAATTTTGTGTCATAGTCCTGATAAATCTCATCTTATTTTAGACACAGGTTCTGGTTAGAAGTCATTAAGCACCACAGAAGTGTTTGTCATGGTGCCCTTCGCTAGTTGAACCTCCACAAAGCTCTCTGTTTGCCAACATGAACGTCTGAGTGACACCTCCTCTGGTCTCTACAGTAGTAAACAGTAAGAGGCTCCACCTGGTGGAACAACCAGGAACTACTGCTACTATGGTACATTTACTGACATGTAGCGAATACAGGTTTTCTGTCTGTTGGAGCTTGTGGAGCCTCAGTACGTCCATCTAATACTACATTTAGCCTCTACTACTACAACATTTACCCTCTAATACTACATTTAGCCTCTGATGCTACATTTACCCTCTGATGCTACATTTACCCTCTGATGCTACATTTAGCCTCTGATGCTACATTTAGCCTCTTATGCTACATTTACCCTCTAGTACAACAAGGTGCCTGGCCACTTAGAGAATACTGAGGAGCATCTTGGTTTTACTAACTTTAATGTTCTTCAAATGTATATTATCTATAAAAATGTTGTCAGATTGGGACTTATCAGCTCATACTACATGTTAAATGATTCGTATCGGTTCGGGACTCCTCTACTTGCATCTCCATCCATTCGTGCCAGTATATTAACGCGTATGCCGTTCTTTTTTTCCTCCCAGATTTGTCTTTCATCACAACTTGGCCTTTCCTGTGGAAGGTTTCCGCCATCACGCTGGTCAGCTGTCTTCCTCTCTACATAATCAAATACCTGAAGCGCAAGTTTTCCCCGCCGAGCTACTCCAAACTGTCCTCGTGAGCCAAACCGGGATCACTTCAGTTTGTTTAGCAGCTCAGCGCTTCTCTGACGTTTCTATTTGCAGCACTTTTTCTACTCACTGACGCTCAGTGTTGAACAGGTCGATGGAACCACTGGAACAATCAAAAACACGGGTTTTTGTCACTAAGATTACTTGAAAATACGGAGCACATAATAAAAACAAACTGCACATGCATGGATTTATTGAAAACGGCCGACGTGGCTGCAGTTGGAAGGCCTGAACACTCGACCCCGTTTTGTGGAAGAGGGTCGATCTGCCTTCTTTTGTTTTAAAGCATTTAAACGGCTTCAAGCGTCATTTTATACCGGTTGGATGCATTTCTGTGGATGTTTTTCTAAGTGGTGTTTGGACTTTTTTTTTTATTTTTTTCTTACAGGTATTGAACAGTGTTGACTTGCTGTAAGGGATTTAAAACAAAAAAGATTTTTCCCTGCGTTACTGTAAATAAAAGCCTTTACATGCAGCTTTGATCGCTCTGGCTGTCCACGTGAACCTCACTGTGTACAAACGTGCATTAACCAAAAAAACACGACTTTCAAACTGCTGGCTTCACAGTCAGTCTCTGCTGTTGTACATCCTCTGCATTTCCAATCAGTCCAGCGTCTGTCTGGTGTGAAAACCAGAACTTCATAGCGGCGTTAAATGTTTGCGTATTTGGCCTTGACTATCCTGCATAGTTCTACCTTCATGATGTCTGTCGGTGACCGTCGCTCCTCGTTTCAGGACGCGGCCGCTTCGCTTTGTGCCTCATTACGATGTGTGTTAATGCGTGAAAGCATCTGATGTCAAACAATCACAGGTTTTGGTTGGCGTTTAGTTTTTTGAACATGAAACCTGCTACTTTGTCTTGAAAAACTTGGCTGGAAAAGTCCAAACGAGGATCCAGAAACACTGACGACTGAGTATTTTTAGGCCTTTGTTGACAATATGACTTCTTTGTTCCTCTTTTTGACATTTTTAAGGAGGAATGAGTTTTATCATTCACTCTGTCTTGGTGTTTAGTGTGTTTGAAGAAAAGAGAAGGAATAAAACTGATCTTTGTAGATGTACAGATGAGAGACCAGAGCGTAGTTTAGCTATGTTTACTAGTCAGGTTGTCTGTTTTTTCCAAATCATAGTTGAGTTAAACTCAGGCCGATCATTCCTAAACATTTCTTCTGTTGTATTATTTAAATTGTGGCAACCGAACTGAAAAATGTAGCTACACTAAGAGAAGAAAAACCAGTGGATATCGGTGTCTGGGGGAGAATTTGAATGTGGTGATTGCTCTGTTTTCTGTCTAAGTCTGTGTTGTCGTGTTAACTTTTCTGTTTCCTGTGAACTTTGCTTTCCATGTCGTACACTGTGATTTCTAACAGTCTGTCTGTTATTTATAAAAAATGTTATTGATTAATGAGTAATAAAAGAGAAGATTGATGCCAGAAAGTTCCCAGTATTAATTTGTTGGATGGTGCAGTTTGTCCTTTGGCCACTAGATGGAGACACAGAATAAATAGTTGAAGTAAAGCAGGATTTGAGTCGAATGTAAACTGAATTGTTGAGTTTTTAGAGAATCTGCTCCAAGTTTATGAATATAAATACCACTATTGTTGAAACTGTTATAATCAAAAATATACATATTAGAGCCCCCTGATGTGTGTTTGTCAGCAGTAATACGTCTTATTAATGGATATTAAACGTTAAACACCTAAATGAGTGTCACTAAACTGGCACACTTTAATGTTGTTCATTTAGAAATATAGAAATTAAAGTTAGGATTTTTTTCTCCCTCCTAATTCCCATAAATTGACTCCTTAAATAAGAAAATCTGAATTATTCCTCTGATATTTTCACACTTTGTGACTGAGCAATGTGTTTATACATTTTTAAAACCAGCAAAATCATTGTTTTGTATTTCAGTGATTCAAACATCCAGGCCACACTGTAAAATATATATATTATTTTATGTTTAAAAAACATTTTTAAACTTTTACCTGTATTTTCTTTTTTTTTAAAATTATTGTTCTATATTATATCTAGTAAAGTCACCGAAAAAAATTCTGTATTCAAGTCAGCAAAATATTATTTTTTTTCTTTTACTATTAAAGATTAAAATGGTAAATATTTTTTTTAAATTTTATTTCACACGTTTTCTCTGCTTTGCTAAAATACAGATAGCATATACTAAAATCACAGGAAAAAAATGAATAGTTTAAAATTTAAAAAATACTTTATGCTCACATCAAAAATTTGTCAACTTTTCAAATTTGTTCTTTCACGCCATTTTTGTTTGTTTTGTTGTACTTAAATCAGCTAAGACATTTGTTTTTTAATTAGGAAAATAAAAAATTACTTGTATTTTACAGATATTAAAAAAACATATTAGGATTAAAAAATACTAAATATTTTTCAACACGTTATTTTACACTTTTCTCCTACTTTTCAGATGGTATCAAGTGAAATTACAGGAGAAAGTATTTATTACAGTTTGACTAAAAAACAAAAACAAACAAATACAGCCCAAAGTGCCCTTCATGTCCACATAAAAATTATATTTTTTTCAAATAATATTTGACTGTTTTCTTGTACTTAGATCAGCTCGAATGTTTTTTTTTAAATTACAATAATTTTATATATTTTACAGATGTTTTCCTTTTTTTAAAGAAAAAATATGCATATAAGGATTCAAAAATGTTTTTAAAAAATGTATAAATTATTTTGCACTTTTTCTCTGTTTCAGGTAGCATCGAGTGAAATCACAGGAAAAAAGTATTAATTTAAATGTCAATATTAAAAAAAGTAAGCAAAAACACTGCAGAATGTCCACATCACACTGTATTTTTGTAAAAGGTAATTCATTCTTTCACAAATTTCACCCATAAAAGCCCGTTTTTTTCTGTTAAAAACCGCAAAATATTCTTGTTTTACTTTAACTGCTGTTAATTAAATTTTTTTCTCCAGTTTTTAAACCTTCTGTTGTTTTTTTTTAATCATATTTTTTGTGGCACCTTTGCTGCCAGATTGATAACTAACCATCTTTAAATGAAAATGTCTGAGTGACGTCTGCCTGCAGGGAAGTAAGCAACCAGTCCAACCTTGCAGTAATTACAGATTTTAAATGCAGGCAGATTGTATGTATACTGTGAGAATAAAGATGCGTTTCAGGGTGTAATCTAAGGCAGCAAACAGACAATGTGTTATCAATTTCTCCCCGCAGAGCAGGAAGTAGTTTGTGTTTGGAGGGCGACCCGGTGATGAATGTGATGGTCCGATGGCTTCGACATGTTCAGAAAACTGCTTTCATCTCGACTCGAGCTGCACATCCACAGCGGGGAGAGACAGAAAGAAGAGCCACAGGTTTTGTTTGAATGTTTGTGCGTCCAGTCATGATTCTGAGTTAATGTGCAGCACGAGGAGCTCTGATGGAGCGAATCGTGTTCATGTGACTAATGATTTAGTGCGCTAATGGGGAGCACTTGGTCTCCTTTCATGCACATTTCTTGTATTAATTTATGGCTTCTCGATGGAACAGCATAGTTCGATGTTAACATCAGTCTGGGTCTGGTTTTTATGAGGGGAAAGCTAACAGGAGAATTAGATTTTTGAGTTGGACTTGACAATACAAACATTTCACGGCGATTTAAACAGACGTTTAGAGTGCATTGGCTGTAACTTTGATTCAAATTTAAATGCAATATCAAGCTCTTTGTTCCATAATTTAAGCCTGAATGACTCTTCTGGATGTTTAATTGAACATTAAACTGCTCAGCTGATCTCAAGCCGCTCACATCACCACAGGGTTGATATAAAAAACAAAATAACAGCATCTGCAGAGTATTTATGAGCTGACGTCTATCTGAAGGCCGAGATTTGGTTCCTGAGTAACTTACTGGTTTATAAATAAGTTTTTATATGAAAGTCAGACTGAAGAGGCTGAGTGCTTTACATGCAAGACGTCCAGAGAGGACTAAAGTGCTTTTCATAGAACATGACTTATTTTTGTTCAAAATATGAGCTAGTTTGCTTGATTTTTTAATTTGTTTTATTACATAGACGATGCAGATTAGTACAGTTCTATTATAGAGCATGAAGCTGCAACTAAATTAAAATACTGCAGCTTCAATTATCATAAATACACTCAGAAATTCACCATAGTGAAATACTCAACAAAATACATGAACTGGGAGTCATAAGAGGAAAATAAACATCTACAATTAGCTAAAAATGGCTACCACCCTTAAGCTTCGTTGTTTAATATTTAATATCTGTGTTGTGTTGATGAAAAGCTCAGTTTGAGGTGCAGCAGACCATTCCACACGACAGATTATATACTACTTTAAATACATTATTTACTCATATTTGTATTAGAATTATACATACAAGCAGTCTAAGTACATGCTTGCATTATTTTGAAAAGTGACAGTGATGGGGTCATTGCACACCAACTTTACAGCCATTTATTTTACAAACTAGTTCACCACAAAGACACCAGTGGACCACTCTGCTGCATGTGCTGCATAGTTGGAAAGTGTTGTAAACAATGGAGTTGGTGTTTCTCTGTTAGTAAAACTCAACATTTCTCAACCATCACAAGCATTTTTTTCTACATTATGGTAAAACAGTACAAGATCTGCACCTGTATAGCACTTTTCTTTTATCTTGCTGGTACTCTAGGACGCTTTGACGTGGGATAAGTTGGCAAACTGTTACCAAAAATAGTTAATAAAGTCAACAAACGCACTGATGTCGATGTATCTGTAACAGCATCTTTTAAAGATGAGAAATTTGGTCACAGAAAAGAAAGAAAGCAAGAATTTCATCACAGTAATATCTGAATATGAAGAAAAAATACTGATGACACAAATCATGTCACTAAGAATGATGCATTTATCTCATTTAAATGAGACCTAAAGCATCATCAGATTTTCAAACTAAAAGGGCTTAGAAGTCAAGAAAGAGAGCCAAATTCAACAATGAAATGAAAATATTAGATTTGACCATGTATTTGTTGAGGAAGCTAATCTAAGATTACATATCTGTGGATGACAGAAGTATGATAAATCTGCTTTTAGCACTGCAATAACTACAACTAAACATTTCCAGTAGGATTCATGAACTTCAAACTCTCTTGTAACTCTTCATTCAGACCTGTATATGTTCAAACGTTAAGTGTTTTTCATTGAACACATAGAGAGGGAAGGTCAAAAACCTTCATTTCAACTTGATTTAGCCATTTCTTTATAACTTTTGAAGTGTGCTTGGGGTCATTGACTTGTTGGAACCCCCAAGTGGCAACAGAACAGAGCATGATACCGCCACCACCATGCTTAATGGTAGGTTTGGTGTTCTTGTGGTTAAAGGCCTTTTATCTAGAACCATTTCTTTACCACGTCTGATGTGTGTTTGGGTTCATTGTCTCGTTGAAACGTCCCACTGTGTCCAAGATCAACCTTCTGCTGATAGCTTTAGGTTTTCCTGAAGAATGTGGAGGTGATCCTTCTTCTTTATGATTACATTTACTTTGTGTAAAAGGAATAGTGGTGATACATCTGGTGTTCTTAGGGTTAAGAAAAAGGCCCACCGAAGACCGTCTGAAACCAGTCCTAAACCAGTCCTTAAATTGTCTAAAACCAGGACTGAAACAAAACATAAACCAGTCCCAAGAAAGTCCAAAACCAGTCCAACATTCTCTCTGAAAGCCGTCCAAAACCAGTCCAACATTCTGTCTGAAACCAGTCCAAAACCAGTCCAACATTCTGTCTGAAACCAGTCCAACATACAGTCTAAAACCAGTCCAAAACCAGCCCAACATACAGTCCAAAACCAGTCCAACATTCAGTCTGAAACCAGTCCAAAACCAGCCCAACATTCAGTCTGAAACCAGTCCAACATTCAGTCTGAAACCAGTCCAAAACCAGCCCAACATTCAGTCTGAAATCAGTCCAAAACCAGCCCAACATACAGTCTGAAACCAGTCCAAAACCAGCCCAACATACAGTCTGAAACCAGTCCAACATACAGTCTAAAACCAGTCCAAAACCAGCCCAACATACAGTCCGAAACCAGTCCAACATTCAGTCTGAAACCAGTCCAAAACCAGCCCAACATTCAGTCTGAAACCAGTCCAAAACCAGCCCAACATACAGTCTGAAACCAGTCCAAAACCAGCCCAACATACAGTCCGAAACCAGTCCAACATTCAGTCTGAAACCAGTCCAAAACCAGCCCAACATTCAGTCTGAAACCAGTCCAAAACCAGCCCAACATACAGTCTGAAACCAGTCCAACATACAGTCTAAAGCCAGTCCAACATTCAGTCTGAAACCAGTCCAAAACTAGCCCAACATACAGTCTGAAACCAGTCCAACATTCAGTCTGAAACCAGTCCAAAACCAGTCCAACATTCTGTCTGAAACCAGTCCAACATTCTGTCTGAAACCAGTCCAACATTCAGTCTGAAACCAGTCCAACATTCAGTCTGAAACCAGTCCAAAACCAGCCCAACATTCAGTCTGAAACCAGTCCAAAACCAGCCCAACATTCAGTCTGAAACCAGTCCAAAACCAGCCCAACATACAGTCTGAAACCAGTCCAAAACCAGCCCAACATACAGTCTGAAACCAGTCCAACATACAGTCTAAAACCAGTCCAAAACCAGCCCAACATACAGTCCGAAACCAGTCCAACATTCAGTCTGAAACCAGTCCAAAACCAGCCCAACATTCAGTCTGAAACCAGTCCAACATTCAGTCTGAAACCAGTCCAACATTCAGTCTGAAACCAGTCCAAAACCAGCCCAACATTCAGTCTGAAACCAGTCCAAAACCAGCCCAACATTCAGTCTGAAACCAGTCCAAAACCAGCCCAACATTCAGTCTGAAACCAGTCCAAAACCAGCCCAACATACAGTCTGAAACCAGTCCAAAACCAGCCCAACATACAGTCTGAAACCAGTCCAACATACAGTCTAAAACCAGTCCAAAACCAGCCCAACATACAGTCCGAAACCAGTCCAACATTCAGTCTGAAACCAGTCCAAAACCAGCCCAACATTCAGTCTGAAACCAGTCCAACATTCAGTCTGAAACCAGTCCAACATTCAGTCTGAAACCAGTCCAAAACCAGCCCAACATTCAGTCTGAAACCAGTCCAAAACCAGCCCAACATTCAGTCTGAAACCAGTCCAAAACCAGCCCAACATTCAGTCTGAAACCAGTCCAAAACCAGCCCAACATTCAGTCTGAAACCAGTCCAAAACCAGCCCAACATACAGTCTGAAACCAGTCCAAAACCAGCCCAACATACAGTCTGAAACCAGTCCAACATTCAGTCTGAAACCAGTCCAAAACCAGCCCAACATTCAGTCTGAAACCAGTCCAAAACCAGCCCAACATACAGTCTGAAACCAGTCCAAAACCAGCCCAACATACAGTCTGAAACCAGTCCAACATACAGTCTAAAACCAGTCCAAAACCAGCCCAACATACAGTCCGAAACCAGTCCAACATTCAGTCTGAAACCAGTCCAAAACCAGCCCAACATTCAGTCTGAAACCAGTCCAACATTCAGTCTGAAACCAGTCCAACATTCAGTCTGAAACCAGTCCAAAACCAGCCCAACATTCAGTCTGAAACCAGTCCAAAACCAGCCCAACATTCAGTCTGAAACCAGTCCAAAACCAGCCCAACATTCAGTCTGAAACCAGTCCAAAACCAGCCCAACATACAGTCTGAAACCAGTCCAAAACCAGCCCAACATACAGTCTGAAACCAGTCCAACATTCAGTCTGAAACCAGTCCAAAACCAGCCCAACATTCAGTCTGAAACCAGTCCAAAACCAGCCCAACATACAGTCCGAAACCAGTCCAACATTCAGTCTGAAACCAGTCCAAAACCAGCCCAACATACAGTCTGAAACCAGTCCAACATTCAGTCTGAAACCAGTCCAAAACCAGTCCAACATTCTGTCTGAAACCAGTCCAAAACCAGCCCAACATACAGTCTGAAACCAGTCCAAAACCAGCCCAACATACAGTCCGAAACCAGTCCAACATTCAGTCTGAAACCAGTCCAAAACCAGCCCAACATTCAGTCTGAAACCAGTCCAAAACCAGCCCAACATACAGTCCGAAACCAGTCCAACATTCAGTCTGAAACCAGTCCAAAACTAGCCCAACATACAGTCTGAAACCAGTCCAACATTCAGTCTGAAACCAGTCCAAAACCAGTCCAACATTCAGTCTGAAACCAGTCCAAAACCAGCCCAACATACAGTCTGAAACCAGTCCAAAACCAGCCCAACATACAGTCCGAAACCAGTCCAACATTCAGTCTGAAACCAGTCCAAAACCAGCCCAACATTCAGTCTGAAACCAGTCCAAAACCAGCCCAACATACAGTCCGAAACCAGTCCAACATTCAGTCTGAAACCAGTCCAAAACTAGCCCAACATACAGTCTGAAACCAGTCCAACATTCAGTCTGAAACCAGTCCAAAACCAGTCCAACATTCTGTCTGAAACCAGTCCAAAACCAGCCCAACATACAGTCTGAAACCAGTTCAAAAGCACTTCTAGAAAGCCTCAGAGTATGATACTGCCACCACCATGCTGGATGGTAGGTTTGGTGTTCTTGGGGTCACCTTCTCTCCTCAAGACCTATTTCTGCTCAGTTTTTGTTGCATCTGACCACAGAACTCCATATTTAGATTGAGCATTATTCATTTAACTCTTGGAGAGTGGAGGTCAACTTAATATTTGTGTTTTCTAACAAAACTATATTGTAAAACTGACTAGAAGGAGAGTGTTTAGATTTAGTTGTGTAAAGTGTGCGTCATTAGTCGAGCTGCAGCAGGTCCAGCATGTCGGCAGCATGAGAGCAGGAACACGACAACAGAGCTGCTATGTTGTCAGAATGGAAGCTAATAATATAATGTTTCGTCTCTTGTACAACAAATTGTCTCGTATCATAAAAAAATGACTCCATAACTTAATTTGAAGCCCTCCAGTGTTTTTGCAAAACACTTCTTGACTAAACTCGATTTTATCCTGCCCATAAGTGGAATACAAAACACTTACGCTGCAGAAATTTCAGATGCATGGAACATTTGTCAAATTAGTGTATATTTTTTCACATTTTTGCTGCTGTTTTATATAGTGGAGGGGGCAGACCTGCCATTATGCCATTATGCTATCTAGTTACTAAGCGGCTAAGTGGCTTCTGCAGCCATATTCCCTCTGACTGGGCTTGTTATAAAATTCCACAGCACCCTGTTTGAATTAAGAAACGGCAACCAGCAGAGATAAAGTTACCCTTAATGATATTCCCTGACTGGCTCGATGGGGGAGAAGAGTTTGGATGAAGGCTTCTCCTCCTTCCAGGAACCCAACTGGGAAAACATCTCCAACGTTTAATTTTATATCCAGATACAAAGAACATTGAATTCGCAATATCAGCTGTTGAAACACCCAAATAGAAGCAAACACAATCTCCTTCTTGTGACTTTTTAGCTACAACTTTTTCATTGTACCCACTAGCCAGTGATGGACAGAAAAAAATGCATCTTTGTCACACATTTTGGTTGATTTTATTGAAGGTCTTCTGGAAATAAGATCAAATCTGCTGGGTCATAAATATACATACAGAAATACTAATACTTGGTTAAATATCCTTTTGGCCATTTTCACCTCAGTTTGATTCTTCTGGTTTCCGTCTACAAGCTTCTGGTTTTTCTTTGACTCCTCTGGACAGAATTGGTGCTGCTCAGCTAAATTTATTGACGTATTTCTTCATCAGTCCACAGGTTCTACATGGGATTAAGTCAGGATTTTATGGAGACCAGTCCAGAACCTTCATTCTAGTCTGATAGAACCATTTCTTTACCACGTCTGGTGGGTGTTTGGGCTCATTGTCTGGTTGAAACATCCAATTATGTCCAAGATCAACCTTCTGCTGATGGTTTTAGGTTTTCCTGAAGAATGTGGAGGTAACCTCCTCCTCCATTATTCCATTTACTTAAAGCTCCAGCTCCACAGAGCATGATACTGCCACCACCATGCTTGATGGTAGGTTTGATGTTCTTGGGGACTAAATCAGTCCTTAAAAGGTATAAAACCAGGACCAAAATCAGATCTAAACCAGTCCAAAAAATGTTTTAGAAACAATCCTAAACCAGTCCTTAAATGGTCTAAACCAGGACCTAAATCAAACCTAAACCAAAAATGCTCAGAATGCAGTCTGAAACCAGTCCAAAACCAAAACTGAAATCAGCTGTAGAAACAGTCCTAAATCAGTCCAAACAAAGTCAAAAAACAGTACAATATCAGGACAAAACCAAGCCTAAACTAGTCCTAAAAAATGCCCCAGGCCCGCCCAGGTCCATCTGAAACCAGTCCTCATCCAGGACCAGATCCAGAGGAAAATAAATCCTAAACCAACTTTAAATCACATCCAAAACCAAGACTGAAACCACACATAAACCAGTCCCAAGAAAGCCCAGAACCAGTCCAAAGCACTAATCCTCCTCCTTCATTATTCCATTTACTTTGTGTAAAGCTCCACTTCCACAGAGCATGATACTGCCACCACCATGCTTGATGGTAGATTTGGTGTTCTTTTGGGTTAAAAAAAGACCTGCCAAGAAAGTGTGAAACCAGTCCTAAAAAGGTCTGAAACTAGGACTAAAATCAAACTTAAACCAGTCTGAAAGAAATTTCAGAACCAGTCAGAACACAGTCTGGAATCAGTCACAAACCAAAACTGAAACCTTTTTTTAGAAATGGTCGTAAACCAGTCCTAAAAAGTCAAAAGCAGTACAGTATTGGGACTAAAACCAAACCTAAACTACTGCTAAAAGAAAGTCCAACACAATCTGAAACCAGTCCTCAGCCAGGAACAGATCCAGAATAAAATAAATCCTAATGTCCACACAAAAATCTGTGTTTTTACAAATACTAATTTGTTCTTTTACAATGTGCGACTGTACATTTACTGTATTTAAATCAGCTAAAATGACCATTGTTTAATTTTTTTGGCTAGTGTTTGAAAGAGAAAATCTATAACAAAGACTGAAAAGTATGTCAAACATTTTTTGACTATTTTTCTTGTTTTGTTAAATTGAAGCATATGTAGTAAAATCAAAGGGGATAAAGGTGTTAATTTACATGTATGTATGTATGCATGTATGCATGTATAACAGATTTTCCCTGTTTTTGTTAAATTCCAGAAATCTGAAAAATATAATAATTTACATGTTGACTGCAAAAACAAAAAACTTCTAATGTAAATCAGCTTTAGAATGTGATTATTTCACAGTTTTTTTTGTATCATTTTCACATTTTTTGTGGTTTCTGACCATCAAAGTATTCCACCTTTTTTAGCTGATTTTTTTTTCTGGCTCTGCCAGATTTTCACTGTTTATTTACGGTTTCATTTTTCTTCAGCGATCACTAAGAGTGCCTGTGAGGATGTTTTCAGACCAGAATCACGTCTCCAGACTTCCTCATGTGTCAGCAGCTTCTCCTCTCTGACTTTCTGTAAACGTTGCAGCTGAATCCAGCCTCAGGCCTCTGCAGACGCTCCCTGGGCTCCGGCCGACTCCTCCCCGCCGGTAACCAGGCGACCGGCCTTCAAAACAGGAAACAGAGCCGGGGATTCCGTCACGGCGGCCGAGAAAAAAGGAGAACATTGATGGGAGACAGGAAGCCCGACTGTAAAAAGAAGACGAGGTGGAGGATGACGCTGTGAGGGTCAAATTGTTCAAGCCGGGCCGGAGTAACACCATTTAGTGGAGCACAAAGACCGAAAACTGACTGAACCGGGGGTGTCAAACATGGGGCCTGTGGGCCAAAACCGGCCCTCCAGAAGGTCCAATCTGGCCGAAGGATGACTTTATAAAACGTAAAAATGAGAGAAGAAGAACTTCTAGACCTTGAGAATGTGTTTTGATCATGAAGTGCTAGATTGCTTGTTGTTCTTTTGTCATTTTGTCAAATTTTTGTAATGTTTTGTCTTGTTTGTTGTTTTTGTCTGACTTTTGCTGTTTGTCTCATGTTTTTGTCATTTTCTTTTTCCTTATTGTCTCGCTTATGTTTTTTGTCTTCTTTTTGTAGTTTTTTAGTTTTGCTTTATTCGTTCTGTTGTGAGCCGATTTGTGTCTTTTTTTGTCTCACTTGTGTTGTTATTCTACTTTTTTGTTGTTTCGTTTCTCGCTCTTTTGTCATTTTTTGTCTCATTTTTTGTCGTTTGTCCATTTTGTCACTTTGTAACTTTTTTGTCAATTTTTTTTGTCTCTTTTTGTTTTGTTTCATGTTGTTTGTCTCATTTTTTGACATTGTTTCTCATTTTTGTCATTTTGTGTCTCGTTTTTGTAATATTTAGGCTTGTTTTTGTTGTTTTTGTCTTTTTTTGTCTGACTTTTGTCAATTAAAATAAAATAGTATGTTATTCAGTTCCAGATACAAAGGAACAAAACAAAATGTTTTGTTCCTTTGTAGAAAGACTGTGATCTGTAAGTTGTAATGTGAAAATGATAAACTGAGGCTTAATATTGTTGAAATTGAATTTATTTTTCTTAAGAAATTTCAGGTTGCCCATAATGTTGTGTACAAAGATAACTCCTGAAATGTGAACATTTTCAGAATGTATTTTTTGCACTAAAGGAAGCGTTAGAAGTTGTGGGTATTTATAGGTTATTATGCTGTGATTTTACTGGTCTGGTCCACTGGAGATCAAACTGGGCTGAATGTGGTCCTGAACTAAGATGAGTTTGACACCCCTGGACTAAAATAAACAACTGATAGCAGATAATCTGGAGATAAAACCTCATCGCTGTTTCCTGCGACGTGTCTAGCCGATTACTTAACATCCCCCGACACCAGTTTTCTGACCTCAACTTGTGGTCAAATGAGCTATTTTTACCGTTTATTGCCCTCCGTCCAGAAACACTTTATAAACCTGAGTGCACATATGGTGAGGAAACACAAAGGCTTACAGTAATTCGCTTCTCGCCTTCCCTCCAGATCGTTTTTCCAAAACAAACAGGTGATTCAGTGACGGAGGGAAAGCCAGTCGTTTCTCCGGTTGGTGAAGAACTCGCAGTCGCCATCCAACGTTCCGTCGTGTTTTTGTTCGGGCCCGGAATCGAAGCCAACTTCTGGATTCTGAGGGTGGAAAAGAAAAGCGAGTCGAGGTCTTTTCCACCACGCCGAGTCCAAACCACGTCATACCGAAGTCTGGCGGCGAAGCGGGAATCAGAGGACAGAAATGTGACGGTTCGACCACCTCCTCGTCCACCAGCTGCTCCTACTGGGGTCAAACGTGGATCTGAAAGTTTCCAGGACTCTGATTAAAAAGATAAACATGAAGAACCGTGAAGATTTGTGTGGTGAAGGTCAAACATTGGCTCAGATCGAAGGCCGAACTCTTCCCGTTTAGACATTTTAAGGCGTTTGGCTAAATGACTGATTACTTGGTAACAGGACTCTCATGTGGGACTAAAGTGAAAATGCGTGTTACCCAACATCTGAACTGTGTGTTACTGCCCTAAAACCTCAATGCTCTGGCTGAAAGTCAGACTCAGCATCACAAAGCTGGTTTTTCTTAACTTTTATTCGCTGTTTTTAGCATTTAACAGGTAAGTTGACTGTCTGCATTTCACAGTAAAGATATCAGCGTCACTCTGACCAGTCAAAGCATCAGAAATATCTCTAATTCAGTTGTGAATGGTCAAAATAGATTCACTATTTTTCTTCTGATCCGAGTCATTTAGCATTTACTGTTGACCAATACAAATTCCAAATCTGATGCTTTTTTCTTAGCTAACACTTTTCAAGAATAATTAAGTTAATAAATTGAATAATTCTGAAAAAAAAAACTTGTATTTCTGCACCCAAGCTGTTCAGGGCCCTCATCAAACTCGCTGTAAAGCTCCTAATATAAAAAGCAGAAGTCGAAACATGATGTGAAATAGAATGAAGTCATCAATGTAATGCAACAAAACAGGAAAAACCAGTGAAATAAGAGTTAAAGTATGAGTCACTGTGTTTTAATCATTTGTTTACATGTTTTTTTTCTGTGAAAGGATATATCTGAAAAATAATAATAATTTAAGCTCATTTCAATGCAACAAAATGGTTTAATTTTATGGTCAAATGTTGTGAAAGAACAGATTTGGCCTGTTTTCACGATTGTTTTTAATTAAACATGTAAATTAATATTTTATTTTTGGTGTACTTGATATTATCTAATTTAACAAAAAAGATGTGATAGTCAAAAATGATTTGCCATTTTCCTATCATTAATATACAAACCTGATGATAGATGGGATTTTACTAGATATTATCTGCAATCTACCAAATGGAAAATCTATAAAATTTACAAATTTAAGTATTCTTTCGGATAATGTGTTTTATTTGTAAAATTAATTTGATTTTAAAATTAATTTAATTTAATTTTTATTTTTTTGTAAAATAAATTTGATTTTAAATTTTATTTTATTTTTATTTTTTGTAAAATTAATTTATTTTAAATTTTATTTTATTTTTAGTTTCACTTGTTAAATGCAGTAACAAACGTAGCTTACTTTTATGCTCAAACCTTGTAAAAAAAAACTTTTATTTTTAAATTAAGACAGATTTTTGGTGTACTTTTTTTTTGCCAGTTTAGACTAATGCTTATTTTCTCTGATCCTATGTAATTTAACAAAAGAAGGAGAAAAAAATCTGTAAAATAACGGTAAATTGTTTTTTATAATTACAGTTAAAATTGTTACAATTTATTTCTTTTATACTGCTACCACTGTAATAATACAAATCTTTATTCATTGAGACAATTAAAAAAAAATCCAATGTAAACTAGTGCTTCAAAGGCAGTAGAAGAAAAATGATTTGGATTTTTAAAGAAATTTAAAGACAGAAACAAGTTGGTATATAAAAACCAACATCAGTACAGAGTTTGATGCTTTAAAGAAATAAAAAAAACTTCAGATGCCATTAAAATTGAAGAAGTTTTGGGAAAAGAGACTTAAGGAAGTCGCTGACTGAGTCTTAGAAAGAACTTTAAAATGAAAAAGACTTTAATGACCTGCGACTGACTCGTGATAACTTTCTCTCAGAGACTTGAAACTGTTTAAAACTTGTTCTTACAAGTCCTGAGCTTTGATTTGAGCTTTGATGTGGCTTCATGTGATTTAAATTTTATCCTCCTGCAGCGTACAGTCGGTTTGGTGTCACTCTGCATCAGCGCCGACAAGCAGCTCTGTAGAAACCAAAGAGCTTCTGGTGTCTTTGTTATCGCTGCTGCTCCTCATCATCTGCTGCTCCTGGAACCGAGGAGTCCGTCACCTCGCCGAGTCCTCCAGTCAATCAGCAGCGCAGCTATTTATTGACTGCAGCTTGTGGAAGTGTTTACTGCTGCACATGTTTCAGCTACACATAGTTGTGGAGTGGAAATCCCTCCCAGCCCCACCGAGCCCCCTCTCCTCCTGGTTGGCTTTCCATGAGGTCAAAGAAACGAGTGCAGCTCTCTGAAGGACCGCGAGCCACGTGATGAAACCCTCAGCTGGGATTTCACAAGTGGATGGTGGAGAGCAGCTTTAATGTGGAGCTGAATGCCACGCTGTTGCACAACGGAGGCAAATGTGGACCAAGAGAGGACTTCTGAAGATGTTTCTGTGCAGCCAGTCGCTAAAATCCAGGCAAAGAGTCGGAGAAAACAGTGCAGTTAGAAGCAGGAAGCAGTTTTTACCTCGATACAGGTGCAGTAAAAAGTCAGAAACATGCACACAGTAGCTGTCATCTTTACACATTTTGCATTTTATCAAAATAAATGTATGCATCTCACGTAAAAAAGCCTAATTTAATATTTTGTATTCGTTGCAGGTGCAGTTTTCCAACATATTATATTCAAAATAGTCAGATTTTTACAGAATTAATAACACTGTAGGGCCTTATTGTATATTATAGGCAGGTGAAGTAGTATTTTAGGTCGTGTTTGTGGAGATTAATCCCTAATATGTAAATTACTCTGATCATATTTCACAATAAAATAGGACAGAATAAATAAACTTTGAAAATAATAGTGCAGTTCGACACAGGTAGCAGTTTGTTCCATGACAGAGTAAAGTCAGAAACATGCACCCAGTAGCTGTCATATTTGCATTTTATTAAAATAAATACATGCATCTGATGTGACAAAGCTTAATTTTACATTGTGTAGTCCTTACAGGTGCAATTTTCCAGCATTGTATCCAAATTCTATCCATATTTTATTCAAAATAGTCTGATTAGTCTCCACAACTGTCAACACTGGAGGACTTTTACCCGGTTTTTACTGTTTTATATCACTGAATTCCTCCAATTTTACAGCCTTTGTGCAGCGCAGAGGAGTTTGTAGGTGAGCTGGTGTGCTGAGCTGCAGGGAGAAAGTAGAAAAAGAGGCAGGAACTCCATATATCTGCATAGTCTAAAGGCAGCAATCACGTTGAGTTACACATTTAAGCCATTTTCAGGCCTTTCTTTCATGAAAAATGTGTAACTTTGATGCACATAGATGAGTTTTTAGCAGGACTTTAAAGAAACACGACACAAACAACTAAACGGATCTTCTCTGCAGGAACAAGACTCGGACGCTCGAGTTCAATTAGAAGCTTTGACCTCTGACCTCCAGTATCACACCCAACCATCTGATAAGACGCCGTGAAGCCGCTTCAGGGACGAACAAACTCCTCGAGAGCCTTCATGTGACTTTTGTCATCACAGAAACCAGCTGCCGAGAGTCCAGACCTTCCAAAGATAGCAGCAGCGTTCAGACAGCAGCACGGCGACCACAGCGAGCGGCGGCCTTCTGGAAAACTCTGTGAAGATCCTCAGCTCAGCGTGTCAAATGGCGGGGTAGACGACTTGATTTTTATATAGCACTTCTATGCAAGTATGGATAATTATGTGTTTGGTGCCCCGCAGACCTCCAGTCTGTCGGAGGAAGTGGAAAAGCAATTATTTGCTTTTGCAATAACTTCAAAACCCCACGAGACGCTCGTACAAGATCTGAGGGGATTTTTGAAATGCGCCTCCTGAAGCAACTCCTGACATGTTTCTGCTCACCTTCTTCTTCTTCTATCTGCTGCTGATGAACGGCTGCTTCAGGGTGGAAATGGCAGCAGTTTAACGCAAAATGTTCATGAGGATTAGTCCACACATAAATCTTGTTTTAGGAGATTCCACTGTCTGTCAGATGATGCCAAGAGATTGTGTAGATAAAGCAGCTGGAAACTGCAGATTAGTGCTGTTGGTGCTCATTAGGTCGGTAATGGATGATGGAGACGTAGTTTGGCTTCTTTTAACATGTGTTTCCCAACAATTGGTAGCGTTTAATGCTGCGCTGTGTCACTCTGACTCCAGTTATTCTGCTGTTTATACTCACAGAGCCCTGATTTAAACTCTGCTTGATCAGCTTTAGCATCGCTGCACTCTGGGAAGTCATTCAGGGAGCCTCTCTTACTTACATGCATTTTAATATATTGATTTAAATAAGATGTTTGAGTTGCACTTGGACGGGTTGGATTGACATAAAATGTGGGTAATTGCGTCAATTTACATAATGCTTGTAATTCAAATTCCTTGTTTTTCATTTCAAGACTTAAATATCACATGTTCAGTCACAAATCACTTCCTCAAAAAAGCTAATCAAAGCGCATTTTAACTGAAAATCAAACACATAAATTAGGTCTCAAAGGCAGATCTACAACATCTGCCATGAAAATACATCAATCCCAGTTTGTCTTAAACTCATGAACTCTGGTTGGAGGTCATTAAGCGTCTCAGAAGTCTTTGTCATGGTGCTCATTGCTAGCTAAACTCCCCGTTCACACAGTTTGTGTTAAAATTAATCATTTATAGATCAGTAATGCTAAAGTATTTAAGATTAGCATTAGCTTGAAAAAATGGATAGTTTGCCAGCAGAAAGTATCGTGGGGGTTTAGCTTAGCAACGGGCACCATGACAAAGACTTCTGCGACACATAATGACCTCTGGTAGGAGCCTAAGTATGTAAGAATAAAGTTCCTATTAGGGATATACATATTGATAAACAATATTTGACAGTCTTAGCAATTAATTTTGATCGCATTGTATCTATTGTAACTAAAGTCATTAATAATTTCCTGCAAATGTGTGTAGACTAACTGCCCCTGTCATTACCAGCCTGTGATTCTGGAATATTTTGTAACCAGAGAGCTCAGACCAGAAGCTGTTAACCATCACAGAAGTCTCTGTCATGGTGCCCATTGCTGCTCGCTAAATCCCCACAATGCTCTCAGACAAAATATTTGATTGAATGAAATCATTTTTAAAAAGTTACATCAATAAAAACATGAAAAGCAAAAAGATCTACTGAAGAAAATCTGACTGGAGCAAGTGAAATTTAAATGTTTGCCAATTTACAAACTTTTGTTTAAGACTGCTAAAAGAATCTTTTTAAATGACACTCAAAAAATGCAATATTTATGTCAAATCAGCTTAAAATGTGGGGTTATTATTGTTGTTATTATTATTTTAAAATACTGTATGATAGAGGAAAATCTAATTTCTCTAACTCAATTCAGTTTTTTGGTGGAACATAGTTCATGTGGAACAAATCAATTTCTTAAAAGCTACTTTATGAACAAAAACACGCACAAACATACACCTATCTATCTATCTATCTATCTATCTATCTATCTATCTATTCTAACTCCATATAGTTGTTTTTATTAGAAACAGTTTTCACTCAAGGTTTCTGCTTTTTAAAAAAATAATATTGTGTGTTCAAATACACAACTGCAGTTCAAAATAAAAAATATAAACGGACCAAGTTTTGCTGTTGAATTCTTTTTTTTTTTTTTAATTTAAACTGCACATGAGCAAAACATGAAAAAGCCCAAAACTCTAATTGAGGCAACATTGTTGAAAATGTCTGTTACAGTAACAGTGTTGGAACAACTTAATTTTTGTGTGTAATCCATTTAAAATACGTTTTTTTTTGTCCTTCTAATGATGAAAAATACCTTTTATTTTGGAGGAAAAGCTAGTTCCTCGAGCTCGGTGTGGTTTGTTGACTATAATTAAAAGTTTTCTTAATTCATGAAGGCTTGGTGCCGTTTTTTATTGACTGTCTGATTTCTCTGTTTCCAGTCACCAGGTTTCGGTTCTCTGGCGGTGAAGCGTCTTTTTCCTCCCCCGGATCCCCCACTCCGCTGCCAGCTCCTCTAATTGGAAGCCCCGGTGTGCTCCGGAGGATCTCCACCGGACCATCTGCTGCTCGGACTGCTCGGTGCGTCACAGCTCCGCCCCTCGGAGGTGATCCCCGGGTTTAAAAGCGCACCAGTGGAGCGGCGTCCGGAGCAGTGCGTCACGGCGACCCAGCAGCGGCAGGATCCCCCACCACAGCCGGGCTCTCTCTCCGCGAACACCGCGTCCCGCTCCGACTGCTGCTCTCAACACCGGTTCGGATACTTGTTTGTTTTTAAAGATTCCAAATAGAAAGTGCAGTTTTTTGGCGCTTTGTGACTGCGGTGACAGGACCGTGCGCAACAGCTGGAGGATATAAACACTCCGCTATATGGATCAGGACTCATCTGCAGCTGCGCTCACAGTTTGATCTCACACGTTGGAGAAAATGAAATCAGCTGAAGAGGGTGAGTTTGGCTCAGCTTTTTTTTTTTCTTTTTCCAACTTTACGCGCAGGATGTGTGTGAATCCTCCACTGAAGCTCCAGCAGTGTGGACGTCTGCTGCCCCTCCCTGCTGCTCTGGACGGGGTGGGCGTGGTTCTGCTGCCTGGGACGAAAAGTGTGGCCCAAAATAGTCAAAAATGGACCCTAATGGCTGACAGGGCATTGTGGGTAGCGGTGTGAGTGCTTCAGTATTGAGTGGAGTCATCTGATGGAGCCTGGGGCTACCTGCTAGGATGGCAGCTAATTTTAGAAACATGTCAGAGCTTCTGTATCACAGCAGCGATTTAAACCCAGGCATCATTTTCTTTTATTACAAGGAGTCATATGGAGCTGCACTGATGTCATCGTCTTTATGGCGGGGCCCCTAATTCTCTCTAATTTACAGCAGACAGGAGCTGCTGTGGCGGCTGCATGTGTCTGTCTGCATCAGGCTGCGGTCGCAATTTAAAAAAAGAAGGTCTGCTAGCATCAAAAAACATCAACCGAACAGTTTGCATCGATGCTTTTGAGTTATGCCAGCTTTTAAAGGAGTTATGTTCAAGCAACAAACCAAACTGAGTGAGTTCAGTTAGTTTTTCCTCTACAAATGCAGTGAACAGCAACATAAACACAAGTTTTTAGGTTGATAACTTATAAAAATTAAGTCGTTCCAACTAGTTTTTAAAGGATATTTTGGACTTTATAACTTTAGTTGGCAAACATTAAAATAATCAAGTCGCTCCCTCAGAAGTTTTTGGTTTTTGTGTGTTTTGTTCATGTAGTAACTTGATACTTGAATCTTGAAAAGTTTACATAAACATTTTTGAGTTAGGACAACTTCTACTGAAATTATGTTCCACCAACAAACTAAACTGAGTTAGTTCAATTAGCTTTGCCTCTTCAAATGCAATGATTGGTTCCATAATCACAAGTTTTTAGGTTGATAACTTATTAAAATTAAGTTGTTTCAAATAGTTTTTTTTGAAGGAAATGTTTGTATTTAATAACTTTAAGTATGAACAGAAGTTTTTACGTTGGTTAATCAAAAGATGAAGTTTTTACAGCTAGTTTTATGAAGGGAGTTTTTTTTGTACTTAATGACTATAATTCTGAACACAAGTTTTGTAATTTGACAAAAGTCTAAAAAAATTAACTTTCTTCCTCAGAAGCTTTTGTCTTTTTGAGTGCTTTTATTCATGCAGTAACTTGATACTTGAGTCTTAAAAAGTTTGCATCAACATTTTTGAGTTATGAGAGCTTCTACTGGAATTATGTTCAAATAACAAACTAAATTGAGTTAGTTCAATTAGCTTTTCCTCTTTAAATGTAATGATCCATAGCATAAATACAAGTTTTTACATTAATAATCAAAATAATTAACTTGCTTCAACTAGTTTTTGAAGGATGTTTTTTTGTATTTATTGACTGTAATTATGAACACAAGTTTTTTTAAGATGACAAACTTTTAAAAATGTAACTTGCTTTCTCAATAGTTTTTGTCTTTTATGTCTTTTTACCCTTGAGTTTTGAAAAGTTTGCATCAATATTTTTGAGTTACAACAGCTTCTAAGAAAATTATGTTCAACCAAGAAACCATTTTGAGTTAGCTGAATTAGTTTTTTCTCTTCAGACATTTTTGATTGGTAGCATAATCACAAGTTTTTAACAATATGGTTGGTGCAATTAGCATTAGCATGAATATTTTTAAGTTGCAACAACTTCTGATGAATTTATGTTCAATTAACAGATTAAATTAAGTTAGCTGCATTAGCTTTTTCTCTTCAATTAAAGCAGTATTTATAATAATTTAATGATCAGTAGCATCAACTTAAATATTTAAGTTGATTGCCCATAAAAATTAAGTTGTTTCTACTAATTTTTCAAGGTTATTCAAAAGGAAATTTTATATTTAATCACCATAATTATAAACATAGGTTTTAAACTTGGCAGTCATGTGTAAATTGAATGTTCCAGTTGCATTTTCTACAGTAGTTTTTTACTTTTTCTTGTTTGTGCGTGCATCTTAAAAGAAGATAGTTAGCTCATGAATAAATTTGCTAGTAATTAGCTTTTTTATGTGAATATATTGAACTGGAGGTGTGTATTTCAACACATCTCTAGAACAATAAACGTGAAAATTCATCTTTAGCTGCAGATTTGTCCAATGAAACATTATCATTCTTATTGACTAGTTTGCTAAACTGAAGGGCAGGATGGCCAAACTTCACTGATTAATATAATTAGCATTAGCTACGGGCACTATATTGAATCAACTGCATTAGCAAGTGTAAAAAAAAAAAACTGTACATGAGTCCACTGTTGGTTGTATTGCATTGCAAATATTCCCAAATTCATAAACAAATATTTATAAAAATTAACTTTCTGAAAACAGATTTGTGTGAAGTCATGTCAATTAATTAAATATCTAAAATGTAAAATCAGTAATTGTAGGAGTATCCATCCTTGAATTGTGTGAATATTCATGCACTCACTTATTTTATGTTTTGAAATCTGTTTCACTTTGACATGAAAGAGTCTCTGTTTGTCGAACAGGTCCAAATAAGTTTCTATACGTCAAAGTTGAAAAGTAAAAAAGGGGAAAACTATTTGTAAAAACACACTTTTAAATGTGTTTTATATCATACTAAGCAATGCAGAAATTTGGCTTCATGCAACTTTATTAAGATAACCATCAAAGTTTTGTCTAAATCAGTTCATTAGAATTTTCATCTTGCAGTTCTGTATTTCATTACACGGTGGGAATGGATCCATGCATCCAGCCTCATGCACCGTTTAACCACAGCTTCCATCCCGTGTCCCCCTCCTCAGTGCCACCACAGATGGAAGATTTTCATGTGACCCAGTGGGTACAGCCTGCACCTTTACAGCATGCAAATAAATCGATCACGCCCCTCCCTCCTGTGTTTATTGTTGATGGCTGCAGGAACATGAAACTGGCCGACAAAAGCATCGGTGTGTTTTCATAATGTTACAGCTTTCGGGTATAAATCTGTGCAGCAGCATAAAGCGACCTGCGTTTGGTTATTTTTGGACCGGCAGTTATTTTTGGCTCCTTTTATTCGTGTCTCCCACCCAATTTGCTTTGTGCAGTTTTTCAGACGTGGTTTGCATTTGGGGATCCCGCTCAGATGAGGCGATACGTTTCAACTCAGAAGCTGGTCGAGGCCAAATCCAGCAGGCAGTAGCTGTTCTTTTGCCATTATAGGCAACGCCTCTGCAGCAGCTCTCACAAGACTTAACTTGGCATCTGTGTCAGACACTGAGCCAGTGAATGTGTGTTTGATTATCATGGTAACAAACTCAATGTGTTTGCTTTCCAGACGCGTATGGCTACACGCCAAATGTCAGCCTCTCCCTCCCACCGGGCAACCCTTGTCTTCCCTCCCAGTACCACAGCCTCCAGTCCAGCCCCTCCATATCTGTGTCCGTCAGTGAGCCTCACAGCTACGACTCCCAGGACGACATGAGGGCAGCCAGTTACTATTCTTCGTCCTCAGGAATCCGTCCAAACGGGGCGCCAACCCTGGAGAGCCCTCGGATAGAGATCACGGCCTACGGTCAGTTTCCTGAGGATGAGGTGGAGGAGAGCAACCTCCCCATTGCCAAGCGAGTCAACTCCATCGTGACGCTGACGTTGCCCAGCGCCGACGGTTACCGTGACCCGACCTGCCTGAGTCCAGCCAGCAGCGTTTCCTCTCGCAGCGGCCTCTCTGATGCCTCCTCCTACGAGTCAAGTTTCTCCTACAATTATGAAAACTCGCCCCAGAACTCCCCCTGGCAGTCTCCCTCGGTGTCCCCAAAGGGTTCTACCCTCGCCCTGCCCGGGGATGGCTGCGCCTCCGGTGGGTCTCCTCGCCACTCCCCGTCCACTTCCCCTCGCACCAGTGTCACCGACGACACTTGGATTGGCCAGCGTGGCTCCAGGCCCAACTCCCCTTGTGGAGCGAAGAGGAAGTACAGCTTCAACGGCAGCGGGGCGACACAGAAGCACTTCCCGTACTCTCCCAACCACTCGCCCGGACCGTCCCCGCAGACCTCGCCCCGCCTCAGCGTCACCGAGGAGACCTGGCTGCCAAACACCAACCAGTACACCAACTCGGCCATCCTGGCAGCCATCAATGCCCTGACCACAGACGGAGTGGCTGACCTCGGGGAGGGAATCCCCATGAAGGCCCGAAAAACCAGCGTGGAGCACAACCCCACGGTCAGCCTGAAGGTGGAGCCCGGAGGCGAGGAGCTAAGTCCCGGGGAGCTCTGTCAGGACGAACACCCGGCAAACCGGCTTCCCCTGAAGAAGGAGGGCTACTGTGGGGGGTTTCTGGATGTCCCACAACATCCTTATTCCTGGTCAAAGCCGAAGCAGTACGTCAGGTAAGAAAAGAAAGCATTTGTTCACTTTCTGAGTGCTAAGATTTGGTAAAACTGCAAATAAACTTAGATTTTTTGAGCAATTTTCACCATTCACTAATTATAAAATAAATTTTAGGCTTATTAGGGATTCAAATTAGTGCCTTCACCAATAGTCAGCAGCGTTATCAATTAATAATCAATTAACTGTTCAACACGCAGATAAAACGTTTTATACATGTAGTATTTAATGCTCAGCTGACTTTCTTAGGTTAGCTAATTTACCGTACAACCCCGGGATGTTAATAAATAATGGTTAATCAATGAATTGTTGTTAGAATTAACCTATTAAAACTGTTATTCATTGATAAAGCAGAAGATGAAGGACATGCACGTCAGTAAATGTATCGTGTATCAGGTGTAGTACCTGGTTGTTCCACCAGGTGGAGCCTCCTACTGTTTAATATTGTAGAGACCTGTGGAGGTGTCACACAGACTACAGGAAGTTCATGTTGGAAATCAGAGAGCATTGTGGGAGTTTAGGAAGCAATGGGCACCATGACAAAGACTTATGAGGTGGTTAATAGCTTCTGGCCAGAGCTCTGAAGTTACAGGTGCATTAAAATATGCTAGTTCTGTGGGTTAATAGTAAAGGCACCAATAAATCCAGTCACTTTTATGCTAAATGTTTCAGGACTGTGGTTAAAAATACCTGTAACCACGTCATGAAATTCATTCTCTTTAGTAAGTAATTGTTGTTAACACTGTGAAACATCCTTTAACAAAACTTTATATCCCCAATAGAAACTATGTTCTCATAAACTTGGGTTTATCTCAAGTAATGGAGCCATGGCCGGAGGTCGTTAAGTGACACAGAAGTATTTGTCATGGTGGCCCGTTGCTAGTTCTCTGCTTGACAATTTGGAACTATGCAGTGTCCGATTGACTGTCTCCTTGGGTTGCCGCAGCATTAGACTGTATAAGTGGCAAAATCAGGTACTACAGCTAATGTTAATCTCAATAAACACAGCATTATCAATCTGGAAATTATTCATTTGTATATATATATATAAAATTGAGCATAGTGGACATTGATCCTATGCTATTTTTGATTCAGTCTTCAAATACATAACATGGACTATAAAGACAGCTGTTGTATGTCAACACAAGAGTTCTAGCCCGACGTCATTAAGCATCACAGATGTCTTTGTCATGGTGACCTGCTGCTAGCTGATACTAGCGCTTACCAAAACAGAACTGTCTGCAGTACAAATAACTGCTTCCTATTAAACAGATAGACACTCCACCTGGTGAATAGCCAGATACTACACCTGATCTACAACACATTTACTGACATACAGTAACATTCAAAAGTTTGGGGTCACTTAGAAATGTCCTCTATTTGAAAGAAAAGTATTTTTTCAATGATGATAACAATAAATGAATGATAAATCCAGTCTAGACATTATTAATATGGTAAATGACTATTCTAGCTGGAAACATCTGATTTTTAATGGAATTTCTCCATAGGGGTACAGAGGAACATTTCCAGCAACCATCACTCCTGTGTTCTAATGCTACATTGTGTTAGCTAATGGTGTTGAAAGGCTCATTGATGATTAGAAAACCCTTGTGCAGTTATGTTAGCACATGAATAAAAGTGTGAGTTTTCATGGAGAACATGGAATTGCCTAGGTGACCCCAAACTTTTAAACTATAGTGTACATGTACTTCATCTTCTGCTATGCTGTTTAAAATATTTGGCTGTTAATAATTAATCATTAACATCTTATACACATGCTCTAAAAATGCATGGAGTTGGTGTGAATTTTACTAAAGGCATGTTTAAGTATGTTTAATTCATCAGCTTTATCACCGGGTCTGGCAGTGTTCACATTCTGCACATTCTGCCCTGATAAGTGCATCTAAAATAAGCCGTCCTCCCGCCTTGTTAAGTTGACGTGTTGGATGTGTTTCTCCGTCTCGACAGCCCGTCCTTGCCAGCTCTCGACTGGCAGCTGCCGTCCAGCTCAGGTCCGTACAGCCTCCAGATCGAAGTCCAGCCCAAGTCGCACCACCGAGCCCATTACGAGACGGAGGGCAGCCGTGGAGCCGTGAAGGCGCTGGCGGGAGGACATCCAGTAGTCCAGGTCTGGAAAAACTCTGCTTGTTTTTGCTCAAAACAATCCCACATGAGACCTTTTATCACTTGCTGCTTGTTTGTTTTTGTGTTTTCGGATCGGTGAAATAACACCAGAGTTTCACAGCCACAGAAGTTTCACATTTATCACATCACGACTGCCTCATAGGACCCGATCCTCATGTTGAGAACTGCCGAGCCAGACTGCCGGGTTTCCTGTAATGATCAGACCAACACATGGTGCAGCCATTAGGCTCATTTTCACTCCCTACCTCGTCACTTCTCGCCTCAACACTCCCCCTCCACCTCCAGCCTTCGAGCTCATGTGTTAAATAAGATCTGGGCAACATGTGTTTGGTGACCCGGCTGTTATGTTATTCAAGGATGTCACATTTCTGAATGGAATACCATATAGGTATGCTATTAGACAGGCCGGTCCACTCAGTCAGTTCCTGTCCAGACGAGGGTGACTCAGACTTTTCCATTGCGTCCTCAAGTGCAGACAAAGTAATGTAGCATGGCCAGTAAGAGCTTAGTCATGAGCTTTAACCACAGTAGCTCTGGTGGTCGAGTCTAACGAAAAAAAATGCGGACAACTGCAGATGTTTTGGTTATAAACCCATCTGGTCCCCCCAAAGCATTACTGCACACCGCTGACCTCACTCTCTGGATAAATAAAGGGTCTGCAGCGAGGAGGCGAGCGGGAAGCAGCACTGTCAGTTTCATTAAGACCTTTTGACATTTTGCTAATACCTTACAATAAATCTACAAGTCGAGCAGACGTTCAGAGCCCAGTTTTCTGTTTTCCTTTCAGGTTTGATAAAATTTCTCAGTAGAGAAAGAAGTTTTCTTTATTTCCAGAGTTAGCTAATCGGGCCTTTTGGTCTGAAATAGGGAGTTCTGACATCGCTAAGCAGACATTTTAAAGCTGCTCTACTTGTTAAATCTCTGGAGGCTTTGGCTAAACAATGTGTGGAAAAGTTACAGCATTAAAGGTGGAGTATGTGATTCTGGTCGACGTACATGTCAGCATATTTAGATAACCACTAGTGGAAAAAAAACATAAAATCTGGAGAAAATCTAAGGCACTAAAACGTGTCACTTATCAAAACACTGTTGAGAAAATCAATGAAAAACGATGATAAACTGGTAAAATGCAAAGAATAAGCACCGATATGTAGCTAAGATGGAAAGAGCCATTTTAAACTAAAACTGCATCAGAGGAGTAAACATTAAAGTCAGCAACAGATTGGGTTGAATTTATGCAGTGAACCGTCTGACTTTTACCATACAGATGTTTTTTATGATCTGTATGATTTCATGAATAAGTTCACAAGCAATTAAAATGGAGGAAAATCTGTATCATTTCTGGCCTTTTCCATAAAATTTGATATGTAATAAATCCAATGCACTTTCCTAAAGATCCTTAAATTCAGGTTTGCTAGCTTAAGTCGACTTACCCAATACTATTCCAACTTATCTGTACGTTTGTTCGTGCATGATCATGGTCGTGTACAGGACAGAAGAAAAGTGAGAAATTCTGGAAGCAGGAATAGAAATCGGGGCAGTGGGAGCAAGACGGACGGTAAATGTGGTACATGCTAACTAGCTAAATATGCAAACTAGCTAAATATGCAAACTAGCTAGCATCTGTACTATGATCTGTAACTTCTTGTGCCGACTGCATTTTAGAGACCTATATTGATTTTTCAGAATAATACCAAATCAGATAATGTTAGAGTTGAAGTTAATGATGTAATGTCCGATATTTGATTATCAGACAAAAGTCAACATTTTTGTCGATGATGCCTTAATTTTGTCTAACATTCTAAGCAAATAACATGTACAGCATCAAGTGAGACAATTTATAGTCATATTTAAATACTAAACAATAAAAATGAACTTGTCAGCGCCCTCTAGTGGACAAACTATGTAATAATGACACAGTTTCTTAATAATTGTACATCTAATGGCGTTTCTGTATGCTAGGCTAGCATTGCTTTTCAACCGGCATGTTCATTCTGATATGTCTGCCAATAATTTAGGCTCTTAGACTCGTCAAAGTGAAATCTGCAGCCTGAAACATTTGATTTTTGTGTGTGCCATGGATGAAAAACTTGAAAAAGCATCAAGGTGCTTCTTGGGAAGCCAAAATAACGAAATATTAAGATAAACATTAATATTTATGCTGTTGAAGTTTATTTTAACAGTTTGGCAAGTTTAACAGTTAGTCAAATCTAATTTAATATATTGATTTAATGTATACTAACTGCAAAAACAGTTTACTGTTGATGGGTAGTGGACAATTCATAGTGTACTATTAGTATTTAGTCATCACCTATTAGCTTAATCACACACTATTTTGATAATTGATTCATCAGAAAAAAGAGCGAATTCTCCTATTTCAACTCCTCAAATGTGAATATTTTCAAGTTTCTCTACTTTTCTTCAAGACTAAACTGTATATTTTAGGGTTGTGGACAAAGCAAGACGTCATTTTGGGCTTTTTTTTATCAACAATTTTCAGCATTTTGTGACCAAACAAGCCGCAAATTGCATCATTAGCTGTAGCCCTGTTGTGCAACATCACTTCTTTTCCCAGACTGACCTCGTCAAAGGTTAAACTTAATAGGTGTGTTTTGTTGTTCAGACATTAGTGGAATAAGGAAACTGAAAACTTGTACGCAGCAGTGGAACAGAAAAACGTGGAAACCAAAACATGTTGAACCATCCAGCGTGTCGCAGCTTCGGCCGCACATCTGCGCGTCGCTCTGGTGTTTTGGTCCGTGAGGAGGTGCTAATGATTTAATGACGGGGGTCTGGGTTCACCTCAGCTGAAATAGAGAGTGTGTGTTCTCTCTGAAGCCAAACCTCCCCCTGCTGCTGCTGCCAGCCACCAAACCCAACCACACAGACTTCCCTTTGTTTAGGAAAGTTCCTGTGTGTATGGCTGACATCACCGCGCTGCGTCTTGCGGAGGCGGCGGCAGCTAAAACCACACACGTTTCTGGCAGGCCGGTGATGGAGATGTTGGACTGAGGCGAGGCAGCTCCAGCCCTGATTACAGCCGAAGCCTCGCGTCCTCCTCTGACTCAACCTCTGCCCACAGTTTATTCTGGAAGCTCCTCTCCTGTCTTTTTTTTCTGTGCACGTCCGAGCGTCGGCACAGTTAAGCCGGCTGTTTTCTGTTCTTTTTCGATGCCATCGCCGCTGCCGGCCTCAACCACACCCGTCCTTGCGCCAGCAGCAGACTGAAGTTCGCCCTCTGAAGTGCTTCACCGCAGCTAAAGCTCAGGCTTCATGCTGTACTTTGGCGAAGAGGAAATTCCCCCTGTTCAAGTTTCTCTTTTTTAGCCTGTCTAAAGTCAGCTTTCATGAGCTGCCTGTTGCTTCAAAACACCTCCAACAAGCTGTGTTTAAGTGCTTTTAAATCAGGGATGTCCCAATTAAAGCCTTTCTGAACAGATAAGTACCAGAACAAACATAAACCAGAGTCTGTATTTACTTCTGCTGTCACACAGGCTCTGTAAAGGGAAAAACACAGTCAGGGGCAGGATGCTATGGATGAAAAATGCAGTTAATATTCCTAAAAATGCTGCTTTATCAATCTGGAATGGAATAAACGGCAGCACAAACTGAGCACAGTAGACATTTGTCTTTAATGAACACATTGGCTGTTGTTGTAATCAGTCACTAGACACTATATAGTGCGTTTGCTATTTTGTAGTGATGTCCCAATGTTAAGTTACACGCAAACATGGTGATTTTGTCGTGTCAAGACATATTTTGTAGCATTCAGATGCATTTTGTAGCATTAAGACGGATTTTCTAGTGTATTTTGTAGCATTAAGGCGTTTTTTTGTGACAGTTTTAAGATGCGTCTATGGTGTTAAGATGTATTTTGTACCTTTAAGACGTATTTTGTAGTGTTAAGGTGTTTTTTTTGACAGTTTTAAGATGCATCTATGGTGTTAAGATGTATTTTTAGCATATTTTGTAGCGTTAAGATGTATTTTATAATGTTAAGACCTATTTTGTAGCATTAAAGCCTTTTTAAAAATAATTTTATGATGTATTTTATAGCGCTAAGACATATTTAGAGTGTTAAGCTGTATTTTGTAGTGTTAAAATGTTTTTTAATAGTTTTAACACATTTTTTCATGTTGATACGTTTTTTCTGTGAAAGATGTTTTTGCTATATATGTATGTTGTCGAAATGACAGCAAGCACAGGACAAATCCATGCTTTACTGTGCAATAATCTAAAAAAAAAAACGTAATTGTAATAATATGTTTAATGGAAGCAGAGGGATGTGTCACAGCTCAAAAACAGAAAATCATTCATGAATTTAGGCAAATAAGTTTAGTATAATAATAGTTTATCGCTGAAATGCCTGTTGGTAGCATGTACTCAACTAGCTAAACGGATTTCTTTTGTAATGATGCATTGGCACAGTTTGACCGCCAACATGGTGAAGTAGCTGAATAAGCTCACAGCTAATTCTAGCACACAGTCTACTCTCTTTGTAGTCCATTGAAAAGCTTCAAATTTATCAGTTCACTCAAGACAAATTCAAGAAAGTTGATAGAAGGATTTTGCTAAAACTTTTAAGATCAGAAAGATTCTCATTGGAAGAAATGGAATTCTAGTTGATTTGTACGTGAACATAGAGGTATGAAGAAACAAGGTGTTACATCTGCAGCATTTGGGTTCCAAAGGCATCTATTTTATATGATAAATATACCACTGGGATTTAGAAACACTCATCTAGTTGACCCAGTTTGTCTTGAAAACATTAGTTCTCATCAGAGGTCATTAAGTGTCTTTGTCATGGTGTCCATTACTAGCTAAACCCCCACAACGTGCTCTGCTTACCAACCTGTAGTCTGAGTGATGCCTCCTCTGGTCTTTCCTGTACTAAACAGTAAGAGGCTCCACCTGGTGGAACAACCAGGTACTACAGCTGATCTACAACACATTTACTGACATCATGTAGAAAATGCAGGTTTTCTACATCTGTAGGAGCTCATACATCCTTCCATCTAAATCTACCCTCTAAGACTACATTTATCCTCTAACATTACATTTACACTCTAATACTGCATTTACACTAGTACTGCTTTTACCCTCTAATACTACATTTACCTCTAAGACTAGATTTACACTCTTACACTACTTTTACTCTCTAATACTACATTTACCTTCTAAAACTTCATTTCAGAAACCGTTGAAGTGTTTTATTCAGAAAATGGCATCAGATAAATATTAGATTACTTTGGTCAGATCGGATTCCAAGAAACTTCTTAATTTAAACGTTATTTTTTTAGAGTCATGCGCCTTTTTCTCAACTCTGATCTTTGCAATCAAATTCAGATTCCTAGAGCAAGCGAAGTTAACTCGTCTCATGTGAAACTAGAAGCCTGACAGGAGGATTTCCTGGCCAACGCCGGGCTTTCCCTCCTTGAAAACTGACCCTGGAGCTGCCAGAGGGAACCCCGTCACCTTTAACCCCTTTTCTGCTCCCGTCCGGTGCCTTGTACAGCCGGAGTCTCCACATTCCTCTGGTGGGTGATGATATGAAGCAGGGAGTGGCGGCTGCATTGCCAGTGTCAAACTGGCAGGGTGGAGGAGCTGGATTTACATGAAGCGGTATCACAGCGGTTTAATTACACCAACAAATCATAGCTGCTGTCTGCCGCAGCTGCTTTACACAACATATGATTCAGATCACGGAGCGAGAAAGGAAGGTTTGTTGATTTCGAGATTACAGCTCAGAAAATCCTCCGATGATGGATGATGATGCTGAGACAAATTAGAAATGTCTCCACAGATGTGAACCTCTGGAAGCCAGTCGGATGATATTATCAGCTCTGATTGTTTCTATTTGTCTAGACTGTATTGCTGATCGTAATTCAGAGCAGATAGTGAGTGATCTGTAAGTCATTAGGTTTCAGAGCCCACCTCACTCCATCACACTCCTTCCTGCTGCCTGAACAAACAGCATCGCTAGGCAGCAGCCCATTTCCTTACACAAATACACAGGGCTTCTGCAGCTCCTAACCCCGGCAGGGATCCTCCTCCAGATCACATGTCCAGCCTCCCCAGCCGGAGCCTTTCACTCTTATGTAAGTGAAAGCTGTGGTCTTCATTTCAGCGTTTCCACCCTGACACCGTTTTCCAAAGCGGCTTATGATTAGGTGGAGCTCTGACGGCGTTTGCTTGTGGATGCTGATGCTCGTATGTTGTTCTTTTTGAGACTGTCTGATCTCCAGTTTGACTTTTAACAGAAAATACAATTCCTCGTAGTGTTCTGGACTCAGTTAGCCATCTGAATTTGTGGGCGTTTCTCTGCTCCTGTCGCATTTTGGCATTTTTCTATAAATAGAGAGAACTCAAACTTGTCTTTTTATGTAATTTGTCATCGTTATAGTACCGTTTATCATAAAAATAGGAAAAAAAGTGAATTTCTTTCATTAATTATGTCACAAAAATTGAAACAAACAGGAATTAGGCACTAAGTGTTACCAATGCTAGAAGAATTCATAGTACTTCCACATATTATTTTTACAACCTCTGCAAACTCACGTTGCATTTATTTTACTGATCCAGCATTTTTGATTTTCCTCTGAGTCTAAAATTGTGAAAATGATCCTAAATGACTTGAAACTGGTTTGAAATGATTTAAAATCTATTCAAATTCACCATTTTTAAGGTATTACTACTAATATGGGTCATTTTGGACGAGTTGTAGTCCAGTTTTGAGTCTCCATTCATCATCAGTAGAAAGATGTTTCACCATGCTGAGTGCATCTCCAACAACTTGCTCCTCTGTTCACCATTTCTGAGCCATGCTGCGTTTATTTTACCGATCCAGTATTTTGATTAGTCTGTAATTGTGAAAAATGACCCAAAATTGCTTTGAATGAGGTCAAAATGACTCAAAATTGGTTAAAAATGATAATTTGTAAGTTATTACAGACAATTTGGGTCATTTTAAACAAAGTTTAGTCCAGTTATGAGTCTAAAAATATACAAAATGCTCTGAAATTTGTCCAAACTAACACAACACATGTCCAAACTGGCTCCGCAATTATCCACAATACTTCAAAAGCTGTGTAAAAATGACTTTAAACTAATTCAAAATTACTCAAGATCTGTTCAAAATGACATCTTTTAAGGTTATTATGAACAATTTGGGTCATTTTGGAGGAGTTTTAGTCCAGTTTTGAGTCTCTGCTCATTAGCTGTAGAAAGATGTTTTACCATGCTGAATGGATCTCCAACAACTTGCTCCTCTGTTCACTTTTCTGAGCCATGCTGCATTTATTTTATTCATCCAGTATAATTTCTAGTCTGTCTCCTATGTGGTATGAGCAAACACAGCCTGTGGTTCAGCTGAAAAATCCCTTAATTTTTACCATGTGGTTGGTGGTCACAGCTCAGTCAATCAGAGCTCCAAAGTTGCGCTCTGAAATGCAGAATTTTTTAAATTTCTTTTACAAAAATCTGTTCTATACAAATGTTTCATTTTTTAAACACATTTTAAATGATGGACATCAAATTAAGTGATTTTGATGAAATATCTTGATTTTAAGCACAGATTTGTTTAATTTTCCTGACAAACCTTGGCTAGAAGTAGAGACAAGTCCAACATTTGATGCAGTTGTAATGCCAGAAATAAAAAAAAACATTAAAAAAAGACTAAGAAACTGTCATTTTTACTCTGTGGAAACACTGCCTGCAGTTTTTGCCACATTACTCTTGGCCGCAGCTCACTAAGTCATGCAGAAGTTTTAGTTTTTTACAGGATTCGCTGCATGGATTGGATTTATTTTGCGTAAATTTTTGCTAAACACATGCAGAATGAACAGATTTTGATGAAAAATTGTGTTTTTAAGCTTAAATTTGGCTATTTTCCCCCAGTTGAACCACACGTTCCACAAGATTCATTTATTGTAAAGCTGAAAATCAGCAAATATTTTATTATATTGTTGTGATAAATGGTGCAATTTGAGGTTCACGTAATTAAACATTATTAGTAAATACATTTGAACAGTCGTAATGTGACTCTAAAGCCTTTTGATGCTGTTTATCTCTTTGCATTAAGATTTATTACTGGTGATAATTACAGTACTCATCATTATGAGCTGTATGCTGAGGTTAGGTGATCCTCCCTCTCTGTAAGATGTAATAAACTTGTTTTTTTACCTCCTTACGCTACATTTAATGACTGAATTACTCTGCAGTTGTCGGCTGCTTTTACTGAATCCAGTTTTACTCACTGCTGTGCATCTGCAACCTGGAATAACCTGCAGAAAAATCTAAAATTAGACTCATTTACGTTCCTAATTTTGTCTTATTTGTCCTCCAGCTGTTCCTGTTTTAGTTGAGTCATTTGTTTTTAAAGTTCAACTGCTCCAATTATTCTTAATGTTGTCATTAATTTACTCATTTCGCCTTTTATTATTTTCATTCTTCTCCAAGTTTCTTAGCTGAGTCTTTGATACTTTTACTCTACTTTCTGTCTTCCATACCTCAGTGTGTTCCGAGTTGAAATAAAAGTTGAACAAGAGTTTAAACTGACTGGCCAACAGTCCACGTTCTCCTAATTCAGACCCGACAGCTGGAGGATTTTCAAGCTCAGTAAAGTTCTTAATTTAATTTGAAAAGGATGGAAAGATGTCAGCAGGAGCGAGTCCAGCAGTGATGTGTTCAGTAAAGAAGGGAAATGCAAAAGTGTAATAATTAAAGCATCAAAATTATCACAAAAATGTATTATATCAGCCTGTGTTGATCTGACGTCTTACACTTTAAGCTTGGTTGAAGATGTGCATTAAAAACAAAGATTTTCATTGATAAGTCTGTGATATTTGCATGTTTGCTCAGATTTACAAGGTTTAAAAGTAGAATTTTGTCCCTGTAATGAGGCCCATTTCTTCTCATTATCCATCAGTAGTTTGTCCTTCTAATACTCATTTTTCTGCCTGGTTCCTGCGTGGATAACTTACATACTTTCCTCACAGACAGTGTGTCAGTAGTAGCTCCTGTTCTCGGGTTTCCGTTGGAGGGTTTTGGGCTTGGTGCCTGCAGTCTGGGTGGTTGAGGTCATCCTGGCAGCAGCCGTCTGTCAGCAGACACCTCCGGAGGTCTGGATCGCTTCAGAAAGTTTCAGGGAGTTTCACTGATAAACGTCAGAACCGCCTCACTTCTCAGAGCTTTGCTTTGACCCCTGACTGGACGAGGTTCGGTGGTTCTGACGCTGCCTCAGTTTGAGATTCAGCTACTGTAAGATCCACATGTTGGCAGCTTTGGTGTGAAACGCTGAAGGAAGTGAACAAAGCCGGTTGGTTGTAGGTTAAAGAAGATGCAAAGGATGATGGTTACAACATCCTGAGTGGGTTCTTTGTTTGGAAACCGTAGAACTGAACCTCTAGAGACCTGAGGGTCAGTTCAAGTGTTCTTTAAGGCAAAAATAAGCCTCATATGTTGCTAAATTTCAACATGAAGACAACATGGAAGCAGCTTTGCACCCGTAACACCAACATCTAGACCCCTATGAACACCAGTTTCTGTTTCCTACCAATGAGTCCTCATCACAAATATCCAAATCTAGAACCTTATCTTACAATAACTGCCAGAAATAAAATTCTACTGATGTTAGAGCCTCAAAAGTTGGTGAAATGTTGACCTACGACTGTATTTTCAGTAGGAAATGTCTGTCTGTCTGTCTGTCTGTCTGTCTGTCTGTCTGTCTGTCTGTCTGTCTGTCTGTCTGTCTGTCTGTCTGTCTGTCTATCTATCTATCTATCTATCTATCTATCTATCTATCTATCTATCTATCTATCTATCTATCTATCTATCTATCTATCTATCTATCTATCTATCTATCTATCTATCTATCTATCTATCTATCTATCTATCTATCTATCTATCTATCTATCTATCTCTATCTCTCTATCTATCTATCTATCTCTCTATCTATCTATCTCTATCTCTCTATCTGCATTTAGAGGAATTTTCTGGGGACATAATACCACCCTTGTTTGGAAATTTTGCACTTTTTTTTTAAAGTTTCAAGGACAAATAATTGCTCATTATTCTCATTTCGGACAATTTTGACACATTTTGAAGAAGCTTTATCATATTTTAAGCACATTTCTGAGACATTTTGGACACATTTCAGGTCACTGGGGTAACAGCTTTCACGTTAAAATAATGAAAATTGAAATCTTGTCTTGTCACGCCCTCCAAACATCAGATTCTACTGATGTTAAAGAATCAAAAGTTGGTGAAATGTCGACCAAAGATTGTATTTTAGTAGAACTATGGATCCATATATATATATATATATATATATATATATATATATATATATATATATATATATATATACACTTTATTCCGCTTTTGAGGGCTGGTAATTACAAATTTTGCCTCTACAGAAGTCATTCAATCATTTTGTATCTGCTGGAAACTATTCTGTCTGTGTCGTCACCAAATTTATGCCAGTAGGAGTGAAATTTATGGAGATGTTGAACCCTTAAAATGGTTTCACGGGTTCTTTTTGAGGGTGAAAATACAAAAAATGCTGGTTTGAAAACACAAAATTCTCTAAATATTTTACCAAGCTTAGTTTTGGGTCTCAAATAACAAAAAACTCTGAACTGAATCAAAGACAGTGCAACATGTTTCCATAGCTGGGAATTTTTGTATTTTCACCCTCAAAAAAACCTGTGAAGCCATTTTAAAGATCAAATATCTCCAGAAATAAAACTCCCACACCCATGAAAATTGGTGTGAACGCAGACAGGATAGTTTCCAGCAGATATAAAGGATTAAATTGCTTCCATAGAGGCAAAATTTGTAATTATCAGCCCTTAAATGTGCAGCAAAAATGCAAAATGTTCAAACGATGGTCCCCTGAAAGTCCCTGTGAGTGTATAAACATGGGTGAATCCTTGTTTCCTGCTGAAATGCCATCTTTGGTTGACATTTCACCAACTTTTAGGCTCCAACATCGGTAGAATTTGATGTTTTGGCAAATATGACAAAACAAGGTTCCAGGTTTTAGATATTTTGAGAAAATATCAATGTGGACTCATTGGTATTTGGAAAAAAAAATGGTGTTCATAGAGTCTAGATGTTGGTTTATTTGTGCAAAGCTGCTTCCATGTTGTCTTCATGTTGAAATTTAACAACATGTGAGGCTTTTTTTGTAGAATGTTCTCATATAGATGCTCAAAATACTGAACAGAGACACTGGTGATGATTCAACACCGAGCAGTAAATCTCATGTTTATGGAAACTGTGCTGTAGCAAAAAGACACATGAAACTAGAGACCGATGCTTCACTGAAAGCAACAGAAAACGAAAATGCAAATGTCAGTGTCCGGTTTGTTTTGGCTTCTCATCATAGCAGTTTGATGGCACCAGCAGATGTCTTCAGATGGAGGATAGTTTGTTGTTGACATCTTGCAGAGGTTTCGACCAAACTTTTCTTTCCTTTCTGATCTTTTAGCTGCACGGCTACATGGAGAGCGAACCTCTGACCCTGCAGCTCTTCATCGGTACCGCTGACGACCGGCTGCTGAGGCCTCATGCCTTCTACCAGGTTCACCGCATCACCGGCAAAACGGTGTCGACGCCGAGCCACGAGGCGCTGCACAACAACACCAAGGTGCTGGAGATCCCACTGCTGCCCGAGAACAACATGAGGGCCATGTGAGTAGAACCTGTACACGAGTTACAGGACTTGGACTATACCTGAAGACTTAAGATTCAAATACAGCCAAATCTGGTTGGAAAATGAAAGTTTTATAGACTCTAGAGTCACTCGAGGTGAGTCCAAGTCAAGTCTTGAATCAATCGACTGTCTGTGCCCAAGAAAAGACTCAAGATTTGTCATTTTGGAGTCAACATCAAGTTTTGGGTCATTCAAGACAAATCCAAGTCAGATTTCATGTCATTTTGGACATTGAAGGTCAAGTCCTGGATCAATTGAGTGTCACGCCCAAGAAAAGACGAATGCTTTGTCATTTTGCAGTCGACATCAAGTTTTGAATCATTCAAGACAAATCCAAGTCAGATTTCATGTCATTTTCAGGTTTTATGTTTAGTAGTTCATCAGATATTGTTGTTCAAACAGCCTCAAAATTCAGTGTGAGAAAAACCTTTTCTTACATTGAATTTTTCACAGTTATTTCTCATAATTTCATTGATTCAGAATCTGTAATACTGGACAAGCTGGTCAAATGCTCTCTGAACATAGGTGAGTTGAAATAATAAAAACATTTGAAGCCATCATGTCCAATCTTTGAACACAAATGACCAAAAAAAAACTAATAAAGCAAAAGTCGACTAGTGATATTTTCTGAATCGTATGTATCTGCATGTCACAACAATAGAAAACTAAACATATGAAATATTTTACATTATGAAACACCTGCTCAAAATAAAGCTATTTTTGGTTTTAGTTATAAGTGTCTATTCCATTCTATCAGTACTTTCTACTCGATCACATCTGATTCGCCTCAAATTTTTATAACCCAAAATATGGACATTTTTAAAGATATTTGTGAAGTTTTACTTTGATATATGAAGTACTTTCTGAGATAAAGCTGACTGTTGACCTACTTGTTTTTCTCACATTGAAATATGAGGCTGTTTGAGCGACAATATCTCAAAAACTATTAAAGATAAAAACCTGAATATCAAATAATTGATCATAAAACTCATGAAAAAAAACTATTTTCTTTAAAGCTTCATAACTGATTGAGCAGGTTTGACAGGTTGTACCACAGAAGCTAAACTACTGGTAGATAGTCTGATCCAAGTAGAAGAGATGTTTTGGAGCTGAGATGAAATAAGCCTCATGTAATTTCTTCAGAGTGTTGTGGCTTCATTATCGTCTGAAGTTGCTCAACAGTTTAATCAACATGATGAAATATTCCACAACAATTCAGCTGCTCTCCACCACATTACGAAACATCTGTACGTTGCTCATGTCACAGCGAATAAATCTCCCCTAATCCTCCACCGTCAGGACTGTGAGAGGAGAGAAACCAAACCGATGTGTTACATCCATTAAACTGCTCACAAAGTGCTGATGCTGCAGCTCAGACCTCAGGAGCTTCCCCCGAAACCTGAGCTGTGGGGCTTATAAAAGGGGAAAGACACCCGCTTTAAGAATGCAAACCCTGGAGGAGGCCTGAACGCTCGCAGGCACGCTGAAAAATCACATCATTGTTAGCTTGTTTTTCAGAGAAGCAGCTTTGATTGAGTTTCAGTGGCATCAGAGGAACAAGATGCTTTGTAGAGGATCAGAAAGATGCTTCAGATATGATTAAATGAGATTTTTAACCTCAAGGGACTTCCTGGTAAAATGAAGGTTAAATGAATAAATTAATTAAATGATCACAGTGGAGCAGCTGCTGTTTACTAGCAGCAGTGGAGTTTAGTTTTTAGGAGTTCGGGGTTAAATTTCTGCTGTTAAAGCTCATTTTTCATGACAATTACACCACCGTTCAAAAGTTTGTGGTCATCCAGACAATTCCATGTTTTCCATGAAAACTCACACTTTCATCCATGTGCTAACATAACTGCACAAGGGTTTTCTAATCATCAATGAGCCTTTCAACACCATTAGCTAACACAATGTAGCATTAGAACACAGGAGTGATGGTTGCTGGAAATGTTCCTCTGTACCCCTAGGGAGATATTCCATTAAAATCAGCCGTTTTCAGCTAGAATAGTCATTTACCACATTAACAATGTCTACACTGCATTTATCATTCATTTAATGGTATCTTCATTGAAAAGATGCTTTTCTTTCAAAAATAAGGACATTTCTACCCGCCCTCAAACTTTTGAACAGTAGTTTATGTCACAATGATGTAGAGTTGGATGAAATTTGAATCCTACAGTCACAGTTTTTGACTTCTTTATGAGTTTGAACTAACTCGTCAGCATTCAATTTTAAATTTGTCTATGGACGGTTGTAAGAAAAGCCTTCAAACCTTTTACTTAAGTAAAATTACCGATACTTTAATATAAAAACCTGTCAAAACTGTTCTACAACTTGTCCAAAATGGCCCAAATTGTCTGTAGTAGCTTAAAAATGGTCAACTTGAACACATTTTGCATCACTTTGAACCAGTTTTAGAGGTATTGTGGATAACTGAGTCACTTTGAACACATTTTGTGTCAGTTTGGACAAATTTCAAATCATTTTGGACATTATTAGACTCATAAATGGACTAAAACTTGTTCAAAGTGATAAAATGGGTTGATGGCCAAATTAAAAACATGAAAATCTTGAAAAATATGTGATAGATCAAACTAAAATTTCGCAGAGAGCCTTATAAATATCTCTATTTTATGATTTAAAAAAGTTTCAAGTAAATCGTTGCTTGTCGAGTAGAAGATCCTAATGGTTTTAGATGGAATAATCTTCTTTATAAATAATCTGGTATCTAGGAATTTTTGCATTAATCTTGTATTATTGTATAGTTTAATGTATGCCGTCTTACATTAGATCACACAAATGATCAGAAATACTGACATTTTTTAGCTGTCAGACCGGTACAGTTGCATCGGTGTGTGAATATTCTCAGTTTTAGAGAATATATGTTCTGTCAAGTTTAAATATCTTTCAAAATATCCACATTTTATGCCATCAAATTTTCATAAAAGTCAGAAATTCTTCTGAAAGCCTTAAATGATTTCAGATGGTGACAGTGGACCACCTTCTTCTGGTATTTTCCTCCTAAAACTTTGTCCAGCTTTCATTGAGACGTTCCTGTGTCTCGTTGATCTGAACAGCTGAGGTCCTTTAACACCTGATTGCTTCAGCCGACTCTGGTGTCTGCACACAGGAATGTCAGGGAGTGTTAAAGAAGAGTGTAAAGGCTGACATGAAGTAGGCTGAGAGGAATGCAGCAGCGAGGTGGAAAACGTTAAGACGTATTAAAGTATAAAGCAGAGCAGGGAGACGTCCATTAAGTGTCTGATGAAGCTCTTGTAGATGCATGTCGTGGCGATGCAGTGAAGGTTCTCAGGCCTTCGTCTGCCTGCAGCCAGCAGCAGATGCATCGAGGTGTAAAAGCTCTCCTGGAGGTGCTGCTGTTAATCTTCTGTTGACACGACCGCAGCCTCCTTCAGGACCTCGTCTTCCTCGGCGAGCTCCCCGAGGCTTTAGAAGCACGAAATGATGATGAAGGATGACTGCATTGACGGAGTCCAGAGTGAGAACCTGGCTGCGGTCGTGTATAAATCACAGCCTCGGTTAGCTGTGAGATCGTGTTTGTCATAAACGCACATGACAGACTCTGGCAGGCTCTTCCTCTAATGCCGTGTCTTCTCAAACACAGAATCGACTGCGCAGGAATCTTGAAGCTGCGGAACTCGGACATCGAGCTGAGGAAAGGAGAAACCGACATCGGACGTAAGAACACGAGAGTCAGGATGGTTTTCAGGGTTCACATCAACCAGGCGACGGGCAGAACGGTGTCTCTGCAGGCCGCTTCCAACCCCATCGAGTGCTGTGAGTACACATTCTCACATATGTTTATTTTCTCCACTTAAATACAGCATAAATGGTTGAAAAATGGACTTACAACCAACATGATCCCTCCAAGCAGCTTCTGGGTGTTTTTTTATTCTGTACCTGTCAAATTTTTCCTAATTGTTTGTTCACTTTTCACTATAATACACACTCACTGGCCACTTTATTAAATGCACCGAGCTAGTAAAAGGTTGGACCACCTTTTTCCTTCAGAACTGCCTTAATTCTCTGCGTCATACTTTTAACAAGGTGTTGGAAACATTCCTCAGAGGTTTTGGTCCATATTGACATGATAGCATCACGCAGTTGCTGCAGATTTGTGGACTTTACATCCGTGATACGGTTCTCCAGTTCCACCGCATCTAAAAAATGCTTAAATCTTAAGAAAATTGATTATTTTTCTCATAGTGTGCACTGTGTCAGCACTTTTAGTCACCCTCGCTCCGTTTTAGTGCTTGTCTCTTTAAGCCCCGCCTCCAGAAAAACTCTGATTGCTCAGTCAGTTTTAAAAAAAGCGAAATATTGTTGGTTATGTAGTGCAAACAGATCAATGAGCGTAAGAATGCAGCTCTAACAGAGCAGCTCTAATGAGGAAATATGAGGAAAAAAACTAGTTGCTACTCAGGAATTATGCAAATGAGTTACATGATGATGTCGATAAGTAACAGAAGTAAAGCCTTGACTTTAAACAAGGCATTCCAAGCAGGTAAAGAGAGAATAACTCACTGTGGTTTGGTTTTATTAGTGTGCAGAACTTTTATATGCATAAAAAAAGCTAAAACACAATTAAAAATGTGAAACTCCAAAAGCAGAATATGGGCTCTTTAATAAACTCAAACATGGGAGGTTTGAATGAAAACAAAAATCCTGCTTTTAAGCTTCTAACTGGCATAAGAAACATGTGACTGAGAGCTTTTAAATGAAAGCTGCTCCATTTAAAAAGATCACAAGACCAGAAGATCAGGAAGTGGATTAATCGATTAGCGAGTGTTTAGGATTTCTGCTAATAGATTAATCCTGAAAGGCATTAATGAGGCCGATTCTGGTTCAGGCTGTGAACGAAACAAAGAACTTAAAGGATTTTTCCACTTTTATTCGCTCTAATCAAAGATTTATTAATTGACAAAGAATCGAATACTAGCTAGAGATGCAGCTCATGTGACTGTGAGTCCGTTTTACCGTGACAGTGTTTGTCTGCGTAAAAGCTATTTAGGCCTCAGTCGATAAACACCATCGACTCTGCTCACTGCACTGGAGTTGACCTTTCGGCGGACGGGGATAAACTCCGCTTCATGTGGTTCTGGCTGCTGAGAGCTGCCACACAGATTAAGTCTTATGAGGTAAATGAAAGACAGTAGTTAAACCATGATCTCAGCATCTCAAAATAGAGCATTGTTAGCCTCTGAACGTCTGCCACGGAGCAATTGTTTCAGACCAGAACTCACTGGATGCAGACGGAGGGAGATGTGGGAAAGATTGATCCCATCCAAAGACGCAGAATTAGAATTTCATCGGGATCAGAAAGCGGCAGTGTCGAGTTACAAACAGATGATCCTCGTGTGGGAGAAATATTCAGGTTTCAACATTTCGCAGTGAAATCGCAGGCGTCTCAGACACCTCGCCAAGACATCGGCATTTTATTTAACTGAAGACAGGAAGGTTTGCAAGTAATTTAGGAAAAACTTAAACAGGGTAAGGAATGAGAAAAGCAAGCCAGAAGGTAAAAATGAGGAGAGGAAATATCTGAGACAAAACATCCACCAATAATTTAACCCTCTGGACTCCTTTTGGCTCCATTTTTCTTCACTGCAATATAAATTCCTGCACCTCTATGGAAACACGAAGAAAGAAAGAAAGAAAATAAGAACAACAAAGTTAGAATTGCATAAATCATAAAAACATAAAACACGGCCTGCAGTTCAGCCGAGAAGTCACCGAGTTCTTGCTATGTGACGATTATTTGCAGCTAAATTGCTCATAACTCTTTGGTTGCACAGAACACATTTTTCTGTTTTTTTTTCACCAAATCTGGTGCAATTTTGGAACAAATTTGAAATGAAACATGTAGAATGAGCCTAAATTTTCGAATTAGATTTGGTAAATTTTACCAAAGTAACCACACGTCCCGCACGGTTCCTTCAATGACCATCAGAAAGTTAAAAATCTGTGTCTTCTGTGTAGTGTAACGCAGTTAGAATGACGTAACTCATTATTTAAAAATGAACTAATATCTTTGGTGCAGTAATGCAGAATTTTAATGCAAAAACATTTTAAAAAATTAAAAAATAAAATTGAATTTATTTATTTATATTTAATTATTTTACATATAATTTAAAAAATGGAATCAACATATTGTATTGTTTTCCAAGTGCCCACAGGTGTTTCAAAAAATGCCCAAAATTATGTTTTTTCATTTTTATTCGTTTCCGTATCTGTCTCATATGAGCTCTGTCTCAACACTGCCTGCAGTTCAGTCGAAAAATCCCACAATTTGTGTCACTGCACTGTTGGCCGCAGAAAAGTGATTAATGACTTTATGGTTGCATCAAAGAACCCTGATTTATTTTTTTTTTTTGCTTTAAACAGAATTTTTAAAATGCAAATACTGCATTTTGGAAGAATTTTTAAAATAAGACATGATTTTAAGGTTAAATTTAGATCATTACCTGAAAAAACTGCATTCCACACATGATTTTCATGAGAAAACAGTAAATCTATGCAAATATTGTTGGTGAATTCAGATTTTAAGCCTACAATTGGTTATATTTTCCCACCAGAACTGCACTAAACACGATTCGTTAACTGATTGCCCGAAAGTTTGAAATCCATTGAGGATTTGGTTGTTTTTTTACAGTTTCTTGCTGTGATAAACGGTGTAATTTTGCAGATTTTTGAAAAAGTTAACTTGCATTTCAATCCTGCTGGTGAGTTTTGGGATTCAGAGGGTTAAAGAAAACATAAATAAACACATTTCGAAGCCTCTCCATGCTTACTGCTGAGGAGGGATTTAATTTGAAGGTAAAGTGGTGCTTTCAAGCCTCGCCGACAGCTCTAGGTAGTGATTCAGCAGCCTCGGCCTGGATGCTCAGGTCTGCATGGGGAGTGGGTGTGTATTAGCTCAGCTTTCTGTTTTCCCTCCCGCAGCCCAGAGATCGGCCCAGGAGCTGCCGCTGGTGGATAAGCAGAGCCTGGAGACTAGTCCGGCCGCCGGGGGCGAGAGGATGCTCCTGGACGGACACAACTTCCAGCACGACTCCAAGGTGGTGTTCGTGGAGAAGGCTCAAGGTAACGGAGGAGCTCTTTCTGCAGCTGTATGTGTGTTCCTGTGTGTGTGTCTGCTGCTGGAGAAACCCCAGCGCTGCTCCGTCCTCCTCCCCCCGCCGTCAAAATATCCTCCACGCTGCCAGAGTGCCACATGTGGTGCACATTAATGCGCTGTATTTTTAACCCAGCACATTTACATTTGCAGAAGTTTCCATTGCCTGTTCAGCAGAGGAATGGATCACAAATGCAGCATGTGTGTGTGCGTGGGCGGTTGTGCACGTGATGTCCATGCACACTCCTCTTTTTTGTGTGTGTGTATGTGTGCCATGCCTCAGTATTTGTTTCTCTTTTTCTGACTCTGGTTTGGAGGGAGACGCGACTGCTCCCAGATGTTGATACGACGAGGTTTACAAACAGCAATTTCCTTGATTAGCTTTAGCAAAGCAACGTGAGGCCGAGTTTGGGCCGAGGCCGAGCGCTGGAAACACGTGTGATCCTATCAGGCCGGTGACTCATTAAAAAAAAGCAACCAAAAAAAAGAGGGAAGCCTTTTCATTGTTCCACCTGTAGACGGAGGAATTCTGGGGCTTCCTGGGAAACCGGGAACCCTCCGACCCAGAGCCGTACAATGGAACCGATCAAAACAAGAAATGAGACTTTTCCTCGTCTCGGCGACCTCTTTGTTTAACCCTGATCAGAGTCATTTAGCTTCTCTCATAGGCAGAACTAATCCCGCTGGATCAAATAAACCTCACACAGAATGGATCGGTGGAGCACAAGCTGAGCAAAGATGAAGCTAAAACAAAAACACAAATATGCTTCTTCTGTTTTCATATATTTGCTGTTATTCTAAGAGCCAGTTCATGCTTTCAGCATCTGTGTGGGCAGAACAATGAGGGTTATTCATACTATTAGAGCTACAACTGCCCTTCAAATGGAATACAGAAAACACGGCAGCTGGTTGCAGATTGGACTGTATCACTGTGACATAGCACAGGACATCTGGAGAATTTAGAGCTTCTCGTTGTTTTAGGGATCCATCAATGGAAAACAAATCAAAACAACTCTTTTAACGATGAAGTATGACCACTTCCTGCTTTCTACATCCAGATGTTGCATTGACAGTCATATCAAATACAGAAAAACACACGGGGATACAACAGCTGGTTCCAGATTCGATTTTTTAGCGCAGTGTTAAGCCGACTATCCCTCGGGTATAACGAGTATAACGGGTCGACATAGCACAGGATTTCTTGCTGTGCTTGGTATCCGCATATAGAAAGAAAATCAGTGCACCTCCAAAGTCCTGCAGCAACTACTTCATTTGCATCACTGTTTACATTGAGTTGTGGTTAATTCATGCTCTTTGTGGTCATATGGGCAGAGCAATGTGGGTTGTTCATTCTACAGTAGCTACAGGTTGGTCTGCTATGCTAATGGTCACATTGGCCTTCATGATAAATACAGACAAACACACAGGGAAACAACAGCTGGTTACAGTGTGTTAGTAGATAGCACGAGATATCCCGAGAATTTAGAACTTCTTGCTATTTTAGGGATCCATCGATGGAATCAAAGCACCTTCAAAGTCTTACGGTAACTACTTCTATTACAGCTCCGTTAATGACGAATTATTGCCATTTCCTGCTTTCTGCATCCAGATGTTGCATTGACATTCATATCAAATGCAGAAAACCACACGGGGATACAGCAGTTGGTCCCTGATTGGACTGCATGCATAGCGCAGGATATCTGAAAGATTTAGAACTCCTTACAAAGTTTGGGATCCATCAGCGGACAGCAAATCGAAGCACTTCTAAAGTCTTGTAACAACTTCTTCAATTGCAACGCTGTTTATATTGAATTATGGTTAATTCATGCTTTCCACATCCATGTGGGCAGAGCAACGAAGGTTATTCATTCTACAGTAGCTACAGGTTGGTCTGCTAGGCTAACGGTCACGTTCCACTTCATGATAAATACACAAAAACACAAGGAAACGGCAACTGGCTCCAGCTTTGACTGTAGCGCTGCGTTAATGCGATTATTCAGGACAGTGGGTTGAGATAGCATGGGATATCTGGAGAATTTAGAACTTCTTATGGGATTCGTGGATGGACATCAAATCAAATCACCTCCAAAGTCCATCAGCGACTATTTCAATTACAACTCTGTTAATGATGAATTATGGCCATTTCATGCTTTTCCCATCCATGTGGACAGAACAATGCAGGTTACTCATTCTGCAATAGCGACACATCGTTCGACTATGCTAGCGGTCACAACACCCTTCATATTAAAATCATTAATTACAGTAAAAGACGTGAGGATACAGCAGTAAATTGCAGTGTGCTGTTATAATTATTCCACTCAGTAGGCAGACATAGAACAAGATATCTGGAGAATAAATTCGATTATATTTACAACCTGAATTTCCAGTTAAAATTCAGATTGTCTCACAGTGTTTTACAGAACCCATATGCCTGAACCCCCTGAACAAGCCCTAAGGCGACAGTGGCAAGAAAAAAAATTCCCTTTAAACGGGAAGAAACCTTGAGCAGAACCCGGCTCTTTATGTAGGGGACCCATCTGCCTGCTGGCCGACGGGTTGAGAGGGAGAGAAGAGGTAGAAGGGATGGGGGATGGGAGTGAGAGGGATGGAGAAGAGAGGTGTGGATGACAAGGAAACGTATAACACATATTGGGATACATACATGACCATAGTACCATAAATGACACAAGTACAAGCTAACATGGAAACTGGTTTACAGTTATGGTGTACGGCTCTGGCATTAAATGTACCACATATATAGCTGGTAGTAACATTCAAACAGTATGTAGATTAGCATATCAAGTGTAGTGAGGGTGATGCAGAGTAGATTAGTGGAAATGTGCATCTGGAAGCAGTGGACTGGAGGAAGGTCAGCAGCAGCATCCCACAGTGGACATGATGGAGACTAGACCAGCTGGTGGGACAGAAACCACAGATCTGAAGCATCCAGCTCTGGGATATACAGTAATTACATGGGTAATGAGTGAAGGGTTCAGGACATCCAGAGAGGTCCCCCAGCAGTGTGGGCTTATAGCAGCATAACTAGGGACAGAACTAAGGGACGTCCAAGAAGAAGTCAGTTGTGCCCCACACGTACAGGACAAAACTGACTCAAGAACTTCTCCCTGTGTTTGGCCTTTAGTTATGGACACAGTCTATAAATAAAAGCACCTCCTACATCCAGCCAAGACTAATAAATAATTAAAAAGATTTTTTCAGATTTTGGTAAATTTCAGATGATGTCTAGTAAAGTTATGGAAAAATATTGGTTTAAATGTTGACTGTAAAATAATAATAATAATAATAATAATAAGAAGAAGAATGTACGGATCAGAAATCCATATTTTTGCAAATAGTAATATGTTCTTCATTACAAACAGAAAATTTGAAAATCAGGAAGAAATGTCATCATTTTACAGATTTTTACTTCACCAAGGAACTGGAAGCGGCAGAGTTATGTGACGATCGGCATTGGTCTGTCTGTCTGTCTGTGTGCAAGATTACTCAAAAACAGACAAACGGATTTGGATGAAATTTTCAGGAAAGGTCAGAAATGATACAAGGACCAAGTGATTACATTTTTGCAGTGATGCAGCTTATAGTCTGGATCCACGGATTTGTTAAAGATTTCTGTATCACTGTGAGATAGCAGCACGGCGTCACTGTAACCATGACAACATGTGAACACTACATCAGCTGCTTGCTGAGGATCACATGATTGTGATTCTACTACAAAATCCGGACTTCTCAGGACTTATCTGTCAGAACAGTTGATTCAATTATGGAGGTGTTTCTGAGTCCCGTGAATTACCGCCTCCCGCTACATATTTAGGTCACATGATTCGGTATCCGTACACACATGCATAACACACGGCTGTGCTCAGCGCGCGGTCATTTTGTTGTGGGTACATCTATAGTAAATAGACACATTCTATGGTGCCGGGATTTATGATTGTCAATAACTAATAAACAAATGCTGCATTTAAAAAAAAAACTGCTGCATTTCTGACGAATGTCATATGGGGGAATGAGCAGCCTTGGTGGAGTACTGCGCTCTCTGAGGGCTTTTCCATTTACAGTTGGTTTCATAGGTCTTACAGTCTTTTAAAAAATGCAGTATTTCATAGTTTTATTGTGTTTGTTTCTGGTATCATTGCTGCCAGATTTTAACCATTTCTTTAATTGATTTGTATGTTTTTTACCATGCCGCCACAACACTTTTGAACCACAGGATTAGTAGCTGTGCCTATAAGAAGCAGACAAAACAGCTGGTTAATTAGTTTTGTCTTCACACTCAGAAGCCTCCCTGCATGTTTGGGTCTGCAGCTGCTCTGGTTCTGGTTTATTTCTGAATCCGGCCGTCTTTAGGGCCCGGTGCTGCTCCGTCCTGCTGCTGATGGGTGTAGCTGCCTTGTTTTTGATGAGGGTTTCCCTGCCTCTGGCACCAGCAGCAGATTCCTGGGCAATCCTACCATGGAAACACCCTTAAGCCAGGCTTCCACAACACTGCCCCCCTCCGCCTCCTCCATCCTTCCAGCTCCCGGTCCAAGCTGCTCTGTGCCACCACATCTCAGTTCATTAACTCTATGAGCTCCCAACGGATCCCACCGGGTCTCCTTTACAGCTGCTCTCCGTACGAACACGTCGGGAAATAGATACTGCCTCCAGGGCATCACTGGTATGGACAAGATGAATCCAGAAATAAAGACGCGAAACAACAAGTTTGTGGTGAAACTCAGAGATTGGGTCCAGTGTGTCTCCAAAACGTCAAGTTTTCATGAGGAGAACAGCCAGTTTTCAACAGTTTAATGATGCATTTTAAGCAATTTTCATGGGACTGTGAGAATAGAAGTGCCTCAGAGTGGAAACTGTGCTTTGTTTTCTTCAAAAACTCTTTAATAGAAGTAGATTTATGACGCTTCATGGCTCAAAACTCAAATATAGATCATAAATTGACCAGTTGTGCAACTGAGAGAGTTTTGGTTCAGGAAAATAGTTATTCTCCTGTATATCCCCAAAATTTCAACTTTTCCTGAGGAAAACAATCAGTTTTCTGCAATTAAACAATAGATTTTTCAGCAATTTACATTAGATTGTGAGAATTTAAATGATAAAAGAGTCATTTATTGTCAGTAAGAGTGGAAACAGTGTCTTGTTTTATTGAAAAACTCTTTAATACAAGTAGATTTAAGAAACTTTAAGATTAAAAACTCACATCCGGATCATGAATTGAGCAGTTGTGCAACTGTGAGAGTTTTAGTTCAGTCTGATAGTCATTATGGTCCTATGTGTCTCTAAGAAGTCAAAAAAATGTCAGTTTTTAACAGTTTATTGACGCATTTTCAGCTATTTTAAAAGGACTTTGCAAATTTAATAGTGTAAGGAGTAATTTATTGTCTATAAGAGTGGAAATGAAACTTTGTTTGCTTATAAGACAATCGGATACTCAAAGATTTATGAAACTTTAAGCTTAGAAAACTTACCTGCAAGTCACAAATTGACCAGTTGTGTAACTGAGACAGTTTCGGTTTAATATAATAGTCATTATTCTCCTGTATATCGCCAAAATTTCAATTTTTCACGAGGAAAACAACCAGTGTTCAGCAGCCAAACAATGCATTTTTGTGCAATTTGCATTAGACTATGAGGAAAGAGTCACTTGTCTTCTGTATGACTGGAAATTGCACTTTGTTGTCTTTAAGAACTCTTCGATATTAGTAGTTTTAAGCTTAAAAAACTCACCTGCAAGTCATAATTTGACCAGTTGTGCAACCATGACAGCACAGTGACAATCCTCTGGCCGATTGTTTAGCTTAATCATTATTGTTCCGTCTGTCTCCAAAATTTCAAATCTTCATGAAGAAACCGGCCAGTTTCTGCAATTTAACAATGATTTTTTTCAGCACTTTTTATTGGATGTTGAGGATACGAGTGTCAACAGAATGATTTACTGTCTGTAAGAGTGGAGACAGGGCTTTGTTTTCTTCAAAAACTGTCTAAATCTAGTGGAATTATGATACTTAAAGCCTAAAAAACTCACCTGGAAATCAGAATTTGACTGGTTGTGCAGCTTTGACAATTTTGATCGACTGTTTTCATCGTTATTGTCCTCCGTGTTTGGAAAATGTCAACTTTTCATGAAGAAAACAGCAAGTTTTCAGGAATTTCCATGAGAGAGTGATAATGCAACCAAAAATTTGTGATGTTTCTTAAAGTATGAGATAATATATCAATTAAAGGCTTAGTAGAGGATAAAAATAAACTAAATCACAGTAAATTAAAGTAAATAAATCAGATGGAAATAAACAAAATGGGACTATGTAAGCAAAGCAAAGAAAACCGAATAACACATTTCCGTAAAAAACAGAACATGTCATCTCTGCTTTCAGATCCTCATGTTTGACTGAAAGAATCTGGAGATTTGATTTTCTTTTATTGTTATTTTGCTCGTGCCAGGACAGAGCACTGAGAAACCATTTAACAATCCACCCATAAAGCCAAACTGCTGGATTTTGTTGCTATAAAGAGCTTAAGCTTTTAATTTTTTTTTTTTTTTTTACCGACGAACAATTTTCCTGCAAATTTTCCAATAAAGCCGAACATGTGAACCCTGACAGATGCAAATGTTCCTACGAGTGGAGCGTGCATCCTCCTGTTACAAGCAGCAGTCCGTCAGAGTTTCCTCATCAGCTCGGCTTTAAGACGCTGCCAGAGAGCTAAAAATTCACTTGTTTTGGTTTCTGCTTTAGTGTCCGATGGTTTAAATGATGTTTCCACTCGTGTTGACGGATGAGTTTCTGAGGAAACACTGGCGCTTGTGTGGAGGAAGAGGCGGCGACCACGAGGCCACGGGTGTTTTCTCTGCATGTGCAGCTTCATATTCGTGTTTTCGAGAGTGTTTGTGTTGCTGCCGGTGACTCACGCTGAAGGAAATCCCTGTTTTCCCAGAGAGACCGGCTCCGTCCTGCTGTCACCTGCTGCTCTGAAAACAGTAACCGCATGTCAGCTTTATCTCGCCGCAGTAGAAATAACCTCGATAGCGTCGGCTCAGTTGTCACTCCTGGTTACAGCCAATCAGTCAGGAGAGATTTCTGCTGCGGACATCAGAACGTAATCTGAACCCAGCTCGGTCTCACCTTGCTTTCATTCAGCCAGAAGATGCTGCCGCTGATAAATCCAGTCGCTCCATTTGGGAAATTAGGCCTCGCTGGCCTTTATTGACCTCCAGTTCTCCTGGATGAGTGTTGGAAGATGTCAGTTATCGTCTATAAGAGTGGGAAACGGACTTTGTTTTACTCAAAAACACTCTGATAGAAGTAGATTCATGAAGCTTTAGGCTGAAAAAACTCACATCTAAGTCATGAACAGAGCAGTTGTGCAGCTCTGACAGTCCTGGTTTAGTTTATTGTCCTATATATCTCCATAGCATCTACAGTTTGGAATATTTTAACAATCTTTTACTCTGAAATGCTCTGATACGAATAGATTTGTGAAACTATAGTCTCACAAAACCCACATACAGCACAAAAATGGACTCTGTGTCCATTTTCCAAATGGAAGAGTGGTGTAACTATGAGAGTTTAGGTTTACTGTAGTAATTGTTATTGCCCTGTCTCAAAAAAAATTACTTTTCATTGGAAAAACAAACCATTTCCAACAGCTCAACAATGGATTTTTCATTGGATGTTGAGGATACTAGCGTTGGAAGAGTAAATTACTGTCTTTAAGAGTGGAAACTGCACTTAGTTCTCTTTTAAAAAGACACCATTGTAAGTAGATTTATGAAACCTTAAGCCTGAATATCTCACATATAAGTCATGAACTGACCAGTTGTGCAACTATGGGAGTTCTGGTTTAGTTTATTACTCACATGGTCCTACAGTGGGTTCAGAAAGTATTCAGACCCTTGAAATTTTTCACTCTCTGTGTCATTGCAGCCATTTGCCAAAATCAAAGAAGTTCATTTTATTTCTCATTAATGTACACTCAGCACCCCATCTTGACAGAAAAAAAAACAAATGTAGAAATTTTTGCAAATTTATTAAAAAAGAAAAACTGAAATATCACATGGTCAGAAGTATTCAGAGCCTTTGCAGCGACATTCATATTTAACTCACATGCTGTCCATTTCTTCTGATCCTCCTCCAGATGGTTCTGCTTCTTTATTGGAGTCCAGCTGTGCTTAATTAAACTGATTGGACTTGATTAGGAAAGGCACACACCTGTCTATATAAGACCTTACAGCTTACAGTGCATGTCAGAGCAAATGAGAATCATGAGGTGGAAGGAACTGCCCAAGGAGCTCAGAGACAGAATTGTGGCAAGGCACAGATCTGGACAAGGTTATAAAAGAATTTCTGCAGCACTCAAGGTTCCTAAGAACACAGTGGCCTCCATAATCCTCAAATGGAAGAAGTTTGGGACGACCACAACTCTTCCTAGACCTGGCCGTCCAGCCAAACTGAGCAATGGTGGGAGAAGAGCCTTGGTGAGAGAGGTAAAGAAGAACCCAAAGATCACTGTGGCTGAGCTCCAGAGATGCAGTCGGGAAATAGGAGAAAGTTCCACAAAGTCAACTATCACTGCAGCCCTCCACCAGTCGGGGCTTTATGGCAGAGTGGCCCGACGGAAGCCTCTCCTCAGTGCAAGACACATGAAAGCCCGCATAGAGTTTAAAAAACTCATGAAGGACTCCCAGACTATGAGAAATAAGATTCTGTGGTCTGATGAGACCAAGATTGAACTTTTTGGTGTTAATTCTAAGCAGTGTGCTTGGAGAAAACCAGGCACTGCTCATCACCTGCCCAATACAATCCCTACACTGAAACATGGTGGTGGGAGCATCATGTTGTGGGGGGTGTTTTTCAGCTGCAGGGACAGGACGACTGGTTGCAATTGAAGGAAGGATGAATGCGGCCAAGTACAGAGATATCCTGGAGGAAAACCTCTTCCAGAGTGCTCAGGACCTCAGACTGGGCCGAAGGTTCACCTTTCAACAGGACAATGACCCTAAGCACACAGCTAAAATAACAAAGGAGTGGCTTCAGAACAACTCTGTGACCGTTCTTGACTGGCCCAGCCAGAGCCCTGACCTAAACCCAATTGAGCATCTCTGGAGAGACCTCAAAATGTCTGTCCACCAACGTTCACCATCCAACCTGACAGAACTGGAGAGGATCTGCAAGGAAGAATGGCAGAGGATCCCCAAATCCAGGTGTGAAAAACTTGTTGCGTCATTCCCAAGAAGACTCATGGCTGTACGAGCTGAAAAGGGAGCTTCTACTCAATACTGAGCACAGGGTCTGAATACTTCTGACCATGTGATATTTCAGTTTTTATTTTTCATAAATGTGCAAAAATTTCAGCATTTCTGTTTTTTTCTGTCAAGATGGGGTGCTGAGTGTACATTAAGGATAAATAAAATGAACTTTTTTGATTTTGGCAAATGGCTGCAATGACACAGAGTGAAAAGTTTCAAGGGGTCTGAATACTTTCCGTACCCACTGTATATACACACGTGGACAAAATTGTTGGTACCCCTCAGTTAAAGAAGGAAAAACCCACAATTCTCACTGAAATCACTTGAAACTCACAAAAGTAACAATAAATAAAAAATTATTGAAAATTAAATAATCAAAAACAGCCATTACTTTTGAATTGTTGATTAACATAATTATTTAAAAAAACAAACTAATGAAATAGGGCTGGACAAAAATGATGGTACCCATAACTTAATATTTTGTTGCACAACCTTTTGAGGCAATCACTGCAATTAAACGATTTCTGTATTTGTCAGTGAGCGTTCTGCAGCTGTCAACAGGTATTTTGGCCCACTCCTCATGAGCAAACAGCTCCAGTTGTCTCAGGTTTGATGGGTGTCTTCTCCAAATGGCATGTTTCAGCTCCTTCCACATATGTTCAATGGGATTCAGATCTGGGCTCATAGAAGGCCACTTTAGAATAGTCCAACGCTTTTCTCTCAGCCATTCTTGGGTGTTTTTGGCTGTGTGTTTTGGATCGTTGTCCTGTTGGAAGACCCATGACCTGCGACTGAGACCAAGCTTTCTGACACTAGACAGCACATTTCTCTCCAGAATGCCTTGATAGTCTTCAGATTTCATCGTACCTTGCACACTTTCAAGACACCCTGTGCCAGATGCAGCAAAGCAGCCCCAAAACATTACTGAGCCTCCTCCATGTTTCACCGTAGGGACAGTGTTCTTTTCTGCGTATGCTTGGTTTTTGAGTCTATGAACATAGAGTTGATGTGCCTTACCAAAAAGCTCCAGTTTGGTCTCATCTGTCCAAAGGACATTCTCCCAGAAGCTTTGTGGCTTGTCAACATGCATTTTTGCAAATTCCAGTCTGGCTTTTTATGAGTTTTTTTCAGCAGTGGTGTCCTCCTTGGTCGTCTCCCATGAAGTCCACTTTGGCTCAAACAACGACGAATGGTGCGATCTGACACTGATCTACCTTGGCCTTGGAGTTCACCTTTAATTTCTTTGGAGGTTGCTCTGGGCTCTTTGGATACAATTCCAACGATCCGTCTCTTCAATTTGTCATCAATTTTCCTCTTGCGGCCACGTCCAGGGAGGTTGGCTACTGTCCCGTGGGTCTTGAACTTCTGAATAATATGAGCCACTGTTGTCACAGGAACTTCAAGCTGTTTAGAGATGGTCTTATAGCCTTTACCTTTAAGATGTTTGTCCATCATTTTTTTTCGGATGTCCTGGGACAATTCTCTCCTTCGCTTTCTGTTGTCCATGTTCAGTGTGGTACACACCTTTTCACCAAACAGCAGGGTGACTACTTGTCTCCCTTTAAATAGGCAGACTGACTGATTATGAGTTTGGAAACACCTGTGATGTCAATTAAATGACACACCTGAGTTAATCATGTCACTCTGGTCAAATAGTTTTCAATCTTTTATAGAGGTACCATCATTTTTGTCCAGGCCTGTTTCATTAGTTTGTTTTTTTAAATAATTATGTTAATCAACAATTCAAAAGTGATGGCTGTTTTTGATGATTTAATTTTCAATAAATTTTTATTTATTGTTACTTTTGTGAGTTTCAAGTGATTTCAGTGAGAATTGTGGGTTTTTCCTTCTTTAACTGAGGGGTACCAACAATTTTGTCCACGTGTGTATATATATCCAAACTGTCTACAGTTTTGAGCATTTTAACGATGCATGTTTCCGCAGCTTTCAAAGAAAGCTAAGGATAGAAGTGTAGGAAGATGAATTTATGTCTCTTAGAAAGGGAAATGGGCTTCGTTTTACTCTGATACAAATAGATTTGAAACTCACAAACTCACATTCAGTGCAAAAATGGAATGAGGAGTTTTAGTTCACTGTTGTAATTATTATTGCATTGTCTAAAAAATCTACTTTTAATTGTTTAAACAGCAGTTCAGCAATGAATCTATCAGCAAATTTCATTGTATGTTGAGGACACTAGTGCTGAAAGAGCTAATTACTGTCTTTAAGGGTGGAAAGTGCACAGTTCTAGCAGATTTATAAAATTTTAAGACTAAAATACAATGTATAAGTCATGAACTCTGAGCAGTGGGGCAACTATGAGAGTTCTGTAGATACTATTGTTATGTGTGTCTCCAAAATGTCAACTTTTTATTCAGAAAACACTCAGTTTTAAGCAGTTTAATGAAGCATTTTTTTTAGCTGTTTTCAAGGATACTGGCATTGGAAGATGTAATTTATTGTCATTAATTGCTCATTAATTGTTCAGTTGTATAACTGTGAGAGTTTTGGTTTAGTTGGGCAGTTATTATTGTCTGGTCTGTCTCCAAAATGTCAACTTTTCATGAATAAAGCAGCCAGTTTTTGTCTTTTTTCAAAGATGCTGGGGTTATTGGTGTTGTTGGATGGAAAACTGTGCTTTATTTCTCAAAAAGACTTTAATACTAGTAGATTTATGAAATTTTAAGCTTCGAAAAGATCATGAACTGAGCAGCTGTGCAACTATCTGTAGCTATCATTGTTTTGTGTCTCCAAAAGGTTAAGATTTTATTTAGAAAACAGCCAGTTTTCAGCAGTTTCTAAAGGATGCTCAGGATAGGAGTGTTTGAAGAATCATTTGTTTTGTATGAGGGTGGAAAATGTGCTTTGTTTTCTTCAAAAACTCCGATTTATGAAACTTTAAGCCTAAAAAAAACTCCCATACTGGTTATAACCTGATCCATTGTGTAACTTTGAGTGTTATGGTTTGGTCTAGTTCTCAGCAAGGTCTTGTATATTTCCAAAATGTGGACTTTTCATCAGGAAACCAGCCAGTTCTCAGCAGTTTTCAAAGGATGCTGAGAATGGAAGTGTTGGAATTTATTGTGGAAACTGTCCTTTGTTTTCCACAAAAATACAGTTTTAGCTGAAAGTGTCTCCAAAATGTCAACTTTTTGTGAGGAAACGAGTCAATTTTCAGCAGTTTGACAATTAATTTTTGGCATCTTTCACTGGATAGCGAGAATGCTTGTATTAGTAGATGTGATTCATTGATTAAAAAAGTAAAAACTGCTTTGTTTTCTTCAAAAACTCTCTGAAACTAGTACATTTTTGACGCCTTCAGCCTTAAAGTCTTGATGAAGCACATATATAGACTGATAAGTGGAGCAACTGTGAGTGTTTTGGTTCAGTTTAATAATAATTTAGTGTCCTGTGTATTTCCACATTATCAGGTTTTAATGAAGAACACAAGCAATTTTCTGCAGCTTAACAATGCATTTTCAGCTATTGTCATTGGATGGTATGTAATAGTAATATTTTACCATCCAAATCGTACATTTGTCTGAAAATAGTTCTAACCCTGCAGCCAATCAGAATCCATTTCTGGCCAACGTATTATACCTTTATTTGTATTTATACTGTTTAATATCTGCATTAGTTCTGTGCCTCTTTTTGTTTTCTCGTTGATTCTGTTCACTGTTTCGGTCTCCTTCAGTCAGTAAAGTGGTTTTCTGTGCAGCCTTTCCCCTCCATGATTGATAATCGCTTAATTTCAGTGAGAGATCCTGCAGGAAATCCTCGCAGAGAAGAAAAAAAAGCCCAAATGAAATGAGCACTTTTACATCTGGCCTGGAGCTCTGGGAAGCTGCCTCCTCTGCTTCAGTCGCTGAGAAAAGCGTTTCCTGATCCATCAGGTGGAGGGTCGCTGTGTTTTTCTTGAACCGGCTTCTTAAACTGTCCGTCTTTATACGGACCGAGCTCCAAACAGGTAGAAAAGATGACTTTTCTACGTCCAAAGCAGCAGTTCTGCCTGTTTATTCTTGGACAGAGCGGCTGCACAAGAAAGATGATCTGCAAATTGAACTTTGAGAGGATTATTGTGCTGCTGTGGATGGATAGAAGACAGAGAGAAAGGCTGTTTTTAACTGTGGCAGCTCAGAAAGTTTGCTAATTCTGCGCCGTGGTTTGGTTTGGGAGGAGGGCTGCTTTGCTTCGGCGGTGCACGTGGTCGGAGGGCTTCAGTTTCATTACATTCACAGAACAATGACTTCCACTTGAAGCTGCTCGGCGGTTTGGCTGCAGCTCACACTTCTGAGAACAATGGCTGTTTTCATAAACAAATCAATTACAGACGCATAAACAGCGGGGATTATGTTTTCATAAATTACGACGCATGATTCATAGAAACTCCACGGCTCTTTTGGAGAAGCTCAGATTGATTTCTTCGTGGACGTGTGGATGACGTTGTGCATTGACAGCACCTGTTAATGGATCTGATCCTTTAGCAGCTTCTTCTTGCATGAAACCTGTAGAAGAGTGGAAACTGACCTTTTGGTTCTTCAAAAACACTATGAAACTTTAAGCTTGAAAAACTCGCATGCAGGACATTAATTAAATATCAATTTTTCAAGAATGAAACAAACAATTTCCTGCAGTTTTCAAAGGATGCTGAGGGAACCAGTGTTGGAGGAATAACATGTTGTCTATGAGAGTGTGAACTGTGCTTTCTTTCTCTAAAAACTCTCTAAACCAGTAGATTTAAGACACTTTTAGGTCAAAAACTCTCATGAAAGTCAAGATTCAGCAGTTTGTTTCATCCAATAGTTAATATTGTCCCATGCATCTCCACAATATCAGGTTTCTATGAGGAGAACCGATTTCTAGATTTCCAGGTACTAACTTACTCCTCCAGTTCTCTGCCATTTATCAGCTTGATGCTTCTTCTTCTTCTTCTCCTTCATCTTCTTCCTCTTCTCCTTTTTCTTCTTTGTCTTCTTCGTTCTTTCGTTTCTTCTCTCTCTCTCTTTCTTCTTCTTCCTCTTATTGTTCTTCCTCTTCTTGTTCTTCTTCTCCTCCTTCTTGCTCTTCTTCTTTGTCTTCTTCCACTTCTTTTTCTCCTGTCTTCTCTCTCTTCTTCTTCTTCCTCTTCTTCTTCTTCCTCTTTGTCTTCTTCTTCCTCCTCTTCTCCTTCCTCTTCCTTTCCTTCTATTTCTTCTCCTCTCCTTCTTCGTCGTCTTCTTCTCCTTCATCTTCTTCCTCTTCCTTTCCTTTTTCTACTTTGTCTTCTTCTCTTTCTTCTTGTCTTTCTTCTTCTTTGTCTTCATTGTTCTTTTCTTCTTCTTCTCCTTCTTCTTCTTCCTCTTCCTTTCCTTTTTCTACTTTGTCTTCTTCTCTTTCTTCTTGTCTTTCTTCTTCTTTGTCTTCATTGTTCTTTTCTTCTTCTTCTCCTTCATCTTCTTCCTCTTCCTTTCCTTTTTCTACTTTGTCTTCTTCTTTCTTCTTGTCTTTCTTCTTCTTTGTCTTCGTTGTTCTTTTCTTCTTTTTGTTCTTCATCTTCTCTTTCTTCCCTCTCCTTCTTCTTTCCCTTCTTCCCCTTTGTCTTCTTCCTCCCCCTCTTCTCCTTCTTCTGTTTCTTCTCCCTCTTTGTTTACTTCTCCGTCTTCTTCTTCCTCTTCTCCTTCTTCTTTCTTAATTTTCTTCTTCTTTGTCTTGTTCTCCTTCTTCTTCTCTTTCTTCTTCCTCTCTACTTCTTCTTCTTTTCCATCTTCTCTTTCTTCTTCCTTTCTACTTCTTCCTCTTCTTCTGCTTCTTCTTTTCCATCTTCTCTTTCTTCTTCTTCTTCTTCCTCATGCAGCCTTCAGAATCCTCCACGTGTTTTCAGGGCGGTGAGGAAGGAAGGGTGGGAGGACAAGGGAAGCCTTTGAGTGTGGCGCAGGGCTCCGGGTCAAGCATGTGTTTATATTTACTGTACGTTATGAGGCTTGGGCACATGCCACCCCGCTGTTTCACTCTGGGCAGCGGCGCTTCACTCCACCCAGCCCCAATTAAGGAGCACAAGGAGCCGCTTGAGTCGGTTTATAAACACAACATGACAAATAACCGTATTGTATATTGTCTGACTGTGTCACTCGCTGCTCTGTGTTATGTCTGTCCTGAGAAAGTAATGATTTGTGTAGACCATTGCTAACGAAATGTGAACTATGAGTCGTCTGAGAGGTTGCCAGTCGGAGAGGGCGGCCGGTTTTATACGGCGGGTCCTGCAGGTTTCAGGCTTTAGAGCTGTTTAACGTCGATAATGTTGGACGTCCTCCAGCACAGTGGGCCAGAGGACTTAGCTGGAAGCGTTTCTCTGCACAGATGTCGCCCTACAACTCTGGAACATTCTGCGGTTATCAATTACATTCTGCGGTTATCAATTATCCAGCACGCTCCTTTCAAACAAAAGGCATCCCACGCCTTTTTCTGAGAAGTTTTCCTGGACGGGAGCAGGAAACAAATTGCTCAATTTAATTTTTCTATCTCCGAAACGACGTGAGCGCTGATGTGAGTGAGTCAGAGGGGAGAGCAGACGCAGGAGATCTGGAAAACATGTTTACCTCCTGTGGGCCGACTCGGAGGCTTCCCTCCTGCACAGGTTTCCAGACGCTTCGAGTCAGAGCTGCAGGTTTAATTGAAATTCTTGGTGCACGGTGCATGATGTTCTGTGCAGCTGAGAAGAGGCTCAGCTGCCTTCGGTGCCAGTTTCATGACAGAAAAACAACATCCAGTGAACGTATCGACGTCCTTCCAGCTGAGGATCCTATACAACTTCCTGCTTATACAACCTCTTGTTTACACAGAGGTTTCCTTGCCCCATTTTTTTTTTGCAGATCTTATTCATAATCCCACACTCTGATTTGTGGGTTTGTTTCCCAGATGTCTGCACCTTGCATGTGCAACAGATTGTTCTGATTTAACCTTTGGTTTTTTTAATCAGTTATTTTTCAGAGTTTAGGCTGAAAAACCTCTGACAAAGCAACCGTTTGCATCAATCTTTTTGAGTTATGATGACTTCTAATGAAATTATTTTCAACCAACAAACTATATTAAGTTACGACAATTAGATTTTCTTCCAGAATTTAAAGGTATTTCTAATTAAATTTCTAAAAAGGTCGCAGCATGTTACCACAAGAAAAGCACTCAGAGAGCAGAGTACTCCACCAAGGCTACTCAGTCGTATCATTTCTGACGGATGAAATCTTTAAAAAAAAAATGTGGCAGAAATCACAGCAACATAGAATGTGGCCATTTAATACAGATGTACAAACAAAATGATCTTGCGCTGAGCTCAGGCATGTGTTATACATGTGTTTGTTCTGTACGGATACTGAATCATGTGACCAAAATATGTAGCGTGGCGGGAAATGATGGGACTGAGAAACACCCCCACAGTTTAATCAGTTGTTCCTTGTATCTTTTCCCATGGATAAGTCCTGATAAGTCCGCAGCAGTGGATTTGTAGTAGGATCACAATCATGTGATCGTCAGCAGGCTGCTGATGTAGTGTTCACTTGTTGTCATGGTTACAGTGACACCGTGCAGCTATCTGACAATGATACAGAAATCTTTAGCACATCCATGGATCCAGATTATCACTGATAAAATCTAATCACTTGGTTCGTGTGTCATTTCTGACCTTCTCTGAAAATTTCATCCAAATCCGTTAGTCTGTGTTTGAGTGATGTTGCAGACAAACCGACAGACAAATCAACGCTGATCGTCACTTAACTCCACTGAAGCTCCGCCTCCTTTGTGGAATAAGGAATAAGAAAAGGAGGAGACTTGAAATCCTGAGCTCGAAGTGAAGAAAAACTAAGCAATCAAGCCAATTTCATTAAGTTCCCTCAATCCAAATGTAGTTTGAAATTAACCATGTAGAAATTTGAGTTTAAATTACACAAAATATTAAGTTGATGCAACATTATCATGTCAATCCAACGTCAACGTGTTGCTCACAACTTAGGTAGTTTATCTAATTTACCTTGTAACCATGCATTAAAAGGGATGTGAATAGAACCTTTAAATTATTAGTTTTTAGAGTGCAGTTACAGGTTCTTTTTCATCCTGTAACCCTCTGTGCATCTCTTAAGCAGTGCTGCTTGAACTCCAAGCAGTTTCTGGGTGTTTTTCTGTGCTCCTGTGTCATTGTAACTCAATGTTGGCTGTTTTTATCACTGCAACGTACACTCCTGTACCTCTGTAGAAACAGAACAACCATAACTAGAAGCAGAGAGGACTCAGTAATGTCTCCTGTGCAGAATAATGAAGTTATAATGCCATAAAAATGTAAAAACACAGCCTACAGTTCAACCGAGAAGTCACTGAATTTTTTCAGTTGCACAGAGGGAGCACGAAAGTTTTAGTTTTTTTACCAAATCTGGTCAAAACTGTTTATTCAGGGCAGATTTTTATGTTGAATAAGCTTGAATTTTGTTATTAGATTTGATTAAAGTTACCAAGGTAATCACACATCACACAAGGTTGCGTCAGCGACCATCAGAAAGTTAAAAAGCAGATCATTCTGCACCTTATTATAGATTCTGGCTATGATAAATGGTCTCATTTTAACAATTTTTGTATTTAAAAAAGCAGCTTTTCAAGCAACTGGTTTCAGAGGGTTAAATAAGTCAAACAGTGCTTCGTATTGCAGCAGAGATATTTGAAACAGTTTTGATGAAACAGTTGATGAAACAGGTTTCATCAACCTGATGAAACCTGTTGATGTGTCTGCAGGGTTTATTGGTCGTAGAGTTTTGTTTCTTTATGCTCTTGTCTAAATTGCAGCTCATTAGAAGTCAATTTCGCCTGCTCTCATTTACTCATCATACTCGTAATCACCGCTAAATAGCTGTAATAGCTGTAAAAACCAACTCAGACGTGGCACCTCATTTATCAGGAATAATATCCTGTGGCTGAGTTAGCGTGAACACCACATGGACACAAAACGCTGTGAGCTATGAGGTTCGGTTCCTGGCCAGCTGGACATTTACTCACCCCCCTAATTCTATCAAAAATAAGGAAAAAAGTCAAAAAATATTCCTAAAAAATATTATTAACTTGTGTGATTATACACCTTGACTGTGCAGGATTGTAAAATCAGCAGGAGTAAGCTGGATTTTAAAAGCAGAAATCACAAAAACGATCCACTACATACCTGATAAGTAAAAGCAGCAATGGTGCCACTTTTTATTCCTGTTTATACTTTTTGCTTTTTCTACAACTGTCTTTCTTTTGTTGCTTTGTGCAGCAGCGCAAGAACTGAACACGTGGCTACACATTGCATGCCGTTTTTGTGCTATCTGCTCACTAACACGAGTTAGTTAGCAGCTAGCACGTTAGCTCGAGCTAATGTGCAGAGTGCAAACAGTCAGTGGTGACAACTTTTCCTGAAAAGTGGTGCTTACAAGTGGATTCAAATTCAAAACAAAACTGAAAATGTACAGACTTAGTCAGTGTATTAGCGAATTGTTATCAAGTGAGAGTAGAAAATAAAAGCAGGAAAAGACAAAAATTACATAATGGTCCATGAGAATGTGAAAAAAATGCAAAATAAATGCAAAATAAGTCATTCTAATCTATTGCAAGCAGTAGTGCATGTTTTTAGTGGTAATAATATTACGTTACTGCTCTGAAATCTGACAAATAAGAAAAAGTGAAGGAAAAACGTCAGCTAAGATTTCATTTTTACTTTTTGCTTGCTAGCTGAAGCTAGTTAGCAGATAGCATGTTAGCTCGAGCTAATGTGCATAGTGGAAGCAATTTTTCCTGAAAAATAGTGTTTATGAATGGATTCAAATTTATTAAAAAGAAATAAAATGTGCAGATTTTGTCATTTTAATATCAAATTGTTAACAAGGAGAAAAGAAAAAATTATATAATGGTACTTGAAAGACATGGAAAAAATGCAAATTTTTTGCGCAATAAGTAATTTTAATCCATTGCAAGCAGCAGTGCATGTTTTCAGTGATGATAATAAGAAATATTACAGCTTTAAAATCTGACAAATTAAAAAAGTGAAGGAAAAACAACATCAGCTAAGGTTTCTGGATGTTTTGTAACGCCGCCTCCTCCTTCAACATGAGAGAAAATCCAGAGTTCATGAGTCAAGTAAAACCAATCATGACTCACTCTGAGCATAAAGTTTAAATATCAGTATGTGAGAACGCCGTTAACTTTTCCAGCTTTTTGGCCTCAGACTGCAGTCGGGGAATGAACTGGTTTCTTTCAGCCGAAGCCACTGAGGAGACGTTCAGGTCCAGCTGAGCCACATGTTCCGTCCACGGCTCAGGCCTGAGTGGACGACGTGTTTCCTCGGTGTTTACGTTGCAGAAAACGGTTTTTAATCCTGCGAATAAAACTTTGTTCTCATTAGTCAGCTAACAAGCTGTTTTCAGAGCATTTTTTAAAAGAGTTGTGCTTTTAAAAATGCGACAGGAGCAAAATACACCTGCTTTAATGCAACCTGAATGCAGTGATTTATCTGACTGACTGAAACAAATAATTTTTTTCCTACAGAAAAATGTAATTTTTTTAACTCTTAATTTTTTCTTAACAATTTGCTGTTATTTTACATATGTCCATTTTGTTAAATTACTCATTTGAACTAATAAAACCCCTGAGAAAAAGTATTAATTTATATGTTAACTGCAAACAAAAAAGTAAATGTTGTCTAAATTGAAAATCTATTTTTGAAAAAAATATTAAAACTATGAATTTTTTTATTTTATTGAAATCAGAAAAAAATCTAATTCATAAACAGATATTTGTGGTTATGTAAAAGAAAACTGGTGTATATTAAAGATCAAAAATGGTATACATATTTTTTAACTTGTTTCATTAAATTACAGATCGTATGTATTGATTAAAAGTTATTGTTATTAGAAATAAAAAGTATTAAATAACTCACTAAATATCGGGTTGAGATTGGATTGAAATTTACATGTTGACCGTGATTTTCTTTAAAAACTATAAATAATTTTGTTTTGTTTTACAATACTTTAGTATTTTATAGTATTTTTATTCCCAATTTTCCAAAATTCCAGATATCATTATTATTACAAATCTGTATTTTTACAGATATTTTTTTACAATTAATTATAATAAGAATAATAAGTTAAAATTTAATTTAAAAAAATATTTTTAAAAACTAAGAAAAAATAGACCAAAACTGTAAATAATGTTCTCATCAAAAAAATTTTTTTTTTTTAATTCTTTATTCTTTTAAAGCATGTAGCCATCAAATTGCACAGTTTTATTGTAATAAAATCTGCAAAAATATTGTCATTTTACAGATATTTTATAGACATTTTATAGAGATGTCTCAGCCATTATTTCAAGAAAAAAAGGTATGTTAAGGACTGAAAATTACTAAATGATTTCTAAATTGTTATTGTCGAGATTTTTTCTGTTTGATATTAATCACTTGTTTTATTGATTGCTGTTGGGATGTAAAGAGACTTTTTAACATGTATCACAACAAATTCACCTTGAATCCATCACGTTCTCTCCACTCTAACTGATCAGGCTTTTTAAATTGGTAAAAATCTCTCCTGAAAATGGAAAATTTGACTCTAATTACAGTTAAGCCTGAAATTATTCACACTCAGGCCAAACGTTGATTTGTAGTGAATCTGTATTAGAAAATAGACCCCTTCTGGCTAAAACTGACATATAGAAAGCAGTTTCTGCACAAAGCAATGTCCAAAATGATTCATAGCTTTTCTCAGTGAATCTTTATTTCCACCACATCAATCAAACAGCTCTTCTAATCGCTAAGCAGCTTCATTTCTGAGTCCATCTCCAGGTCTCAGAGGTTGGACGGCCTCCGAGTCACTTTCCACAGATTAAAACTAGATTAAAAAAACATTACAAATCAAAATCTGGCTTGTGTAAGAATCATTCTGGGCTTAATTGTAAGTCTAAGTTCAACAATGTAATTTACTTCAGGTGCTGCTGGAAAAGTGACAGAATCCAGTTCAATCCAAGTTTTTATTTTCACGAAACATTTGAGATCCTTTTGATTATTCGCTTGGAGACGAGTCTTCAGAACTGACGGCTCAGATGTCAGGTTATCGTTTATCTCAGGGCTTTTCCTTTGCTTTTCTTTAAAGGTAGATGCTGTTCTGTCTTAAGTTAATACTTACAGTGATTTTACTAGATATGATCTCTAATTTAAACAGAGTTTTAAAAGGCGCAAATTATTTCTGTCTGCATGTATAATAAAACTTTTTAAAAATTATTTCATTCTGATATTATCTGTAGTCTAAACAGGTAAAATCTATTATCAGTGAAACAGAAAAAAATCACAAGTTATTTCTTATTTTTTAAACTCATAATATACGAATAAATATGAATACTTTTCTGATTTTATTCTGATAAGATATTATCTGTAATTTAATATATCTATGTACAAAGTGTCTGCAAAGGCACAAAATATTTAGGTATCTGGAAGTGAACAATATAGTATTTTACTGTATGATCAAAACGGCAAAAGTCAGACAAAACAAAGTAAATAAACAACAAAACAAGACAAAATGTTACAAAAACGAGACACAAAGCGACGAAAAAAGGACAAACGAGACAGAAAAAGGCACAAAACAACAAAAACAACAAATGAAACAAAACACAAAATGACAAAAATAAGACAAAACACAAGATAAACAACAAAATAGACAAAAAAACAAAACAAAATCACAAAACAAGGCACAAAATGACAACAATGAGACATAAAATAACAAAAATGAGACAAATGACATGAAACAAAAGAAAAAAGAGACAAAAAAGTTAAGCAAAAAAGTTACTAAGTCACAAAAAAATGGACAAATGACAAAAACGAGACAAAAGATTACATAAATGACACAAACGATACAGAAAAAGGCACAAAACAACAAAAATGAGATAAAACACAATGAATAGTGAACCACAAAATGACAAAATGAGACAGAAAAACAACAAAAACAAGATAAACTATTATAAAAGTGAGACACAAAATGACAAAAGAACAATGAGAAATCTATTATTTTACTTTAAGAACAAAACAACTTGTCATGCTCTAGAAATTACTTTAAATTTAGAGTTTTACAAAGTTACAGTTTGCAGTTAATGTCTTTTCTGTAACTTTCCCACTTTACAAAGTCGTCCTGTGGGCCGGTTTGGACCCTCTGGAGGACTCCTTATGGCCCACGGGTCGCATGTTTGACATCTTCTGCTTCATGCCATCTTCTGCTCACTTCAAACGCTCCACTTATCAAACTGCAGCCCGTTGAGCGACGCTGCACAGACCTCAGTTCAGCTTCTTCAAGTAAACGTGGCCACAGCTGACCTTTTTATTGTTTTTTTCCTTTTAAAGCTGCAGCTGTACGTAAAGCCGTTCTCACAGCACTTCAATGTCTTTTTAGGACCTCGTTAATGAGTCAGGGGGCTGAAGATATAGCGCTGGTTTCCCTCCGTGCCTAGTAAATTGGTTAAAAAATACAGTTTTGCTCGCACCTCATTGGGCAGAGTGTCAAGTTCAAACTCTCTTCTTCGGCTTCCAGTGTTTCCAGCGGCTCATATGATGCTGCCTTTTTACTGTCTGATGGGAAAACCTCTATTGTGGCGGCTGAGAGGAGAGGAAAAAACACATTAACCAGAAAAAGAAGCAGAAAAATACCAATAGCATTTAACATTCATTATACGGAGAGATTCCTGTGAGAACATGAGGAATCTGTCAGTTTCCAGTAATAACGAGCCAACCAGCTGCTGGGATTCCTCTCAAGGTTTTTCAAGATGTCGCTCATCTCTTTGGTATGACTCGAGTTTTCTTTTTTCTTTTTTTGCAGGATTGCATCAGACTTTTTTGTCTTTCTGTCTCAGGTTTGTTAGACTGAGGATATGAGCTCAGACGGCATGACGTTCGCGATACCTTCGACTCCCTCCGGCTGTTTTATACATCACTGATGTAACAGCTAATAATAACAACTGCATTTCTTCATTCATCAAGTCGGTGGATTGTTTTCTGATCTGACATTTGTCTGTTTTTTCTTTTCAGATGGTCACCACCTCTGGGAGACCGAGGCCAAGATTGAGAGAGACGCCTCAAAGCCTGTAAGTGACAAACCACTGTCAAATCTCGGGGTTCAGCTTGCAGCGTTCACCATGACAAAGACTTTTGTGGTGCTTAATGACCTCCAACTGGGTCCTATTGCCAGGCAGGGAGCATTGTGGTGGTTTATCGAGTAATGGGCACCATGACAGAGACTTCTGTGGTGATTAATGACCTCCAACCAGAACTCGTGTTTAAGACAAACTGGTTTAGACAGTGTAAAAATAGGACTACAGCATATGTAACAGAGCAACTTTTTCAGGCCAAATAATGCATCTGTTGATGCACACAAAGTTAGTCTGACTGTTTTGTTAGCTTTTCATGTCCAGGTGCAGAAGTCAGGTCAAGTGGCAACCTCCAGAACTGAGAAAAGAGGCGAGACAAAAGTGCCAAGATTAATTTTGGCATTGTATTAATCATTTAAGTCATTGTTCAAGCTGGAATATTAGACATTTTCTGAATCCAGTTGTTTAAACATGTGGATTTTAGACATGTTATGGGATTTTGACATTTAAAGAGCATCTCGTTGGATTCTGGGATGTTTTGTTGCACCACATTAGTTAACAACCAACAAAAAGACACACAAAATAGTCAAAATGATTTTACTGTGATAGCTGTTTTATTGCTAAGCTATTCTGGCACTTTTGCTTTGGCTTGTTTGAAGAACCTGCAGTTCCTCAAATGTCCACTTGAGACTTCTGAAAAAGTGAATCAGTCTCCATAGACTCCAAAGTTAAAATGTCCAATTTTACAGCAGAAATAAACACATTTACAGCCTGATACAAAACAGTTCTAGTCTCTTTAGCTAATTTCCCGTGTTAATGACGACTGATCGAGGGTGAACTTTTACATAACTCAACTATTAAAATTGTATTAAGCTTAAAGTTTTCCATAATTAAAGCCACTTTGAATCACAGGTCAGTGTTATCATAGAACAGAGAGGTTTGCTTGATTCACCTCAGCTCCACTCTTTGCTTTTTAGATTAATGTTGACAAGACTCCATAAAGGGAGAGCTCCTGGCCAAGAAATAGTCCAGCACATAAACTTTAGAGGTCCTGCTTGGAGGATTTTCTTGCTTTTAGACAGAGCCAGGCTGCTGTTTATGCCTTTCTCTACTCTTTATGTTACTTTTCAGTCGGGTTATGGCCTCGTTCTGTCCAACAATGTCAGAAATCAAATGTGTTTGGAGTGTGAAACATTAAAAAAGGAAACTTTTGCAAGTCAAATAAAGCAAGTGTAGCAAATCCAAGGTATTATAAAAGTAATAGAAATTTGCAGGAATGTGCAAATATTTCACCCGAGAATGGGCAAAATTAGACAGTACATGGCGTAAACAACTTGAAAGGTGTGAGAAGATAATGATTTTTAAAAATCTTTGCACTGATGCATAGTGTTCATTCTGCAGCCGAGGTCATTTTTAGTTATGGATTATAGTGTATTTAGTTGCACAGGATAATCTAAACAAAACTGTGACGACTGGCACACTGGTAAAACTTTACTGGGCTGACAAAAGGCGACGTTTAAACTCTGACAGATCTTCATAACAACTAAAAAAGCAACCATTAGAGGGTGTAAACATGGTCTAATATTATAATATTAAGATTAAAGTTATCAATTGCTGTGTACCAGATTGAAACAAAGACATAAAAGGTTAATGCTAGAGCTGTTAGCAATAGTATAATTCATATGAACATTGAACAACAAAGCCCGAAAGTGACACAATTATCATATCTGTTCTCATTTGATGTTTAAAGAAGCTGCTCTCAAGTATTTAACTAAACTCAGACCCAAAGGGTGTCATCTTCGCATTTAAAAAACAAACATCTAAATCAAGTGAGCTGAGAGTGAAAAAAGCTCCACTTTTTATAGAGATGTCCCAGATCATTTATTGTTTACCCAACCGCAAGTCCCAACCTGATAGCGTTTTCAAGATAATTCACATTTCGAGTCCATTAAAAGTTTTAAAATGATGAAAAAAAAATGTATTTCTGCATTCAAGCTGTTCTTAAATGTTACATAGGTGAACCTTGTTATAAAACTCTGGTAGGACGCTGATTCATTTCATGTTGGCAAGCAATGAGCACCATGACAAAGACTTCAGTAACCGTTAATGACCTCCACCCAGAGCGAATGGGTTTGAGAAAAGCTGGTAATATTTTATGTCCACGAGGGCGTTTTTAGATGTAAGGAATTGCGCTTCCCAACATTTGATGCTTGGCGATTGTACAATTATCCACTGTCACAACAGAGGAGCAGGAATCCATGACATCCTCCACACTGGATACAGATGTACTCAAGAAAAATATACAGAAAAAGTTGTGATTGTGTGGATTTTCTTGGCTCACAGCAGGAGAACAGCAGTATTTTGTTGGAAGCAGTTCACGTTGTCAAGCAGAGAGCATTGTGGGGCTTTAGCTAGCAAGGGGCACCATGACAAAGACTTCTGTGAAGGTTAATGACTTCCAACCAGAGCTGATTTGTTTGAGACAACCTGGGATACTGATTAGACAATACTACTATATCTTAGTGAGATATGTAACATGTCTAAATCATATATCTGTAGACAAAAACATTGACTAATCTATACTTCTGCCAATTACTGATTAAAAAATTATTCAAAATTAGCGTCCCAAGCATCCGGCCACAAACTGTCTTCTTCTTTGATGACACCTGTAGAACAGTGGATCTAAACAAAAGATCAAACTTAGCTCATTCCTTGACCGTGATTTGGACATCTTTACGCTTGTGTTATAATTATTTATTAAATTTTTAAATATTCTGAAGTAAAAGTTCTACATCAGATGGGAAGCTTGAGATTTGAACTGTATATTTGCATGATGGACATGAAGTAAGTAGGCTGTGAATTTAGCTTTGGACACCGATGATAAAACAGAAGACACAGAGTTGTAACTGTTGATTTTGTCGGGGAAGCAGCAGTATTTTGTTAGAAACCGTTCATGTTGTGAAGCAGACAGCATTGTGGGGGTTTAGCTAGCAAGGGGCACCATGACAAAGACTTCTGTGATGGTTAATGACCTTTGACTAGAACCTTTGATGTGTTTGAGACAATCAAGAATACTTGGCCAATGTTTATATCTCTTGGTAGGATATGTGATGTTTCTGAATCATAATATGGATTGACCATAAAAGAATAATTCAGTACAGGGACAGTGTAGGGTTTCTGTTATTGACCACTAATTCATAATGCTGCTATTTATGTATTTATTAAAATTAGCATCATAAGTGTCTAGCTACAAGCTGTACCTGTACAACAGTAGACGTAAGATTAGTATCTGTACTAATCTAAGCTTGTCTAGACAAAAGGCTAATCATTTTTAAAGTCTTTGATCAGTATTAAGACATCTGTACCTATTTATTTTATAGAATCTCAACTATAAATGTGCAGTACATTTGTCTAATCTTTTTTTCTCTAAAGTAAAACTTTTACATTTTGGGAGATACCATTATTAGGTGGACTGCATCATGGATATGAAGCAAGTAGGCTGTTACCTTAGCTTGAAACCCCGTTGTACACAAGTAAAACAGACGACACGAGTTGTGACTGGATTTTATCGGCTCAGCGGGGAAGCAGGAGGATTTATTTTGAAATGTGTAGAAAAGGTGTTCAAAAGTTCAGCCTCGGAGCTGTGGGAGTTTGAACTGGGCAGAATGTCCCGTCTTGTTCTGCAACAGCTGAGAGTCGTAGCCTGGAGATAGCCGAGGGATTAGAGGATGTCTATATGCGAAGCTCTGCACCTGCTCCCAGTGTTTCCCACACAAAACACTCTCTTTCTAAAACACACATTCATGCAGTGGCTGCTGGGACACATCTGTCTGCTGGAACAAAGAACCTCCTTCCTCGGTCCAACAATAAAACACCGTCGGCTGGATTGGTCCCATTTTAAACACTGAAGCTGCCCCGGCCAAATGGGCGATAGCTCACCTGCACACTCTGATTTCCCCCCCAAAAGAGCAGATTGTTGAGGCAAGGGACGATTAAGTTTTTGTAATTATTTACAATTAGACACAAATCACTGACAGTCTGAAAATGCTCCTCTGTGCCTAATTTGTCACATTTTTTGTCCACGTACGAGAGAAATCTGTCAGGGATTTTTATTATTTTTCAGCCCTGTTTCCCAAAAATCACATCTCTGTACAACTGAAGTGTATTCTCAGTTAAGTTTGAATGAAAATGAGTTGAACGCTTCATGATGTGTCCCAAATACACCTCCCATTAGGACGGTAAATCGTTTCAGCAGCGACATGCAGTCAGACAACTAAATTTTTGCTGCATCTTACAAAAAGAAAACTGGAACAGTTCTCTTTTTCCAGAACTAATCTACAAGATAAGTCTGTTTATTGGATCTTTAAGTTTTTTCTAACTTCATTTTTTTTAAACATGGAGTTGGTTGACATCCAGGCTGTACATGTGCACAGCAAAATGAGCAAGAAAGTTCTGTTTTTGCTCATTTTGAACCATTGAAAAGGTGGAATTAGTTGGAAAAACATCAGTTGTATGAAGTTATTTCAGCTACAGAAAGGATGATGTTGACCAAAAACATGTCGTCTGTAAGCAGAGTTTTGCATTTGCTGCTACCAAATGAAACTATTAGCCTGTTAGACTAATTTAAATTATTTAAATCTCACTAATTATTAGTGCAGACAAATCTGAATGCCATCCAAAGCAAAAACTGCTTTGTCTTTACCAGAGTTACACCCAATTAGAGGGTTCCTAATGTTTCTGCTTTCTATCTTCTTAAAATATGTATATTTTTGCTGATGCATTCTTCTACAAAATCAGCTCAGTTCACCTGCTATAAAAAAAGGTTCAGAGATTTTCCAAAAATGTTGAAAATGTGGACACCAGAAGCTTCACTGTGAAAATATATATTTTTTCTACATTTTCAAACTTTAGAACGAGTCGATTTTGACCCGCAGGACGACACCAGGGTTAAAGTGGAAACTAGTTTTATCCTTCAAGTAGAAAATGTTTCCGTCAAAAACACAATTATATGCCGTTCAAAAACACAACTGAGATGCAGCTGTGCTCAGTCGATGGTGGGTTTGTAAGTCTTTATTATGCAACACGTGTCCACATTAAACCTACAAACCTGGTAAACGTTTTCTTCTGCATGTTTAAACTCAGCCCAGTAAATGTGACACATTGGGCAGCAGTGAAATGCAGCGAATATTCCTGTCCAGCCTGTTAGATTTTAGCGCCGCGTTGAAACATTTCCAGGGTTTTTATCAGCTAATTGTGAGTAGAAAAGCCTCATCTGGCTCCACTCGGCTTTACGACTGCAGTGATTTAATGGATATGCGTCAGCTCTCACCTGTACCGTCAAGGCTGGACGCCTCCAGTTTGGCAGACGGATGACTTCCTCTCACTACCGAGCTGCACTCTGTAATCACACACATGTTCAGAAACACACACCTGGAGCCGACGTGTCCACGAGCTGAACCCAGAATGTGGTCGCTGCTGGCCTTCGCTCTCAGCAGGTCGCTCTGCTGGGGAAATAAACCATCCCAGCTCCATTTATTCGTGTCAGCCGAGCTATTCGTTGTGCAAACAGCCCAGCTTCCCTGTAACCTCACTTCAGGGTCTCTCTGTGGCTCCTTCGTTTGGGATAACAACCAGATTTTCAGATTTTTATCTCTGTAGGCTGCAAGTTTTATGGAAAGTAAAATCTGGATCTCAGTGACCCACTGAGGAGACAGAAACTCTGCTAAACGGATTCAGGAGTCCTTCCCAACAGATAGCCAGCTGAGGGGAAAACAACAAAAATACATCATGTTTCTGCACCTTAAACCTCTGAAATTACTGTCGATTTAATGGTTGCAAACATAAGTCTGCACTCCCTGAGGCTTATGTAATTACATATGTAAAGAGGAGGAGACGGCACTTGTAGATAGTACTACAAGTTTTCTGAAATGTTCTGTTTGAATGTGCAGCTGAGATATTATCTTGGTAAATGTGCATTAATTTGCATGAATGTCAAAGAAAAATTTGCACCAAAAATGTGAAATTTTTTTTCCATGAGTCTCAAAGACAACATCATGGAAGCAAAAATGCAAAACGGACCAGAAAGGCGAAGAAACTCTCTCATTCTATTAAAAATCAATCAGTCCTCCCTCTAGACGTCCTCAGAATAGATTATTTTTAACAAAAATTTGCAATAACTTTAGTACATTTAATGATGACATGCAAAGTTTTCCCTTCAGACTATGAATATTTTCATAGTTACAGACCCTTGAAGTACATAGAAGTTGGTCGAAATGTCATAGTTTTTTTTTAAAAATTGCATTACTTTTTCAAGCATTTTTGAGCTTCATAACTTGTGTTAAAATATCCCTATATCAGAAAATATTTTTGCTACAGAAGGAATCCTCTGTAGGAGCTGATTCTCGTATCTTCTGTGCGTAAAATGCTCCTTTCATTGTCTATAACTGTTCTGGCCAACCACCTACCACACATGCTGATGTGAACTGTCAAAGTTTACCCAGAATGCACCATCTAAAAAGACAAGAAGTTCTCTAATGTGACTAAAAATTTGTCCAAAATGACCCAAAACCTGTCCGAACTGAATCAGGTTTTATCCAAAGTAACCGCAAATTTGTCCCCAATTACTCAAAATGTGTCTGACATGACAAAAACTTCTCTAAAGTGACTCCAAATTTGTCCAAAATCATTAAATTCTTGTCCAAAATGACAAAAAAAAATCTAAAAAAAAGACTGAAAATTTGTCCAAAATTACTAAAAATGTCTCCAAAATGAAGAAAAAGTTTCTAAAATGACTCAAGTCTTCAAGAAAATATACATATTGGAAAAAATATTTTAAGTTTTCCCTCAACTAAATTTGTCCAAAATCACCCAATTCTTCTCAAAAAAAGACACAAACTTCTCTCAAGTGACTCAAACATTGTCCAAAAGGACTCAAAACCAGAACAAAAAATAATCATAACTAGATGTTGATCCTGGTATCTTCTGTTTTAAAATGATCCTTTCATTGTCTGTAATAGTTCTGACCAACAGCCTACCGACATGCTGATATGAGCCTTAAAGTTTACCCAGAATGCACTTTTTTTAAAACATTTTTTCTCTGGTGAATTATCAGAAAACAGAAACACATCCAGGATACTGATGCTTAATACCGCATTTACTCTTTAGATTGAAGAATGAAGTGGCACATTTCTTCTTGTTTTTACAGAATTCGCTCCTGGTTGAAATCCCTCCCTACAGGAACCAAAGACTCTCCACTCCCGTCCACGTCAACTTCTACGTCTGTAACGGCAAGAGGAAAAGAAGCCAGTACCAGCGCTTCACCTACGTCCCTGCCAGCGGTAAGCTTCTTCTAATTTATTCACCGACCCGGGGCATTTGTGAAAAAATCTGCTCAATTCAACTCAACATGTTTTATTAGTGTGACTGTCAGGTGAACGATATTACTGACGGTATTATTCAAAAATGATGTGAGAAAATAAAAAAATGCACTTTAATAAGTTGAAGAAAATGAATAAGAGGATAAAAAGAGCCCTGCGACAGACTGGCGACCTGTCCAGGGTGTCTCCTGCCTTCACCCGAGTCAGCTGGGATAGACTCCAGCACCCCCCGCGACCCTAGTGAGGATAAAGCGGTGTATAGAGAATGGATGGATAAAAAGAGCACAAATGTGGCAAGAATATATGATAAACAGTGAATCTGAGTCACTATTTCTGTAAAATGAGGAATGAGATGTGAAGAACAAGAACTGTCTCATCTTGAGAAAGACTCTGCAGGTTTTTAGCTTCAGCATAGTCAGCTGTGATGTCAACAGTGTCTTTCTATTTGTCTGCCATAAAGCTTGGACTGGTGAAGAACTCTGATTAGTCCGTTTCATGTAACTCCTTTGGATGAGTCATAGGTGTCTTTGTGGCCTTCCTCACTTGTCTCTATCTAGTATCTCCTCCAGAGGGAGTCATAGGTGTCTTGGTGGCCTCCCTGAATAGTCTCTTTCTTGTAACCTCTCCAGAGGAGTCATAGGTGTCTTGGTGGCCTCCATCAGTAGTCTCTATCTAGTAACTTCTTCAGACTAATCATAGGTGTCTTGGTGGCCTTCCTCATTGTTCTCTCTCTTGTAATTCCTTCAGAGAAGTCATAGGTGTCTTGGTGACAAGTAGCAAGACAGTTCTTCACTGGTCAGATCTTTATGGGAAATAGAAAACCGCTGTTGCAAAATACGACTTTTTAAATGGTCTTAAAGTGAAAACGATCTGTCTGGACTTTAAGCACAGTTTCAGAAATGATCTCCATCCATACTAACATGCCTTTAAACGCATATTGTATAAAACTTTATGGGTATACAGGTGCCGATGTAAACATGAAGCAAGGGTTTGGTTGTTTAGTTGTAGGAAATACTACAGAAAAGGACTAGAATTGGCAAAAGGTACGACCAGAGACTGCTTTAACTGCACGATTGGTTGATCCGCACATGAAATTTGTTGTACAGCCTCAAATCAAGGCTGATATCTTTTTGTTTTCTGGAAAATGTTCGGGGGGAAATCTGGACAAAAACATAATGACAGTTAGGCTCAATCAGAAAGTAAACATGGGTGTCCTTCCAAAAGGTTTCAGTTTCTGCCCAACCTGGAGATTTCTAAATTCAACAAGGTCAGCAGCTTTTTCAAGTCTCCGTTTTAGAGTCTGAGAACTCCAAAGTCACGTGGATGTTTGGCGTTAAAGTCCAAGTAAAAGTTGGAATGTATTAGAGTGGATGAAGCCTCAGCGTTGTAGATCATAAATGTGTCATGTTAATATCAAACAAACAACCGCTTTCATAAGAGTTCAATGTCGGTCTGACGCTTGGTAAACCCGAAAACTGTCACCACAAACTTTAACAGACAAGTAGTCCAACCAGTGTTCCCCCCAAAAAAGAAAACATCTCCCTCCATTAACCTCCACCCTCCATCGCTCTCAGTCTGCCTTTCATATCCCAGACTAATTACAAACATTTTCACCAGCATTTTACATCTGAAGAGCAGAACAAACAGTTTGTATTCCCCCTCGTCTGGCGGTTTTCAAGGGAGGAACAAAGCAACGCTATTATTCCTCCATTGTAAAAACAGCAATCCATAAAATGTGTTCTTTTCCATACCTGAGCGCTGCAGCGACTGGACGCACCCGGGTGGGGAACGGGGGGCATGGGAAAAGCATGTTATTTGAATAGAGAGGCTACTGCCAAGCTAAATATAAACACTGACCCACCAACTGAAATGTAAAAACCGCTGCTAATTGCACTCCGGGCCCGGAGCGAAAATCCAGTGGGTGGTTCAAAGCTGCGATTCAGCGGCAGCGGCCCGGCCCAGTGCGTGGGCGACGGAGTGCCCCGCTGTGAAAGTGGAGCATTGTCCTCGGAGTGGAGGGGAGGGAGTGTGGTCGGTGTCTCCTGAAGGATCGACAATATGGCCTGAGAGTCGTCAAGGAGAGAAGAAAACCCCTGAGAAAGTTTAACCCTGCTGTAAGGTTTGAAAGGCCAAACCAAAACTACACTGTTTGCAAGAGAAAGAAAGTGTGAAAACGAGAAAAATCATCAGATGCTCAAATTTATGACAGTTCTTAACTACTCATCTGTAATGTACAGTTCCCTCAGGAAAATTAATCAAACCTGAGCTTAAAGTTGGGATATTTCACCATAATCACTTTATTCTGCATGTCTCATTTAACGGCTCACCTAAATTACACTGTTTATCATAGAAGCAAAGTGTTAAATCAGGAAAAAACAGCAGATTTTCAACTTTTTGACAGCCCTTGAACTACTCACATTTTACATTTGGAAATATTAATCAAATCTAAGCCTAAAATTGGAATATTTCATGAATGTCACTTTATTTGTGCCTTTCTCATTTAAAAATGCCGCAAAAATCCACTGTGTATGAATTTATAAAATGGTAAAAACTGAAATATTTATTGATGTGGTCCCCTTCTGATGGTCCTTGAAATACTCATCGGTGATGTACAGTACCGTTGGAAAAATTAACCAAATCTAAGCTTAAAATTGTCTTGTTTCATCTAAATCACTTTGTTTTGGGTGTCTCAGTTACAAATTCAACAGAAATACACTTGTTACGAATTTTAAAAATGGTTAAAACAGAGTTTGTAACTTTCTGATGGATAAAGAAATTTTGAAAATGAGAAAAATCAATGAATGCTCAAGTTTCTGGCAGTTCTTGAACTACTCGTCTGTGTCTACACTTCAATTGGAAAAATGAACCCAATCGAAGCTTAAAATTTGGATACTTCATCAAAATCACTTTATCTCATTTAAAAATTCAACAAAAATGCACCGGTTATTAAAATAGGAAATGATAAAACAGGAATAAATATTGGATTTGTTACTTTCTGATGGAAAAAGAAACTTTGAAAACAAGAGGATCAAGTTTCCGTCAGTCCTTGAACTACTCATCTCTGACATCCAGTTCCTTTGGGAAAATCAACCAAATCTAAGCTTGAAATTGGGATCGCTCATCAGAATCACTTCACTTTTGCTTGACTCATTTAAAAAAAATTCACAAAAATATACTGTTTATCAATACAAGAAATGGTAAAAACTGGAATATTTATTAGGTTTGTAGCTTTCTGATGAGAAAAAACTTTGAAAACAAAAAAAAAATCCTCAGATTTTCACATTTCTGATTGTCCTTGAACTACTCAGTTACTTCCATCAGTGAAGTCAGCCCAGTCTAAGCTTAAAATTGGAATGTTTCATTAAAAATATCAGATATTCAAGTTTCTGACAGTCCTTTAACTACTCACCTGCATCTACAGTTCCACTGGAAAAATTAACCAAATCTAATCTTAAATTTGGTCCTTGAACTAATCATCTCTGTGGTGCAGTTCTGTCTCCAAAATTAACCAAATCATTGAAAAAAAATTTTTTAAATTGCAATAAATGTCAAAATCACTTTATTCTACATCTCATTAAAAAAGCCATTTATAAACCAGAAACTGTAAGAAAAAAAGAAAGAATTGTCAGATTCTGGGCTTTGCCATGGTCCTTGAATTACTCATTCGTCTAATACTGTTTCTACTTAAAATTAACCAAATCTAAGATTAAAATCGTGATAGTTCACCAAAGCCATTTTATTCTGCATGTTTTATTGAAAAAAAATTTACAGAAATGCACTGTTTATCAATGTCTCACTTTTTAAAAATGCCAAAATTAAGATTTTTTTTAAAATATAGAAAGAAACGTAGAAAGAATTTGCTGGATTGTAAACTTTCTGATGATCTTTGAATTAATCATCCACGGCGTGCTCTTCTATTGGACAAATCAGCTGAATCTGAGGTTAAAATTGTAACATTTCACCAAAGTCACTTCACTCTACATTCACCAAAATTACACCTTTTTATAGAGAAAAAAAACTGTAAAAACAGGAATAATTGTCAGTTTTGTAATGTTCCCATGGCCCTTGAACTAATCGATGGTGACGTGCGTTTCCATTGTGAAAACTCAACAAATCCATGTTAAAATCATGATGTTTTGGTAAAGATTAGCCCACAAATGAAGCCTTTCCACTCAGCTATTTCTGTACAAATCAAACAGTTCTGTGCCGCTCAGTGTAACTACGATGTCTTTAGTGACTCAGCTGCAAACAAAAGTCATGCAACAAAAATCCTGTGACTGTCCTCCTGAACTGCAGGCAGTGTTTATCAGACAGGAGGACGAAACAAACTGAGTCACCACGTTTTTCCAGGATTAGTAATACCTGTGAGCATCTGGGAATATGGACATGTTGACTCCAGATTTTTATCAGATTTTGTAAAATACATAATCAAAGACATTCAACTTTTTTTTTGTTCCTCTTTGTTTGGTTTATGGCAGAAGACATTTCTGAGTTTATCTTTACTTTTCATCGTTTTAATCACGGTTGTTCTGTTTCCACAGAGATGAAAAATGAGCCTGTGATGAGTAAATAACTGCTTGGGGTTGAATCAAATGGACAGACTGAGTAAAAACAGGTGGAAATAATGATTGAACCTTCAGTTCTTTGATAACAGGATGTAAATACATTCACTTTTTCCTTTTGTTATTTAAAAAAACACCTTTCATGATGAACTTTCTGCAGCAGCAGCTGTTACAACAGGTTTATTTTTGGGATAACACACGGTTGACTTTGACACTCCGGAAACCCAGCGAAGCGCTCAAACGCTTGCACGTCTTCTCGCTGCTTTCTGCATCTTCGTACCCTCCACAGGCAGACAGACACACTTCCTCCAAACGGGCCCAAAATAGTGGCGTGTTTTCTATTTCGGTCCTGCGGTCGTTGAAACCATCTCATCTCAGTTCCTCTTTTACAGTGGAGGCTTCAGTGAGGCATGACACGTCCCCGTTTCACTCCTCCTAGTCTAATTAGCTGTTTTATTTAGCCGGGAACACCCAAAAATATCTTTTTAAAGTGACAGGGCGATGAAAGAGACAAACAAGATGCAGATAGAGCAACAGTTTGCTTTGGTAGGAAACTCCAGAAAGTATGACTAATTTACTGCTTCGGCTTCATGCTTCATATTTTAATCTGAAACAGCTTCATCAAGAAAAGAATGAGATCCAGTGTAGCGGAAAAAGAAACTTTGAAAACAAGAAAAGTCATCGGATGTTAGTTTCTGACAGTCCTCGAACTGCTTGTCAGTAACACACAGTTCTTTTGGAAAAATTAACCAAATTTTAGCTTAAAATTGGAATATTTCATCAAAATCACTTCATTTTTGCATGTCTCATTAAAAAAAATCAACAAAAATCCACTGGTTACGAATGATTTATCAGATTTGTAACTTTCTAATGGAAAAACAAACTTAAAAAACAAAGAAAAATGATTGGATGTTCAAGTTTCTGACAGTTCTTGAACTACTCATCTGTGATGTGCAGTTCCATCAGGAAAATGAACTCAATCGAGGCTTAAATTTGGAATAGTTCAACCTAACCCTAACCCACTGAAAAAATGAACCAAATCCAAGCTTAAAATTGGGATAATTCATCAACATCACTTCATTTTGCATGTTTCATTTAATAATTCACCAAAAGTACACTGGTTTTCAATACAAGAAATGGTAAACACAGGGATATTTATCAGATTTGTTACTTTCTAATGGAGAAAGAAGCTTTAAAAACAAGAAAAATCATTGGATGTTCAAGTTTCTGACAGTCCTTGAACTACTCATCTGTGATGTGCAGTTCCAACAAGACAAAAATACTCAATCGAGGCTTAAAATTGGGATATTTCACCAAAATCGCTTTATTTTGCATGTCTCATTTTTAAAAATTAACAAAACTACACTGCTTATAAATACAAGAAATGGTAGTAAACAGGAATATCTATCAGATTTGTTACTTTCTGATGGAAAAGGGAACTTTGAAAACAAGAAAAATCATCAGCTGTTCAAGTTTCTGACAGTCCTTGAACTACTCATCTGGGTCTACAGTTCCATTGGAGAAATTAACCAAATCTAAGCTTAAAATTGAGATATTTCACCAAAACGACAATATTTTGCATGTCTCATTTAAAAGAATCAACAATATTATCCAGGTTATCAATACAAGAAATGGTAAAAAAAAAAAACAAAACAGGAATATTTGTCAGATTTGTTCCTTTCTGATGGAAAAATAAACTTGTAAAACAACAAAAGTCATCACATGTTCATGTTTTTGACAATCCTTGAACTACTTATTTGTGATGTGCCGTTATTTCCATCCGTACAGTCAGCCCAGTCTAAGCTTAAAATTGGGACGTTTCATCAAAATCATGAGATGTTCAAGTTCCTGACAGTCCTTGAACAAGATGCAAGTAGAGCAGCAGCAGAAACCGGAGAAGGTATGACTAATTTACTGCTTCGGCTTCGATTTCAAGCACATGCTTCATATTTTAATGTGAAACAGCTTCACCAAGAAGAAAGTGAGATCCAGTGTAGCGATGAAGGTCGTCTGCTTGTAACTGGACTCAAACGCTTGTTATATAAGATTGATGTCGTGCAGCCGATTGATGGATCTAAAGCTCCAACATGTTCTGTCGTGAAATTCGGCCAAAATCTGAGCGACTGTGAACTCGGCGTTGGTCCTGTGATCCTCAGACAACCTAAAGACGGAGCTCGCTTTAGCTTTTTTTGTCTGGATGAGCAGCAGTAATTCATGTGAAATGACTGAACCCTGCTGGGCTCCGAGCTGCTGCTGCTGCAACATATTTCACATGACACGTTCCCAAAGAAAACAGGCCTTTTATTATAGAGGCGGCCAGATTTTTCTCGTGTTGATGAGTCATCCCTTCTTCTTTTTTTTTTCTGCTTTTGTGAAGGTTTTCAGCGGGGTGGGGGAGCTCCGGCCCTCAAACACAGAGACTCATTGATGCGAGTGTTTGTTTGGCAGCGGGTCTCCTAGCCACAAACCCACTCACACTTGCAGGAATATGTGTTTACTCATTTTCCCTCCCTTTTCCGCTCAGTTCCGACAATAAAGACGGAGCCTCACGACGACTACGACGCCCCTCTGGTGTGCACCGGCTCCGGCCTGGCGCTGCACCCCAAGCCCTTCTACCCGCCTCAGGTCGTGACCCCCATGATGCCCTCCGAGCTGCGGTCGTGCATCGGCCCGTTCCCCGTCAACCAGCAGCGACTGCCGGCCAAACCGTCCTCCAGCCCGAGCGCCAGCCCCAAACTGCACGACCTCTCGCCGCCGCCCTTCTCCAAGTGCCTTGCCCCGGGCCCGGCGCTCCCCCAGTCGCCCGTCCCCCACGTCTCCATCATCCAGGAGGCCCCGGGACGCTACCAGCCCTCCGGCCTCTACCCGCCCAGCAGCTCCTCGTCCTCCCCGACCTCGCAGCCCTCCACCCCGACCGACGCCCCCTTCTCCCCGCCCCACTGCCTGACCCCGGCCCAGCCCGGCAGCACCAGCCCCGGGGCCCAGCAGCACCCGAAGGTGGCGGAGAGGGGCGGGTCCTCGCCGCCGACGCTCGCCGTCAGCATCAAGCAGGAACCACAGGAGCTGGACCAGATGTACCTGGACGACGGTGAGGAGGTTTCTATTGTTACACAGAATGATGGTTTCTGATGCAGGGAATGGAGAAGCAGCCTCCTAATTAATGAAACAGTGAGGTTCTTGTTAACGGCTGCACAGTTGTTTGGTGGTTAGCACTTTCGCCTTGCAGCTAGAAGATCCCTGGTTCGCGTCCTGGCCTTCCTGGGTTCTTTCTGCATGGAGTTTGCATGTTCTCCCTGTGTATGTGTGGGGTATCTCCAGGTTCTCCAGTTTCCTCCCACAGTCCAGAAACATGCTGAGGTTGTTGGTGACTCTAAATTGTCCGTAGGTGTGAATGTGAGTGTGATTGTTTGTCTGTATATGCAGCCCTGTGACAGACTGCTACCTGTCCAGGTGTTCTCTGTCTTCACTCTAAGTCAGCTGGGATAGGCTCCAGCCCCACATGACCCTAATGAGGATTAAGCGGTGTATAGATGATGGATGGATGGAGGTTCTTATTGGCCTCCCAGAATCTATCCACAGGTGCTGATAGTGTTTCTAATGAGCATCATATGACTCACTAATCACTCTGCCAAGATCTGAAATGTTTGGCCTTCAGTTTGGATTATTGTTTTGGCTAAAAGTATCTCATTTAAAGGAATAGTTCAACATTTTTGGATTTTAATTGCTTGCTGAGAATGAGAAGAGACACATGTTGATGAAAAGTTTTTAATATTTACTCAAATACTGCACCTACACTATCATTCAAAAGTTTGGTGTCAGCCAGATAATTTCAAGTTTTCCATGAAAACTCACACTTTTATCCATGTGGTTTTCTAATCATCAGTGAGTCTTTCAACACCATTAGCTAACACAATGTAGCATTAGAACACAGGAGAGATGGTTGCTGGAAATGTTCCTCTGTACCCCTATGGAGAGATTCCATTAAAAATCAGCTGTTTCCAGCTACAATAGTCATTTACCACATTAGCAATGTCTAGACTGGATTTATCATTCATTTAATGTTATCTTCATTGAAAAATTGAAAGTTTTTCTTCCAAAAATAAGGACATTTCTAAGTGATCCCAAACTTTTGAACAGTAGTTTAAGTACAATCTTCAAGTGATTTTACTCAAGATTTTTAATTTTCTGCTACTTTTACAAGAGAAATATTGCACTTCCTACTCCACTTCATCCAGAAGTAACCTGTGATTGTTTTTGAAAAAATACAATAGCAAACTCATAATGAGGTGCAGTTCTATGTCATTAACACAGCGGTGTAGAGATAGACCTGGCTATGCAAGAAGATTAGCTTAGCTAGCTAGCTCATTTTAGCATTAAGACGTGTAAGAGAGGGAAACAGCTAGCTTATCTGTGAACAGAGTGTCCAAAAATAAGAAAATGTACATATATGTGCATCTAAAACTCACTAGTTAAGAAATTATGCCTTCTTTATATAATAAGTGCAAACCTGAAGTGTAAAAATGACACATGGTTTTGGGTTGTTTTAAGTAGTTTTTTGTGTTTGTTTTTGGAACATTACTACACATTTTGCCAGGGATGTTCTGAGCTTTCTTTTACCCCAGTACGATCCAAGTCATTTTGTATTTAGCATCTGCAGATACTGAGTTCTACCAATTTTCTAGATGCTTCATGTGTTGTAGATTACTGTCGTACCTGTACAACCAGGTAGAGCCTTTTACTGTTTGATACTGTGGAGAACAGAGCAGGAAGAAGTTTCGTGTTGGCAAGCAATTAGCATTGCGGGTGTTTAGCTAGTAAAGGAGTTAAAAAACAAAGGATGTCCAATGTACTTAATTTACTATACGAATTAGTCAAGTATTGATTGATAATGCTGCATTTGTAAAAAAATGTTTTTAAGTTCACAACATCTTAGTGGCAGCAGGTGTAAACGAAACATCGGGATGAGATTTGTGCCATTGAACATTGCCTTAATTCCAGTTTTTTTAGCCCATAAGTGTACTTCTTAGGTCCACCTCTTCTCATGTCTCTTCAGGTTCGAACCAGGTCTGGCAGGTAAAATTAAAACGTTTAGCCGCAATTACTGCTCACACATGTTGTATGACCGTGACTGGTTCACGAGGGACCATCTTGGAACTTTTTGATCCCACCTTTACACCACCTTCAGCAAGCAGAGGGAGTTGTTAGCATTGTGAGGGTGTAGCTAGGAAAGGGGCACCATGACAACGACTTTCTGGTGTTTAATGACTACAAAAACATACTGTATTGAAGTCAAAGAACAAATCTGACACCCAAAAGAAACACATTATACATCAAGAGTTCTTTACCCTGAAAAAAATGAAGTGTCACATCCATTTCATGGTTCAGAATCACATGTTTGCAGTCTTGATTTGGTGTTTATGTTGCGTAGTTTGCTGGCTGGTGAAGGAGTGCATGAGGCTGCCAAAAGGTTTATCGCCGCTGTAATTCCTGCCTCACTTAAACAGAGGCTGTGAAAAGTGCCTTTGTTGTCTAACTTCTGGTGGTCTGGCATTTGATATATCTGACTTTAAACCCAGAACGAGACGAGGCTGCTCGAAGTTCGCAGAGAAAATAAAAGTGACGCCCTTTATTTATCTCGGAGGGAGCAGCACAAACTGCATGATCTCACCGCTGTGGGCCTCTACAGCTCTATGATTTGAAGTAAATTGGATAAATGATCGTCCTCGGGGTTAGAAAATAAAACCGTGTCTGGCTGTGAGGAGGTCAGCAACCAGCAGCTATCAGCAGACTTTGATCCGACACCAGAGCTGCTGCTGAACCGTCTGCGTTAACTTCCTGATGGTGGCGAGTGAAACGCAGACGGTTCCCATGATGCCGCTTCCTGAAAGAGTCTGGAGAAATACATTAACACTGCACTGTAAAAAATATGTACACTAAAATGGTGAAAATCTGTTTCCAAGGGGTCAAAAACAATACTTTAAAAAGTGGTGAAATAATATCAATTAACTGTTGGATAATCCTTGAAGTGGACATTATTTACATTTTTTTAACATTTAATTTGTAAATTAAAACATTTTTGCTAAATATTACTGGGAACTTAATAAACCAGGGAAAATCTAAAATAACAGTAAATTGTTTTAAAATATTACTACAAAAAAGGATTCAATAATACATTTTTCTTTTATCACGTTCTTAATGGCACAAAAATAAACAAAAATTCTAGTTTGAAAAGCACCAGAAACAAGTAAAACTGTCTTCTTGCAAGAAAAAAATGCATTTGAAGAACTAGAATACTCTAAAGTTTACAAAAAAGTGTACAAAAACAGCAAATACTCGTAAAATAATTATATTTTTCAGCTTTAAATAGAGTGAAATAGTGTAATTTTATGGTTACACAAAAATGGTTACAAACTAATTAATGTTTGTAGAAATACAGATGATGGATGCTATTTATAATGTTGGCTTTTTCTAAAAATTAATGTGTAAATTAAAATATTTTTCTGTGATTTTACTAGATAATATCTGTAAAGAAACAAAACTAGAAAAATCTGTAAAATATCAACAAATTATCAAAAAAAATAAAACTGGACGTCAGAAAAAGAAAAAAGAAAAAACAGTGGAATATTGTACAGTTCAAAAACTATAAACAAATAAAAAACAAAAACATAAAAAACAACAAATATATAAAATATTTTTATCTTTAGAAAGAATTAAATACAGAAAACATGGTCTCTTACATTCAAATTGTAAAATAATTCATTACTATTTGTAAAAAACTATTTGCATTTTTTAAATCATTTTTTTGTGTAAATTAAATAATATTTTTCAGTGATTTCACTAGATGTCTCAATTTCAACTAAACAGGGAAAAGTCTGTAAAATAACAGTAAATTGTTCCAAAAATCACAGCTAACAACACTTTTTTCCTCAATATTTGACTCCCCGGAGCTACAGATCTTATTTTTAAGGATATCCTAAATATTTCCACCACTTCTTTTTTTTTAAAATCATTTTTATTTCCACCACTTCTTTGGTCTGTTCAGGTTCAAACCAGGAGCAGAAACTAAAACCTGATCTACCCGAGGAGCTGTTCCACTTGTTTTCTTTGGCAAAGCGAAGAAAATTTTACCAAACGTTCCAAATATAAAGCTGCTTCTCACTCCGTTCAAACCTTTGGCAGCGTCTGAAGCGACTTTACGGCTTCACTCAGGTGTTCGCTGTAATTCCTCCTCGTTAAAACTCAGACTCGCTGCGTCTGAAATCTGACTAAAATATGATGTTTGTGGGTCGTTTTCAGCACGTAATGATCAGCCCGGCTTCTTCTAACCGTGCTCATTTAACGTCGTTTAATTTAATTTCACAACAGTTTAGCCACTTATCCTGTTAAACAGTAAAGCAGAGGACCGCAGGTGGTTTTCGTCTCTCCACTCGTGCTGTTTTTGTCTTTATTTTTCTGCTCTAATGTCCATCAGGATCCCCCCTCCGCTGCACATTTCTTCACACCGTTGCAAACATGTCGGCTCATGGAAAGTCTGAATCGTGTTTTCTGGCCTGGGCTGCAGGAGGCCCGGCCACGCGGCCATAAAACCTGCTGACTGGGAGCTTTGCATGCTTCCCTCTGGCTGGAAGCGAGTCTGGAGGCGGCGGCCAAAGCCATACGTTTTACTGCACAGTAGTGCGTCCAGGACTTTTGTCAGCGGTGAGGTAACACCAGCGAAACATGTGCGTTCTGAGGCAGAATGTGAGCCAGGCCGTTCTGAAATGCTGTTTTTTATGGCGTGTTGTGGCCTTGTTAGATGTCAGAGCGCTGTAATTGATGAGCAGACGCTTCTGACGGTCATAGGAAAAGTATTTTTGAGTGTGTTGACTGTAGAATCCAGCAGTTTTCATGCAGCTCTCTCGTGCACATAGTGTTGTATTTATAGTTGTAAGGAGCTTTTATTAATTCACACTCACAAAAATACATCCACATGTGCTTTGTGTTACTTATTACCAGTGATTATTGCACTGAAAAGGACAAAAACAGCCGTATGTTGATGCAGTGCTGTGAAAAAACAACCTCAGTTTAAGTGTTTTTGTGGAAACTGCTTTGGTTCGGCTTAACAGCTGGAATTTCATGTTTTTTTCTCCCTCGCCTCGTTTAAATGTATGGAGGTTCTTTATTACATTTAATTATTAACACAGAATGCAGCTGAGGTTTAGGAGGAGGTCGTCGGTTTTCTTTGTAATTAGAATTTAAATAATAGATAAATAAAGTTGGTGCTGACGCAAGCTGAACTTAATGGTGAAAATCCATTTTTATTGTGTTTTGTGGTGCAAAACAAAAGTTGTTCGGATATGAGGAAGTTTATTCCTGAAGCCCCTCCTAGCTTTACAAGCAGGTATTCAGCTACCTCACATCTTTGTAAATGTCCAACAGCCAGAGCAGAGAGAGTTTCCTTCCTGAAGGGGGCGGGACCAGCAGCAGCTTATTGGTTTTTAGTGCAAAACAGCTGGTTTACAACAGCATTAAAGCAATCATGGTGAAATGAACCATTTTAGCAGGATTTGGAGCTGAGAAACTGAAAGTAGCAGTACGGAGATGTAAGACATTTAGATTTGTTTGCTTAAAATGGGCATGATAAAGCTTTAAAGCTCGAGTAGGCAGCATTTTTTTTTTGGCGTCATTTGGTAAAAATTCCACAGAAACCTTTGAACATGTTGTGGTTAAAGTGGTCTGTGAGGAAACTAGACTTTCTAAGCTGAGGCTTACACGAAGGTCGTCAGTTTTCTTTGTAATTTAGTATGTAAGTATTAGATAAACAAAACTTGGAGATGATGCAAGTTAAACTGAATGGTGAAAATCCATTTTTATTGTGTTTTGTGGTTGTTAACAACTTGGAAGTGTAAAATAAAAGCTGTCGAGAGATGAAGAAGCTCCTCCTCAACAGCCAGAGCAGAGAGAGTTTTCTTCCTGAAGGAGGCGGGACCAGCAGCAGCTTATTGGTCTTTCGTGCCAAACAATCTGTTTAACAGCACTAAAACCAGGACTAACAGTGAGGGAGAAATGAACCATCTTGACAGGATTTTTAGCTGAAAAACTGAAATACACACTGGGGGGGATATATGACATTTTGATTATTTTGCTGAAAAGTGACACAATAATGCTTTAAAGCACGGGTAGGCAGCATTTTTTTTGGCATCATTTGGTAGAAATTCCACAGAAACCTTTGAGCATGTTGTACTTAAGTTCTCTATCAGATTTTCTTGGATTTTTTATAACATAAATTATGAACATTTGTAAAGATATTTCTGAAATTTGACCCCAATATGTCAAATACTTTCAGAGATGTTGGAAAAATCATTCACTGACCCACTTTCAGCCGCATTTAGTCTGACATTTGGGGTTAGAAACAACTCCTGAAGCAGAAAAATGATGCAGAAAGTTGGTTCTTTGGGTTTGTAAGCTGTGTCAATCTGAATCTGTGTCTTATTTCTCTCTCCATGGGTCTTCTAGCAAATAAAAAACACAAATTGGACATGTTGTATAAATAGTAAAAAAAAATACATCTCTAGAAGAATAATTGTGCTGGAAGTTCCATCCTGCAAGTTAACATGATTCTTTAGTTTTATGAAATTATACAAGCCTGAATTTGTGTTTTTGAGGCTTTTACTGCAGCTTCAAGGTCTAAATACTCTTATTTTACTCTCAATTTGGCTTCCAGCATGTCAAAAAAACCACCATTTGGACACACTGACCAGGCAAAAAAGAATAGTTTTATAAAATTTGCCAGAAACACTCTTTAAATAGAATGTAAAGTAAATAAATATTGCATATACAATATATTAATGAGATTTGTATTCATGAAAAACAACATTTAAAGAAGGAAAAAATATGCAGAAAGTTCCATCCTGCAGGTTGATGGTTGGTTCTTTAGTTTTATGAAACTATGGAAGTCTGAATTTGAGTTTTTGAGGCTTTTTCTGCAGTTTTAAGATGGAAATACTGGGCCATGTTTGCTTATTTAACTCTCAATGTGTCTTCTAGCATGTAAAAAAACACTACAAAGTAAAAAACTAGATTTTTACCAGACAGAGTCTTTAAATATGAACATAAAGTAAACAAATAATATATTTACAGCATAGTTCTGTATTTTAATGAGATTTTTAGTCAAGAAAAACACAGGATTTTTCCAGACCATGCTACGTTTTATGTCCTATTATCAAATCAGTATTCCACCAGTCAGACCAGCTGTTGTGGTCTGTATGTAGTTCTGTTTCTGGGGAGGATAATGTCAGATTTCTTCACCGTTGTATCGACAATTTACCGTAGATCCGAAGTAAAAGTGTAAATCAAGCTTTAAACAGAGCAGTTTGACTCTAAAGAGCGGGTTTAGAGTCTCGTCGGAAGCCAAAAATGAATCTTGGCTCGACTCTTTCTGCAAATTTAAAGCTCGCTCATGACCCGTCTGCTTGGGAGATAAAGAGAACGGCTGTATTTTCATCTTCTGGCTGTTATTTCCTGCTTGCTGCAGCTTGAAGTCCGTGTCTTGCCTTCTGTTTCCACGTCTCCTTGGGTCTGCATGATGTAAATTCCATCAGCAGATTCCTCCTCAGACATCCAGAATTTGTGTGACTGTGGAGACGACAAGAAGAGAAAGTCTGTGATGTGCACAGCTGTTGGTGTGAACATCTGCAGGAGGGTCGGACCAGGACTCTGCTAAAACAGTTCAACCCGATGGAAACAGACCGTCCGTCCAATAACTGCTGAGAGATATGATTAAAAACCTCCACTGTCAAACTGAGGGAACAAGTCTGGACCAGCAGACATGAATGTTTCTAGAAAATTTACTGGAAATGTGTTGAGTAGTTGTTGAGATGTTTGGTTTGAACCAAACTAGTGGACAGAGAAACAAACCAGGTTAATGCAACAAGATTCAGACCAAATGTTGACAGAAAAATGGTGAAACTCACAAAGGTTAGAGGTCAAATCATCCCTCTGAAACCGTCTCATATTGGTCTAATTACAACAGCATAAACTGTGGATATTTATAAAGATATTTGTGGAATTTGGTCTTGATATATCGCATAATTTCCACAATTTACTGAAAAACAGTAAACCACTGACCCACATTTAGCAGGTTTTTTTCTCGCATTGAACATTGAGGCTGTTTGAACATGAATGTCTCAGGAGCTATCGAAGATAAAAACCTGAAATATTCACTATTATTTCTCATCGTGTCACCGATTGAGAATTTGTAATATTGGATAAGTCCATCAATTAATCTGTGATTATTGGTGAGTTGAAAAATAAAAAAAAATGTCGTTAAAAGTTCCATCTTTGAGCTGATTTTAACAAGAAATTAATAATAAAAAAAAGTCAGCTGGTGATATTTTCTGATCCACATGTAGCTGCATGTCACAGTAATGCAAAACTAAACGTAAAGAATAGTTTTAATATTAAATATTTGGTTATAAAATGAGAAAGGAAAGTTATTTTGGTTGAACTTTCATAACCGACTGAGCAGATTTGACATGTTGTACCGTAAAGACCAAAATATTTCCAGGTAGTCTGATCCAAGGAGGGCAGAGCTGCAAAGTTCATTATTAAATATTATAAATCAATGACATGATGAGAAACAACAGGGAGAATTTCAGGTTTTTATCTTTAATAATTCCTCCAATATTGTTGTTAAAACAGACTCTAATGTCTACGAAAGAAAAAAAATTCCACAAATATCTTTATAAATATGCATTTTTTATGCTACAAAATGGCATAAATGGTGTGGGTGATTTGACTTTTGTGAATTTTGTCATTTTTATTCTCTGCATTTGTCTGAATGTTGTTAATTCAACTGTGCAATGTGAGAAAAAACGCATAAAAAGTGGGTCGACGGGCAGTGTTTTTATAAAATGATCTTGAACGGTGTTTGATATATGAACCTAAAATTTCACAGATCTCATTTTAAAGATCTAAAATTTATGATAAGAGAGTTTTTTTTTAAAGTAAATCAGAGATGATTGAGCGGAAAGAACCCGATCATCTGAGATGGAACAACCAGGATGGGACCTTAAATGCCGGCTTACAATTTTAATTCCATTTTCTTAAAGATTGTTTGATCTACTTGTCTGATATTACAGATTCTAAATCAGTGACATGATGAGAAATAACAGTGAAAGTTTCTTGTTTTTATCTCTAATAGTTTCTGAGGTATTCTTGTTCAATGTTCAATTTCAATAGGAGAAAAAAACCTGCTGACAGTGGGTGGATGAGCGGTTTTAAAGTAATAATCTCACAAAGTACTTCATGTATGAAGCTAAAAATGTACAGATATAAAGTTAAATATCCCTAATTTATGCTGAGAAAGTTGTAAGTAAATCAGACATCAAATGAACCTGCAGGAACAGTTGCTGCTGGTTTCTGTTTGTCTGGTTTCTTCATCTCTGTTCGGTTTTTCTGCTTTTCATATTTTCTGAAGGCAGCAGCGTTTCCAGTCAGTTATTGTTCAGACGTTATGAATAATACCTGGTTTCATAAAGCTGGCAGCGTCTGCGGTGAACTGGAGGAGTTCTCTGTGGGGCCCGGCAGCAGCAGGAGTCTCATGCCGGATCCAAGAACATCTGGTGGCTTGTGGCCTGGACCAGACGAGGAGCAGAGCGAGGAGGGGGGGGGAGCTTTCTGGATTTATTCACAGCGTCAGAGGAGGTCGTGGAGTGTCAGCCGGTCCGATCGGTTCCTCTGCAGCATTGTGTTCGTGTGCTAATGAGGCCAGCAGTGGTGTCCTGCTGATTGTTTGGGAGTTCCTCGGGTTTCCTGCCCGCAGAGCTGAGCTGTATCGGTCAGAAGCAGCTGCCGTCGACCTCCATGGGAGAGGAAACGGTTCCTGGGTTACTTCAGATCAAACCGCACCTTCAGCGCTCCATCAGTGCTCAGTCAGATGTAAATCAGCTCGATAATTAAAGAGCCGAATGCTGACGACAGGAATTAGCAGGTTTCACACAGTTCAAGGTCATTTCACCTCAAATCAGCAGCTTCATGTCATTGTCCTGCATTTTTGTAGCATAAAATATGAACATTTATTGAGACATTTCTGATATTTTACCTCAATGTGTCAAATGCTCTGAGATTTTTTAAAACTCACCCGTCATTTCAGCTGCATTTAGTCTGAGATTTAGGGTTAAAACCAACGTCTGAAGCAGAAAATGATGCAGAAAGTTGGTTCTTTAGCTTTTTAAACTATGCAAATCTGAATCCGTGGTTATTTTACTCTTGATTTGGCTTCTAGCAAATAAAAAACACCAAATGGACACATTGACAAGGTAAAAAAAAAAAGATGTTTTCCAAAAAGGGCCTTTAGATATAAAGATAAAATCAACAACTATTGTGTATACTACATGTTAATTATAAGTTTTTAAATGTAGAACACGTGATGTTTCCTAAATATGTCATTCTGAGCTGCATTTAGTCTGAGATTTAAGGTTAGAAACAACTTCTGAAGAAGACAAACGATGCAGAATGTTGGTTCTTTAGGTTTTAAAATGATGGAAATCTGAATCGGTGCTCATTTTACTCTTGGTTTGTCTTTTAGCAAATAAAAAACACCATATGGACATGTTGACAAAGTAAAAAAAATAGATTTTTACCAGGCAGTCCTTAAATATGAGCATAAAGTAAACAAATATTCCCTATACATCATATTACTGCATATTATTGAGATTTTTAGTCATGAAAAATGAGTGATTTTTTCCTAAATTTGTCGTTCTGAGCTCCATTTAGTCTGAGATTTAGGGTTAAAACAACCTTTAAAGAAGAAAAATGATGCAGAAAGTTCTATCCTGAAGGTTGACAGGATTATTTTTTAGTTTTATGAAACTATGGAACTCAAAATTTGTGTTTTTGTGACTTTTACTGCAGTTTTAAGGTGGAAATGCTCTTATTTTACTCTCAATTTGGCCTCTAGCGTGTAAAAAACCATTTAGAGGCACTGACAAGGTAAAAAACTAGATTTTTTTTTTATCAGAAAGGGTCTTTAAACATGAGCATAAAGCAAACAAATCATGCACATGCAGCATAACAGTCATGAAAAACAAGCAGGTGTTCCTAAACTTGTCATTCTGAGCTGCATTTAGTCAGAAAACAGTTTCTAGGAGAACAGTCTGACCACGATGTGCGTTTAATACGAGCTCCTTCATCACATCTCATGATCCTGATCAGCAGACGGACGTTTTCGTGGAACTGGAGATGTTCAAAGTTTCGGCTTTGGTCGTCGACATCGAGAGGAGACAGTCGTCTGAGTCCCTGAGGGCAAAAACTGACGGAGGCCGTGTAATCAGATTACAAGCTGCTACTGAACGCAGCTCTGCTTTTTTGTTCACTTCTCCTTTTTTCTGAAACCCCCTGTTAGGGTCACACAGACGATGTTTAGCTGCTGCAGAGCGGAAATGAGGAGGACAGATGTTCTACTCTGGAGGGAATCGATGCGACCCACATGACCCAGATGTCACAGCGGTGCCGAGGCCTATTTTTAGGACTCTGTTGTAAACGCACTTAGAGATCAATAGATCGACTTTTTTCAATTAGATGCTGCTCTTAAAATGTGACGCCGCGGTGAGAAGTGGGTCATGGCAACGGTAAACAGTAAACGCTGAGGACTGAAGAACTAACCGGCCGTCTTTTCACCGCTTCGTTGGGATGAGAAAATTATTCCAGAACACGTGGCCAAAGAGAAACTCGGTGTGATAACTTCCCTGGAGGCTTGAACTTCACCGTTATGTTCTCTTACAGACAGATGAAACAGAAAAGAGCAGGTTGGACCGTTTATTTCTGCAGGTTCATGTTAGGAAACATCTTGTTTAAAAAGAAGAACAAATCGCTCCGATTCTAAACTCACAGATCGCCCAGAATAATGGAAAACTGTTGAAGATGACTCAAGACATGCCCAAAATTACACAGAAATGATCCTAAATTCCTCCAAAGAAGTCTTGAAATTTTTTGTCTTTTAGAAGAAAGACACCTGGATGGATGTAAAACTGATCTGGCTGCAGCTTCTAACAGAACTTAAATGTGTTTTTTAGCACTAAAAATGACATGAAAGTTGTGCCAAATTAATTACAGGTTGTCCAAAAATAATGACTGTCTGTAAAAATAAATTCATATATTTTGCAGATTTAAATGCAGTAAAAACAGTATAATTTTACAGGCAAGTTTTGTGAAGAAGAAATACATATTTTTGACATTAATCAGTGTTGGCCAATTTTTTATTGTTAACATATAAATTAATGCTTGTTTTCCTCCTGCAAGTTTACTAGTTAAGTGTAATTTAACAAAACAGGAAAAACGGTACAAATAACAGTCAATTCTTTTTAAATATTACTGCTAAAATCTGGTAAAAATGTAAGTTTTTAAACTGACACATCAGGTTTTATGTCTAAAAATGCACACATACTTTTTCTATATGTCTTAGATATTATCTTTATATTTATATTCAGATTTTTTGGTATTTTTGTAGATATTTTTGTTGGTTTTTTTGCTCATATAAAGAGAAATGAATACTATATTCACAATCTAAATACAGTAAAAACTGTTTAATTTCACAGCCAAAAGTTTTAAAAGAACAAATGACCCACAAATGCAAACATATCAACATGTATGTCAAACTTTAAGCAAATTTTAATCTTTCCAAGTTCATTTATAGTCAGAAATGAAAAAGAATGGGAACAAAAACCGCCTTTAAGGTATAAAATCAACAGAAAAGCTTTAAATAAATCACAGAAAACGGCATTAAAATGTAAATGATACAGAGCAGGAGCGGTAAAATTACAAAAACACTCGTCTGATTGTTTCATTTTCCAAAATTTGAACCTGGATGTGGAATTTCTCGTCTGAGTGGAAGCGATTTGAGTCCATCCTTATAATCACATAATGGCTTCAGTGTGTTGCTCTGCTGCAGATGTCAAACGTCTCCAGAGATCGCCGTCATTAACAGAAAGTCAATCAGCGAGAAAAACTCTTTTAACTGAGTCTAGACGAGTGAAGCGCGCACATCTGGACCTAGAAACAGCCTCAGTCTCAGTTTATTTAGCTTGCTGTTGTGGATTCAGACTTTTAGTTGGTCCCGTTTCCTCCTCTGCTCCACTTCTGCCGCTTTCTGATGCTGACACACTTTGGTTGTTTTGTTTTTCACCATGGCAGCCTCCCGCGTCTCTTTTCCTTCGTCATCTCTGTGATAGGAAGCGAGTTTAGCAGCAGGGAAGGGCTGCGATGAAAATAGACGTCTCAGAGCCAAAAAAGAAAAAGCTCTCCTTCCATTGTGTGGAGGCGACTCTCAGGGAGGGAATTCCTCCCCCGGTCCTCTGGGCCAGGGGTGTTTCCCTTCCAGTCTCACATTTCCATCCCTGTGAGGGTTGATGAAAGAAGTCTGAGGAGCTACAGACAGACAAATGCAGCGTCTCAGCCACCTTTCTGTGTTATCAGAGCAGTTATTCCTCTGTATTTCCTGGTTTCTTCTCAGTCAGCTGCTCCTGCCCATAAAAACAGATAAACAAGTGCACCTGGATCCTTCGGAGACGGCGGGAGGTTTGCATCATCTCTCCTGATAAGAGGCGTCTGGGGATCGGAGATATAAACTGATTCTCCTCTCTGAGGAAATGACACGTTCAGGGAATCCCAGTCGCAAGAGCTCAGCTAGTAAATATTTAACGTTAACTGTGGAAAGAATAAGCGTGTGAGCTGCTTCATGGAGAGTTTTAGCCTTCTTTACCTCACAGTTTTGGTTTTACAGCTGTAAAATTTTTCTATTTTTGGTTCTTTCTTGTTGGAATCTCTGTTAAACTAATGACAACACAAGCTAAAAAGTGACCAGGGTTTGATTTGGTGCTAAGAAATACTTAAAAAGACTTAAAAGAGCTTAAAAACTCAAAGAAATTCACACCAGATGCTGTCATTACAAGAGAAAAATCGACATTTTAAAAAATATGTTACCAGTCTTAGCCTCCTTTGACTCATTGTTGTGGTTCTACAACCTGAAATTTCACTATTTTTTGGTTCTTTCTTGCTGGAATCATCAGATTTGCACTAATTCAGCACCAAAAACTCAAAGTTAGTAACCAGAATGGAGCTTGTATTTGTGGAAGAGGCAGTTTTTGAAGTCTTGATTGAAAGTTTCTTGGTGACACAAGTTCAAAACTCACCAGGGTTTGATTTGATGCAAAGAAATGCTTCCAAAGACTGGAAAAAAAAGCACAAAACCCCCAAGAATTCTTCTAAAATTGGCTAAAAAGTCACGTCAGATTCTATCATTCTCACCTAAGAGTAAAATCAACAGTGACAACATGTTTTTTAAGATGTTAGCAGAGTTTTAGCCTCCTTTAGCTCATTCTTTTGGTTGTACAGCCTGAAATTTTTCTAGTTTTGCTTCTTCTTGATGGAATCTTCATTGTCTCTTCAAGTTAAGCAATATCTCTGACAAACTTTGTACATTCAATAAAGCACCAAACAGGTCAAAGTTAATGACCAGAATGGAGATTTTATCAGCTAAAGAGGCTGTTTTTTTTTTTTTTTAAGTCTTGATTGGAAGTTTCTTGGCGACTCAAGTTCAAAACTCACCAAGGTTTGATTTGATGCAAAGAAATACTTCAAAAGACTTTAAAAAAGCACAAAAACCCAAAGAAATCTCCTAAAATTGGCTTAAGTTCACATCAGATGCTGCCATTCACATTTTGAAAAGACAAATCGACTGAGAAAACGTTTTAAAGATGTTACTAGAGTTTTGGCCTCCTTTATTTGCTTCTATTTTTGGTTCTTTCTTGCTGGAATCATCAGAGTTACTTCTCTTAATACAACCAGCGCAGCACCAAACAGGTCAAAGTTTGTGTTAAAGAGGCAGTTTTTTTAAGCCTTGACTGAAAGTTTCTTGACAGCACAAGTTAAAAACTCACCTGGGTTTGATTTGGTGCAAAGAAATGCTGTGAAAGACTTACAAAGAGTGCAAAAATCCACAGAAATGTTCGGAAAAGGTTTATGTCAGATGTTAGAAGAGGAAAAATTGGCATGTTTCTGTAAGATGTTAGCAGAGATTTAGCCTCCTGTAGCTCATTGTTTTGGTTTTACAGCCTTAAATTCAAAGTTTTGGTTCTTCCTTGATGGAATCATCAGAGTTCTTCCAGTCAAAGCAGACAGACGAGTCAATTAAAATCTTAGTTGTCTTAGTTTTCAGCAGCTAAAGGGGCAGATATTTTCCTTCGTAGTTCAGATGTTACCAGAGTTTTAGCTTCCGTTAGCTCATGGTTTCTATGTATCTGTGTCTGTAAAATATCAAGTGTGAGTTTTAGGGAAAGAATAATATATTAGAGAAAGAGTTCAGCTTTCAAAAGCTTCAGCTTCAGCTTTTTTAGGGGTGTTTTCATAAGTTTTATTGGACAGTTTCTTGGCTGCACAAGTTAAATTCACCAGGGTTTGATTTGAATGTTTCTGAATTCTGGTTTGTACAAAGAAATACTCCAAAAGACTTAGAGAAACACAAAATACCACAGAAATCCTCCAATATTGGCCAAAAAGTTCATGTTTATGCCAGATTCTATCAGTTTTTTTAGATGGTACCTCAGTTTTAGCCTCTGTTAGCTCATTGTTTCTATATTTCCGTGTCTGTAAAATATGAAGTGTAAGTTTGGGGTAAAGAAGAATCAATAAGAGAAGGAGTTCAGCAGCGAAAACATAGCTGGTGGACTGTTTGGGGTGTTTTTGTATGTTTTGACTGATAGTTTCTTTGCAACACAAGTTAAAAACTCAACAAGGTTTGATTTGAATGTTTCTGAATTCTGGTTGGTGCAAAGAAATGTTTCAAAAGACTTCAAAAAAACACAGAAATGTTCTAATATTGGCTCAGAATTTCACATCAGATCCTATTAATGTGAGTAAGAAGAGAAAAATCAACTTTAAAGATGTTTCCAGAAACACTGATTGAATATTTTTCTTTCTTTTCCTTTGCAGTCAACGAGATCATCAGGAACGACCTGTCGAGCATCTCCGTCCACAGCCACGCATAGTGTCGCCTCCAAACATCCAAAAACAAAAAGGGAAGCACCAAACAAACTTTGCTGCACATGCTCGGACTTCAGCATGCCGGCAGCAGGAATCAGTGTAAATGAATCCGACCAGGGTCCAACGCGTGCCTTGTTTTCATATTTACTGCCTTTACGTAGAGTAAACTGACTTTTTAAGACGTGTAAATTAAATATGTAGCAACCGAACCTGCCCTTACAACAAAAGTGTGCTTTTAGAGGACCAACATTTGTGTTTTTTATGTCTTTCGTGCTGCAGTTTTGTAAATCAGTGCCTCTGAATTATGGAATTTGTATATACAGTTTGTGTACCGCTTCAGTTTGCATATCTGGCTTTTTACAGAGAGACAGTTTTACAAAAGAGGGAGAAAAAAGTGCCTTTTTGACTGGAACAGCCTGAGTTTGACTACATGACCTCAACATTCATTTTAAGTTGAGCTGATGTAGCTTGGAAAAAGAGACAATCATGAAATAACACCAAAATATTAAATAGTGACATCTTTAGCGGACGTTAGCCATTGAAAGGTTCAGGTGAGGTTGTAGCAGAAAAAGCTCTGAATGTATTAATTATGTGTTTTATTTCTCATTTGTAAGATAGTTTTCTTATTTCCAAAGTGACATTAGCACTCAAAAGTTCAGTGAAACTGTTTTTGCAACCAACGATAAGCACTTAGCCGCTAATTTTGTGGTGCTATTCCATTAAAGAGCCCTTATTCTGCACATATTTAAGTTTATAATTAGATTTTTGGGGTCTATTTGAATATGTTTACATTCTTAAATGCTCAAGAAGACACTTTATTTTTCTAATAATACTGCAAATTGCTGCAGCTCCTCTGTTGGAAATGCTCCGTTTTTGGGCTACTGTCACTTGAAGAAGCCCCTCCCTAAAACAGCCCACTCTGCTCTGATTGGTCAGTTGGGTTTTTGAAATTTAGGCCACATTGGTTGTGTGCTTTAACTCCAGATTCATAGTGGTGTTTGACTCCGTCTACTTTACCAACAGAACATACTGATTTAGCTAAAATGTAGAAAGTAAGATGCAAAACAGCTACTTTAAAATAATTTTTTAAAAATACCCTGATACTGTATTGATTAGGAAAAAAGCTCCAGTTTAGATTGAATGCTTTTTTCCCCACAATTTGTAGAGGTTCACAACAACTTTACAGACTTTTATCTCCAGTGAAGTTCTTGCCTAGCTTAAGTTGTAAACCATAGTATTATAGGTTGAGGTTTAAATACCTTTTTTTTTATTACATTTAGTTCTCTTTAGATTTTTAGGCCTAAACTAAAAGAAATGCCATAAATTAGATCATTTTGTAATGTATTTTATTGTAATTTAGAGCCATTGAACTGTGGAAAATGTGACCAAACCAGCATATGGATTAAAATACAAATGAAAGTACTGTCAGTTAGCAAGTTTGACCAAAATACACATCCAAATACACGTCCAAAGTAACAAAAATACCAAGAAAACTAGCTTAAACCCATGTTAAATTTGCAGAAAAGTTTTTCAACAAACTGCCAATGAATCTGGTTTCTTCAAATCATGCACCAGGAAAGTAAATGTTCACTAAAATTAACTTTTTTAGCTTCTCTTGGAATTTTAAAGCTTCATCAGATGCTACACATTAGCTGTACTATTGTTCACGTCCACATTCCACAACTAGAAATCGCCTAAATCTACTGTAGTATACTACAAAATAAGACAATTTAACAGTTTCAAAGTATATTCAAAACAGCTTGACTGGAAAAATAATGTCAGACTTCGAAGAAGATGCTAATTTTCTGTTTGAGAGCCTAGCTAGCTGTTAGCTAGTTGTTATGCAAAGCAGCTACACGATGATGTCAGTAAGTAACAGAAGAGCAGCCTGGATATAAAATGAGATGTTTAAGGCCCTATTGTTAGCTTCTGTTTTTCTAAACCAGAATTCAGCTAAATCTGATGTAGCAAACTGCAAAATAAGAGGATTTCACAGTTTCGTGCTGCATTCAAAGCAGCTCTACTGAAAAAAAATAATGTCAGATTTCAAGTAAGATGCAAATTTTTTGTTTGAGAGCCAAACTAGCTGATAGCTAGTTTATCATGCAAATTAGCTACACGATGATGTCGATACATAACAGAAGAACAGCCTGGATATAAAAGGAGACGTTTAAGGCAAATAATGAGAGAATAGGTCGGCGCTATGTTAGCTTCTGTTTTCCTAAACTAGAAAATGGCTAAATCTGCTGTAGCTAACGGCAAAATAAAACAATTTAACAGTTTCATGCTACGTTCCAAGCAGCTCTGCTAAAACAAATAATGTCTACTTTTAATGAAGATGCTCATTTTTGCTTTGAAAGCCAAACCAGCTGTTAGCTAGTTGTTATGAAAATTAGTTACACGATGATGTTGATCAGCAACAGAAGAACAACCTGGATATAAAATGAGACGTTTAGGACAGATACAGATAGAATTATTCCTTTTTTCATGAAATTTGGACCTTTAAAATGCACAAAAGCAGCTATTTAACAGAATAAATTAAAGGGAACCCCCCCTAAAAGCAGAATAAGGGCTCTTTAATGTAACAAGTTTTTGCATTGTTTTTTCTTTCTTGATATGTTTCCCAAGTCTGATGTCTTTCTTGAGTGGTTTTCTAAAAGAAAGTGACTTGAAAGCAGCATTGGAGTAAAAACTGGTTTATCAGAGAAGGAATCATCTCAGTTTGGACGAAGCTTGACGTTCATCCTCCTGGAAGCTATGCAACACGCAGCTCGAACCCAAAGAAACCCTCACAGCAATACAGATATATTCATTTTTTAATGTTTGTTTTTATATTTATTCTCTCTAGCATGTGCTCTGTTTACTCATGTTTATCATACAGCTTCTTTTACAGACTGCGGTTTTTGTTTGCGCTCTTAAAACAGAAATAATAACTGAACGCAAACTTGTATTTATGAGTCTTAATCTGTGTAACTGAAGAGCATGGAGCGTTTACCCAGTCAGACACTCGTAACTTGGCTTTCTGATATATTTTGTGTATTTGTCAATAAACATGCCTTCATCTCTTTCTTCTGTTTGGTCTCCGTCTGTGGAAAAACACTGAAATGTCTCAACAAACTGAGCAAATTCACTTTTTAAATTATTTATTTTTTTCAACAGTTTTCATCCAACTCCACAGCTGTGCACACAGGTGACATAAATTAAGTCAGGATTTACTAATTAGGTCTCAGACTGGAAACTGGAATCATAAATTTCTCTGCTTTTTCAACATTTCAAATCCTGTAAGTACACAAAAATCAACAAAGTATACATTAGTTTACAGCATCAGTCAAGAATTTTAGATATTTTGCTGCAGAAATATGATGTCATTCAGCTTTTTTTACATACTGCATGCTGTGGTTTATGTACTAATTTGTTTGTGCTTTTAAAAAATACACAATTTAGACATTTTACTGCAGAAACATGACATATTGTGAAAATATAAATAGACATGTCCCTTACATCTGACTGCAAATAGCTAAAATTATGACAAACTTCAGTCTTTTGGTGTAATTTTAGATGTTGTTGTTGAGATTGTGTTCAGAGTTTATTTACTTGTAATTTGGGACTTAAAATTAAGTTCTGTGCAATATTTTTGGCTGAATTTTGAGAATTTCACGTTTTCACATTGGGATTTTTTGCATTTTTGCCCTTAAAACACCCACAAAGCCATTTTAAAGGTTCAATATTTCCAGAAATAAACTTCCAACAGCAATGAATTTTGTTGAGGACTCAGACGGAACAGTTTTTTGTTGATTTAAATGATTGAATGGCTCCAACAGTGGGCAAATATTAAATTATTAGCCCCTGAAAATGGGGGGGGGGGAAGTGCAAAAATGCTGTTATGTGAAATGGGCCATTCTTTATCAACAGTAACTTTAGTACATTCAGTGAATTCATGCAAAGTTTTACCTTCATACTATGAATGTTTCCAGGTCCTTGAAGTCCACAGAGGTTTGTCCAGATTTATCACTTTTTAATGGACTTTTTCCATCATTTCTGACCCTCAGAACTTCATCAGTCCAGCAGATAGACACAGGACATTTAGGAGGAAAAACATGTTTGAGTTCTAGTGAAAACTGACACCAGATCAGTTTTATTTCCATCTAGGCATCACAACCTAAAGACTAAATCTGGTTTCTGTTTATTTTCTATTTAACCAACTTTGAGCATCAATATTTTGGGATGTATCATAGTGTGAACATCAGTGTAAGAGATGCAGAAAGAACACAAAAAGATGCAAAACAACTAAAATGTGACAAAAAAACAACCAAAGTTTGATGCAAAATGATCAAAAGTGATGCAAAGCAAACACAGAAATGTGCAAAAACAACCAAAATCTTCCACAAAATGACCAAAATGTGAGAGAAAATGAGTAAATGTGACGCAAAATGACCACAAAATAATACAACCCCCCCCCGCCCCCACTTTCATCCATCCAGGTGTCACAGTCTAAACATTAAATATAAACTGAAGCTAAATCTGAACTCAGTCCTGCATCCATCAACACCTTGACATTTAGTAATATTTTCATTAACAAAGATGTTGATTTCAGCTAAAAACAAAAAAGAAAAAAGAATCTTGCAGCAGAAACACTAAAGATCCACATTATAAAGAATCTAGTGAGGAGAAATCATCTTCTGTTGCAGGATACTTTTATATAACCGGATGAAATGCTGTTTTTAGCTCCTGCAGCCCACTGGGTGGATTACTCTGGTTCTACTGGGTGGATTACTCTGGTTCTACTGGGTGGATTACTCTGGTTCTACTGGGTGGATTACTCTGGTTCTACTGGGTGGATTACTCTGGTTCTACTGGGTGGATTACTCTGGTTCTACTGGGTGGATTATTCTGGTTCTACTGGGTGGATTACTCTGGTTCTACTGGGTGGATTACTCTGGTTCTACTGGGTGGATTATTCTGGTTCTACTGGGTGGATTACTCTGGTTCTACTGGGTGGATTATTCTGGTTCTACTGGGTGGATTACTCTGGTTCTACTGGGTGGATTACTCTGGTTCTACTGAGTGGATTACTCTGGTTCTACTGGGTGGATTACTCTGGTTCTACTGGGTGGATTACTCTGGTTCTACTGAGTGGATTATTCTGGTTCTACTGGGTGGATTACTCTGGTTCTACTGGGTGGATTATTCTGGTTCTACTGGGTGGATTACTGTGGTTCTACTGGGTGGATTACTGTGGTTCTACTGGGTGGATTATTCTGGTTCTACTGGGTGGATTACTGTGGTTCTACTGGGTGGATTACTCTGGTTCTACTGGGTGGATTATTCTGGTTCTACTGGGTGGATTACTGTGGTTCTACTGGGTGGATTACTCTGGTTCTACTGGGTGGATTATTCTGGTTCTACTGGGTGGATTACTGTGGTTCTACTGGGTGGATTACTGTGGTTCTACTGGGTGGATTACTCTGGTTCTACTGGGTGGATTACTCTGGTTCTACTGGGTGGATTATTCTGGTTCTACTGGGTGGATTACTGTGGTTCTACTGGGTGGATTACTCTGGTTCTACTGGGTGGATTACTCTGGTTCTACTGGGTGGATTATTCTGGTTCTACTGGGTGGATTACTCTGGTTCTACTGGGTGGATTACTCTGGTTCTACTGGGTGGATTACTCTGGTTCTACTGGGTGGATTATTCTGGTTCTACTGGGTGGATTACTCTGGTTCTACTGGGTGGATTACTCTGGTTCTACTGGGTGGATTACTCTGGTTCTACTTGGTGGATTACTCTAGGTCTACTGTGTTACACTGACACCTGCTGGTTCATCACGGGTTTTTTTCTGTCAGTCTGAAACTTTCAGAAACTGTTTGTTGACTTTGCTGCTCTGCTTCTGTTTTAGTCCTGTTTGGAAAATCAGTTTTTATGGAAACATCTGACCAGCAGCTGAGCAAAGAGTTCATTTCTATCTTTATTTTTATCTAATATGTGTTAGAACGAGTACAAAAACCGTCTAATTCTCAACAATATAGTGAAAGAAAACCAGCAACACCAAAATATAGAAAAAATAAATCAGAAATATGATTATATTTTTAAATTTGAGTTTAATTTTCTCAAATAGTAAACAATTTTGTTTATCAGATGCAGTGGCGGATCTTCCGTGGGGGCACGAGTGGCGGAGGGGTGCAGTGATCCCCCCTGTGATCTGATTGGCCACCCCGTTTGCTCCCTCAAAATTTCCATTGGTAATTTACATTACTGATACTCCGATTTCCGACGCTCCTGAACTCAACTTCGTTGTCCAACAGCACCTGAATGCACCAATGACATTAGTTTGATCTTTGGATTATATTTCGTTTGGATTTGAAGACGTTTCCTGATGCCAGAGGAGAAGACAAGCAGCTTTGTACCTTTGCTGTAAGAAGACTGTGGCCGTTTCTCAGGACGTAACTGTCTGTAATTGCGTTCTCACGTACTCGTGAAACGTCATCATGGAGACTGCATCAGACCAGACGAGTGAGCAGTGGCGGCTGGCCAATAGAGGGCGCTCAGGTGCTGCCCCCCACTGTTTTTGGTTTTTCATTTTTAAAACAAATATTTTTTAAAATAAACAATAATCAGTTACCTTTTAGCAACATGCGTGTTTAAATTTGTCATGTACAAAATATTAATTAGAATTTTCGGGGAAAATAGTTTCCTGCTCATCTCTGCTGACCTGCTGGGGCACTGGAGAAATCGCCCTTCCACTGTGGCAGAGCAGTGAATGACCAACAAGAGATTCGACATAGCAACAGAAATTTATCCAATCAGCCTCGTCGAATCTGATGATATCGCCCCAAGCCAAGTGAGCATGCGTGAGTGCGGTGGATAACTGTGACAGTGACAATGATGGGCGACACGGACGGTGAAAATGTACGATGTCTTCTCCTAAATCCATTTGAAAGGAGAACATTGGTGGAAAAATCAAAATAAAACAGCGAGGCCCAGATCAACCTAATATCAAAATAAGTCAGCAAACCAGCGAGAAACGTGAATTTTATACAAGAGGCTTCTCTCATAATTGGTACAAGAGGAAGGCTTGGCTAGCTGGATGCAGTCATGCAAATGCTTTATATTGCTTCCTGTGTTTGCTCTATAAAACGGCTGGGACAGAAACGGCATGGACTGTTTCAGGAGTAAGAGATATGAAACATTTATCCGAGAAAATGAAGAAACTCGAGAGTAGGAGGGCACATATGGAGAACACCGTTAAGCTAACGATGCTAGGCAGGGCTAACATCACGACGCAGCTAGATGATGAAGTGTAACACACAGTTACACACTGAACTGTTCTGAAGTGGCCTCCAATGAGCCCTGATCTGAATTCTACTGAACATCTGTGGAAGCAGCTGAAACATGCAGTCTGGAGAAGGACAGCCTTCACACCTGAGACAGCTGGAGCAGTTTGCTCACCAGGAGTCCACACGTGCAGAAGTTTCACTGAGAGTTACAGAAATCACCAGACTGCAGTGACTGGTTTAAAAGGTTGTGCAACAAAATATGAAGTTAAAGCTGCTGTCCGGAGTTTCCGTTTGTTTTCAATTTATGTATCATTTTTTAACAAAGCTTAAATGTGTTAGTCTAGTTCGATACTATAATATAAAGTTAGTATAACGCGATATGAAAATTTATTCCTGAGCTCCGCCTTCCTCTCATAGACCCCCATGTTATTCCAAAAAGCGCCGGTCGCTGCCGACCAATCAAGTTCGAGCTTCAGCTTTGTCATGCTGTCAATCAACGGTTACGCGCACAGCAAGCAAGCCCATGCAGAGGTGGGCGAGCTACGCACTACGCAACCGCGCGCACATTTGTTTTGCTTGTGGAGGAGAGAGCATCAGGGCTCAGCAACTTCCAGAAAAGTTACCAATCCCACGGCTTGTCAGGCCAAGAGACTGCAGGACGTTTTTTGGCTCGGGGTGCTCGCGTCGCTCCCTGACCACGGCCTCCACAGCCCGCCTGACGGCTTCGTTTAGATGCCCGACCTCTGGAGGAAGATGTTGGGGCGTCTGGGACATACTCTTCGTCAGAGGAGTCATGCAATTCTGAACTCTAGATAGAAATAAATAAACAATGTAACACATATACACGCGTAAATGCACTAAGTTTGATAAACAACGTCATCCAGAGGGATACACGAGTGTAATCACATATTGAAACTTTACTCGTTCGTCCTAGCAGATTCATGTTATTTTGGTATTAGGACAAGTTAGACTCAATACAGCATTCTAACGTAATTCCTTTATTATTTACTAAATGTACTAAATGCAGAAGAGGGGAAAACAGCAAAACAGGCAAGATGCTGCAGCACTCCGGGCACTTCTCTCATGTACTGCGCGCGTGTACAAATAAAGGGGCGAAATCAGAGGGAGGGACCAACAGTGTTTTGGGAGACGCTGCGATTCAAACTCCGGACAGCAGCTTTAAGGGTACCATCATTTTTGTCCAGGCTTGTTTCATATTCATGCAAAGTAATCTTCAACAGGAGAGTACTGTCTGTCTGTATACACACACATTTATTCCGTTGACCAGATTTTTCTTTGTATAAAGTTGACTTTAGCACATCATCCAGCAATATATTGCACTGAGTATTTTTTTGGATATTTTGTCTAATTGTATGTGTTTGCTTATGTAATCTGGGGCCTGTTTCACGAAGCAGGTTTAACAAACTCTGAGTTTCTTCCACAACTCTGAGTTGATCTACTCTGAGGAGCCGTTTACACGAGGACCATCTCAACAGAAAACGCAAAAGTGGCGTCTTGTCATTTCACGTTTAGACGAGCGGTTTTGAAGGAAATCTGCGTATATACGGTGACTCTATAGTGTGTGGAATTCGATTGGATATGCATGCCAGGCAGCTGGGTGGCACTGTGATAAAACTCCGCCATGTCTACGCGCATGCGTACTATCTCCCTTTTCGGATCTCTGCCGCGGTAAATGTTCATGAATGGAATCTGTACAGATTCTGTATGTTTGTTGGTACGACTCCTGTAGTGTACATAGAGCTGCCAGAGTTGCTTGAAGGTACGAAGGATGGAAATAATCACACATCTTTGTTTACGTCCTTGTACCGGCCGGCAAACCAAAGCACCGGCGCACGTATGTGACGTAATCGCGTACGCGACGTGGTCAAATCTCGGCAAAGTTTTGCGTTTTGCTGTTTAGACGGAAACGTAACGGCGGAGCATTTTCAACTTTTCCACTCTTTCAAATTTTAGCGTTTTTAGCCCCCAAAACGCCGTCCTCGTATAAACGATAGGGTGTTTTGTTGAAATATTTTGACGTTTTTACCTGCAAGCGTCCTCGTGTAAACGGCCCCTGAGATAGAAAACTCTGAGTTTTCGGTTTCACAACGGCTGATTAGAGTTGGTTTAATCAACTCGGAGTAGTTTCACTCGGAGTTAAGCGCGTTTTTGAACTGGAAGTTTTTAACGCGCTCATATGGCGAGTTTGAACACGTTTTTAGAAAGAAGTGCAAAAGACAGCTGCAAAAGAGAGAGAGACAGCGTAGAGAACACTGCTGCCCGGATCAATGCGTAAGTTTAAATGTAGTCCTTTGTAATCGTAATAATATTACAGGGAATAACTGTCTAAATGGTAGAATATTAAGTTATTTCATTTAGGTGAAATCTCGCGGGGGAGAAGCGCACATGGCAGCAGCTTCAGATGAAATATAAAAACATTGTTCAAACAGGTCAGACCTCGGCATTATCTCATGGAGGTACTTCATGTTGATCATGTTTTACATTGTAAAGTAGCCTAAATATTAAGTGGCTGTTTGACTGTGCAGTTGTTTTATCCACACACAGTCTAAATGTCTGCATCCATGTATATATATATATATATATATATATATATATATATATACACATGTATATATGATTATTTAGTTCTCTTTTGTGTCTTTTTTTTTTGTCTTAGACCTTGTACTGTAACTGTAAGTAGGCAACACTCCAAAGATTTCTCCAAATGGTAGTTTAAGTTTACTGAAACATGTCACTGATCTAGGATGAAGAGGATGAAACTGTGTCTGCTGCCTTTACAGAGGGGGATCCAGAAAGGCATACAGAGGTGTGTTACTGATAGTTCTCTTCTCATTCACATTTTGGGTGGAATATAGAGTGTGACATTTAGCCTACACTGAAGTATTGCACATTCTCATCCTTTTTAACAGAGCATGGCTGGACAGCAGCAGGATGGTTCCTCAGCTTCCACTGCACAGACTGACACAGTGAGATGGATGTTCAGGAAACACCAGAGCTTCATTCTGTGGAATTCATGTGCAACTGTATAACTGAATGTCCTCTATGTATTCCCAGTTATCAGTAAAACAGATTTACAAAATGCATTTGCTGAGAAAAATCCAAAAAACAGATTAGGAGGGCAGATCTGGAAATTGAAATACTGGAGTACAAATTAGAGGTGGTGATGGTCCCAGGTGAATTATGTTAACTACTGGAACATGAACTGAACTATCTTTTATTTGTAGGAAATAAAGAAGACCAAATGAAATATGTATCATGTCTTTATTTGCTGTGGTGGTGATGATGGTGACTTAAACTCTAAAGTGATTATTGCATACGGTGTCTCTGACTGCTCTGCTGTCCTGGATAGCTGCAGGTGGATGGGGTCATCATCTGGGTCTTCAGTTTGTAGGGCAGGGTGTTGCTCTCCTCTAATAGTGGTAATATTATGAAGAACAACACATGCCACAGTAATATCACAGGCCCTCTCAGGGGTCACCCTGAGGAGACGTAGGCTCTGGAAACGGGCTTTCAGCAGGCCTATGGTCATCTCCACCCGGGCTCTGGTCCTGCAGTGAGCCCGGTTGAAGTTCTGTTGGGGGCCTGGTTCAGGGTCAGGGTATGAGGTCATCAGCCTGGGTTGGCATGGTAACCCCTGTCACCCAGCAGAAGGCCATCAAACTCTCCTGTAATGTATAGTGGATACATCAGAGTATATTAAAGGAGAGAGACAAGAGAATTCTATTGTGAAAATCTTTAGGCTGCTGACCACGCTGCAGTCTGTTGCTCAGGTTAGACTCTCCATAAATCCTGGAGTCATGAACAGACCCAGACCACGTGGCCTCCACATTAGAAATGATGTATGCAGCATCACATATGATCTGGACAGTGCAGAGAATGACAGATGTTGAACTATGATGCAGTCTTTAACATTTAGAAACAGTAGTCAGTCTACCTGTAGCCTACCTGCACATTTATGCTGTGAATGGACTTCCTGTTCATGATGTGAGGGAGCTGTGATGGGGATGTGTGTGCATCTTTGCAGCCAATCACACTGGGAAATCCTAAAAGAAATCAAATGACTAATCCCAGTCTGAGGTTGCAGCACAATGTCATTAACAGAATATGATTTAAAATGAATTTAACAGATCTCTACTTCATTCACCTGCAATCCCATGGATCCTCCTTGATGTTCTGACAGGTTTTGTGTCCAGGAAAACCACAATGATGAGTAAAAGTCGTTTCAGAGCCAGGAAAACTTTTCTGACTGTCCTGCATACAGTTGTCTTACTCTGCATCTCTGACATCATATAAAAACTTCCATTTGCAAAGAACCGCAGCGCAACACACAATATCTGCTGGATGTGAGAGCATGACTGGTTGGTAATGTAAATGTAAGGACGGATTAGGTTGTTTATGTAGATTATGGACTTGAAATGGTACCGCTCAAACCGATAATTGTCCGGAAATGCGAGAACATTTATGCTCGGTCTGATAACAATCTACCGACGAATATTTAATTATCTGTGCAGTAATGCTGCTCCTTTATCCACTGGATCGTTAATAAAAGCTGTTCTACGCCAAAACTCGCTCGCTTACTGACTGAATGAATGAGGAAATGAAACAGTGTGTGTGGCTGAAAGAGGGCGGAGACAGTGAGAAACTGGAGGTTTTCTCAGATAAACCTGCTGCTGACCAGGTTCAACTCATAGAGTCTGTTACTGCGGTAACTGACCGAGAGTTGAAGTTACCCCTCTTTGTGAAACAGACTAGAGTTACCCCGCATTCCCTGGTTAGAGTTACCTCGCTTCATGAAACGGAAAGCTCGGAGTTTTCCTCATTTCAGGGTTAAGAAACTCAGAGTTTTCAATAAACCTGCTTCATGAAAAGACCGCTGCTCATCGTTTTCTGGCTTGTTCACTGAAATGTTGAAATCATCAAAATTGTTGCAGATTGTATTTTTCTTTGTCTGATAATCATTTAGTTGTTGCAGTTCGGATCAGTTAGTAAAATTTATCCATCCATCCATTCTCTATACACCGCTTTATCCTCACTAGAGTCATGGGGGGTGCTGGAGTCTATTCCAGCTGACTCAGGTGAAGGCAGGGGACACCCTGGACAGGTCACCAGTCTGTCACAGGGCTACATACACAGACACACAATCACACTCACATTCACACCTACGGACAATTTAGAGTAACCAATTAACCTCAGTATATTTTTGGACTGTGGGAGGAAGCCAGAGAAAACCCACGCATGCACAGGGAGAAAATGCAAACTGCATGCAGAAAGATCCCAGGCTCAGGCCTCGACTCGAACCAGGGATCTTCGTGCTGCACGGCGAAAGTGCTAACCAGTACGTCACTGTGCAGCCCACTAGTAACATTTATCTTTATCATAAATTACTGTACAGTATTTTTCTGTTCTAGTATTAATTTCTTAATATACTTAACACTTAACATAATACTTGAGTCGCCAATTCAACACTAATGCACTGTTTCATGTGCTCAGCTGTTTATATAATTTATTGCCAAAATTGTGGGGGGCGGGGGAGTCGGGTTGTGGGGGAGAGTGGTGGTGGTGTGGAGGGGGGGGGGGTCATGGGGGAAGTGGGGCTGTGGGCCGGTGGAGCGCCGTGGAGGTCCGCTATGGCCCGTCCTGCTGCGCGGGCCTTGGGGCTCTGGCTGTGTCGGGGGGGGGGGGGGGGGTCGCTCCGGGCTCCTGGGCTGGGTCTCCGCTTGGTGGCTCCTGCGGGGGGGCTGTGTGGACCTCCTTAGGCTGGAGGAGACAGCTCCCTCCTTTTGGTGGAGGTTTTCATGCATGCCAGACCCACCACACCGGCACCTACCAAAACTCAACAGAGTTTGTTCCTCCGGTCGCTGAGTCAGTGGAGGTTGCTGGGTTAGTGTCTGTGGATCTCACTCTGCTCTATCTATCCTTCTTGTGGCCTCCTGACATCTTCATGATTGATCCAGTTGGGATTTTATTGTATTAGGTGTTTGTGAAGGGTTTTAGATTTGTAACTGGTTTTAAGGTGTGAATTAAAGAGTACAAACAAATAAAATGCACCTTTTCTCTTAGAACACTGTCTATGCCTCACCTTTCTGTCTGCCCTGTGTTTGTTTTATGTTTCACTTGGGTGTGCACAGCCCTCAATGGCATAATGTAGGAAACAGCTTGAAATAAACATGATAGGTTAATTTGCCATAAGGACAGGTGATGGTCACAGTCACAAAGAAGAAAAAAAAATTGCACATGAAGCTTAAGCAATGACACCATGGGTGGTTGGTGTCATTTTTGAGCGGACTTGCAGACAAAAAAAAAAAAAAAAAAAAAAAAGAACAGCTTTAGAAGAACCTCATTATTTGACAGGAGTCTATCTCCATCTAGTGTTCTGATGAAATAATAGCATTCAGACCTGCAAGAGGCCTCAGAGACTAATCAGCTGATAGTACACACACTTGTCTGATCAGCACCTACTTAACCTCAGCTGTGCCTGCTACTCACTTGTAGTCACTGTGTGTGTGTGACTGTGATTTTCATTTTCAGCTTCTTGCAAGGTAAAATGCCTTTTTTTATTATCATCACAAATGGCAACATTGAAAATACATATATAATATCAAATCCTTATTGTATGGAGGTGTCAGTACCTCATTGAGCATTTTTAAACGGTAATTCTTTCCTTAGTTATTCAGTAAAGGGTACATAAAGCATAGTTCAACTTAAAAGATAAAGAGTCAAATTCATTTGCATGCTATCTCATTTTGGTGTGTAGAAACTTTAATGACTTCTGGCACGAGAAGCATTTTTTTAAAAAGGTTTTTGTTTATTTGCTTTTTGCCATTAAATTACATATTTGCAGACTCTTGGCAAATTCAGGCGTGTGACCTCAGTCTTCCCAAAGTCCTGATAATGACCCTCATTTGTTTATTCTGTGGACAATTGAGGAGTGGGCACTGGGCAAATTCAAAAGCAGATAATTTTCCCAGCATTGTTAATCCTGTGTGGTCTTTAGAGTGTGATTTGCCCGGTCTTAGACTGATGGAGGGTGCACTTGACATTTACAATGAACAGCTTACATTCTCTTATCTCTGTATGGTGCGATGTTTCTTTAGCATGTTTTTTTGATCTACACTATATCTTTTCAATGTGTTCTCTTTCCTGTGGTTAACATAACAGAATGTGTATGGTCCAGTACAATTTAGTTTAATTACTACACCAATAGACTGTTCATATCACCACGGTGGTCTTTCTTCCTCCATTTTGGCGTAGGCTGAACATGGCAACGGCAGGGCCAGCAGATGTTAACAGACCTCCACCAGCTCATCCAGGACAGAATGGAGGGAACCTGCCTTCTCAAGTCAACAGTGGTATGATGAATTCAATGCAGCAGGATCCACGACTGCAGTGCATCAGCCAGAACCCAGGATCTCATCCCCAACATCCCATCTTTGCCCGGCCTGTTTTTTATATACCAACTCTACCTCCCCCCCCTTTCTTTCACTACCAGTGGCCCATGCCCTCATCTTATAACCCCTTTGCTGGCTTCCCAGGCATGAGTGAGTTGTAATTTTTTTGTACTTTTCATATTTTTTTTTTCTTTGATTGCCATACCTAAGGTATGGAAAGGAAAAAGATCTTGCAGTTCTGGATATTTTTGTAGATGCATGTATATATTTATATGGGATGGGCACAGTGTCATTCAACACTATGGCCAATAAGCCTATATGAGAGAAAGGGGAACTTGAATCATTATTGCAGATTTTTTTTAACAGTTGCTCAAATTTAACTCCTTTTTTTTCCCCCAAAGCGTGTGCGTTGGTGGTTGTTCCAGATATTATTCTCTCAGTACAATCAACTTAATACACTTGAAATATGTTTTGCTTGTTTTTACCTTCTCTCAGGCTATGGTATGGCTATGAACCCATTCCCTCTTCCCCCTTACATGGAGGCTCCAGCCTATGTTTTACCGCAACCTCATATTCAACCGGTTGACTACAGACGCTTGCTCCGTCCCCAGGTTCACGCTCCCTTCTACCAAAACCCAAGTCAGAGCCACAGAATTCGCCTGCCTCGTACTGTCCCTGTAAGGGAAACCGTGAATTGTGAAGTCCAAACAGAACCCACACAGATGGGCATCGGTGGCCATAATGAGGGTTGCCCACTTGTGAGCTCAGACTCTGGAAATGCAACTGCCTCGAACTCCCCAATGTCCTCAAGCTCCAGGCCTGAAAAGCAAAGCTCAACTGAAGTTGAGGACTATATGCTACTCCGCTGCAATGCAAAAGACTCCCAGGTTAACAGGTCCTGCACAAATAATACAGTCAGGCATGATTTTAACATCGTACATCCCACAGGAACCTCTTCTCAAAGAGAGGACGAGGTTGTCAAAGAAAGGCGTATCTCTGTTCCTGACATCCTGATGAGTTGGGGAGGCTGCACATCACAGACAGCAGTGTTGAAAATGGCAGACGAGGGGCTGCCTTGGAACACTCACCAGCTGTCTTCTTATGAAACTGAAGTAGAGCATGAAAAGTCTGCTTATCTGAGCCCGACTGAGACAAAGAATGTTTCAGTGGTGACTGAGAGCATCGATGTTAATGATGCTGAGGGTGTCTTTTCTTCTACAGACTGTGAAATGCTCAAGATCCTCAGGCTGCCTTGTCCTCTTTTTGAGCCACTGTCGGAGTCAAGAAACAGCGAGCCTATGGAATTGGTTTCTTCTGCAAGTCATTGCCTCATTTACAGAGATGAATTGCTACATTCAGGAAACGCATCCCATAGGCTGCTTGAAAAAGAGGAAGAAAATGGCGAAGAAACAGGGACACAAGACAACACAACAGAGATCATTCCATACCAAATGTGTTTAAGTAGCTGTCAGACAAAGAGAAAAATGAATGAGTCTGTCTGGTCTGTTGAGTCTCTTGCCCCTTTTTTCCCCACTAAGGAGTGGCTGTTCCTGAACAGTGTGCTTGAGTCTAAAGTAACTGAGGTGACAGAGGAAACTGAAAATGAGAGACTGTCAACCCAAAATGACAACCTAATTACCAAAGCTAGTAAAGAAAGGAGACAGACTTGCAGGCTTTCCTTTTCTGACTTTGGTCAAATTTCAGAAAGCTGCCTCATTTTCAGTACTCCAGCTGACAAGCCAAACCTTCCAATGAAGCCAGAGGCAAACCATGAGGTTGTGTCTGAAAATGGAGGACCAGAACATGACCAGAACATGGCTCCATCTGAAAGCAATCCTTTAACTTCCATAATGCTTCTGCAGAGTAAAGATGCATCTACCTCCTGTGAAGATTGCATGGATGAAAATGGGTCTTCTGAACCTGGAGCTGGTCAAAGCCCAAACCAGGAATCTGTTATTTTGAATGAACAGGAAAAAAGTCCTTGCTCTCCTGAGGCAGAAACATTCCCCCTTAACTCTGCAGCGAAGGAGAAAATCTCTTTTGCATCCCAGCTGATTCGACAACATGGAATGGGCATGAAGAAGGATGGAGCGTGTGTAGTGGTCGATCAGGTGAGATACGAGGAACTGTGTAGTCCAGTGGTTGATCAGGAAATGCTGAAAGTGTCGCCATCAAAGAGACTTTTAGTGGACTGTGGCATCCAGTGCACTGAATTACTGGAGCCCAAGTGTCTGTGTGAGCGGCCGGGCGGCGTTGGGCCAAAAGAAAGGCATCCTTTTAAATATTCAGGTGAGTGTAGGTCTGTCTTTTTTTTTTTTTTTTTTTTTTTTGTAGTGTTGCTTTGGCGTTTGAGAAAAGTGCTTTGACTGTGTCTTGTCTCCTAGATTTGAAGAAGGCAAACAATGGCACAACTGAAGCATTTTTCATGAATGGACTTGTGCAGAAAAATTTGAAGAGGAATGGTCAGCGGAGGAACAGAGGTCATGGTAATGCATGGAATTCCTTAGTGTAAGCCATCATCAGGTCAAAAGTTTGGTTTGAGCAAATCCCTGCAAAATGAAAATGTACTTAAAAAAAAATAAATATGCATATTAAATGTAACATTACAAATTTATATAGAAAATGCAAAAATGATGATGGCATATTTTTATTTATATTTTTAAGGTACAGGAATGGAGTTTCAGTTAAACACCAGACAACATATTTTTTTATTTTAGATTTAAATGCTACTCATATTTGTCAGTACATACCCAGCAGAGCCCCACCCATTTCAAACCAATAAGAGCAGCAATGGAAAAATTTGTGTTGACACTTTGTTAGAAGTTCATGGTGCGTTAACAGTTCTGCCTCTCTGTCTACAGAAAAGCGCAGCAGGAAGCCTACAGTGGAAAACCTGGGAAATCAAAAGGTAAAGATTCATCTTGGCTCCTCTATGGAAAGTTCATGCTGATTATTTACATATTGCTTATAAACATTTAAGCTGGTTAAGTAACATTTCTTTAATTCATTTCATGGAATTGATCAGTTCAACACCATTTTCAGATTTCAGTGGATCACAGAGCAAAACAGATTAAAAGACCCACCTTTAAACTGGTCTTTGATAAATGTTGAACAGGTGTCATGCACCTTCATATGTTTACGTTGTGATTTATTTTTAATGGACTACCTGAATTCTTTACATTATGCAAAGGCTTGCATTGTTCTGCTCGTACACCTGTATTGTGAATACGTAAGGTTTCCTTTGCCCTAACAGTTTGTTGGTTCTTCCAGGTGGAATTAAAGGAAACCCATGATGCCGAACACTGACCATACAAGACAACACTTGGTTTTAAGGAATCTAAGATTAAAATGAATTTTAAATAATGCAATTTTTCAATAAATGGTTTTTTGTCAACATTAAAGTATTTTTCTTTAGATTTCCATACATGGTTTAATGGCAAATTGTGGGTTAGTTTATAATCTTTATACAACAAAATGCTCTTCTAGGAGTCTGCCTACCAGAGAACCTGCTTAAATTGCTCAGTTAAATAAATTGAACAAGACTCAAGCTGAACTTGTACAGAACTCTTTAAGAATGTGTTTTTTTTTTGTTTTAAATTTTGTAACAAAACCAGTGTTTGTTGGATTAAGTCTCCTGTAAAGTTAAGCACAGTACAGTTTGTGATTTTTTTTTTTTTTTTTTTGTACACTGTGTCCTTAAATGTTAAAGGCTGGCAGTATACGAGATAAAACACGATTTGCCAGCAACAGCCTTCACAGAAACAGACTGGATGCAATTGACATGGTAAAACAATGGTTCCAGAGGCTACATTCTATCATCTATATTATCCAAACAGTATGGGGGGGGGGATATTTTGTATGTCCCAATGCATAATGTCAAATGTATGCCCAAAAAATACTGTCATACTGTATGCAGTTGGATTTTGCAGTATGCAAGCCAGCATGCTTTTTTGACCCCATTCTGACCCACAGATACATCAGTGTTTTGAGTATAAACAAGCTTGAGCTACCAAGTCTGCATGTGACAGCTCATTTTGCAAAACAGACCACAGCACTCAAAGTTTAAAGCACATTTCCCAAAAGTGTGACTACTCGTCCGTGAGGGCAGCTGTAGTATGCACTGGATGTAAAAAGTGTGTTTTGGAATGCAGCCATAATCAGGTTTCCTGAAACAATTCTATCAGAGGTCATCACTGAGCTGGGCAATCTCATCCAGCAGGAAGTCAATGTGCCCTTGCTGTGTGGCAGGATTGGAAAACGCACACCTGAAGAAACTGACTTTGACTCCCAAAGGCTTATAGTTAATCAGAACAGAGCCCTTTTGAGTCATCTTGCCTTTAGATCCAAGGAGTCATTTGCAGGGGTACAAGGAGGAAAGCTCATTATCAACAATATGCTGTCTGACCATTACTGAGTCATTATGATGTCCTGTACTGACCTGATTTAGACTTATACCCCTGTCAGATTCAGGTGGCACACCTCTCGGACAATATGAATGTACCAGAAATACACACTACTGTGCTTGGGCTGCATGACTGAGGTAAAGGGACAAATATGGCCTTTAAGAATGGACTGATATCAATAGAAAACCTAAAGACTTGAGCTTGATTGTATTCCCAGGGTATATGAGGTCATTTCATGTCATAAGCATTGTTGCTCAAAAAACATTATGACCCAGCTGTCTAGGGTCGCCGAGGAGCGACACAAAAAAAGGACAAACGCTGGTTTCCAGGGGGTTGAAACACTAAGTTTACAACAACACAGCATGTGAGCAGAAAAATCACAAAGTCTGTCTTTAGTTCAGCTGAAAATATTAGTTTTTGTCCTTTTTATTGACCAAACTTTTCAGGAAGTAGATGAAGAATAATTAAAGCGCTCATGTAGAAGTCCAACTTCTTTTGGATCCTTGTGGCGAGTTTAATCTTAGAGTTTGTAAAGCTGTTGAGTTTTTAGAGTCACATGGATTGTTTTGACATTTAATAACTGAGTCCTGAAATAAAATTACAGTTGTGGATTTCTGTCTTTTCGTCTGGACTAAACAAATAACAGCAGCATAAATCTCAAACGTCATTATGAGGAGTCTGGATTGAGGTTTCTCACTTGATAATGATCAAAACATGAAATTTAAGTTGTTTTAAAGGAATATTCCACCTTAAATCTTTGACTGTTGACCTAAAAGGTTGGTTTCAGGAAGTATTCCACCGAGAAGGTCCTCACACATCCACCTTAAAGGAACATTCCACCTTAAATCCCTGGACATGCACCTAAAATGTTGGTTTAACCGAATATTCCATCCAAAATCCTCAAAGAGACCTGAGGGGCTGGTTAAAAGGAATGTTCAACCTAAAACCTCCGCTAGGGCAGTATGTGTAGCAGCGACAGCAGAAAGAGGTCCTCTCTGGGTGGAAGAACGGCGTCCAAGTGGCAGCTTCCTTTCTGCTCTTACTTTACTCATTAAACCCCAACTGCTGCGTGGTCCATCAGGATGACTTCTTCAAGCCCCAGGATCAGACTGAAGTTGGTGAAGATGGCTTTAAGCAGTACGATGTCATCACTGCTCTGGACATGGACGCCATGATGAGGAGGATCTACGTGTGGCTGGAGAACCCGGTGAAGTTTGAGAAGTCTCATGGCGTTAATAACACCCTGGACACAGAGATGGTCCTGAAGTCCAACCACATTGAGGAGGAGGAGACTCACATCCTCATTGTGGAGGGCTTCCTGCTTCACACCTACAGGCCTTTGATGGACGCGCTAAACCAACGTTATTTTATTTCCATCCCATATGAAGAATGCAAAAAGAGGAGGTGCTCTAGGAAGTCCACGGTGCCAGACACCCCCGGCCTGTTCGATGTCCACGTCTGGACCATGGACCTGCAACACAAGAACATCTGCTCACTGTGGAAGATTATTGAGAGCAGCTTTTAGTGATTTCTATGCAGAACACGATGATGTTTGCTGAGCTGTGAACTATTAAACGACTTAAGAATATGGAATATTGTTACTGTTTATTATTGTTCTCAGGTTTAATGTTAAAAGTACAGACTGCTACTTACTGTATTTTATTGTATTTTAAATTTACATTCCTGCACAGAGCAGTCCAGATTATTTTACCACAGATCAAGGGTTCAGATTGTTGTTGTTCACTGTGTATTGGGTAGTACTCATTTTGATTTAGACTGATTAGTATACAGAACACTATAATGTTTCCGGTTTACAGCTGAGAACTAGTTGCTAAAAGTACAGAATATTATTTCTTATTTTAGGTGTGATAATTGTCCGTAAACATTCTAAGAAGTGGAAATTGACAGGGTTGTATACAGTGCTGTTCTTGCACAATATTTGTCCCTTAATTGCCCTCAGGATTCTGTCGTTGAGCTTACCAGTTTTACATAACAGGCAGATGCTGCAGCTGATGATGCTGTAATTCACATAAACAAGGAAACAAGTCCATCAGAATTTGAGTGTTAACAGTCCAAAATGAAAATGTCATATACAGCTTTCCTGTTGGGTTAAAGAGACAAAAAAAACATGAAAAATACTTTGCAAAAGCGAGAGGTCGGTAGCAGCTTTCTTTTTTTTTTTTTTTTTTTACAACTTTTTCGTGGTCCGGAAAATATCTGTTGTACCCCCTGTGCCCCCCCACTAAAATTAATCTGGATCCGCCCCTGATCAGATGGTCAGAAATAACAGGAAAATGCAGACATTTTCTTTTTTTTTCGGTACAAAGATGCATGGGAAGGCTCGTTCTGAACATGTAGTGTAATATTTTATTAAATAAAATAAATAGAATATTAATATTTAGTCAAGTTACACCCAAATGAAAGTCTCATTTAGAATAATTAAAATCATGATATTTATAATATATTATGTTTTAACATAAATACTGAGCACTTCTTCATTAAAAGTAAAAGAATAAAGTTGTGTATTTGTAGAAAACTACATTTTCAGGTTAATCAGGTTTATTTCATGGTGGAATTTTACTATTAAATGTAATATATTATTTTACAAAATGATTAAAACACATGTAAATAAAACATTTAGTTACAGAATCAGTAGAGTATTTTACAAAGTAGATTTTCTACAAACAGTCGCATATAAACAGAAAGAAACAGAAACTCTGCAGCTAAAAGTGATAAATAAGAAAAACGTGTTTGTTTCTGATAGTTTTTATAAAGTAAACAGAATGAGAAACATTAAGTGTACTTCAAACTTCATTTTTTTTCCTACACAGATTCTTCTCACATGTGTTTAATGAGTCAGTTTTTATCATTTATTTGTCTCTTTGATGGACTCAAACTAAAAAACAAGAGATTTTTGACTTTTTCAGTTGAGTTTCGGTTCTTTACAGGAAATTTAAATGAAAGAAAATATAGTTAAGTGACTTTTTAGCCTTTTTGTGTCATGCTTGTTGTTAGATTAATTGGATTTTCCTTGAATGTTGGAGAAAAAGACATTGTGTAAGGACATCTGCAGTATGAATCCTTTAATTTCCTGAATTCTGATGAATTTTTAGCACCAATTTCTACTTTTTTGCATCGTTTTAAGGCATAAATGTCTTTATTTATACAAAGGAAAACACTAAATTCCAGCACCAGGTGACAATTAAAAATACAATAAGATATACAGGGATGTAATTACAGTTGTTGCAGCTCATAATTTATATTTTTGAGAGTAAAAACACGCATTCACAAAAGTCTGATGCTTTTTCTGTGTTTTTAGTGCATATTAAAACAAATTTACTGAGTTGGACAAACTGTTTTAGTTGCAAACATTATTTTAGACAGGTCAGTTGGTATAAAACTGTTAACTGTGTCAATTTAAACTCAAATTTCTGCATTAATTGGTTTAAAATTAAATTCAAGTTGAATTAACTCCATGAAAAGAGTATAATAAGTTATTCTTTTTCTTTACCTTGAGGTCAGAAATTAAAGTTAATTTTAAATTGTGCATTTAAATTTATCAACTTGAAAATGTGATTATAGTAATTAAGTCCATAACACTAAAAATTTTAAAATAATGTGGAAATATTCGCTTAAACACTCAAAAACATGTGTTTATGCCTCAGATTCTTTCGTTAAAAAAATCCTCTAAACTCAGTGTAGATCATTTCATTAGAAGCTGCCGTAACTCAAAGAAACTGATGCAAACTGTTGGGCTAAGTTGTTGCTTTGTGTGTGGTTGAGCTCAGATAGTAATTTTTATAATATATATTGAATTTGTATAGTTTGTGGGGAACAAATGAATATTTTCTGAACATTTAAATATTTACAGCTGCAGATTTTAGCACATATTTCTCAGCAGACACAGTCTGACTCACATGAAAATAATAAATCATAGCATATAAAAGTGATAAACAGGCCTCAGACTGAATACTTCCTGTTTCAGATGAACATGTGTAGAGGTCATGGTTATAATAAGGAGCTTTAAGAGACATCAACTGAGAAGTCCAGCTGATGTCTCCTGAAGCTCCTACATTTCTTCAATACCTATGATTACCATGACGGCTACACATATGCCTGAGGAGACGTTAACTGGACTGGAGAAGTTCAGCTAATGTCTCTTGAAGCTCCTACAATTACCATGACCTCTATCTCTATGCTTCAGGATATGAAGAATTGTAGGAGTTTCAGGAGACATCAGCTGGACTTTGCTGGTAGGTTCTTCGAGAAGCATACATGTAGAGATCATGGTCATGATAGGAGCTTCAGTAGACATCAACTGGACTTCCTGAAGCTCCTACAATTCTTCAAGCTCCTACGATTACAGTGACCTCTACATATATGCTTGAGGAGACATCAGTTGGACTTCACTGGTAGGTTCTTGAAGAAACTACCAGTCAATGTCTCCTGAAGCTCCCACATTTCTTCAGTTCCTATGATTTCCATGACCTCTACACATATGCGTCAGGAGACATCAGCTGGACTGGAGAAGTCTCCTTGATTTCTCCTGAAGCTTCTAAAATGACCCTGACCTCCACATATATGCTTCAGGATATGAAGAATTGTAGGGGCTTCAGGACACATCAGCTGGACTTCCCTGGTAGAAGCTTCAACAGCTGATGCCTCCTGAAGCTTCTACAGTTCTTTAAGCTCCTACGGTTACAGTGACCTCTATATAAATGCTTGAGGAGACATCAACTGGACTTGAGAAGTGGGTATCTCTGGTAGGTCCAGTTGATGTCTCCTGAAGCTCCAACGATTTCAGATCGTCCGGGAAACCGTTTCATCGCTCAGGGTAACCACTGTGTTTCTGCTGTGTGTATGACAGTAAAGTTCTTGAATGTTGAATCTTCAGATGAACTTGTTTCAGTCTGTGGTGCGTTCAGGGACACCGGGTGTTGCAGGGATCCCCCGAGGAGAAGAACCCGAAGACGCTGACCAGAGGAAACATGGTGGCGGCGCCCAGCAGCGAGCCGAGCTGCACCACAGCTCCACAGCAGACGAGGGCGCCGTGGCCTTCGTCCCTGAGGATCAGACCGATCATCACCTTCACGTAGGACAGCGAGAGAACGAACAGGACCCAGGACAACACCTGAGGACGGACAGGTGAGGGTTTAAAGGCTTTTCACCTGTGTGAGGAGCTCCACTGACACTAACTGATCATCATCTCAGGACAGAAGAATGAAACGAAGAACTCACGATGATCACGGCTCCTGCAGAGTCGTGGACCAGCAGAGGACACGGACTCAGCACCGCCATGCCCATTATAAAAGCTCCAACAGCAGAACCACAAACGGTCAGAACTCCCATCACCACCAGAGACCTGAACACAGAAAACATTCTAATTTAAGGCTGGCTCAGGTTAAACCGGTTTAATATCATAAAACACCATAGATACACAAACTAGATCAAACTAACCTGACTAAAAATCAAGTTTTTACACATTAAATGTCAGAAAATTCAGTTAAATCTTGTTCAAAAGTTGCTGGTACTGAGTTTTTATCCACACCAGTGGCCTGATTGGGGTTTTTTAGCGGTTGATGTTCCTATAAAATCTCAATATCATGTTCTTGTTGTTTTTTTTTTGCATCTGATAAACTACAGCAATTTAATAATAATCACAAACAAGACACAAACGTAATAAATATTTAACTCTAGAGCTGCGATGATTCTCGAAATACTTGCTTAGTTGTAAACTTTCATATTTATATCTAACTTCTTTGAACTGGAGTGAGTCATGCTTTAAAGAAAATTTACAAAATTCTGTGATTTTTAGCTTCTTCAGTGTGAATATTTTCTGGTTTTATTCCTCCATAATAGCAATAAATTTCATATATCAAACAACTAATCAATTATCAGGAAGTGCAGCCTTAGGAGCCGTTTACACGAGGACGCTTGCAGGTAAAAAAGTCAAAATATTTCAACAAAACACCCTATCGTTTATATGAGGACGGCGTTTTGGGGCTAAAAACGCAAAAATTTGAAATCGGCCTCCAGAGTGGAAAAGTTGAAAACGCTCCGCCGTTACGTTTCCGTCTAAACGGCAAAACGCAAAACTTTGTCGAGATCTGACCACGTCGCGTACGTGATTACGTCACATACGTGCGCCGGTGCTTTGGTTTGCCGGCCGGTACAAGGACGTAAACAAAGATGTGTGATTATTTCCATCCTACAAGCAACTCTGGCAGCTCTATGTACACGACAGGAGTCGTACCAACAAACGTACAGAATCTGTACAGATTCCATTCATGAACATTGACCACGGCGGAGATCCGAAAAGGGAGATAGTACGCATGCACGTAGACATGGCGGAGTTTTATCACAGCGTCACCCAGCTGCCTGGCATGCATATCCAATCAAATTACACACACTATAGAGTCACTATATATATATATATATACGCAGATTTCCTTCAAAACCGCTCGTCTAAACGTGAAATGACAAGACGCCACTTTTGCGTTTTCTGCTAAGATGGTCCTCGTGTAAATTGCCCCTTACTTGATCGTTTCTTTGGCGATATTAAGCTCTTCTGTATTTTTTTGTGCCAAAAAGAGTGCTGTACATGAATAGACTAGCAGTATTCAAAAAAAAGTTTATCTCAGAAATGATTTGATATATTGAGATAAAATTTGATAAATATCTCCATAAATATTCATATTTTATGCTGGAGCGTTTTCAGGGTTATCAGAGATGGTCGAAAAGAATGATTTGAGATTAAATGACCTTCAACCTTTGTAGAATTTGCTATTTTTGTCAGTATTTGATCCAAATGTCTTCATCCAGACTGAAATATCTCAACTATTCAACATTTCTGCTCCTCAGAGGATGAACTTTACTCTGGTTTTTAACTTTAATAGAGATATTGTTGATCAAAGAACCTCAAATTACAATGTGAGGAAAAAACCTGCTGAAAGTGAGCAATTTTTGAATAAAAGCATCTCGGAAAGTATTTCATATATTGAGCTAAAATTTGACAAATATCCTTGTAAATATTCATATTTTATACCGTACAAATTTCAGGGAAATCAGATTTGGTCGAGTAGAATTTTTTTTTTAAAAGTCTGAGTTGAACTGACCTTTAACCTTTGTGAAATGTTCCATTTTTGTCAACGTTTTCGGAATGTTGTTTTTATTTAAAAAGTATTTATCTCGTACAGTATTTGGTGTATTGAGCTAAAACTTTTGAAATATCTTTATTAACATCCATATTTTATGCTGTAAAATTTTCAGGCAAATCAGAGATGGTTAAGTAGAAATATTTCTATAAATGTGGTGACTTGAGATGGACCGACTCCTAAGAAAGTGTTTAAATTAGTAGCCCATGTTGGAACCAGTCATTCTTAATGAAACCTGGATCATGTCTTCCTGTTTCCATCTACATCTAGGCATCGATTGACCTGATGGGGAAGAACATGGTGATGAAGCAGGCCAGAGGGTTGGCCACGGCGGCCAGAGAGGCTGACAGATGGTAGGCGTTGTTCCCATACGGCAGGCAGGAGTAGGACTGGACGGACGGCAGCACCACATTGGTCAGAGCGTTGGCCCAACCCAGAACCACGAAGATGTACGACACCTGCAGCCAGCTGTAGGAGCCGCTGCCGAAGCTGCTTCTGGGCTTCTTCTGGCCGTACGGCTCCATCATGGGCTTCTGCTCGGCCCACTTCCTGCCCCTCTGGGCCTTCTGCTTCACCCCGTTGGTGTAGCGGCTGTTGGGGTTCTCCCTATCGACCGACGGGTGGTAGTTGAGCAGGATGAAGGCCACCAGACACACCAGCATCATGGCGCTGAGGAAGAAGAAGAACTCCTCGGCCGAGAATCTGGCTGGCTGGTACTGGGCCTGGAGCTCGGAGGTGGCGTTGGAAGTCCGGTTGGTGGACTGGGTGGCGTTGACGCAGCGGACCACACCCACGCCCTGGATCAGAGCCACCATGGCGGGCAGCAGGCCGCTGACGCCCTCCCCGATGAAGTAGGAGGTGAGGTACTGAGGCTGGAGCCGCATCATGAAGGGCAGGAAGGTGACGGAGGAGGTGCAGTCGACGGTGGCCAGGAAGAAGGTCAGGACCAGCAGGGCAACGCTGCGAGGAGCCCCGGCCACCACCAGCGTCTCCTTCCAGAAGAAGCCCAGCAGGAAGCTGGCCAGGGTGCCCAGGGCGATGATGACGTAGACGACGGCCGCCTCGTTCAGGACGCCGGGCTTAAAGCGATGCATCAGGGTGACGAAGAGCGGCCCAACGTTGGCCATCTGGATCAGAACCGACAGGTAGGAGGGCAGGAACCAGCCTTCAGGGATCTGAGGGACGATGAGGGGAAGCTCCACCCACAAACCGTTGATGGAGACCCAGGAGCCCAAACCGAAGAGGCAGGACAGCAGGTGGGTGAGCAGAGACATGATGGAGGACGGGTCTCTAGAATACAATGATCTGGAAGTTTAACAGCACAGAAAAATTAGAAAATAAACTCTGTGAGCGTTAAATCACAGATGAATGTCTAAACGTGCCTCAGAAAAATGGTAGAACTTTGCAAAGCCACAAATATACGATGCAACTCAGATTTCTGGATATACGATTCCTGGATTTGCGGAAAAGTTCTGGTAAACAGTTGGTAAAATACAATGAGTTTTCCCCTTTTTATTCTTTTAAACGCTGAATCAGGATCAATGTAATTTGGCTTTTTGGACAAGAATCTCTCAGAAACCTTAAATTTAACAAATATGTTTATAAATATCAGATTTTACGCTCTAAATGGTCACGTAAATCTGAGATGGTTGAGCAGAAATGATTCTAAACATCTGACGGTTCAGATGGAACGACCCGTAAGAAAATGTTTTTATAAAAGTAACAAATGGAAGTTTGTTCACGTGAAACCTGAGTTGCATCTTCCTGTTTGCTTTTCATATGCAAATTAGATGAATGGAAATATGTGATTTACAGAGTCATGGTAAATAGTTATTGCTTTTCAACATTTAATTGTGGTCTTTATTTTGTTTTTTTAGACAAGAAATTACAAAAACAAAGACTCTTTCATGTCAAAGTATGGACAGATTTCTATAAAGTAATGTCAATTAATTAAATTAAATAATAGCATAACTAAAATAAGTGCAATTAATTAATTCTTTTACATTTTCAAGTATTTTTAGTGGCTTCTGTGGACACCAATAACTGATCCAAGATTCTGCATTTTTACAATGATCTGTAGTTATTTTTAAAAAACAATTCTCAATGAAAAACATTGATTAATTAAAAGCAATGAAGAAAGAGTATTTTGTTTACAAGCCAGATTTAGGCCGATTTGTTTTTAGGGTTTACGTCAGATACAGTCTTTAAAAACTGAAAAACACATGATGGTAGATCTCTTAGACATCCTTTACTCAAAAGCATAAAAAATATCTAACTAATGTTCATTCTTTTGCTATATAATAAACTTTTATGGGTATCTGACGTAAACTGGCTTTAAACTCGGCTCCAGAATGAGAATATTTAAATATTTGCACATTTTCAAACATGAAAAATCAAATGTGTCACACACAAAACTAAAAGTTTATATAAACATCTACATGAAAAAAAATACAATCTGGTGTATAAATACTGTCAATGTGCATCTTTTTTTTCAATTTCTTAACCAACATTATTATTTTTATACATTCATCGTACTCAAACTAAAAAGATTTTAACAGAACATTATGGCCAAAATATCTGAATGAAACTTATTTGGAAGGTAACATCTTATAGTTTCTGAAAATGAGCAAACTTCAGCTACATCATTTAAAAACCAACACTAATCTAAGATTTATTAAAATTCAGGAAATTCCTTACAAATTGTGATGAAAATAAGCCTCATATTAAAGGCTGGAGTCCACACAAACACAATCCAATATTCAAGTTTCACCTAAAAATAATCCATTAAATAAAAAGGAATTGCTGTTTCAGAGAATTTAGAAGGAAAAATTGTATATTTTGTCAGTAAAAGTGGCTGTAACTTAATAAATAATTCTAATATTTGTGTTTTTTTCCATCAAATTAATTTTCCATCAATAAGAATTAAAAACAGACAAAATAATCCAAATTTCAGCCCAAAAAAAGCTCTGCTGTGTGTTTCCAGACAAAGGGAGGAGACCGTAAAGGTTCCACACAATATTCGCACTGCAGCTGAAAAATATTTCTGTAAATGTGTAACAGCTGCCCTTTTAGAGAATTTAGAAGGAAAATAGTTAGTTTTGTCTGTAAAAGTGCCTTTAATTTAACAAATTATTCTAAGATTTGCAATTTTCACCTAAACATAATCCTTTAAATACTTAAAAGTTGTTTTTTTTTTAGAATGTAGAAGGAAAAATAGCTTGTTTTGTCCATAAAAGTGGCTCTAACTTGACAAATAATTCCAATATTTGGTATTTTTTTCATCATTTTGATTCGTTTTCTATCAAAAAAGAAATAAAAAACAGACAAACTCATCCAAATTTCAGCCAAATAAAAGCTTTTCTGTGTGTTTCCATACAAAGGGAGGAAACTAATCACAGGATCTGAGGACTGTAAAGGTTCATTGTGTTGCAAATATCCAAAACCAGAGCGACAAAACAATCAGCGTCTGTGATTAAAGTGAAACCGGTTTGTCTTTAATCATGTGAGGCTCAGATAAGATGAACTTTTAGTAAACAGTTAAAATAAAAAAGGCTACAGCTAATGTGGAATAAATGAATATGAGGAGTTCAGGATTAAAATAAAAATGAATAAAAACTCACTGAGGCGGATTAATGTGTGACTGTGCGGTACGTGACTCTTATTCACACGTTTGGTTAATGTTTCTTAAAAATATGTTTCAGTCACATGCTGACTAAAAATGCATAAAAAGCAGAACAGAAAAGCCTCATTTCATCCATGTTGAGTGGATTTAGTGAAGGAAACTGCAGCATCAGCTGAGAAAACATCAGATGAGTCGTGTTTGTTTAGAAAGCAGCAGCATGCAGAGCAGAGGAGGCTTTGAATTGGAAGAAGAATAGTCGGAAAGCGTCTTAATTTTAAAAGAACCCTCAAAAAAGTGGCTCAGACTCGACTTTCTGGAGCTTTTAAACAGAATTTCTCATATATTACTGTTAAAAAAACCTGCACATTTTGAACACAAGCTGCATTTCCAGCTGTTAGAACATTAAAACTACATCAGAGCAGATACTCACGTGCTTCCTGCTGGAGCGTCTGAAGTCGTCTGTGTCCAGAAAGAAACCAAAGTCCTCCAGGAGGCTCTGGAGGAGTAAAGGCGGCTGAGTGGGAGTGGGAGAACGTAGCCAACCGTGGCTCAGGTTTGGTTAACCCTCAGCACCGTCACTGTCGGGCCGGTTTTAGGGAGCATCACTGCTGCGTCACATGGTTCACAAACTCCAGCAGCTCATTTATTTGTTTATTTCTTTGCCTTCAAGCCGTTTGTCAAAGAATCCCCAGAATTCATTAATTCTGCTTAAGGGGATCATGAGAGCCGAGTTATGTAACGACACGTAAAAAGATTAATATTAGCTTATGCAATCGATTAGTGCAGGAAGGCTGTTAAAATACCAACAACAATTATAATAAAGGAACAGCACATTTATGCCCTCATGGACCAACATTTAAATGATTTATGAGCTAATTAATGTGTATTCAATGTGAAACTACAGCCAGTTAGCTTAAAATGGAAACAGATGAAATAATGCTGGAAAATACACCAAAAAAAGATGCATGTTAGTGAATTTTAATACCAGTTCATGATTTCTGCAGCTGTGATGGGTCAGGGTTAGGATGAACTTTATCATCTGCTTACTAATAAATTCACAACTATTTTAATAAATACTTCATTTTAGTTTGAGTTAGAAGATTTTTTTAAAAGAAAAAAGTCAAAATTCTCTCATTTCTAGTTTCTTGAAGTTGATTATTTCTGGTTTCTTTCCTCTTTGAAAAAAAACTTTAAGTGGTGGACAAAAATAAGACCCTTTAGGATGTTATCTTGAGTTATTTTCACCATTTTCTGGTGTTTTAGAGACCAAACAGCTAATTTATTAACTAACAATAAAAAAAGAACAGGACTCTAGTTGGAGCCCTAATCTGTATAAAAGACGGATGTGACCAAAGTACTGAACATTATACCTGCATTTCTACCAACAGCCAGCAGGGGGCGACTCCTCTGGCTGCAAGAAGAAGTCAGATTACACTGAAGTCTATGAGAAAATGAGCAGATTTTGTACTTTATTTACTACCTCAGTGAACATTGTCCTTATAAATGTATCCATCCATCCATTCACACACCGGTTTATCCTCACTAGGGTTGCAGGGGGTGCTGGAGTCTATCCCAGCTGACTCGGGTGAAGGCAGGGGACACCCTGGACAGGTCACCAGTCTGTCACAGGGCTACATATACAGACACACAATCACACTCACATTCACACCTACGGACAATTTAGAGTAATTAATTAACCTCAGCATATTTTTGGACTGTGGGAGGAAGCTGGAGTACCCGGAGAAAACCCACGCATGCTCAGGGAGAACATGTAAACTCCATGCAGAAAGATCCCAGGCCCACCCCAGGATTTGAACCAGAGATCTTCTTGCTGCCAGGCAAACCACTACCCACTGTGCAGCCCTTATAAATTTATAAATATTAATAATAACTTTCATTTATATAGCAACTTTTAGAAACAGTTTCAGCAATCACAGTCAAAAAAGAGGAAACTAATGGAAGAAAGGAAAAAATAAACAAAGAAGCACAAATAATAGAAGTGAACATGGTATAGGATACACAAATGCAAAAACAGAATTTCAATTTCACATTAAGTGTAGAAAACATGAAGCAGCCTTTAATTTCATCTGTTGTGATTCTGTTTCCCTGTTTTCAGCCTTTACGCTAAGCTAAGCTAAAGGTTTCTATCTGTAGCTTTGTATTCATTGCCGACATAATTCTAAAATGTGGGATGATTTCATTGACGTTTTAAAATCTAACAGTGACAGTTTAGTATTTTCTCATACATTTATTTCAATAACAATTTATTCTTTAAATTAAGATGTTTTGATAATTGAGATGTTGACAGTTTATCGGGTTTCCATCTATAAATTTGTAGAGTCTTAAGTTTCATTCAGTATCAGTCAGGTAATTCTCATTTAAATTTCTATAATAAATAACATCGTAGGTTCCTAACCTTTATTAAATTATATTGTGGAGAGTCAGGTTAACCCGTGTAATAAGTAATATTATATTTGCATAATAAATATCTTAAAATCGATCAGGTAAATGTATATGATAAATAACACTGTATATTCTCAACCAAAATATTTAAATTCTACATATACATTGGTGTGATAAATCATAGTGTAAAAGCTACAGATAAAATGCTTTGCTTAACTTTAATATTGAAGTTTGTTAGTATAATTATTATATATAATTTATCTCATCTTAAACTTAATATGTAGTCAGATTATACTATAATTAATAGTGTTATATATTGCCTTTAACTTTGAAATGAATAAGGTCATTTTTGCATACTATTGTAAGTTTCTAACGCTAATATTGAAGTTAATTTGTAGATCTTAAGTCTGATATATGGAACTTGTAGTGAAACATGTAAAGGAGAATTAATGGTAGTACTTGGACCTGTGAGATGCTAAATGATGCTAAAGCAGCTCTTACTGTTGTTTAATGTATTATAAACACAGATCACCTACAGGTATACATGTAAATACTCGTCTTTTCTGCTGTCCTGTACAGTTCAAGCTGTTCTTTACTGTTCTGGATCAGAGCCAGAATCAGTGTTTATCCTGAGACAAACAATGCAGGGAAGGAACTTAAACTACCCTCAAAACAATCTTTACAACGTCTTTAACAATCTTTATTGTTTAACCGTCATTTCCCCACCTTCAGCCTCTCATGTCTAATCAGGTTACAGGATAATTAGCTAGAAAAAAGCTCCCCCAATAAATGAACATAAATGAAAAGATCAGAGCCACCTAAAGGTCACAGCGAGAACTCATGGAGGATTAGCTTTAGATATGTTCTGATCCACATGAAGTGTTTTGGTCCAGTTTGGTTAGAAAACGCTGTCTGTTTAGAGAAACCACTGAAAGGACAGCTGGTGAAACACTTGATGTATTTATTGTTCATTGTTCATTTTAAAAAGAAGATCTTAACTGATAAACAGCTGCTGGGAAGCTGCTGCTTTAATGGATAAATCCAGTTTAAAGTCAGAGGGCTCTCTTTAACCAGTTAGATTTCCATGGTAACTAATGCTTCGGAACTAAATCTCCATGGTAACTGATGCTTCGGAACTAGATCTCCACGGTAACTGATGCTTCAGAAATAGATCTCCATGGTAACCGATGCTGTGGAGCTACATCTCCACGGTAACTGATGCTATGGAGCTAGATCGCCATGGTAACTGATGCCGTGGAGCTAGATCTCCATGGGAACTGATGCTGTGGAGCTACATCTCCATGGGAACTGATGCTGTGGAGCTACATCTCCATGGTAACTGACATTGTGGAGCTAGATCTCCATGGGAACTGACACTGTGGAGCTAGATCTCCATGGTAACTGACGTTGTGGAGCTAGATCTCCATGCTAACTGATGCTGTGGAGCTAGATCTCCATGGTAACTGATGCTTCGGAACTAGATCTCCACGGTAACTGATGCTTTGGAACTGGATCTCCACGGTAACTGATGCTTCGGAACTGGATCTCCATGGTAACCGATGCTGTGGAGCTATATCTCCACGGTAACTGATGCTATGGAGCTAGATCGCCATGGTAACTGATGCCGTGGAGCTACATCTCCATGGGAACTGATGCTGTGGAGCTACATCTCCATGGTAACTGACATTGTGGAGCTAGATCTCCATGGGAACTGACACTGTGGAGCTAGATCTCCATGGGAACTGATGCTTCGGAACCGGATCTCCACGGTAACTGATGCTTCGGAACTGGATCTCCACGGTAACTGATGCTTCAGAACTAGATCTCCATGGTAACCGATGCTGTGGAGCTATATCTCCACGGTAATTGATGCTATGGAGCTAGATCGCCATGGTAACTGATGCTGTGGAGCTACATCTCCATGGTAACTGACGTTGTGGAGCTAGATCTCCATGGGAACTGACACTGTGGAGCTAGATCTCCATGGTAACTGACGTTGTGGAGCTAGATCTCCATGCTCACTGATGCTGTGGAGCTAGATCTCCATGGTAACTGATGCTTTGGAACTAGATCTCCATGGTAACTGATGCTTCGGAACTAGATCTCCAAGGTAACCGATGCTGTGGAGCTATATCTCCATGGTAACTGATGCTGTGGAGCTAGATCTCCATGGTAACTGACGTTGTGGAGCTAGATCTCCATGGTAACTGATGCTTCAGGACTAGATCTCCATGGTAACTGATGTTGTGGTCGGGAGCTGGTTATGTTCAGAGTTTAGACTTTAATCAAAGATTAGGCGTTTTTATCCAAATCATTCTCTATGAGTGATTCAGAGTCTCATCTGAAGGAAAATGTTTTATTTGCAAACCTGTTGATCTGTACGTTACTAAAACCACTGAATGAAGCCGTGTAGTTACAGTATCACACATTGTGTGCATCACATTGCAATTGGAACCCAACATGTCTTTGGTTGGAGATGCAAAGTATGTTATTATTTTTGGTCCCTTTAACCTGCTGGTTCTGAAGCTGACAAGAAAATGATTATTTTACTGGTATTATAACAGAATATTCAGTCAGTAACAAATCCTTCTTCATCATGAGACAGTGTCAGACTTTTGAAACAACGGTGGTGCCAGTATCATGATATGAAGCACAGTGGTGGCAGAATCATGATTAAAGCACGGTGGTGGCAGCATCATGTGAAGCACGGTGGTGGCAACATGATTAAAGCACGGTGGTGGCAACATCATGATGTGAAGCACGGTGGTGGCAACATCATGATGTGAAGCACGGTGGTGGCAACATCATGATATGAAGCATAGTGGTGATAGCATCATGATTAAAGCATGGTGGTGGCAGCATCATGTGAAGCACGGTGGTGGCAACATGATTAAAGCACGGTGGTGGCAACATCATGATGTGAAGCACGGTGGTGGCAACATCATGATGTGAAGCACGGTGGTGGCAACATCATGATATGAAGCATAGTGGTGATAGCATCATGATTAAAGCATGGTGGTGGCAGCATCATGTGAAGCACGGTGGTGGCAACATCATGATGTGAAGCACGGTGGTGGCAAAATCATGATTAAAGCACGGTGGTGGCAAAATCATGATGTGAAGCACGGTGGTGGCAACATCATGATGTGAAGCACGGTGGTGGCAACATCATGATGTGAAGCACGGTGGTGGCAACATCATGATGTGAAGCACGGTGGTGGCAACATCATGATGTGAAGCACAGTGGTGGCAACATCATGATATGAAGCACGGTGGTGGCAACATCATGATGTGAAGCACAGTGGTGGCAACATCATGATGTGAAGCACGGTGGTGGCAACATCATGATGTGAAGCATAGTGGTGATAGCATCATGATTAAAGCATGGTGGTGGCAGCATCATGTGAAGCACGGTGGTGGCAACATGATTAAAGCACGGTGGTGGCAACATCATGATGTGAAGCACGGTGGTGGCAAAATCATGATTAAAGCACGGTGGTGGCAAAATCATGATGTGAAGCACGGTGGTGGCAACATCATGATGTGAAGCATGATGTGAAGCACGGTGGTGGCAACATCATGATGTGAAGCACGGTGGTGGCAACATCATGATGTGAAGCACGGTGGTGGCAACATCATGATGTGAAGCACGGTGGTGGCAACATCATGATGTGAAGCACGGTGGTGGCAACATCATGATGTGAGGATGCTTTTTAGGAGCTGGTCCTGGAAGGCTTGTAAAGGTAGAGGATAAATAAATGCAGTAAAGTCTAGAGAAATCCTGGCGGACAACCTGATGCAGTCTGAAGAGAACTGAGACTTGGAGAAGATTAGTTTCCATATTATGTTTGAAAATGGCTTTCTACCAGCATTTCTGACTTGTATTATTCCAATTGTTTTTACCGTCATCATTTTTTAAAAATATTCCACACAATTAAAGCTAAAAAGCACCATCTGCTAGCTGTTATCGCTGACTGGAGTTTTAGTTTTTTGAGACAATTTACACACAAAAAAATTCTAGATATGTTGAACTTGCTTCATAGTTCAGATCTTTTACAGGTTTTCAAAGTACAGTAATTTTTAGGAGACATAATGAGTCTCCCTATAAATGTGGTAATGTAGTAAATCAGGTTCAAAACACACCTGGACGTATCCTAAGCACCACAGATCGAACTACAGCAGCAGAAATCTAAACAATAACCAGTGTATTTCCAGCTACAGCTTCACCATCACACCCAGCAGCTGAAACCGTCTGGAATCATCCTTAAAAACACGAATAATTAACAAAAGAAAAGCGTCACATCAAGTGTGTCTTAAACTGGCAGCATGTTCTAACCGAACTGGACCTTCTAGGGAACTCTGTCAAAACAAAATAAGCACAATGAAGCTCTTTAGTCTATTTAAAATCATCACAAAACTTCACATATCATTGATAAATTTAAATAAAAAAACACAGGATTAGCAAACAGGAATCTGTAAAGGCCACGTCTGTACAGCTCTTCAGTTGGAAATATTTTTGGCGCCGAGTCGAGGAATGTTCATGCAGCTGTGAGCTAGAAGTTTAAAGTTCTGCTTTTATGAACTGGACTGACAAATACTGACCTCCCAGAAGATCTAAAGTGTGGAAATATTAGTGTTTGTTGCTTCATAGCGTAAAAAGAAAGAGGTAGAGAACTGAAAACTATGAGTGAACATAAAAACAAACTACTTTCCTCTGTAGGGACGAGTGGTGGGCGATCTGATAATCTTAGCGCGTTGAAGAGCCTGTGATTCTGCACAAAGATGAATTTTTATCTAGTTAGCAAATCTAGCGAGTTAGCATGTCGTAGATTTACCGTCATGTCTTCGGCCCTTTCGCGTACAAATATGTAATATTTTTGCAGCACTCCCACAGAACATACAGCTAGAGAACCATAGAACGATAGACAGATAGATGGATAGATAAAACAAGCAGCGGGGAAATTTTTGATGTTACAGCAGTCAATACAGGAAACAGTGCAAGAAAAAGAGCAGTCTGATTAAGTGCACTGGATTAGAATTGCTGATTTTACCTTTAGTTTAGCAGTTTGAAAACCTCCTTTTCGGAAATATTTTACACATTGCACCATATGTGGAATTAATGGAAGCGCTTAGCGTTGGTCAGCGGTACAAAAAGTATCTAAATCACTCTGATTTGAAACGTAAAAATCCTTTATAATTATATAGAGAGTCTTCAAGTTGGCTCTTTTCTTTTTTCGAATGTAAAATAGATTGGTTTATGAGTCACTGTTTCACATTTAAACTTGTAGAGCCAACGTGCACAAGTCTTACTTATTCATAATGTGTATTTTACTTGAGTAATTTGAATATTAGGAAATTAAAATCCAACCAAAATTGTATAAAATAAAACCTCACTACTAAATATCAGGTCTAAAACCCTACAGTATTATAATTTAAGAGGTAAACCAACTAGCTTAGAAATAAGGCTTAGACCACAATGGATGAAAGCATATTTATCTTCCAATAGATTCTCTTTGGACGGCCGACCAACACTAAAAACGTCCAGTCATTCCTTCATCTTCGCTAACCACCTGATTTTGAGCATTCTTACTTAACTTTTCACTTTTAAATTCTTGCTAACCAGCCTGTCTTGCTCAGGTTCATTCATGTTTCTCTTTAGTGAGTCTCTTGACCTGCTGATGGACTTCACCTCCTCCATCCTAGACGATTCTGAACTTTTCTGTTAAGAGTCAGATTGTCCGACTCAATTTAAAACAGAATTTTATGTCACATAATCTGACACTTCAGTTGTACATTTCAATAACTGATCTTAACCTATCTACAGTACACTATCTGTTATTGCCTCCAGTAATCAAGACATCCGTCTTTCAATAAAGATTTGAGATCTTCTCCATCAACATGCACGTAATCCTTGTACAAAGAATTTACCAGACAGTGGTGCTGCAGTATGAAGGAAAAGTCCCATTCATCATGAGCCGACTTCATGGCATCCTTTTGTGCCTCTACAGCCTCGATAAGCTCGGTATGAAGGGGAAATGCAGCAGTTCTGGTTGGATTGGACCTCCAGCTGGCAGAAGAAGCCTCAATCTGCAGGTCAAGAGACTCACTGGAGAGTCTTGGATGATTCCAAGGAGCGCCTAAACAGCAACATGACCAAGCAGACGAGTTGTCTCCATATTAGTCAGTAATCTAAATCTGACCTTCTCCCAACTACAACATAAACCCAAAGATCAGAGAGAATCCTCAGAACTGAAGCTGGCGTTGCTTGCTTGAACTGCTGCTCTGTCTGTGTCACTTCTCCTGATATCAGTAAACCTTAGTAACAACCTAAGTCATCTGCAGTTTGTCTCCCTGTGTCTGTATCCTCATCCTCTGTCCACCTCGCTGAACTTCCAGAAGATCGACAGGTAGGAAACACCTGACAGTACAGGCGGCTACTTTGAATGACAAATTAACTTAAACATGGCGTCTTTAATGATGCAATCTACAGGAAAGAGCAATATGGCTGAAGCTATTTTTAAGGCTTTAAATAGTACTTTTTCCTTAGTGCATGTAGATTTTTTTAGATTATTTATCAGGTCTTTAGAGTTTACATTTATCACGTACTAACCCTGCTGCTATCTTGTTGTTTAACTTTTCGTGACTACTGTAAGTTTCTGTTACCAAGACAAATTCTTTGAATGTGAGAGCTCACTTGGCAATAAAACTTTTTCTGATTCAGAATCTTCTGCTAATCAGATCAAATGCCGAATTATAACTGTGCACGCTCAACTTTAAAAAGAAGCATCAAAGCCGTGGAGAAAGAGTCACTACTGATTCCACGAGTAATTTGATTACTAAAATGCCTCGAGGCATCATTTAATCTCTAAAGTCTGGACACATAGGAAATCTCATTAACTGTCATTTTTTCCCTCTACAGATTAAATTTGTCTTTGTCCAAAGAAGAAAGAGTTGAAGTGGTACTTCTCAGTTGACAGTATTATCTCTGCTTTTTGCACTGCATCATACAATTATCATTTGCACTATTGTTTTATAGCAATTATTTCAGCACAACTGTAAAATTTCGTTTATAATGAGTTATATTCAATTTTATTACTACAAGTTTTTTCTCCTCCCTGTTCCTCTTTCTATACTTTCTTTACTTTTAATTATTCCCTTCCACATTTCCAGGATGACACCATCAGTTGAAACCAAATTCCTTGCATGTTGTGTACGTACTTGTCCATTAAAGCTGATTCTGATCGACGTGAAGGATGGACACACTGAAAGATAGCAGACAAATTCAATTTAATTACTTGAAAATGTGTATTTTTGCCTATATGTCCAGACTTTAGGGACTCCCTGTACTATTCTACAGGGTGGGCCATAAGTTTCCATACGTAGGAAAATGTATAATGCATAGTTTTATGTTTCAGGTACCCTAGAAGATGCGTTTGACGCCATCTTTGGGGGCACTTGAAGGCCACGGTGTATCAGGTGAAGATACGAGACATAAATCATCTCCAGGAATGCATCACCAACGCCATCACAAGCAGAACTTCAACTGTGCTAATTCAAGCTCATCAACAGTGGAAAACACGTATTAATGTGCTTTCAAAACAATGGTAATCATATAGAGCACATTATATAAATAAAAACAGTTGTCCAACATAAAATGTTTATTTTTCCTATGCATGGAAACTTACAGTCCACCCTGTACAGTATATGTGCCACTTCTGATGCTGTAACGCACATGCAAAGCGAGGAATGCAAAATGGTGAAGACAGACAGACAAAAAAGGAAACTAAATAATTTTTTTTGTCCCATTACGTGAATAACTGAAAGAATACTCGATTCTGAAAGTAATCGACAGCTGCAGCCCTGCTTCAGAACTAGAATAATAAAATCAAACAGGATGCTGATGGCTTTTCACAGCAAGTTTTGTAGCTAGAACAACTAATAAAGTGAGGAAATCTGTGATTTGAATTCTAACCCGTAAGCTCTCCTTTTCCCAGATCGCCCACCACGATGTTGGGAGTGTAGCTGGAGAATCAGGAGCAACAAACAACAAACGTGAGTGATGTAAAAGTTAATGGTCCCTGAGCAAACAGCTTCACATGATGCGTTGTAGTTGGGAAATCCGTGTGTAAACCGTAAACAACCTCGGCTGCAGAGCCTCGTTATGAAACGCCACACAAAGCACTTGTGGTTTTACTGCATCATACGTATTCTACCTCCTGTCGGCCAACGTGCAGCAGCACAATGCTCCCGTTATCTGGGAATGTTTTCACGTCCACAGGCTCTACGGCCTCTGAACCAGGAGAGGATGGATAATGTGCAGCGTGACCCTCCACAAAAATAAAGATCTTCTGTCTGGAGCCGCAGGAACAATGGTCAGTCATTTCCCACCAGGAAGGATGGGAGCTGTGGGCTAAAACAACAGCGACGTACTTCAGCGCTGCTAGGTGCATCCGTTGTCGACACACGCCTTGGCTGCGGTGAACACGTGGTAGACGCTGACCTGGGGGAACATGGTGAGAGCTCCGACCAGCGAGCCGGCCTGGATGGAGATGCCGCACCACAGCAGGGCGGCGTGACCGGCCTCGTGGAGCAGAGTCCCGATCACCGCCTTCAGATAGGAGAAGAGGCCGATGAAGACGATCCAGGAGATGACCTGCAGGGGGCGCAAACACAGAGCCCGAATCAGAGGAGGAAAGTATAAAACTGAAGCTTCTGGCTGCAGGAGAACAGTTTATCTTCTGAGTGAGAAAACCTGAAAAAAATCCAAGTATCGGCCGAGATAAGGTTTAGAAAAGGTTATTGCAAGTGTGTTTTTCTTGGAGGTTTCAGTGAGTAAAAAATGTCCAAGTACCAGCCGTAATAAGAGCTGGGTGAATTCTTTAAATTCTTTGTTATCTCCTTTGGTGCAAGATAAACTGGACCATCCTTTGGAAAAAGACAGGATGTCAACAACAGCCGTTTATGTAGCTTAACCCTTACAAGGCCATGCTATTTTAGATATATTTGCATGTACAGCCATATTTCTGCAGAAGTACATATACTAAAACATATTGTATACTAAAACCACCTAATCCATAAAAATATCGATCAAGTCTTGCGAGGTCGCATTGTCGTAGACGTTCACCATTGTGAATTTCGGCCGTGTTATTACGGTACGCGGCCCCGATAAGAGCTTTGTAATTGTGGCTTCGTTATAACGGCTCATACGGCTTTATCATTTGAAATGAGCAAAGTCGGGGCCAATGTTTCATTGGTCGACTTAAACATACGGGTGTGTGCATATTTTATGTTAATTAGCAATCATAAACAAGTCACACGTGTTGAGCCGAGAACGTTCGGTTTCGGCTGTGTGTACGAGTAAGCGGGAACAGAGTATACTCGGTCCCGGCTTTTGAAGGGTTAATGAATGTAAAGTCACATTAATTCAGCATTAGCTGTCTTTTCCTTCGTCCTCATTAATTCTTGTTCACCTCACAATGTTTTGCATCAAGGGAAAGTGTTTAAAAACGACATGAGATGGAAGTTCTTTCATGATTCAAGTGCGACCCCTGTATGCTAAAGATCAAAGGACAGAAGTATTTAACTCTGTAGACTCATGTCTTTTGTGTACTAAATGGCAGAAATCATTGATTTTCATGAGTATAAACAGATTCATTGCACTGCTCTGCTGTAAATCTCTACCCCTGTCAGCTGGAGGCTTTTTAACTTTAATAATCTCCTCTTTGTAAATCCATACTTCTGCCTGATCTACCATGTTACAGTAAAAGCAGAGTTCCAGTCGCCATAGAGTTTTTAAACACATTTTGAAATATTGCGTTGTTTGCAAATGCGTTTTTCTTGGAGGTTTAGTTGAGTAAAAAGTGTCCAAGTATCAGCTAGGATAAGAGCTGGTTGAATTCTTTAAATTGTTTATTTGCCACAAGATAAACTGGACCATCCTTTGCAAAAAGACAGAACGTCAAAACAGCCGTTTATGTAGCTTAATGAACGTAAAGTCAGATTAATTCAGCATTAGTTGTCTTTTCCTTCATCCTCATGAGTTCTCCTTCACCTCACAATGTTTTACATCAAGATAAAGTGTTTAGAAAATGGCACACGATGGAAGTTCTTTCATTATTCAAGGGCGATCTGAAGCATTTCACTCTAATGACTTACGTCTACAGCTTAGCGTCCTCATAAAATGGCAGAAATGACAATTATCAGTATAAACAGATTTAAAGTCGTACTGATGCACTGCTCTGTTGTAAATCTTAATCCCTTCAAAATCCATACTTCTGCCTGATCTACCATGTTACAGTTAAAAAAGTTCCAGTCGCCATACTGTGTTTTTTTAAGCACATTTTGAAATACTGCGTTGGAAAAGGTTATTGCAAGTGTGTTTTTCTTGGAGGTTTAGGTGAGTAACAGATGTCCATGTACCAGCCGTGATAAGAGCAGGTTGAATTCTTTAAATTCTTCATTTGTTATCTCCTTTGGTGCAAGATAAAGTGGACCATCCTTTGCAAAAAGACAGGATGTCAACAACAGAAGTATACGTAGCTTAATGAACGTAAAGTCAGATTAATTCACCATTAGTTGTCTTTTCCTTCATCCTCATGAATTCTCCTTCACCTCAATATTTAACATCAAGGAAAAGTGTTTAAAAAACGACATGAGATGGAAGTTCTTTCATTAGTCAAGTGTGACCTGAAGCATTTAACTGTATAGACTTGTGCATTAAATGGCAGAAATGATTGATTTTCATGAGTATAAACAGATTCAATGCACTGCTCTGTTGTAAAACTCTACAAGCCAGTACTTCTGCCTGATCCACCACATGTTACAGTAAAAGCAGTTTCAGTCGCCATATTGTGTTTTGAGGCACTTTTTAAAGCACTGCATTAGAAAAAGCTATTGCAAATGTGTTTTTTCTTTGAGTAAAATGTGTCTCAGTATCCGCCATGATAAGAGCTGAGGAACAGACCATCCATACTTGGTTCCTTATCTCTGTCTCGGTTCATAACACACTGGACTGTTGTTTGCAAAAGGAAAATACATCAACAACAGCTGACAACACGTGTTTATGGAATGACAGCGAGGTCAAGTTAACTTTTTCTATCAAGCAAAAGTGTTTATAGAAAGACGAAGGATATCATTTCTTTAACATTTAAGCACGACTTCTGTCTGCTAAAGATCCAGAGACGACATTTAACTCTGTGAACTCGTGGATACAGTTTTGTGTGCAGAAATCAAAATGGCAAAAACCTGCATCTATGTTCTTTTTAACAGGTTTAACCCTCGTGTCGTCCTGCAGGTCAAAATGGACCTGTTTTAAAGTTTGAAAATGTGGGGAAAAAAATAAAATTTTCACAGTGAAACTTTTGATGTCCACATTGTCAACATTTTTGGGAAATCTTTGAACATTTTTTGGTGGAAAAAAAAACTTCTGAAGAACATTCACAAAAGAATCAACCAAAATCCAGCGAATTTAGCTGGATTTTGGTTGATTTTTTGTGTGAATGTTCTTAAACAAAATATTAGAAGTTTTACTGATATATATGGAATTACTTTTAGATTTTTTTGGAAGATTTGTACTCATTTTTAAAAAAAATATTTACAAGAATTTATTTGCCGCATTTGGGGGATTTTTTTAAATGAAACTTTTAAAGAATTATTGGAATTTTCTTCCTGAAGATTTTGCAAATATTCAGAAATTTGTGGAATTTTTTTTGCTGAATTTTTGGATTTTTGTCAGACAAGGAAAGAATATTTTTTGGTGCCCGTAAATGAGGACAACAGGAAGGTTAAAGTCGTACCGATGCACTGCTCTGTTGTAAATCTTAATTTCTGCAAGCTGGAGCCTTTTTAACTTCAATAATCACCTGTTTGCAAACACTTCTGCCTGATCTATTGTGTCACAGTAAAAGAAGAGCATCAGTCGCTCTAATGTGTTTTTAATCACATTAAGAAGTGTCCTGTTTTTGCAAAAGTAAGCAAAGATAAAAAAAAAAGCAAAGCCAGTTGTACAAATATTATTATGTTTTGCTCACCTGAGGTGATTTTTGATTGTTTCTAAAAGAGTTAATAAGCATAATGTAGCTGGAAACATGTTTTCAAATCAATTCTGACATCTGACAGAATGAAACGTAACCAGCTGCTAAAAAAAAAAATAATTAAAGTTTTCAGATTGAAACTAATTCCTGAAGACTCCTCGACATTTTTCTCTCGTTGCCGGACTAAGTTTTGTTTCTTATTCTTGAATTTATTTTAATTTTTAGCAGTTGGCAACCAATTGTTTAGTTTGTCTTCTTCTACTCTATTTATTAAAGCTAACACGGCTTTCAGCGCCACCTTCTGGGGACAACATGCAGCACAGTTTATTCATGCCAAAGCAGCTCAAAGAAACAAGTCAAATTCGCATTTTCTTTTGGATTTATTTTTGTGATATTTCAAAAGTTTGCTCCATAATTTGTTCAACAATTATCTGCAAACACAGCCACTAAGGCTTTAATAGTACCAGTCATGCATGACCTTAGCTTAGGGTTATTTATGGTTTTTATAGCAGCAGTTTGTCACGTCGACCTCTTTAGTAAAGCATAAACCATCATCAGTAAAGTCTTTAAAGCCTCTCTCCTGCCTGACTTTTGATTAAGAACAGTTTAAAGACAGTTCTTAATTTGTTGGATTGTCTATTTTATTTCTGTCTTCTTAAACGTAGCTTTTATTATATTTTATTATAATGATATTTCCTTTTTAATCTGTTATCTGACTTTAACTCGACTTGTCCCCTCTTTTTATCAGTTTATCAGTCATCTATAAAGACCTTTGAACTACAATTAGATGCACACGATGTGCCATAAAAAGGAAGTTTAACTGATTAACTTCTGCTTAATCATCAGTATTAAATGTCAGAAAGGAATTAAGTTCACAGCTAAATTTGAAATGAGTTTTTTGCTAACTTAAACATGGAAAACCCTGTTAGCAAATTTGGTCATCTGGTATCGATCTAATAAATCTAATAATCATCTAATAAATGCGCTTTTGACTGAACTGTTACATGTTTCTAATAGACTGAGATCAAAGCAGACAAATGAGCACATCAACCAACACCTAAAGCAAAGATGTTTCATCTACCATCATATTACGCTCAGATTGTTCTACAGAACTTAACAAATACCTCACATCTGTTGTGTTTGTCTTGCTTTGAAACACACCACTTTAAACACAGAATAACGGTTTATTGCTGGTTCTTCTCTCAGGATTATTTATTATGATTACGGTATTACTTGGTTTTTCAGATGCTATATTTTATGACACTTTAAACACAATTTAATTAAAAAAGAAAAGCTTTCACATCCATGTTTAAAAATTCATAAAATGGCAATAAAACAAAATAATTTCCCTCTGAATTCAGTTCATCTCCAGGAGGTAAAATATGAATAAAACTGTTCATTCTTATAAACAGACACTACGATTACGGATGTTCTGTGAACGCCTCACGTGCACAGAGAAGCTTCTAGTCTGCAGCAACTAAAAAACTCAAAAGATTAGCTTGAAAATAGTAAAATAAGGTTTTCTAATGTTAGAGTTACTCCAGCTGATTTTATCTACAAGGTTTGTTCTCTTTCAGGGGAGTTTTCTATGAGCCAAACGTGCAATTTAAATGTCAGTATTGCAGCTGATCACATTGATTTAACTGCAGGAAGCCAAAAATCATGAATGTGATTAATATTTAATTAAACGTTTAGCGCTGGATGCTCATCTCATACTGACTGTACCAAAAATCAAACATGCAACGTTTTGCAAGTTCATAATTTGCCAAATTTTATCTACTTTTCTTGCAAAACTGCCGCTAACATTAACACATTTTGAGGATTTTTTTTTTTTTACATTATGAACTCTCGGGTCGTCAGGGTTTAAATTTCTGTTACAGAAGTTAAAACGAACACAGAGAGGCAGTTTTCAGTTTCTACAAACCACAAATCTGGAACAAACTCCCAGAAAAATGCAGATCTGCTGCAACTTTCACTTCTTTAAACCAAATCTGAAGCTTTTGAGTATCCTAAAGTGCACCATAGCGTTCCCGTTTAACCTATTATTTCATATTTAACTCGTTTAACTGTGTTGACCTGTCATTATTTTTAATATTTACACTTTGTCTTGATGTGTTTTATGGTTTATATAAAGCACTTTGAATTGCCTTGTTGTTAAAATGTGTTTTACAAATAAACTTGCCTTACCTACTATCCTAAAACAGTCAGTGTTTAATCATTTTGGTGAAAATCATGTGACTACATCTGCAGTAATCCAAACATAGAGTTGAATATCGTCACTCACCACTAGCGCCACCCCAGCAGGACTTCCCAGCAGCGGAGGACAGGGGCTGAGAGCAGCTAACGCCATCAGATAGGAAGCAAAAACAAGTCCGGCCACAGACAAGAAGCCCAAACCTGAGGACGATCTGAAGACAAAGGAGGAGTTTAACACAGAGGAGAAGAGTTTCTACAAACTCACATCATCAGGTTTCTTCTGCTCGACCATCTCTGATCTGCTTCAAACTTTATCAGAAACTATGAACACTTAAAGTGGTGTGTGTAAAATTTTAGCCTGAAACGTCAAATACTTTCTGTAATAAAATGTTGTAAAAACTGCCTGTTGACCCACTTTCAGCAGGTTTTTTTCTCACTGAACAACAATATCTGAGAAACTATTAAAGATAAAAGCTGAACATTTTTGCTGTTATTTCTCATCATGTCATTAATTCAGAATCTACAAAAGAGGACAAGTTGATTAAATCACCTCTGATTATTGGCGAGTTGAACTAAGAGAACAAATTCAAGTGGTCAGGAGAAGTTCCATTTTTTCAACAAAAAAAGTTTGTCACTGGGTAATTTAAAAACAGCAGAAATCATGAGGAATATGTGAAATATGAAGCTAAAACTGCACAATTATCTTTAGAAAAATCTACATTTTTCAGGTAAATCAGATGGTTGAGCAGAGATTTGAGATTGAATGAACCTTTCGACTTAAATTAACTTTGTATGAATTTTTGTGACCAACGATTCCCTAGTAAAGTATTCTACATATTTAGTTTGTATTATTGTGAGATATTGTCATCCAACCATTCAAATTTCAATGTGTGGAAAAATGTAGAAAGTGGGTCGATGTGGTTTTAAAAATTCGTATTTAACATATCGAGCTAAAATTCCACAAATATCTTTATGCTGTATGGTATCTACAGTTGTGCTCATAAGTTTACATACCCTGGCAGAATTTGTAAAATGTGCTCCATTCTTTAATGAAAACATGAATGATCAGAGCAAATACAATTACATGACAATAAATAGCACCAGCCCTAAATGAAAGAAAAATGTTTCCATGAACAAACATGTTTGCTAAAAAATAAAGGAAAATATTTCACAAATTTGGCCAGGGTATGTAAACTTATGAGCACAACTGTATATTTTGTGCTATTAAAATTTCAGGTACATTTGAGAACATCAGATATGACGGTAACTGAGTTTGAACACATAATAAGGCCAAAAAACACGCTTCGCTTAAAACATCCCCCGCCTTATATATAGTGCCTGTAAGTGCAAGAAATAATAATATATACTGGACGATACACCTACAAAATGATACATCTTCACTGCAATAAAAACAATCAGGTCAAGGTCATGCACCAAAAAAGGCAAATCTACATTATGCACAGGTGGTGTTGGTGCAATATGCATGAAATCCTTCAGGTAGTTTCTGACATATGCTCCAGAAACAGAATCAAAAAAATATTTGAAGTGCCTCACAATGACCTTGAAAATCAGGTCAAGGTCATACACCCCAAAAGGCACATCTACACTACTAACAGGCTTAGTGTGCGCAATATGAATGAAATCCCTCAACTAGTTTCTGAGATCTGCTCCGGAAACCAAAAAATATTTGAAGTGCCTCACAATGACCTTGAAAATCAGGTCAAGGTCATACACCCCAAAAGGCACATCTATACTACATAGAGATGGCCTGGGTGCAATATGAATGAAATCCCTCAACTAGTTTCTGAGATATGATCCGGAAACGAAATGTGGACGGATGGACGGACGAACGGACCCACGCCAATATTATTTTTTAATAAAAAAAAGGAAGCTGCGTCTCACCTGAGGACTACAAACATGGAGAGGAAACAGGCCAGGGGGTTTGCCATGTTTCCGAGCACCACGGAGAGGTGGTAGGTCATGTTCCCGTAGGGCAGACAGGAGAAGCTCTGGATGGACGGCAGGACTCCGTTGCTGAGGGCATTGGAGACGGCGAGCAGCGCTAGCAGGTAGATGTTTCGTGGCGTCCAGAAGGTCTGACCATGCGACTGCTGCTCCTCCAGCTGGACCTGATCCTCCGACACCGGCGTCCCTCCGTTGTGAAGCCGTTCGGTTTCATCTCCGTCCTTCGCCGCCGTGCTGCCCGACTCCTGCGGCGGCTCGGCACTCGGAGGCTGCGTCTGTCTTCGGGTCAAAGCCAGAAAGCACAGCGCCGACACTGTCAGCATCACAAACAGGAACCAGAAGAAGTTCTGTGCAGGAAAATTCTCCTTCAGGTACTCCGGCTCCACGGTGCCGTTGACCGTTTTACACTCCAGCTTGTTGACTCCTTGTCCCAGCGCCACGATGCAGGGGAACAGGGCGCTGAGGCCCTGGCCGATGAAGAAGGTCCGGATGTACTGAGGCGGGTAGCGGAACATGAAGGGCAGGAATGTGACGTTGGAGGTGCAGCAGACCAGAGACAAGACGAAGGTGAGGAGCAGGAAGGGAAGCGACCGTTTCTCTCCTGCGATGACGACGGTGTGCGACCAGAAGATGGCGAGGAAGGCCGACGCCACCACGGCCAGCAGCTGGATGCAGTGGATGACCAGCCGCTCGTTGAGCCGCCCGGGAGCACAGTGGTGGGTGATGGTTACTGCGATCGGACCGAGGTTCCCCAACGCTATGAGCACTGTCAGGTAGGCGGGAAGGTTCCACTCTGAAACAAGAACAAGGAAACATATCAGCTGGAGGTGATGAGATATTGAGGACGATCTAAAATACGGCACCTTTATCTGAACTAATGTAAACATGGACAGAGCCTGAAGGTCTACACACACCCCATCTGCAAACACTCATTTTAGATCCAAACCTGGTCTAACTGTAAAAAAAAGAACTGTGAAATCTCATCTTTTTGACTTTAACACATAGAGTAATCGTCTCGTGAACCAGAAACGGAGCTTTAAATACTACTTGACCTCTGTAGGACAATCTAGTGTACAATTAGCCTATTTATAGTGGTTTTAGATCTGTAGCTGGTCTAATGTGGTCTACATGTGGAAAAGAATTACAGTTTTAGCATTTTAATGACTAGAATAAAACTTTCACACATCTAAGACTGTTTTTAAGTTTATTTTACCTCCATTTGCATAATTTAGGCCTGATTTTACTCATCTAAATATAACAGGTTTAGATCTGTACCTGGTCTAATGTGGTATAAATGTGGGGGAAAACTGTAAACTCTCGCTTTATTGTAGTTTCATAAGTAGAATTAAGGATTCACAAATAAAACTAGCACATTAGAGGCTGTGTTTTCATTTTTTTTAACCCCCTTTGACATCATTGAGGCCTGTTACTAGTCTATATATAGCAGGTTTTGGATGTGTAACTGGTCTACCTGTGGAAAAAAACAGTGAAAGGCCCCTTTATTGTGGTTTCTTAGATAGAATAAAGGATTCACAAATGTTCAACTGTGTTTTAGACACCGCTGACAGTTTACTCATAATGTTTAACCTGGTTTTACATTATTAAAACCTGGATAACAGGCAGAACTCAATGCTGGAAGTTAAGTTTCTCCTTATATTAGTTTCCTGTCCCTTAACCGTAGAATAAATTCAGCATAAAATAGCTGCAGCTGAGGAAAAACATTATAGATGCCAAAGCTGAGTAAAATTTAAAAAACACTTTTAGTACATTTGAGCTGTATACAGGTGGTTTAATGCACTTAGTTTACATTCTACTCCTTCAAAAACAGAATATACGTTTACTGTCATTTGTGTATTACATTACAGTACAGCTACAATGGATTTATTTGTGCCGTTTCTCCAGTCAGCTTTATAGATGTATGGGGGAAAATTAAATAAAACAATGAAAAAGGTTAAAGCAGTAGCAATAAAAAAAACATACTAATATACATTAAAATAAAGCACTTGAGGTCATATTTTGTGGTGTGCAGAAGTTATATTGCACATAACATGACATAATATTATGCTTTAATCTTTGAATACTATTTTTTATTTATTGACACTACTGCACCATTAACCCAGTCTTAATGTTTAATATATAAACCAATATAAATGTAAAATTATTGCAGTAGTTTTAATTAAACATACAGCTAGCTTATATTGTTGAAACGAGCTAGCATCGTCTGTTTGATACCTGAAGCCTCTATAACCTGAAAAACAAACAAAATAAATCCAAACTGTGTGTCTTTGTTGGGTAAAACAAGTAGTTTCAGTGGGTGGAAGGTCGAAACAGGTAACCGGGTTTTAACCCCGGAGCTCCGGACACTGACCTTCGGGCAGCACGTTGACGAGCACCGGCAGCTCGACCCACAGACTGTTGACGGACACCCAGGAGCCCATCGCGAACAGCGCCATGAGGCCGTGAGTCACCGCGGAGCTGCTCCACCAACTGGCCGACATGCTGACTCTCACTGCGGCTGACAGGAGGATGGGATGCCGGTGAGCCGCTGGACCTGGTTCGGGTCAAACAGCGACAATGTGCGGCTTCTTCACGCCGGAACTGGAGCCACAATGAAGGGCGAACGTTACGCAAAGTTCCCGCCCCTTAGGCTGCCTTCATGGACCCTCGGAACTTTGTTAATTACAGATACAGAACAGGTGTAATATAGAGTATTTAAGCGTTTCAGATTTGCATTTATCCATTTAAAATACTATAAATAACATACTTAGCAACTATAGCACAAAAAACATCAAACATGGACTGAAAAACGCCGCTTTATAGCAATTAAACTCGGAAAAAACAAAATTCCACTGTATTTGGTTAATTTACAGCAAAACTCCACCTTGTACAGTGTTCAGCTGACTATTTTCAAAATGCAAATTCTCTCGTTATCGGAAATAAAAGATTAGGAATCGCTCTTATTTAAGATTGAACAAAAATACATGATTAAAAATATACGGCGTCCTCGTTAATCCTGAACGCCCGGCGAAGAGGCGTTCAAAGACCAAAACAGAGCGTCGATTTTCTGTTGAAGTTGCGCAGTGAACACATCCCTGTTTAAGAAACGAACATTTTTAAGAGTTTTGACTGTTTAAATAAATAAAATCTACAATTTAACCAATCTTTTTTGGTGTTATAGTGAAAACACACACACACACACACACACACACACACAAAACCCTGCAGAGTCATGTTAATTGTAAAAAAAAAACAAGCCAAAACTATACATAATATATTCATCAAAGCCTGTATTCCTCCAAAAAAGACATTTCCTTACTGTATTTAAATATAAAAATGTTTGCTGTTATTTGAAAGAACGATATAAAAATAAAAATAAAAATTACACTACAACTTAGAAATCAAGTTTTTAAAGTTCTGCTTTTGTAACTGTTGATAAAACACCAGTTTTGTGGTCACCAGTTTTATTATTTGATGCTATTTATGACCCAAAACTACATTCTGTTGACTATTTCAGCTAAATCTTGAGGATTTCACGGGTTGAATTTTTGTAAATCCACCCTCAAAAGTCACAATTTAAATGGTCCAACGTCGAATAAAAGACATGCAATTTGTTGAGAACACAGAGGTTTCCAGCAGATATACACCATATTTTTTTGATTTATTGACATAAACAGCTCTAACAGTTTATAACTGCATTTTTTCCTATCAATTTACTACTTTGTTCTAGATTTTCCTGTTTTTTTTTAAATAGAACTGCCTGTCTCTGCAAAACCATTGCATTTATTACATAAAATGTAATTAAATTCACATATATTCCATTATGTGTCCTAAATGAGTGTTTTCTTTGCTTTCTATAAACATTTTCAAAACAGACTAAAGCAGAAAAGGTGCAAATTGGTTCATAAAAATTCATCAGAATGCCAGAAATTAAATTAAAACCTTCACCCATGCTGATGTCGTTTTGTTTTTCTGTTATTCTCATCTGTTTGTAGACCATGAACCAGTTTTAAGTGCAAAATAACACTTACATTAAACAAATCTGTATGAAATATAACATTTACTTCTTTTAATTGTTGCTGGAGCATACATGAGCATTTCCAGTCTGGCAACTAACATTCCTGCACTAGCAATTGGAATTCATAGGCTAGCAACCAAAGTTACAAACTAGCATTACTAGCCTAGAAACTATAATAATTCCCATACAAACAAGTTGCATTCCTACGCTAGCCACAAGAATTCCAAGAGCAGGAACTCGCCGTTCTGGGCTAACAGCTAGAATTCCAAAGCTAAAATTCCTGGGCTCACAACTGTAATGCCACGACTAGCATTCCTGTGCTAGCCGTTTCCATTCCTAGGCTAGCAACCAAAGTTCCTGGGCTATAAACTAGCATTCTTAGCCTAGAAACTACAACTCCAATACTAGCAAATTGCGTCCATGCAGCATCTCAGAAACACTTGTCGAGTTCCCTATAGAGAGATTTTAATTAAATCTAGGGTCACCCAACAGCTGTTTAAATCTTTTTGTGATGAAATCAAAGTCATGTGTGGCTTCAACCACAATCTCATCTGATTCCATTGTTTTCCTCCTACTATGTTAACAGCTAATCAAACAGCTTGTGATAAGGCTGAGTTTCTTACTTTTGCATTATAATTGAGTAATGTGACATTTAGCACAGTAACCCCAGTAAGCTCCTGTTGTCATGTGTTTCCTTGAGCAGCTTTTATAGTCATGAACTCTCTGACTCTTTGATGCAAAGAACACATGGTTCTTCTGTGACCGATGTTTTCTATACTGGTCGACAACAAAAACACACATTATATATAGAGACTTCTTTTATTGTGACAGTGATTGGTTTCATTCCTTTACAGTCAGCAGCAGCTACAAGCTGACTTCTGCATTATTATAGCGGGTACAAAAAAGGACTTACTCTTTTACAGAAATAGTTCCAGTACAGTATCATACAAACATCATAATCTAACGGATTCAAAAGTATTGCATGTACAACACACATCAAACATTGTTTTATATTTGTAAGGAAAAGTTGAGGTCATTAGTTGTGCTTTTAATTAATGTAAAGTGCATATGAAGCACTTTTAGCCAGAAATTGTAAATAAAGACAATAGGAATTAGGTTTGTTTCTATTAACTGCATGGCAGTGAATGAACAGGTTACAAGGCGTCGTCAGAAGGTGGCGCTGTATGCTACGTTAGCTCAAATAAACAGAGTAGAAACAACAACATTCAATACAGAAACAAACAAAACTGTCACTTTACAAGAGACAAATGGGGAAAAGTCTTCAGGAATGTTTTTTATAATCAAGAAAGGTCTAATTATTGCCGTGTTTTTTTTTTCTGGAGACGAAAACAACTGAAGAAACAGCTGATCTGTTGTGAGTTCAATGTTCTAAACAGCGGAAATTATTAAGAAAAAAGTGTCTCAATCTCCTATTAGCTCTTAAGATTTTTCTAGAGGAAAAACCACCTCAAAACCAGCGTCAACACTGTTTTAGTCATTTCCATCAACTTCCTTCCAATGTAATGCTGCAAAACATACAAATAAACACACATGATGAACACAGCTGTTTGACTCATTGAGATAAAGATAACGAAAGAAACAGATGATCAGTAGTGGGAGTTAACTGTGAAGTGTATCAACCCTTTTTATGAAGCCAAAAACCACCTAAAATAAGCGTAAACACAGTTTTTGTGAAAGTGGTGACATTTTTCTCCTAAATTTGGCTTTTTCCACTCACTTTTTCTAATATAATACTGAAAACATGCAAAAACCATGATGGAAATGCCGCTTTTTTGACTGTGGGGGTGACAACAAAACAACCAGCTGATTAGAGTTAAATGTTCTCCAAGTCAGAGCTTATTCCAAAAAGGTGTTTCTATCTCCCATGATGCTTAACCCACTTTATAAAGTAAAAAAAAAAACAGCTCTAACACACAGATTTTGCAATATAAGAACTTTTTTTTTTCTAAATTTGGCCATTTCCGTCGTTGTTCTAATGCAATACTTCAGCATGTGCACAACTATGTGACCACCTTAACTCTTCTAGAAGTCAAAAAACACCTTAAATAAACTTTCTTTTTTTTTCAAAATTTGGGAAGTTTACTGACATTTCCATTGATTATTTTAAATGAATTCAGTTTTTCTGAAAGTGGTTAAGCTTTTCTCCTAAATTTGGCTATTTCCAAAAACTTTTTCTAATAAAATACTGGAAAATATGCAAAAAACACATGATAGACATGCAGCTTTTTTGACTCACGAGGGTGATGATAACAAGAAAACAGCTGATCAGTCATGAGAGTTAAATATTAGTTATTATTAACTCTGTCTAGACTCCAAAAAACACCTTAAATGAGCATTAAAACACTTCTGTTGGGGGGCATTTACTTAAATTTCCATGGATTTTTCAAATAAACAGTGTTTGTGAAAGCTGTGATGTTTTTCTTCTGAATTTGACCATTTCCAAAAACTTTTACTAATATAATACTCGAAAATATGCAAAAAAAATACATTATGGACATGCAGCATTTTTTACTGAAGGGAGTGATAACAAAAAAAAGCTGATTAGTTCTGAGAGTTAAATATTAACTACTATTAACTCTTTCTAGAAGTCAAAAACCACCTTAAATGTGCATTAAAAAACATCTTTTGCAATATTGGGGAGTCACTAAATTTTCCATTGATTTTTTTCAACTGCAATACTTCAAATGCGCGTATAAACATGGTGTGGAAGCAGCTATTTGAAGTCAACGTTGAGGCTTTCCTGCTCCTGAATGTGAAGCTGTTCAGCCTCTAGTGTTCTGTTTTCGTTCTGACCTGCTGCAGCGTTTTTGATCGCAGGTTTCAGCTTTGTCTTTCTAGGCGCCCAAACCAGAGAGTATCCGGGTTTAACACGAGGGAGAGCGAGTTTCAGCTTCAACACCATCTGCGTGGCGTTGAGGAAGGCTCCGTCCAGATGTGCGCTTGTGTTGTTCAGGACCGTTTTCTGGTAAACAATCTCACAACGAGCCGCTTCTCGCCTCTCGGCTCGAGACATTCCATCAAAGCGCAGCATCATTTTATCCACGTCCTGCCTCGTTTTGCACGGACCGCCGTTTTTCCTCACCATTTCTGCGATGTACTCTGGATCCATGATGTCCTCGTGCTCCTCTTGGGGCTTTCTACTGTGAGCTTTCTTTGTCGGTGGACTGTGCTCTTCTTTGAGGCGCTTTTTATTTGGCACAACGGAGGATTCACCAAAGTCGTCGTCGGATGAACCAGATCGATCGTCCTGCGAACTATCTGATGACAAGTTTTGTTTTGTCGCCTTGTCAGGGCGTTTTTTGGCGTCTGGATTCGAGCTGCTGAAGGGATAGTCTGCCATTAAGACGGAGAACGTGCAGCTCACCAACTGGGAGCTCAAATCTGTTGAAGGGACCTGAGAAAATTTCCCTCCTGGCAGAAAATCACTCAGGTGTTCCTCAGTAACAGTAGCGATTACCTTTATCAGCCTCTTCAAACAGGCTCTGTCAGATCTCCGTTAAACACATTCTCCTGCAGCGGGAACTGCAGGAAAACATCAGTGGTCTCTTCTGGTTCCAGCAGAGTCGACGGATCTTTGGACCAATCCAGGAACTTCTGGTAGAGGCTGAGGATGTTCTGACCGAAATGCGAGTATTCTCTTTCGCTCATCAGCAGCTGCCAGTACGGGCCGAGGACTTTACAGTAAACTATGGCCAGAGCACACACCAGACTCTGAATCACAGAATCATTTGCGTCCGCCGCAACGCTCTCCAGAATGATGTTCTGACATTCGTCATTGTTCAGAGACAGCAGATCGGACAGGAAGAGAGCGATCTCTTTGTGGTGATGAATTAGAGCGGCTGCAGCTTCGAAGTAGTCGTTGATCTGGTTCGACTGGCTCGCTCCGAGTTTGGACGGATTTTCTTCTCGGCGCAGAAAGCCACCCAGTGTTTCCTGTAGCTCTGCTTGTTGGGGGTGCGAGGGCTGAGAATGTCGAAGGCTGTGTGGATGTAGCGTGAGGTGGCACTTTCCGGCAAATTCACAAAGTTCTTGAACTTTGGAAGCTTATCTCGGCCCAGTTTCTCCCCGGCGGAGTGAATTATCTCCTTTTCGAAGCTCATGAGATGCTGCTCAATGGCGTCGTGTACGTCGACGAGGAAGTGGGCGTTGTGGTTTAAAAACACAACGGGAGAGGCGAGGCAAATGCTGTCGCTCAGAGTGTCGAGTTTCTTCTCAAACTCTGCCAGCGCCGGATGCTCCTTGCAGGTCAAAGCGTACTGATTTCTGAGCAGATCCAGAGAAATTTGTTTGCACGCTGCAGTTTTCCCGCCGTAGACTATCGACAGCTTCTGCACCGACAGCATCGCGATGTCGAGCAGAGTCTGAGGTTCTCCGCTGTTGGAAGCGTCCACATTGTTTCCATCATCTGCAGCGACTTGTTCTTTCTTTGGTTTCTTTCTCACGGCTTCTCTGTTCATCTCAGGCGCTTCAGTTACTTCCCAGCTCTCAGGTTCCTCCTTGATTGTACATTTTTCATGATTACCATCGTCCCTCTTGACGCGTTTCTTTATGATGTATTTTGGTGGTTTTTCCCTGACCAGCTCAAACGGACTCTGCAGCAGGTTTTCCATCGCGGCGTTCCTCCTGTAACTTCTTGTTTCATAATTGCGATAACACATCTTTAACCTTTTAATCTTGGTTCTGAGGACTTTAAAAGCCTTCTGAATGTCGCCGTTCTTGCAAAACTCAGGGTTGAAGTTTCTGAGCCAAGTGACGAGAACGACCGGGGCGATCTTCTCCCTGGCGACAAAGTTGCACAACTCCAGAATCAATCCGTTCGTGACTTCAATGGACTGAGCCCGTTCTGAAAAGTCCCTCATCTCCAGAAGGTGCTGCCGCTCTACTCCAATGCTGTCACAAATCGGGCCAACAAAGTTAAAGTTGACGTCTGATTCCAGGAAGCTCAACCTGGCGTAGCTTCCCAGACTCAGCGTTGTAGCGATGCCTCTTTCAATCAGACGACGGAAGTCAGCAGAGTAATGTCCAGGGAAGATTTTCTTGAGCCAGTCTACGATGGCGACCCAGGGGAAGTTATTGTCCTCCCTCATGAGTCCGACTTTGAATCAGAAGTCTGTTCTTGCATGGCCCCTGTTCGAGCTCCAGTCCTTCAGCTGACTGCGGGACCGATGAAGTCTGCAACCAGCTTCCAGTAGTACTCATCTCCTGAAAAATAGAAAAAAGGATTAAAAATAGTATTGACAAAGAGACAAAGCTTTGGGTCTTTAAGTGGAGTTAAATCGATGCTTCCAAACTTCTTTATCTGACGCTCCCTGTGCTGGTCTATTGACTGACTGGAGAACCCCTTCATCATTTGTCTCTCATGTTTAAATGTGTTGAACTCATGTTAAACAGGATTTTATGAACAATAAATATCAAAACAAAAAATATCTTGGATTTTGTTCCGTGTCATAATCCCCTGGTTATTTTATTGTGTTTAACTTCTGTCCTCTATCAACTGGTGTCATTCTTGCTTTTAAAATCTTTCACAACTACATAACAATGACTCTTTTTGGGCCGCTCTCCCTAAAAAGATACGGTTATCTCACGGGTTCTTCTTCTGCCTGTCAGGTAATAAAACAGAAATCTTCTCAAACATCAGCAGTGTCTGATCAAACTGGTCTCATATTAGAGGAACATTTACTTCTGGCTTCAGCAATTCAATTCATTTTTTGAACACAGTCGAAAAATATTTCATTGCAAAATACTTAAATGTATTTAAGCATTTAATCTCCTTCAGTTTCCATGAGCAGCATCCTGCTGGTCCAGATGCTGAAGATGGAGCAGCTGATGTTCTGTCTGTGGAGTCTCCAGCAGTCAGTAAGGATCTGGGTTTCTTCAGATTTCCCTAGAACAGGGGTGTCAAACTCATTTTGGTCCAGGGGCCGCATACGGCCTAATTTGATCTCAAAAGTAAACTTATAGCATAATTACGAGAAATAACAATAAGTCTAAGTTTTTCCGACATTTGAGTGCAAAGGAGAACAAGTATATTAGAAAGTCTTTATATGTAATGAACTGTCCTTTTAAAAATTATATCAGAAACAACCAGAGATTAAAGTAAGTGCAATTTCAACAACACTATGACTCAGTTTAACATTTATTTGGGTGCATTACAACTGATCACAGTGATTGTACAATGGCACAACATATTTAGTCACAGGTATGTGTAACTTAAAAACATAGTCCTGGAATTTAAAAAAAAAAAATCAAACTTATCAAGATGTAGAAATTTTTTGAAGTCCGTTTTCCACGTCTGGACAGTAATTGTGAACACCTAAATTAACTCTGCACTCCTTTAAATCTTAAGTAGCAGCTATTTTATACAGACAGTTAAGAAAGTAAAGTTGTCACCTGCCTTGTTTATGTATAAAATGTACATGTAAAATATACATAAAAAACTACATACATAACATGGATGCATTCATTAGAAATAATATTCCACTCAACCAAACACTTTTGTAGTGAATCTGATGACCAACACTAAATTTCACAGTATTTGCTGCAGCAAGTTTTCATTTAGTAACTGTTTTTTTCCTAGGGCAACAATGTTTAAAGCAGCATTTTAAGGGATTTATTCTTGCTTCGTATTTGCTCCTGAAACTTGACATCTTTTAGCCTGCACAAGTGTATCAGTATCAGGCATGTCCTGAGCAGCAGCCAACTTCAGCATGCCAGTTAAGTGCTTATGTGTGAGCTTTGTGCGCAGTTTTGTTTTATTAATGTTCATTACTGAGAAAACTTGCTCAAAAAGATAGGTCGTCCCAACGTGCACAACATTTTTGCAGCCAGTGCTGTTAATTTAGGGTAGCCTGGAAGTAAATGCTGATCAAATGTTTCCAAGCCCACAGAGGCAAAGCTGCCCTTCAGTTCTACATCACACTGCAAATCGATTATTTCAAGTTGCATGTCAGAGGGCACATCAGAAGCTTCCACTGTGAATGGTGAGCGAAAAACTGCCAATTCTGTCTGGAGTTCGCTAAAGACCTGAAATCGTTTCTGAAACTCCTACAGCAATCCCGTAATCTTGTCCTTGTACTGAGGAATGAGCAGCGTCACCGCTTGCAAACTGCGTCTCTCACAATGCGAGCTTCAACTTGAATGCACGTATGAATGTAAGTGTACGTATGCATGCAGGTTCAGAGTATTACTTGTAATGTATACTGTGTGCGGAGGGGTCACACGTACGGTCCGCGGACCCGTACCGGACCGCCAGGGGTCCGACCCTGCCTGCAGAATACATTTGCAATGTCAAAAAATTTTCAAAAAATTATGACCTACATTACTACTGCATTTGTTTGATCAAACTGCAGCTCCCACGTTGTCTGCTATAGGTGGCTTGCAAACACGTGACTTTAGCGGTGGCATTAACTTCCGGTTAATGAAGTGGTGGTCAGGCCAACCAAAAGGACTGCCGCAGAGCAAGGAAAACGCGACTCTTTTTCGGAGTATTTTCGTGCTTTAGATTCCAATTCTCAAACTCGATACATCAGAAAACTCAAATTTTGTGATGGCATAGATCCGTATGCGTTATCCACGAAGGATTTGACCTACGAGTTGGAAAAATATCCGCCAGTTCAGTTCCCTGATATCTCAAACTATCTGATGCTACAAACAAGCTTTTGCACTGCTAAACAAATGAAGGCTTGGAAAAGCATGGATTCATACAATTTGTTTGTCTGTGGATGGGTTAAAGAAGTCAGAGTTAAGATCCTGAAAGACAAATCCTGCATCATAAAAAGCCGTGTAAGTAACGATTTATGTAAACTTGTGCTTGCTAGGTGTGTTAGCTCGGTGGATGCTAAAATGTGTTTCTGCTGTTCTTTTCAGGTGAAACATTCGCAATGTTTATCAAAAACACCAACTCATACCTGGTTGTTGATAAAAGAAGATGGAACAATGTGAGAATATTACACGGGTTAAAATCGTACTACTCTGACTGCTTCGTTTGCCTATCAACAGAAATCGTCATTTTGGACGAGAGTAAACAAGCTAAAAACAGCGAACGTTAGCTTGTTAAGTGGGTAGTTAGTGTTACCAATCTTTAAAGAATGGGTCTTAAAACCAACACAGAAAGGCTCTAAGCATGTATATCATAATAATTCACTAAACTTTAACGAAGTGATCGCCACAGACTCTGGCATTCTTTGACTCCGCTCCCTTCGAACTTAAGGAAACGTTAGCGAGCCATTTTTTCTCTGTGTCTTTTCATAAAATCCTTAGTGCGAGGCCCTTTTTTAATCTCTTCACGAGGAACCCTGAAGTATCCTTTATCAATTTCGCGATTTGATCGATTAGAACAACCTAAAACAACACACGCAAAAGGCATTTTTGACCAACGAGTGAACGTTAGCCATGCTCGCTGCAGTCAACAATCAGCTCCGCTGACCACCAGTTCATGATATGCATAGGCAATGAGACGGATGTGACGTCATTTGCAAGCCACCTATAGGGGCGCTCCGTCTCATTCGGAGCGGACGTGACTCGGCGCTTGCAGCGGGTGGTAGCAATACGGAAGTCGGGTCTGTATGTTCATAGATATATACAAACGCTAGATGTCTTGAGACGGAGTCTGCGGCGTCGTCACTTGGCAGCCATCTTAGGACAGGGGACTGCTCTGGCGCACTGTACTGTAGTCAATGGTAAGGTGGATGATTTCCTCACTTTAACACTCACAACTCGCTCAATTCTTGATTGATTTACAAACGGTTTAGTTTATTACAAACCTTATTAACGTGGCTATGATTCAGGCTCAATTCCGAAATCGCAGCTTTTCGTTTTGAAAAATGCGGCATAGTTGTGTGTCTTTTCTGCCTGGCTACTCACATTGAAGATGGTGTTACTCACAATCTGATTTTCAATTATTAGGTTTTCCTGAGACCAACGTTTTTTGAGAACCTAATCTTTAGGCGAAATTACATTCTTTGTGGTTGTGGTTGTATTTATTTGCTTGTTAAGAGACTTTGATTGAGACCTTAGACTTATTGTTTGTATACATCTATGCCTGGATTAGTTAGCCTGCAGCCGAAATGCATTGTGGGTAATGTAGGCACCAGGTTCATGAAAAGAAAAGACATCATCTCTTTTGTTGTGCATTGATTTTGGTTGAGCTTTGTTTTATCTGTGCATTAGAAAGCTGATAGTAATAAAGAAGTGCAATGCTAAATAATAAAATTACATTTACATCCATTTATGCTGAAAAAAGATGATATCTGTGTTCATTATTATATGAATTCAATGGTTTTAATTATTCTTATGTAAGCAGTAAAACAAGTACATCTCTGACGTTTATAACAAACCAAGCTGTTGTAAAATCGGTTGAAAATTGAGCAATCTACAGTGATTTTAAAATCCATGCTCCATTGACTTTAATGTTATGAGTGATCGAGCAGCCCTGTCCCAAGATGGCCGCCATGTGGCGACGTCGCTCCCCATAGGCTGACAGCGCTCATGAGCCATCTAGTGTTTGTATATATCTATGTGTATGTTCCCAGGTAATCTATCATTCGGCAAGGCAGCTGTTGCGCTGCATTATGGGATCTGTAGTTTGTGTGTTATAAGCACTTCGTATCGTCGGGCCATTAATAACAATAATAATAAATCAATGTAAAAAAAAATCTCACGGGCCGGATATGGCCCACGGGCCTTGAGTTTGACACATATGCTCTAAACAGTGGCATTAACCGTGGCATCTCACCCAAACAGCGGTAAAAGTACTGGCATTAACTGTGGCATGTTCCCTAAACAGTGGCATTAACCGTGGCATCCGAGGCGGTGCCACAAAAAGTGTCACAGCTCGTGGCACAAACAGTGGCATTAACCGTGGCATCCGGGGCGGTGCCACATAAAGTGTCACTGCTAGCTGCCAGTGCCACAAATCGGTCTTGCCCCGACTGGTAAACTTTGGGGTACACGTAACCGTGGTTGGGAATCACTGACTTAGACAATAGATGATTTTTCTACAAAGCTATTTCCTTTAACTGCATTCAGACTTACTCAGATTAGCTTCATTTACAACTTCTTTCCCACAGAGAGAAAAACCTTGTTGTTCCTCCATCGTGTGCTGTTGAAAAAGACACAGAAGAAAATCATGAATCCTCAACACGCAGAAGCAAAACAAACAGCTCTTTCAAAAAACTAATGTAAAGGAAGTCACTATTATTACAACAGCACCACAAGCTACAGCCATAAAGTAAAATCACTGAGTCACAACAGCCCAAACTATACCTGAAAATTGCAAACTTTATGTAATATGGGCTTGAATATATTAAATGCACTGGTTTAGCATGATGTGCATTCCAACAGGTAAATCAGTGTGTTGCTTTGTCCCACCGTGTGAAGATGAAGCTCGAGGCTTTGCAGAGAATCAAACCTTTCTTCCACCAACCCTAAACATATGTTGCTAGCAGTGCACAAGCAAGAATAGCACCTACAACGTACATATGTGAAGCACTTCAAGACTATTCCTGTGCTTTACTGTCTCTAAATATAAACAGGACCTTCCAAATTCCAAAAGCATTAAAGCTACACGTGTAAATGGAGCTAAATGCTGCAGCACCTCTGCATGCTATTGCTAATTAGCCTTGTGAGCAACTTGCTACTGGTGGCATAAACTTTACAGGCACGAATACAAAACAGTAATAATGCACAAACAGAGTAGCTGTGCAGCATGCGTTTACATTTACAAACATTTCTACAAGTAGAAGCAGTAAAAGTAGCATAAAAGCAAAACTTCTTACCCAGAAACTACAAACACCGAGACTCCTGTATTTTCAGCCTCACAACACACAAAGCAGCGGAAACAGCATGCTCCTCTCTGATTGGACGGTTTCACGAAAGGCGGGCAGTTGTCGAGATTTCAACCAATCACAAGGAAGATACGAATTGCGGGCCTTCCGCTGCAGAATCGAGCTTCCTGTGTTTGTGTTATTCAAGAAGTAGCTGCAGGTAACGCGAATTAACAGCATTTTTACATTTCATAAGACATTGATATTAACAGTAATGTTAACGCAACAGTTTATATGCCTTATTCTGCTACGTCACGCTACACAGCGGCTTGTAAATGAGCTCAGTAGCTGTAAGGTAACGTTAGCTTGGTTTACCGAGCAGCTAACGTTAATGGTTGATGCTATCAAGACAACACAACACACACCCCGATAATTGAGCACACAAACTGTTGTCATAGTCTCTTTTATCAGTTATTACACATTTGTTAGGAATACTTTGGCTGGATAAATGTGGCTGTGTACTCTTCCGTTTACAAACAGTCGAGGATGCGCACGCAGCCAACGATACAAAACACATAAAACAGGATTGTGTTTTTCTTTCGGGGAAAACCTTTAAAACTATGGATGCAGTTTACAGCAAAATTCAAATATTCGCATTGACAGCACACAGATTCTCAGTAAATGTAATTCAGTTACCTCTTTACACTAGGGAATTACCTGTTTATGTTTTTTATTTCAAGAAGACAAGCCATTTTCCAACACAAAACAGTACTTTGCAGCCTCTAGATCATTCTAAATCACAGTTAAATTGGTAATGCAGGATTATACTGTATTGCTACAGGATTGTGAAGCTGATATTGTGTGTAATTTGTGTAGCTCAGATTTTAATAAAGTCATAATTTCAGGGAAGGAACTAGTTTTGCAATGTGATGCAATTTTCTGTTGTATTCACTGCTGTTTTTTTCACTGTCATGTATTTTTATCATCAGTGGAGATTAAATCATTCTCAGTGACTCTCTCTTTTCAGATATACCTACGTACACACGTGGACAAAATTGTTGGTACCCCTCAGTTAAAGAAGGAAAAACCCACAATTCTCACTGAAATCACTTGAAACTCACAAAAGTAACAATAAATAAAAATTTATTGAAAATTAAATAATCAAAAACAGCCATCACTTTTGAATTGTTGATTAACATAATTATTTAAAAAAACAAACTAATGAAACAGGCCTGGACAAAAATGATGGTACCTCTATAAAAGATTGAAAACTATTTGACCAGAGTGACATGATTAACTCAGGTGTGTCATTTAATTGACATCACAGGTGTTTCCAAACTCATAATCAGTCAGTCTGCCTATTTAAAGGGAGACAAGTAGTCACCCTGCTGTTTGGTGAAAAGGTGTGTACCACACTGAACATGGACAACAGAAAGCGAAGGAGAGAATTGTCCCAGGACATCCGAAAAAAAATTATAGACAAACATCTTAAAGGTAAAGGCTATAAGACCATCTCTAAACAGCTTGAAGTTCCTGTGACAACAGTGGCTCATATTATTCAGAAGTTCAAGACCCACGGGACAGTAGCCAACCTCCCTGGACGTGGCCGCAAGAGGAAAATTGATGACAAATTGAAGAGACGGATCGTTCGAAGTGTATCCAAAGAGCCCAGAACAACCTCCAAAGAAATTAAAGGTGAACTCCAAGGCCAAGGTACATCAGTGTCAGATCGCACCATTCGTCGTTGTTTGAGCCAAAATGGACTTCATGGGAGACGACCAAGGAGGACACCACTGCTGAAAAAAACTCATAAAAAAGCGAGACTGGAATTTGCAAAAAATGCATGTTGACAAGCCACAAAGCTTCTGGGAGAATGTCCTTTGGACAGATGAGACCAAACTGGAGCTTTTTGGTAAGGCACATCAACTCTATGTTCATAGACTCAAAAACCAAGCATACGAAGAAAAGAACACTGTCCCTACGGTGAAACATGGAGGAGGCTCAGTAATGTTTTGGGGCTGCTTTGCTGCATCTGGCACAGGGTGTCTTGAAAGTGTGCAAGGTACGATGAAATCTGAAGACTATCAAGGCATTCTGGAGAGAAATGTGCTGCCTAGTGTCAGAAAGCTTGGTCTCAGTCGCAGGTCATGGGTCTTCCAACAGGACAACGATCCAAAACACACAGCCAAAAACACCCAAGAATGGCTGAGAGAAAAGCGTTGGACTATTCTAAAGTGGCCTTCTATGAGCCCAGATCTGAATCCCATTGAACATATGTGGAAGGAGCTGAAACATGCCATTTGGAGAAGACACCCATCAAACCTGAGACAACTGGAGCTGTTTGCTCATGAGGAGTGGGCCAAAATACCTGTTGACAGCTGCAGAACGCTCATTGACAAATACAGAAATCGTTTAATTGCAGTGATTGCCTCAAAAGGTTGTGCAACAAAATATTAAGTTATGGGTACCATCATTTTTGTCCAGCCCTATTTCATTAGTTTGTTTTTTTAAATAATTATGTTAATCAACAATTCAAAAGCGATGGCTGATTTTGATTATTTAATTTTCAATAAATTTTTATTTATTGTTACTTTTGTGAGTTTCAAGTGATTTCAGTGAGAATTGTGGGTTTTTCCTTCTTTAACTGAGGGGTACCAACAATTTTGTCCACGTGTGTATGACCACTGGTATGCGATTTCCTAGGACCTAGTCACATTGTAAAGATAAGCAGCAGCAGCAGCAGCAATGGAGGCCTCTGAAGCAGAAGCTTCAACTCAGAGCGACAGAAAAGAGGACACTGTACCATCAGTTCAGGGACAAGATGGACCAGAGTCAAAGAAAGTGTCTTTAAAAAGGACCGGAAACACAAAAGCAAAGAAGACAAAAAAGCCCCGAGTCTCCAGAACTTTCCGACCAGGTTACACCGTCCACGAAGGGGAAGATATGCTTCTCGTTATATCGAGCAGCACTTCGCAGTACAATTATTCAGCCTGGGTGCCCAAAAAGAGGGGAAGGAAGAAGAAGGCAGCAGGAGGAAAGTTAAAAGGTACACAAGTTAAGACGAAAAAGGCGGTCCGTGCCAAACCGAAACTGGAAAATGAACCAGTCACCAAGGAAGAAGAGGTCGTGGATTTGTCCGTGCCTCAGAGAAAAGGCGACCACAGATGGGGCCAAAGTCTGCCTGAGGAGCTGCTGATCAATATATTTAAGATGGTGGTCGATCAGGAAGGAGCTGTGCCTTTCCTGTGCAGGTATGACATCGTCCGTACATTTGATTAGATGTAGGAAAGATAAAACTTCCCACTGGAAATTATTGTGTCAGATGTTGCTCAGAAAAAAATAAATGAATTATGTTAGAAATGTAGCATCTAAAAAGTAGAAAAGTAAACATGTATAGAACAGAATAGAAACAAAATAGAAAAGTTCAAAGTAATGCTGGCAATTATACCAAGATATTAAATAATATGCAAACACAATAAGTAAATATTGTACATTCCATTGATAATTTTGTACATTAAATTGAAATACTGTGCATGTAATCAGAACATTGCACATAAAAATGAAATGTTACATATAATACTTAAACTGATATTGCACCGTCTATTAAGAAAAATAATATTGCAAGTAATACATATGCCATTATATTAGTTCTATTTATAATTTTTGGCCAAATCAAAGTGAAATCAGTGGTACTGAATGAATATTTTCTCTTATAAACACTAATAGAATAATCAGTTTTCTAATCTGTGTTCCATCAGATGCAGTAGCAGCAACATAAACATAAGCAACGTACTTCACAGCAAATGATACTGACATTATTGTTCATAGTTAAATCTGATATTTCAGCTGTTGAAGTGAGAAATAGTAAATAAATATGACATTTATACTGTGACGTAACTGAGATTTGTCCAATTCAGCGATTTCAATCAAATTCTAATTTAAAAACTGGCAAAATATTTACAGAAAGTAGTTTTTGAATTTTTTAAGAGTTTCATATATTTAATTTTCTTGATTATTGTTATTTTAGGTATGAATCTGCATACATGTGCAAAGAATGATGATGAATGATTGTAAAAAAAAAAAGAAAATAATGAAGGCTACATTTACAGACCACAAGGTGGCGCCATAATATTACTTTTAACAGTCCTCAACACAAAGAACAACTTTACAGGAGAGACTGAAACCACTAATGTGTAGCCTAGCCGCGCTAGACAACCCACGGCAATGAATTTAATTCTCTGCCAGGGTGGGTCTAGTTACCCTCCATAAGGCTCGAGGCTGGATGCTCCTAAAACTGACCGGACCAATCACCATGAAGTGTAGAGTCAGAAGGCGGGCGTAACGAAGTGACGACAGAGGCGTGACGATTCTGACAGAAACAACCGGCGCACAATAAACAGTTATCTTTTGACTCGGCTTTGGCCACAGCCCTTAAAGATTTGAAGCTAAAATTCAACTTGAAAGATAAACAAAGGACGGCACTGAAGTGTTTCATTGAGAAGAAAGACGTATTTGGACTTATGCCGACGGGATATGGCAAATCCTTAATATACCAGTTGGCTCCGCTGGTTGGGAAGCTAATGGGACTTAGCCACAATCCGCCGGTGCTCTCGGAACTACGTCAGCCTATTCGTTGTGTTGATTGGTTGTATACCTACCCAATTGCTGCAGAGGGATTTGATAGACAACCTTTTAGCCCGCCTCCCTCCCTGTCGAGCAGCCCTAGACCCTTGTGCCGTCAGAAACATGGGTATAGCGTGGCTAGGCTAACTAATGTGAGCTTTTTTAAAAAATAGTTCCAGCTGTGCTGGATTTAACCCTCCTGTTGTCCTCATTTACAGGCACCAAAAAATATTGTTTCCTTGTCTGAAAAAAATCCAAAAATTCAGCAAAAAAAATTCCCAAATTTCTGAAATTTTGCAAAACCTTCAGGAAGAAAACTCCAATAATTGCTTAAAAATTTCCCTTAAAAGTTTTATGAAAAAAAAAATCCCCCAAATTTGGCAAGAAAATCCTTGTGAATATTTTCAAAAAATGAATAAAAATCTTCAAAAGAAATCCTAAAAATATCTAAAGTGATTCCATACATATCAGTAAAGCTTCTAATATTTTCTTTAAGAACGTTAAAAAAAAATCAACCAAAGTCCGACGAAATTCGTGAAATTTGCTGGATTTTGGTTGATATTTTTTTTGTGTTTTAACTGTTTTTTTTTTTACATTTCTTTTTTTTCCACCAAATAATGTTGGAATGTGAAAGTTTTCACTGTGAAAATGTTTTTTTTCCACATTTTCAAACTTAAAAACGGGTCATTTTGACCCACAGGATGACACGAGGGTTAAATAGTCTGTGATTAACAGTATTTGTGTTAAATGTGTGATTTCACTGTTTTCTGCTGTTTGTGGGTCAGAGCGGGCAGAGTGTGTCGGCTGTGGAACGTCGCTGCCTCCAGTCCGGTTCTGTGGCACCGAGTGACCGTGGGTCACTGCTGGATCGCACCGGGCAGGAAACAGCTGCCCCAGACTGAGATGAAGGTCAAGGACACTTTATCGTGGCTGGCAGAGCACAGGTCTGTTTTCACCTCCAACAGATTAAAGCCTGGCTCAGACGTGAGATACAAACATGCAGCTTCACCACAGTGTTAAAGCTGCAACAATGAATCAATTAGTCGTTTGCTATGAAACTGCCACATATTTTGATAATCATTAATAAGTTTGAGTCATTTTTTTATGAGGGAAAAGTGAAAATTCTCTGTTTGGAGTTCCTTAAAGGTGAATATTTTCTGGTTTCTTTCCTCCTTTGTGTTTGCTTCATGGACTAAACAAGATGTTTTTCATCTCAGGCTTTGGGAAACACTGATCAATATGTTTCACCATTTTCTGATTAATTGGGAAAATAATCAACTGATTATTTTCCTTTCAACAAGAATAATAATACACTAATGTATTTGTGTTTCCATACTGCCTACACATACAAACCTGTGAACAAAAATGCACAAATAAAATGTCTGATCTTTAATATTTTTGATAATTTAATTCTAAACCGTTTTTCTTGTTTTCTAGATTCTCCCAGCTGAGAGATTTCTCTCTGTGTCACTGGACAAAGAATGTTGACTTTACTTTAGAGGTAACATAAAGACTCTGTTTCTACTTTAATATTTAATAAGCTCCTAAATTAGGATTAATAGGCATAGAAAACTACTACGGCAGTTGTTTTGATTATCATTTAATAAACCTTCCAGACATTTGCTTGTTCCAGCTTCTCACATATGGAGATCTGATGTTATTCTTTGTCATCATAATTAAACTACTTTCGCTGTAGCAAACTACAGCGGGCATTTCTTCCTATTTTTCAGAACTTATAGACAGAAAAATGGATTGATATGAAGTAAAAAGTGCACAATTTCTGCTGTTTTTACCTCATAAGTTACAGGTTGCACTTTTGTTTAGCATCTTTTGAATTAGAATTGTTTTATCAATGTAAACATTTGCACTGACTGTGTTTTTCTCTGTTTTCTTTGTTACTAAATGCAGACAGTTTCACAGTTCTGCCCTCACCTTCGCTCCCTGAAACTCTCCCACTGCGGCGGCGTGACGGCGAAAGGCTTCAGCAGCCTCGGTCTGCACAGCCGCTCGCTGCAGAGCTTAAACCTGCAGTATTCAGAGGTACAAACAGCAGCCCACGAGGCATTTATGGAGAACATTTAACACGGATCAGCTGGAAAGTTGTTTTACGTCCATAAAGGTCTTTATGCTTATTGTTCACACTTCACGTTTTAGCTTCATTTATTGTTAATTTCTTAACTTAAACACATGAAATAATCACTTTTATGTTCAGTTTCTTGATTTTTCAAAGTGAGAAACTAGATGAAATGTTGAGATTTTTTAGACCTAAACAAACTTTTACTTCAAGCAGACTGTAAGACTGCACTCGTCTTACGTATAAATACTCTTCTTTTACCTTAAAACTATTGCTTTACAGCTACACGTTAAGTTTTTTTTTACAATACATTCTGTGTAATCCTGGAAAAGAAAGTTGCCTTAAATGTCTTAAATTATTGTAGCAATTCTTTATATTATATTTTTTGTGTCTTGCCCCCTGTATGTTTGTGTACTGTATGAATGTAAAATAAAAAAAGCAGTACCTTATATTTCCTACACTTGCTTTTTTAATGAAGTTATGCACCAAAACGCCAAATTCTTTGTGTGTGAAAACCCGCATAAAGAGCAGAAAAGAGTCTCTAAATGATGTCTAAATGCTCAGTGGTACGCCAGTATTTTCCAGTCCACTCAGGGTCTTTGTGGAATTTTAAATTAGTCTGATAACTTGTTTTTCTTTTTTTGCTGCAGTTTAACGCGCTTGGATTCCTGGCTTATCTTCACGGTCACGGCAGTCAGATCAAGCAGATTCTGTTCACTCATGGGCCGAAGAACGACAGGCTTCTGACCGCCATCACTGTGAGCTGCTTCTCTCTCCGTGTTTAGTTCACAGTTCAGGTACACACAGTCAGATCCTCATGAACTGTGGGTGTCTTTCAGAGGGGGTGCTGTCCTGATCTGGAGCTGCTGGAGGTCAACAGTGAGCTGGACAGTAAAGACTGTGAACTTCCTTTTTGCATACGGGCTCTGCAGGTCTCCTGCCCCAAACTCAAGGTGAGAAAAAAGGTGTGCTTGTTCTATTTTAGGCTGATGTAACAACTCCTTTTAACATTTAAGGGCTGAGGTTAGAATTTAAATGACAGATATCATCGTTTTGACAGTGACTTGGAAGAATTCTGTCAAAACTACAGTTAAAGATCTCTGTAAATCCACTTTTTACTGGTTAAAATAACAGTCCAGTCCAGCAAAGCACTGAACAGTCTTAGAAGTCAAGGTGGCTGCTATGGAGGGTACAATGATTAGAAAATGCCGTGAAATAGGAGGAGCTCATCAGGAAAGAGTTTCTGGAGAATGAGAGCTTCATTCATCAGAAACCTGTGGTGGAATTTTACTAGTTTTAGCCCCAGGCGGCTCTGACGTGGTGATAAAACAGCTGTGATGTGTGGTTACGGAGGCACTGCTGTAGGATGTTTGAAAAGTGAGCTGCCTTCTACCTACAATCATGTATATATTATATATTGTACATACATAGTATAGTACAGGAGTGTTGTACTAAAACTGAAGCCATGGGAACCCTGCATGTATTTAACTGATGATGCAGAAATCCCATAAATCTGTTTTCATGTTTGGTCCGTTTAAACTACAGCTGATAGAACACAAATAAGAAAACTGATCAGTTTATTAGTATTGATTGCAGAGAATATTCAATCAGGAACTTTAGTGACACTTTGATTTGGTTCAAATTAAATTAATTTCCTTCATTATGAGTCAGTGTCAGACCTACATGCACTTAAACACAATGTCATGTTTGAATAAGTGAAGTCTGATAGTTTTATTGTGCAGCTGTCTGTTATCAGTAATCAGCGGCATTGATCTGTAAAATAAATACATTAACACACACTCAACAGTTTTCTACCAGCTTTCCTGTCTTAAATCATCTCCAGCAGCAGTTTTTTACCATCATGTTTTTTTATGTTCCTCATTGTTCTCCGTTAAAACAACCTGTAGACTGCTGCAGCTGAACAGCATCGGTTCATTTAGTGCAGAAAACGAGTCAAATGTTCGTTAAAGTCTTCTGTTTGTGTGACGAGTTTGAAGTAGAAATTCTGATTTAACAAAGAGAGTAGAAAACCAGCTTCATACCCGTTAACTCTGACTGAGCGTTTAGTTTTTGTCGACTCGCACAAAGAAAGTCTGACTGGTAAACTGTCCTCATAGTGATCTGATAAACGACGTAAACACTAGAAAAGCTGCACCGGTTAAAGTAGAAACGTCTCGTCAAAACTTAAAATCTGCTTATAATTTATTGATTAAGGGTCCATATAGAATAAAGACCGGTTAGTGACCTGGGATTTAATGTGTAGAGGATTAAACAAAGCCTCCATTCAGAGAATTTTGCCTCGAGGAATTTTAGTAATCAAATTAGTCGAGGAAGCTCTAGTAATTCCATTTTCTATCTACAATGCCATTCTAACGAGTTCAAACTTAAAGGGGAGCTTCGGTTTTTTTTCAACCTGGGGTCTGTTTCCATATGTAATTTCATACATGTGAGTGATGGAGAAATGAATTTTTGGCATAGCTCCAGTATTTAGCCAGGCAGGCAGCTTAGCAGCTCAGCTAGCAGCTCAGCTAGCGAAAAGTATGGGGCAACTTGCCCCCCCACGTCAAAGTCCGCCCTAACGTGCTTTTTCCCCACACTGACCGGCTCAGATAGTCTCAACGAGTGTCCCACACCATACTAGGGATGAGAAGTGAACGAAAACCTCCACATTACTTGGCGATCGCTATTTGTTGTGGTCTGTATCCAAATCTCAGGACGCTAGAAAGCAAATCTCGTTCCGAAATCGCGCGATAGCTCGCGCCACAACACCATATGTATGGGACATTCATTGAGACTATCCGAGCCGGTCAGTGTGGGGGAAAAAGCACGTTAGGGCGGACTTTGACGTGGGGGGGCAAGTTGCCCCATACTTTTCGCTAGCTGAGCTGCTAGCTGAGCTGCTAAGCTGCCTGCCTGGATAAATACTGGAGCTATGTCGAAAATTCATTTCTCCATCACTCACATGTATGAAATTACATATGGAAACAGACCCCAGGTTGAAAAAAAACGAAGTTCCCCTTTAATATATCTATGATGTGGTGAACTAGGAAGAATTAAAGATGACTTGAACTAGAATTATGACCAGTCAGAATGTGAAGAACCTAGAACTATAAGCTGTAGATATTAGAAATTGTAATTAAAACTAGTCATGATTCAGCTGCAGGTATATTCATGCTGTTCATATGAGAAACACATGAATGGTAAAAGTGAAGCTATTTGTCCTGAAGAATGTTGATGTGGAGATCTAAGAGGTTAATTTTAATAAAAAATAACTGAACTATGAATATCTGCATTATATAAGCAGGTATCCAGAATATCTCTATAGCTATTAGGTATTAAAACGGTGAAACACAGTCTGATGAGGCTAAACTGAAACTACAAATAATTCTGCATGAATGTTTTATCTGGAACAAAACAAAAGAATTCTGCTGCTCTATTCTACAAATAAGAGATGGAACGATTAGAAGATTGATTCAGCTGCTTTTTGCAGAGGATTTTATTTTATTTTTTGGACGTTAGCAAATGTTAGCTCGATCGTTAGCTTAATATAATGAACATTTTTACTACTTTTTTAGCTTTTTTGTAGACATTAGTAACAGTAATCAGTAGCTGCAGACCTAAATGTGACTTTTTACTGATGCATTTATCACTTCTGGTGCGTTGTTTCTTTTCTGTGAAGCTTATTTCCATGTTTCCCGTCAGACCTTCCGGATGCTGAACGTCAGACCTCGGCCCAAGGCGATCCATACCAGCACTGATTTCCTTTCAGGCTTCCCGCTGCTGGAGGAACTCTGCATCGCGACCACGCATGATTGCTACATGAGAGACAAAGATCTGCAGGATATTCTGTTTGACTCCCCTAAACTGCAAGTGCTGGACCTGCGAGGCTGTTTGAGAATCACACCAGCTGGCCTGGCGATGTTGCCCTGTCTGGGTAGGCAGAACTTTACATTTAACTCTTTAGATTATTTAGCTACTTAAGTATTATTTAGAAAAAAAACCTGGCCAGAAAATAAATCAGAAACATAGAAACACCCGCACTACCAGTCAAAAGTTTCACACACCTTTCCATTCAATGGTTTTTATTATTTTCTACATTGTGGATTAATACTGAAGTTATCAAAACTATAAAAGAATTCATGTGGAATTATGTTGGAAACAAAAAAGTGTTGATCTTTAGTATTAATCTACGATGTAGAAAATAATACAAATAAATAAAAAGCATTGAGTGACAAGGTGTGTCCAAACCTGTAATGATCGTCTAAACCCGGGGTGTCAAACATGTGGCCCAAGATGCCAAGATTCAGGATCAAATTAAGCAGTGAGTAAACCTGCTGCATGTAAAATGCTGTTTCAGAAACTTTTGCACCCCAAAGAACTTACGCTATCGTTCAGAAGTTTGGGGTCACTTTAAAATGTCCTTATTTTTGAAAGAAAAGCAGTTTTTTTCAATGAAGATAACATTAAATGAATGATAAATCCAGTCTAAACATTGTTAATGTGGTAAATGACTATTCTAGCTGGAAACAGCTGATTTTTAATGGAATATCTCCATAGGGGTACAGAGGAACATTTCCAGCAACCATCACTACTGTGTTCTAATGCTACATTGTGTTAGCTAATGGTGTTGAAAGGCTCATTGATGATTAGAAAACCCTTGTGCAGTTATGTTAGCACATGGATAAAAGTGTGAGTTTTCATGGAGAACATGAAATTGTCTGGATGACCCAAACTTTTGGACATTAGTGTAGTTTTGTGGAAATGAATCCTTGCTTTGGAAATATTTAAAGACATTGAACATTGTGCATTATGGCGTCAGTCAGTAGCTTGGTTTGGTTGAACCCTGTTGATGCACTGCCACAGCTTTTATATATTTTTATGTGTACATGTTATGCATTCTCATTATTCCTTAATAATCTTGACCAGTTGTTTTCATCATAGATTTAAATACTGTATTGTTCAGTTCCAGATACCTGAGACTAAATGTTTTGTGCCTTTGTAGACACTCTGTGATCTGAGGCATAATTAATTGCCTCCGCCAAGGAGGTTATGTGACATGCAGCGTTTGTGTGTCCGTCTGTCCGTCTGTCTGTCTGTTAGCAAGATAACTCAAAAACGCCTGGGCAGATTCACATGAAATTTTGAGGGGATGTAGACTATGGTAAGAGGAAGAGCTGATTTAATTTTGGTGGCAATCCGGAAAGGATCCTGGATTATGGATCACTTTTAATTTTTTAGTATGTTTTAGTATGTGGTCCAAAATATGACAAAAACTTCATAGGTTAGTATGTCGTCCAACAAATTGGAGCAAGGTGTCCAGATAGCTCAACTGGTTAAGAAGGTGATTCATAAACAGAACTGTGTCAGAGACGCAGGTTCAATTCCAGCTTGTGATCCTTTACTGCATGGGTTTCCTGTTTTCCTCTCTATCCTTGGTGGAGGTCTGCACTCTCTGAGTGCTTTTCTAGTTGAACTTGTGCTTATTTTTCCTCTAAAGATTCAGGTTCATGATGTTTTGTTAATGTGAACATTTTCAGAATGTACGGTACTGAATACACTAAAATAAAGACAAACATTTAGAGTTGTAGGGTATTACACTGTGATTTTACTGGTCCGACCCACTCCAGATCAAACTGGGCTGAATGTGGCCCCTGAACTAAAATGAGTTTGACCCCCCTGCTCTAAACGGTCTGAATTTGCATCTAAAAACATTCAACGATCACTGTTTTCTTTTCCCATCTTTAACTTTTCAGAACTCGAGTGTTTGTTCTGGGGACAGTACTTCAGCCCCCATCTTAGTACTTCACCTGTCAAAGGACTTCACTTGGTGACCCAGAAGTGGAGTCAGACGCTGCGGCAGCTCGATATTGCAAACCGTCCCTTCCCAGAGAAGGACCTGGAGTTAGCGATGAGTCACCTCGCTCAGGCGGCTGAGGCAGATACGCTGCAATCACTGAACCTCAGTGGAACCAAAATCACTCCTCAGGCCCTCAGGTACTCCAGCTCCACCAGCCCAGATAATCCAGTAAACTACTACATGCACACCAGAGGGGTGTGCTACGAAGGAGGTCTTTTTTTATGCCAATTGGCTCAACAAAACCCAAGTCAGAGATCATCGACTTTGCTGACCAGGTTTCATTAATCAGACTCTGACTGTGCTCACATAAAAGAAGGTGTTTATTCTGCACAAAATGGACTTTACTTCATTAAAAAGGAACAGGTTTTATTTGATGAGCTATGAAGAATATAAAGATTTATTGTGGGATAAAGAGCAGCTACTGCAAATTATGCAACACAGAAGTGTCGGTAGACTGTCGATGACGTCAGTTCATGTATTTGGTTTCCTACTCAGTGCACTCTCAGTTTAGGGAAGTGACTGTTTATTGAAAAACATAAAATATATGATTAGTGTAATATATGAATTAAGTTTAAATACCAGGGTTAAGACCTTACAGTGCAATTTATGGTGTGGGTTTACCTGATTAATTTATATAAGAATTAAAATACAAAAATGATATAAAATACTGCTTTAGAGTCTATAGTCTATAATACATTTTAAGGCTGAGACTTTACAGTATTAGTGGTGATAGAGAATGACATTACTAATGTAATAACATAGTTAAGACTCTACGGTATTATACATTAGAGTTTAACTTAGCTAACAGGATGCTATTAAGGCACTATCAATTGTGGAGATTAACCTGACAAATTTAGAGCAGCAGTATTGACAAAATTGGCAAAAATATACATGAAAATCCCAAAAATCCAAGGATTCCCTGGAGCTCCTTTGAGCAATTTTTGTTATTGATCAGATTAATTAGAGTTGTTGCAATTAATTAATCGGGATTAATCACATTTTTGTGAAATAGCAATATTTGACACAATAAGCAAAGTTTTTCAATCCAAATAAATGTTGGCTGACGACTGAATCGATCAATAGACATACGTGAACCTAAACAATAAAAAGGTTTGTTTCATGTATATTTTTCTGCATTTTTCATCTGTCTAGTACTTTCACAGATTACTGCAAACTCAAAGTGCAATTACAGTGATTATATTCGACATTTAAGACTTTTAGTAAACTCATGCACTTCCAATGTCTTGAAAAGTGGTCTATTATGGGATGGCTACACCTATTGTCGGTACCAGGACTGACAGCCTATTAATCTCGCTTCGTAGCACAGCCCTCCAAGCAATAATCAATCGCTCATATCTGTATTTTATTCTTCAGGTCAGTGGTCGGCCAGGCCACTGCTCTAGACTACCTCAACCTTTCATCCTGCCGCTACCTTCCGAGAGGAGCGAAGAGAATCTACAGAGGCCAAGAAGACATTCGCCAGCTGCTGGACAAACTGGTGTAGCTCTGTTGTTCATGTGGCTCCAGAAATCCACAAGGCAGCTTTAAATGTCTTAATATGCTTTGTAAATGTTTGATATATGTACGTTTGGTTCAAACTTGACACTTCAAAAAATGGTTATGAACTTGCAGGATATAAATGCATTTATACGGATCATCTCGATTGCAAAGCTACACTGACATTTATTTGTATACATTAGAAGTTCTTTGGATTTATGATTTGCCTTTTTTTTTCTACATTTTTTTAAACTACAAAACTGAGCAACATAAGCAACAATAATGTGAAATAAAGATTCAATCTGTCAATACAATATAATAGAATTTGTCTTTCTTTCAAGTAGAGTGGCGTGTTCTCTGGATAAATTGACTGAACGCCCAAATCAGGCCTGGACAGAAGATGATTAATGCCTCTGAAACCAATTTACTGAAGTTATCCTTTTTTCCTCAGAGTTCTGCTATTTCTCTTAGCCCTTAAGATCAGAATTCTATGAAATAAATTTTCTACTGCGACCTGTAATCCTGTCGTACTGAACTTATACAGTTGTTGTTTAGATATATTGTTTACCGATTTTTAGTAAAAGCAACAAACCTACATATTTAATTAGCTTTATTGCTAAATTAGAAGTAATATGGATGTCTTAAATAGCTCTAAAAGTTTCCCAGCTCACGGATTCTCGTTCAGTAAGTGTTTCTTCAGTGTGATCGGTCCAAAAACGTAGTTATTCAAACCAAAATGTGAAAATAAACAACAGAAAACAGACAAAAGAACTATTCTTCTCACCCTTTTATTAGAAAAAAGAACTCGACTGTTCCAGCAACAGTCAACCATGCCCAAGAAAATTACATTCATATTTGACTTAGTTATGAAACAACAGATTTCAGTAAGAAAAGTCTTTATCCCAAAAATAAAACCTTTATCTGTCCGACCTCTAAAAGAGAGGAGATTTAGCTGAAGCCAATCCAGTTACAATTGCACTGTAAAAACAACCAAATCCAGATTCTACAATAACATGAAATAACATTGAACCAGGAAAAACAAGTATAACATACAAACAGTGTACTCAAAGAAGATCAGAATAAGATAAGAACAAACAGACTGAGAGCGCCATGTTACATATATTTTAGGTGTTCTTCACAGCAGGCAATTAGCATCTCAAACAGGTAGGACGAGAAGCATTAAAGTGTAATTTAGTGCAGCACATTCATTTGGGTGTGAAAAATGGCTGCAAGTCAGTTTGGTGTTTCACTGCAATAATTTATATGCATTCTGGCTTTAAATGTTAAGCAAATATCCATATTTTGGCATGTATTTGCATAGAAAGTTTGAAATAATTCATTTGTTGCTCACTGTGCAGCGATAAAAAGCTGACAATTTGAATTTGTCTCTCCAGATTTCTTCAGTAACTTAGAAAAACTTTCTGTAACTAAGACAGAAAAAGAGCAAACTGTAAAATCGAGATAATTACAGTAAAAGAAACTTCACTTGTGCAACGGGAGTAAGCTGAGGCCTGTGATGGGATCTGTGATACATCTCTCCACCAACTGGAGATACGTGAGGTTCTCCTGAGTGTTGGGGTCAAAGAAGCCCTTGGTGTCATCATCAGCATCAGATAAAATTTTGTTCATTTCTTCATCAAAGTAGCCTCTCTGGTATGCCACCTGTACGGGGACTCTGTGACTGTGAACTGGGTCAATGATGCCTCCTGTGGCAATCTGGGCTTCAAGGAGACGAATTCCATGATCTTTGACAATGAGATCCTTCTGCAAGGCCTGGAACAAAGAGATTGTGTTTCCAGTGTAGGGATCCTTGTACCCTGTAACTGCTCTTTCTGCTGAAAGCAGCTTGTTTTTCCACTCACTGCCAACTACACGTTGAGCCACAGCTTCTTCAACGGAAAGTTTCTTGTTGTTAACCGGGTCAATGACAAAGCCGGTGGCAGCTTGAGCTTCCAACAGAACCAGAGAGGTACCAGGAGTCAGCAGGCTTCTGCTTTTGGCTTCATAGATACTCAGAGTCTCTTTGGTGGACTGGAGGTACACTCCTGCGATGCTGTTGGTTCCTTCAAGGTACTTGCGCACTGAGTCCATTTCACTCACTTCTGTCACTGTGACTTTTCCAGCTGTAAGTTCTTTGTAGAGACTCTCATCAATGATTTTTGATTCCAGCAGCTCAGTAGCAGTGACATCTTTTCTGATTCCATGGAAGTTTTCCACCTGACTGGTCTCTGTGATTGTTGTTGTCGTGATGGTAGTTTTAGTTGAGTTGCTGTCCACTGTTACTACAGGAGGTGGGCATGTGACGATGGCGGAAGATGAAGTTGTTATGGTCTTCTGTTGAATGATGGTCAGGATGATCTCCAAAAATCTTTCGACTGTGATTGTTCCAGCCTTGTACTGCTGGACAAGTTCTCGTCTCTTCTCCTCAGTGATGTATTTGGAGTAGAGCAGATCCCACAGAGACACCGTTGTTCCTTGGTATTTCCCTCCTGCTCTGGTTGTTGTAGTCGATTTGAGAATCAGTTTTGTCGCCTCGTCAACAAAGAAATAAAACTCGCCTTTCTTCACGATGACCAGCAAACTGAGGCCTGTGATGGGATCTGTGATACATCTCTCCACCAACTGGAGATACGTGAGGTTCTCCTGAGTGTTGGGGTCAAAGAAGCCCTTGGTGTCATCATCAGCATCAGATAAAATTTTGTTCATTTCTTCATCAAAGTAGCCTCTCTGGTATGCCACCTGTACGGGGACTCTGTGACTGTGAACTGGGTCAATGATGCCTCCTGTGGCAATCTGGGCTTCAAGGAGACGAATTCCATGATCTTTGACAATGAGATCCTTCTGCAAGGCCTGGAACAAAGAGATTGTGTTTCCAGTGTAGGGATCCTTGTATCCTGTAACTGCTCTTTCTGCTGAAAGCAGCTTGTTTTTCCACTCACTGCCAACCACACGTTGAGCCACAGCTTCTTCAACGGAAAGTTTCTTGCTGTTAACCGGGTCAATGACAAAGCCGGTGGCAGCTTGAGCTTCCAACAGAACCAGAGAGGTACCAGGAGTCAGCAGGCTTCTGCTTTTGGCTTCATAGATACTCAGAGTCTCTTTGGTGGACTGGAGGTACACTCCTGCGATGCTGTTGGTTCCTTCAAGGTACTTGCGCACTGAGTCCATTTCACTCACTTCTGTCACTGTGACTTTTCCAGCTGTAAGTTCTTTGTAGAGACTCTCATCAATGATTTTTGATTCCAGCAGCTCAGTAGCAGTGACATCTTTTCTGATTCCATGGAAGTTTTCCACTTGACTGGTATCTGTGATTGTTGTTGTAGTGATGGTAGTTTTAGTTGAGTTGCTGTCCACTGTTACTACAGGAGGTGGGCATGTGACGATTGAGGAAGATGAAGTTGTTATGGTCTTCTGTTGAATGATGGTCAGGATGATCTCCAAAAATCTTTCGACTGTGATTGTTCCAGCCTTGTACTGCTGGACAAGTTCTCGTCTCTTCTCCTCAGTGATGTATTTGGAGTAGAGCAGATCCCACAGAGACACCGTTGTTCCTTGGTATTTCCCTCCTGCTCTGGTCGTTGTAGTCGATTTGAGAATCATTTTTGTCGCCTCGTCAACAAAGAAATAAAACTCGCCTTTCTTCACGATGACCAGCAAACTGAGGCCTGTGATGGGATCTGTGATACATCTCTCCACCAACTGGAGATACGTGAGGTTCTCCTGAGTGTTGGGGTCAAAGAAGCCCTTGGTGTCATCATCAGCATCAGATAAAATTTTGTTCATTTCTTCATCAAAGTAGCCTCTCTGATATGCCACCTGTACGGGGACTCTGTGACTGTGAACTGGGTCAATGATGCCTCCTGTGGCAATCTGGGCTTCAAGGAGACGAATTCCATGATCTTTGACAATGAGGTCCTTCTGCAAGGCCTGGAACAAAGAGATTGTGTTTCCAGTGTAGGGATCCTTGTACCCTGTAACTGCTCTTTCTGCTGAAAGCAGCTTGTTTTTCCACTCACTACCAACCACACGTTGAGCCACAGCTTCTTCAACGGAAAGTTTCTTGCTGTTAACCGGGTCAATGACAAAGCCGGTGGCAGCTTGAGCTTCCAACAGAACCAGAGAGGTACCAGGAGTCAGCAGGCTTCTGCTTTTGGCTTCATAGATACTCAGAGTCTCTTTGGTGGACTGGAGGTACACTCCTGCGATGCTGTTGGTTCCTTCAAGGTACTTGCGCACTGAGTCCATTTCACTCACTTCTGTCACTGTGACTTTTCCAGCTGTAAGTTCTTTGTAGAGACTCTCATCAATGATTTTTGATTCCAGCAGCTCAGTAGCAGTGACATCTTTTCTGATTCCATGGAAGTTTTCCACTTGACTGGTATCTGTGATTGTTGTTGTCGTGATGGTAGTTTTAGTTGAGTTGCTGTCCACTGTTACTACAGGAGGTGGGCATGTGACGATTGAGGAAGATGAAGTTGTTATGGTCTTCTGTTGAATGATGGTCAGGATGATCTCCAAAAATCTTTCGACTGTGATTGTTCCAGCCTTGTACTGCTGGACAAGTTCTCGTCTCTTCTCCTCAGTGATGTATTTGGAGTAGAGCAGATCCCACAGAGACACCGTTGTTCCTTGGTATTTCCCTCCTGCTCTGGTTGTTGTTGTCGATTTGAGAATCAGTTTTGTCGCCTCGTCAACAAAGAAATAAAACTCGCCTTTCTTCACGATGACCAGCAAACTGAGGCCTGTGATGGGATCTGTGATACATCTCTCCACCAACTGGAGATACGTGAGGTTCTCCTGAGTGTTGGGGTCAAAGAAGCCCTTGGTGTCATCATCAGCATCAGATAAAATTTTGTTCATTTCTTCATCAAAGTAGCCTCTCTGGTATGCCACCTGTACGGGGACTCTGTGACTGTGAACTGGGTCAATGATGCCTCCTGTGGCAATCTGGGCTTCAAGGAGACGAATTCCATGATCTTTGACAATGAGATCCTTCTGCAAGGCCTGGAACAAAGAGATTGTGTTTCCAGTGTAGGGATCCTTGTACCCTGTAACTGCTCTTTCTGCTGAAAGCAGCTTGTTTTTCCACTCACTGCCAACCACACGTTGAGCCACAGCTTCTTCAACGGAAAGTTTCTTGTTGTTAACCGGGTCAATGACAAAGCCGGTGGCAGCTTGAGCTTCCAGCAGAACCAGAGAGGTACCAGGAGTCAGCAGACCTCTGCTTTTGGCTTCATAGATGCTCATTACCTTCTTTGTAGATTCAACTCTGACACCTGCTATACAATTTGTAGCTCCAAGGTATTTCTGAATTGTTTCCATTTTCCCAACATTTTCCTCAGTCACTTCCCCTTGTATAATTTGGGTGAAAAGTTCCTTTGAGATAATCTTTGACTCAAACAATTCACTGGCTGAGACCTGCTTTCTTAGCCCTTTGAACTTTCTTTCTTTGGATGACACCTCTGTAACGATGACCATCAGTATTTCAATGATCTCATCTATTGTCATGGCTCCTGTCCTGTACTGTTGTATGAGCTGCTCCCTTTTTTGTTCTGATATATATTCAGAAAGCAGCACTTCCCACACTGTAATGTCTTTGTTTTTAAATTTTCCTGCATTCATGGTGATAGTTTTGTTCTTCAGTGCAAGCTCTACTTGCTCATCTGTGTGAAATACATGAGATTCCTCTGTATGCAGTGGTAGAAGAAGAAGCCCAGTTTTAGGGTCTTTCTCGCATCGATTCATCAACTGAAGGTAGGAAAGGTTTTCTTTGGTGTTTGGGTCAAAGAATCCCTTTGCCTCATCAGTGGGGTTCAACAGGAGTTTGTGAACTTCTTCATCCAGATATCCCTTTTTAATAGCAGCATGAACAGGTAGCCTGTGGCTCTGATTTGGATCAGTGATACCTCCAGTTGCCATTTGTGCATCAAGAAGTCGAAGTCCATCACGCCTTTGAATCAGCTGTTCATTCATGGCTTCAAACAGTGATATTGTTGCGTCTGTGTATGGATCTTTATAGCCAGTGACAGCTCGTTCAGCTAAGAGAAGTTGCTCGTGTACGTCTGGTCCAATTACATTCTCTTTTGCAGCGTCATCAACAGCATAGAATTTGTTCTTGAGAGGATCCATGACCCATCCTGTTGCAGCCTGTGCTTCCAGCAGTACAAGTGCAATGCCAGGTGTCAACAGATCTTCCTTTTTTGCTTCATAAATGCTCATTACTTTCTGGGATGGATGAACCTTAATTCCAGCAATGCTTCTGGTTCCTTTCAGGTATCCACTCACAGGCTCACCTTCAGTTACTGTTTCAAAGGTGAGTTTTCCATCTTTCACCTGCTTGAATGTTTCTGCATCAATGATATCCGAATCCAGTAGTTGTTGTGCAGAAACGTGCTTTCTCAGGCCCATTGTCATCTTGGGGGTTTCACTCTCGAGTTTTTCAATCGTGGAAATCACTTTTGTGATTATATTTTGTGTGGTAATCTGCCTAGTTCTGTATTTTTCAATGAAGTCAAGCCGCTGATCATCAGTGAAGTACCGAGACTGGATCAAGTCCCACAAAGAAACAGATTTTCCTGAATAGCACCCTACAGACATGCTCAAAGTTGTTTTTTCAAACTCTTGCTTTATTTCCTTGTCAGTGTAGGTCTTTTCCTTTGTTGCTGAAGCTTTTGGTTTGTCATTCAGTGGCAGGAGACACAGTCCAGTTTCTTTATCTTTCACACATCTGTCCAACATCTCCATGTAGGTCAGATTCTCTTTTGTCTTTGGGTCAAAAAAGCCCTTTGTGTCATCAGTTGGGTCTGTCAGGATCTGATTAAGTTCTGCATCAAAATATCCTTTCCTGTATGCAACCTCAAGGGGTAAGTGAAGGCACTTCAAGGGATCAATGATACCACCAGTTGCAATCTGGGCCTCAAGTAGACGGATGCCATGTTGCTTGACAATAAGATCCTTTGTCAATGCTTGGAAAAGTGAGATCTTTTGACCAGTGTATGGATCCGTGTAACCAGTGACAGCCCTCTCTGCAGACAGAAGCTTCTCATACATCTGCGGACCAATGACCTTTTCTCTGAGAGCTTTTTCTACTGTGAGTTTTTTGTTACTCACAGGGTCAACAACAAACCCTGTAGCCGCTTGTGCTTCAAGGAGGCAAAGAGCAGTGCCAGGTGTAAGAATGCCAGTTCTTTGTGCCTCATAGATACTGAGTTTCTGATTGGAGGGTTGTAATATCAATCCAGCTACACAGCTTGTCCCTTGTAGGTAAGTTCTCACACTGTCGATTTTCATCACATCAGTGCTTGTCACCTTTCCATCGACTAAACTATTGTATGTTTTTCATCCACAATTCCAAGATCCAAAAGATCCACAACAGAGATTTCTCCTCTGAGGCCTTCAAAGTTCAGCCCTGCTTGCTGTTTTATCTCCTTGCTCTCAACAATCTCTAAAATGGTGACAATTAGTTGCTCAATTGTGATTTTCCTTGACTTGAAGAGTTTGAAAAACTCCTGTCGTTTGTCCTCAGACAGGTACTCTGAATTGATAAGGTCCCACAGTGTTGTGTGCTTGCCCTTGAACCTGCCATACTTGACAGTAACTGTTGTTGTTTTGAATGTTTCCCTCATATTATCATCTATGTTGATTTTGCTGCTCTTGCTTTTAAGAGGCAGGAGGCATAGACCTGTACTGGGGTCTGTCACACATCTCTCCATGAGCTGTAAGTATGTCAAGTTTTCAAGGGAGTTGGGATCAAAGAATCCTTTGGTGTCATCACTTGGATCATCCAGGATTTGATTCATTTCTTCATTAAAGTAGCCCCTCTTATAGGCCACATGGACAGGAATGCGGTGGCTGTTCACTGGGTCGATGATTCCACCGGTGGCAATTTGTGCTTCCAAGAGCCGAATTCCATGATCCTTTAGGATGAGGTCTTTTTGCATTGCTTGGAACAAAGAGATTGTTGTGCCATCATATGGATCTTTGTATCCGGTGACTGCTTTCTCTGCTGAACGCAGCTTTTGACAGATGTCTGGCCCGACGATCTTTGCTTTAACAGCATCATCCACTGAAAACTTTCTGTTTCCAATAGGATCAATGATGAATCCTGTTGCGGCCTGCGCCTCCAGTAGAATCAGAGCAGTTCCTGGCATCAGCTTTCCTTTCTGTTTAGCCTGGTAGATGGTCATGATTCGAGAATCAGGAAGCAGAATGCCTGCAATGCTGCCCTTCCCCTTTAAGTACACATTTACATTTTCATCTTCTACCACTTCCTTCACAGAGGTTTTTCCCTTTTTCAGGTCCTCCAGAACCTTCTCACTAATGATATCTGCCTCCACAAGTTGTTTGGCTGTAACCGTTTCCCTAATACCCTCAAAGACAACTTCAGTTGTTTTCACAGACTTTTCTATCACTTCTAGAACTGTTGTAATGATAATCTTGATACTGAGCTTCCCTTCTCTGTATTTTTGAAAGATGTCTTTCCTCTGGTTTTCGTCAAAGTATTCTGACATCAGAAGTTCCCACAGAGAAACTGTCAATCCAGTGTACTTTCCATACATCACCTTCACCTTCTCCTCTAGAAAAGCCTTCTTTGTTAGGTAATCAATGAAGCTGAAATTCCGCCCATCTGACTTATCAATGAGAGGAAGGAGGCACAGTCCAGTCACAGGATCAGTGACACACCTCTCCATCAACTCCAGATAGGTTAGATTGTCTTCTGTGTTTGGGTCAAAAAACCCTTTTGTGTCATCGCCTGAATTGTTTAGTATGGCGTTCATCTCTTCATTGAAGTAACCTCTCTTGAAGGCCACTTCTGTGGGAAGTCTGTGACTGTTGACTGGGTCTATTATTCCACCTGTAGCGATTTGTGCTTCAAGAAGGCGGATCCCATGTTCCTTAACAATGAGGTCTTTAGACAGTGCTTGAAACAGGGAAATAGTTTCACCTGAATATGGGTCTTTGTACCCAGTAACTGCTCGCTCAGCAGAACGCAGCTTGGCATGGTATTCAGGGCCGACAAGCTTGTTCTTGAGAGCTTCATCCACAGTGAACCTTTTATTTTCCACTGGATCAATCATGAACCCAGTAGCAGCTTGTGCCTCCAGTAGAACCAGTGCTGTTCCAGGCATCAGTATGCCTTGCTTCATGGCTTGATAAATGCTCATTCTCTTATTGGATGACAGTATGGCAATACCTGCGATGCTACCTTTCCCTTCCAGGTATTCTTTCACTGTTTCCATCAGCATTACGTCCTGCGTTGTGGTCTTCCCCTTCTGTAGATCATCGTATGTCTGTTCGTCAATGATCTTTGATGCGAGGAGTTCGGTGGAGGAAATGCCTCTTCGCAGACCTTTGAAAGTGATGCAGACAGGAAGGAGCAGCAGGCCTGTGTCCGGCTCCACGGTGCAGTTCTCTACAAGGCGTTGGTAGCTCAGATTTTCTCGTGAGCTTGGATCGTAAAACACTTTGAGCTCTGACATCTGGTCATTGAGCAAATCTTTCTCATAGTGACCTTTCTGAATTGCAGAGTCAACTGACAGATTCGTCTTTTCGACAGGATCAAACAGGCCTCGTGTGGCTATCTGTGCTTCCAGCAGCCTCAATCCATAATCTCTTGGGACCAAATCTTTCTGTATAGCCTGAAATACAGATATTATTTGATTGGTGTAGGGGTCTACATACCCACTGATGGCTTTCTCTGCTGTGAGAAGTTTCTCTTTCATTTCTGGTCCAACTACTCCCTCTTTAACAGCTTCTGCAACGGGAAGTATTCTGTTGTTTATCGGATCCACGATGCCTACTGTGGAAGCTTGTGCTTCAAGCAGGGCTAACGCAGTCCCTGGCTTGAGCAAACGTTTTTTCATTGCTTGATATATCGTCATCTTTTCCTTTGATTTCTCCAGGAATATGCCAGCCACAGGTCCGTGGACTTCTGTGCAGCCATTTTGCTTTACCTCCGGGTCCCGACTGTTGGAAAGCATCTTGGCCTAGAGGGCTGTGTAAACAGAAAAAAAATTGATTAGATTAGTTTGGATATTGCATCTCTAGTATTGTAAGCAATATTAAACATATTCTATATCAATAACAACACTTCTTATATAGAAACTGAGTGTAGCGTTGATTTAGCTAGCAGTCCTAATAAAAACATCCAATGACTTGTTACTTTAACTCAGGTATTTTTATTTTCAGTAATGTATTGTACTTTTCTACTTGTCGCCCCATTTATTCACGTTAAATTATGTTGTTTTCCGAGCAATATCTAAAAAAAGAACTTCACTAGGGATTAATAAAGTTTTATCTCATCTTCATCTCTTATTATAGTTTTTACCAGCGTTACTTTACACTAGCACTGCCCATAATGCATCTAAAATGTAGGTGTTGCACTGGCAAGACGCATTTATTGCTAGTTTACGCATCAAGCAGCACAAAGTAGTGGAAGGTTACACTTGTGCCATCTTATATTGTGCAAAAAGAAATCCAGCAATTAGTCCTACTTTCGATTCAACTTTGTGGCCATTTTGGAAGATACAATTTATGGCGGTTATAATTTGTGTGGTGTAATACAGTGACAGGTACAACACAATAACGTTCAGCAACACTGATAACTCCTACCTCCAGTTGACACCTCTTGAACAGTTTCAACAAAAGCGTGTGTAGTGTATATCCATATATTTGTACATGTGGATGCACAAAATAACATGGCAGGTTTCTTTGCATTTACAAAATTGTTAAAGTATTTATCATATGTAAATTATTGAGACTTTCTTCAACCAGGGCAGGATTCCATTTTGATATTTACATATTCTCTTGTAGTTGTTTAACAGATCTTTGGTTTTCCCTCATAATGCGCTATCGAATTAATTCTACATGTTTGACACTATAGATGTTGTTAGTTGCTCACTAATTGTAGGATTGTATACTAGTGCTTCTGTGAAATGTAATGCAGTCCAGTACAACTTCTCTGCCATGAATTCAAGTTTTGCAAAGCTTCCACATTTTCAGATTTTGTTGACATAAACAAGGCCTGCTTTATGTCTATTATTGAGGTTGTAGTGGGTGGTAACCTTTTTGATGTCCATTAAAACTAAACATGTAGACATTTTATAAAGGTCAAATTTATAGCAGAGCTGTTGTATTGGATTGCATTGGATTTCACAGGTGTACCTAATAAAGTGGCCGGTAAATGTTTCCAATACTTGAGCACAATACTGTAGGTAAAATGTATAAATGAATGGTACTCAAATTCAGCCCCACTAGGTTTCAGGAAAATACAAAAGTAAAACAATATCTTTATCTCTTATCCGTGACTTCCTCAAAGATTGCCAGTCTAAAGAAATGGCAGTGATAATGGCAGTAAAGATATTCTGTTTTCTTTATAGAGAACTGAACTTGAATGACACCCAATAAATAGGTCTTGCTGTAGACGGTCAGTGTTCCAACTGCATATCAAACCTTTTAGTTTTTGACTCAGCTTCAGATCCTTCCGGTCGTTCCAAAATCCAGAATAAAGAACAAAGGTGCTTGATCTTTTATGGTCAGAGCCTCTGGGCTTTCGAACTCCGTCCCTGTAGAGACAAAACAGCACATTTTATCTTTATCTCTTCTGTCTTAATCAAACTAAGCTTGTGATTTGATACCGTCATTATTTTATGATCTGTGAAAAAAAGATACTGTAACTGAAGTTACATTTTTGTTTGGAAAAGAAATGAACTGTCTGCTCGTCCCTGGATATGTTTCACAACCATCACATATTTACTTTGGCATGACACGATGTAATGTGTCAAAACTGGAACAGACAGACGCCCAGTGTTGCAACAACAGGCATGGGAAGACTTAAACAGAGACAACTGCAAATACAAAAGCTATGTAAGAGTAAATATTCATTGCAATCCCTACACCATGCAACCAAACATAATGAATAATAAAACACAGAGAGCTTTCTATTGCAGACAGCAAAGGATGGACTTTGGACATCTAGTTGACTTTCATTTGATGTCGTAGCAAAAAAGACTGAAGAGTTAAAACCAGCAGATAGACATTCTGTACTAGACAGTGTGGCATAAAATTATCAACTAAAAGCTACTATCTTGCTATCAGTGGGTATATTAACACACTATGAAATAAATGCATAAAGCTAAACAGCACACCTCCCAGACCACTAGCTCCTCTAAAATGCAAAAACACATACAGGTCATTCCATGTCTATTTTGCAGCATTTTCTTTGTGGAAATCTGTGGAGCAGCATTTTAAGTGCCATAACTTGAGAAAAAAAGTAGCTAGAGTCCTGAAATTTTGTAGGCTCATTAATATGTACATATGTTCACCAATGGTATAACTCTGCTTTGACAGAAATATACAAACTCAGGACTCCAGCTATATTATTTCTCATGTTTTGGCACTTAAAACGTTGTGCCACATACTGGAACAACAACAACAAAAAATAAGAAATGATGCAAAAATCAACTCTCTTTAGGAGTTTTAACTCTAAAACTAATTTTCCCTGCAACCCCAGACTTTACACATGGTCAACTCAGTCAGTATCCACCACTTTAACGCTTTACGCTTCAGTGCGTCGTAGGTGTACCACCGGCGGTACACCTACTAATTTGCATAGGAATTTCAAGAATGTCCGACGGCTGCAAACCCGATTATACAAACACTATACGCCGATGGAAAGCTTAGATTCTCATGAATCCGCCGGTATAAACCACTTTCAGATGTGATTACCACAGCGGGTGAGAAAAACACATTTGTCCGACAAAAACAAATATTCATCCATCCGTTCTCTATACACGGCTTCAACGCACACAGCGCGACTCACATTTCCGGGTTTATTATTACACACACAAAAAAAGATTCCACAAAAAACGGCCATAATCCAACCTTTTACATCAGATGACACAAGCCAGTAAACTATTTTGTCCAAAACATGTCCTGAAGTCGGTATAAAATCCACGAATCGGTCGTTTTCAAGGAAATGCACCTCGCGATGTGCGTCCAATATTCCCTGTATTTTTCGTAATTTTTTTTATTTAAAAATAGAATATTAGCGATTTTTTCTACTGAAAACGGCTGGAATTGACTGAAGCTTAAAGGGTTAAAAAAGACCACATTGAAGATGGCTGGGCGTGGGGCATTCACACAATAACATTGACACAGATGGTTTTTAATGTTTGTTTTCTACTTCTTTCTCAAGGAAACTCTCGGCCCACGTGAAAAAGCATTAAAAAGAGTAAAGTATCATAACAAGCATGCCAACAGGCGACAATATAATTACAACCCTAAAACCATGTTGGCTTGTCACACCTGAACAAAAAGCTAATAAAGGCACCAGTGGGCTACCATCAATGGTGCAAAGAAGAAATGGAAAATGGAAGCAGAAAACAACAACAAAAGGGATAAAGAACAAAAGTCAGACAAAAAACAAGAAAAACAAGACAAGATATTACAAAAATGAGACACAAATCAACAAAAGCGAGAAACAAAATGACAAAAAATGAGACAAACGACACAAAAGACAACAAAAAAGAGACAAAAATTTATAAAATGACAAAAATGTGAAGAAATGACAAAATCGAAACAAAAATGGCAAAAGCAAGAACTCAAAACAACAAAAAATAGACAAGCGAGACAGTTGAGATGAAGAAAAAACTCAAAGCGACAAAAACAAGACAAGAAAACAACAAATAAAGTAAAACACAAAATGACAAAAATGAGGCAAAAACACAAGTGAGACAAAAGGAAACACAAAACGACAAAAAAGGGACAAACAACAAAAGTCAGACAAAAAACAACAAAAACAAAATATTACAACAATGAGACACAAATCGACAAAAGAACAATGAACAACATCATATTTAACTTCATGATTCAAACAACTTGTCATTGTCTTGAAATTATTTCAAATTGATGGTTTTACAAATTTACAATTTGCATTTAAAGCTCGTGTCTGGAGTTTCCGTTTGTTTTCAATTTATGTATCATTGTTTAACAAAGCTTAAATGTGTTAGTCTAGTTCGATACTATAATATAAAGTTAGTATGACGCGATATGAAAATTTATTCCTGAGCTCCGCCTTCCTCTCATAGACCCCCATGTTATTCCAAAAAGCGCCGGTCGCTGCCGACCAATCAAGTTCGAGCTTCAGCTTTGTCATGCTGTCAATCAACGGTTACGCGCACAGCAAGCAAGCCCATGCAGAGGTGGGCGAGCTACGCACTACGCAACCGCGCGCACATTTGTTTTGCTTGTGGAGGAGAGAGCATCAGGGATCAGCAACTTCCAGAAAAGTTACCAATCCCACGGCTTGTCAGGCCAAGAGACTGCAGGATGTTTTTTGGCTCGGGGTGCTCGCGTCGCTCCCCGACCACGGCCTCCATAGCCCGCCTGACGGCTTCGTTTAGATGCCCAACCTCTGGAGGAAGATGTTGGGGCGTCTGGGACATACTCTTCGTCAGAGGAGTCATGCAATTCTGAACTCTAGATAGAAATAAATAAACAATGTAACACATATACACGCGTAAATGCACTAAGTTTGATAAACAACGTCATCGAGAGGGATACACGAGCGTGTTGTTGCTGGCATTTTCATCTGCCCAGGGACTACAGTTGGAAATTAGCTTTATAGCTAAAACTGGTACATTTACAGAAATGTTGATTAATGTGTACTGTCCCTGTTGAAATAAACTAATAAAATAAAAATAAAAATAATCACAAGCGTGCACAAATAAAGGGGCGTCACTAGGTATCTTGCGAAATCAGAGGGAGGGAGGGACCAACAGTGTTTTGGGAGACGCTGCGATTCAAACTCCGGACAGCAGCTATAATGTCTTCTCTGTCATTTTTCCACTTTATAAAATCCTCCTGTGGGCCGGATTGGACCCTCTGTGGGGCCGGTTTTGGCCCGTGGGCCGCATGTTTGACACCCCTGATCTACAGCATAATCCAAACTTCACAGTGATAATCTGCATTTGCATTTCACTGCACTGCTTATCAGTAAAATCAGAAAATCTATCATAAACGATTAATCTGAATCCAACGTTGAAGCATAAACATAGAATGATAAAAACAGGAAGTGAACTTATCGAGGCAGAATCTTCAAGTCTCTCATGAGCAGCTACTGTGCTGAAGAAACATTTACAAAGGTCTCATGACATTCCAGTTTGAAAACGTCTATTACAGTGGCATAAAAAAATGTGAGGAGTGTACTGTTATGTAAAAAAACAAGGACTCTGTGCAGATGTTCAGGTGATACGTGACTGTTTTGTGCTGTGCATGATGTCAGCGTCGCCCGAAGGAGCAAACCTAATCATTCTTAAGGAAAAAAAGGGTGTGGAGGGGAACTCAGCCATGACAACTTCACAAAGCTGCTGTAAGCCTACACTGAGAGAGTAAATCTGGATCTGGGACAAGGCTCTACTGTTGGTTCATGTGGAGATTTAGTCTGAAAGTAGTACAGTTATATTGATGAGCTTCAGCACCTGAGATTAGGCTGTCATGTATAATCTCAGTGGACTAAAGGTGTGCTTAATGTGAGGTCATTATCTTCTGTTGATGACATCACAGCTCCAGGCCCAGTAAGTCAAACTAAAACCTGCGTGTTTGTACAACAGCAGCAGCTCTGCGGTGCTTCGGTATCTCTTTCTGCAGCTGCTGCCCGACTTTGTCAATGTTTGAATGTCTTAATGATGCTGAACATTCACTTTACATTTATTGCGCCATGTGAGTTTGCTTATCAGACCATGAAGTCAAATGCAACAGCTGCAGAAAGCTGAAGAGTTTCCACACCGCTAACAGAGCTTCAGTGTTTGCAGGACTTACAGGTAAATCCACCGTCCTGCACTGAAGGTGATGGTTAAATACATAAAGAGTGGAAACATGTTTAAACACAACAGAACATATGTCTGTATTAACATTTACACTACCGGTCAACAGTTTGGGCTCATGTAGAAATGTCCTTATTTTTGAAAGAAAAGCAGTTTTTATCAATGAAGATAACATTAAATGAATGATAAATCCAGTGTAGACATGGTTAATGTGGTAAATGACTATTCTAGCTGGAAAGTTTTAATGGAATATCTCCATAGGGGTACAGAGGAACATTTCCAGCAACCATCACTCCTGTGTTCTAATGCTACATTGTTAGCTAATGCTGTTGAAAGGCTCATTGATGATTAGAAAACCCTTGTGCAGTTATGCTAGCACATGGATAAAAGTGTGAGTTTTCATGGAAAACATGAAATTGTCTGAGTGACCCCAAACTTTTGAACGCTAGTGTGCTTCTGGATTGTTCTCTGTTGTTAATGTAATCAAAGTTTATACTCCTGTCCTTCTCTGGAAAAGAACTCTAAGGAGCAATAAAAAAACACCCGTTGGCCCCTTTATTAGGCACACACAAAGGCGGAGTTGTGTTTATTCAAACACCAGAGCACACCTAGAGTATGTTCATGGTTGAGTTGTGGCTCCTGTTGCTCCTTTGGTATGTTTACATACGTCGATCAGCTGTGACTGGCCACATGACCGAATGCTAGGCTGACTGTCTGAGCAGCTTCATCATCCTGAGAGGAATATCAGCTAAACATCAACGAGTGATGATAAACGATAATGCTTAACAATTCCACTTAGTTGTGCCGAGCAAATGAACCTGCATTTCAAGCATCTGCAGGGAGGAAGAGCTGCAGAGTTCAGGCTGATCTAACGGATGAAAGCTTTCATTTCCTGCAGGATCTGTGGACGCAGCACAGAATGGTTCAACTGGCTGCTTTGTTGAGTTTCTTTGTAACTGCGTCACAAATAAATAAACAAATGTATGAAGAATAAAACCAGCTGCACACCGGCTTGGCAGAAAAATAACAGAATCCATCATGTTGCACAAAGTTTGAGGGTGGAATGTTTTCTTGTATGCATTTTACACTTTAGTAAAAGGATTGCAAATGTAAATGTTACCTTTTTACAAAACATCACTAACAACATAAACTCGCTGAAGAAAAATAAGTTCAATTTCAACAATACTATGCCTCAGTTTATCGTTTACATATTACAACTTCCAGTTCACAGATTATCTATAAAAGAACACAACATTTAGTCACAGCTATCTGAGCTGAACGATACAGGATTTTACTTTATGATCAAAATGACAAGTCAGGCAAAAAAACAAGACAAAATATAATATAAATGAGACAGAAAATGACAGAAATAAGACAAGAAATACAAGTGAGACTAAAAGGAAACACAAAAAGACAAAAACTACAAAGAAAATGAAAAACCAAGAGACAAACGACAAAAGAGGGACAAAAAACCGACAAAAAAACAGACAAAATATTACAAAAACGAGACACAAAACGAAAAAAGCAAGAAACAAAATGAGACAAACGACGCAAAACAATAAAAAAAGAGACATAAAATTAGGCAAAAAAGTTACATAGTGACAATAAATGACACAAATTAGACAAAAACTGACAACAGCGAAAACAAAAACAACAAAAAACAAACAAACAGAAGAGAGACAAAAAACACAAAACGACACATACGAGAAAAAATAATGAATAAAGCAAAACACAAAATGATAAAAATAAGACAAAAAACACAAACAAGACAGAAAGGAAGCATGAGACGACAAAAACGAGAAACAAAACGAAAAAATATGAGACAAACAATAGATGTCAGACAAAAAAAGACAAAAAACAACAAAAACAAGACAAAACATTGCAAAAATGAGACACAAAGATACAAAAAAACAGACAAAAACACAGGCAAGACAAAAAAGGGACACAAAATGACAAAAATAACGAATAAAGTAAAACACAAAATGACAAAAATAAGACAAAAACACAAACGAGACCAAAAGGAAGCACGAGACGACAAAATCGAGAAACAAAACGAGAAAAATATGAGACAAACAGATGATGGATGTCAGACAAAATAAGACAAAAAACACAAGCGAGACAGAAAGGAAGCATGAGACGACAAAAACGAGAAACAAAACGAAAACAATATGAGACAAACGATAGATTTCAGACAAAGCAAGATAAAAAACACAAGCGAGACAGAAAGCGGCCAGTTTTGGGCCGCGGGCCGCGTCTTTGACACCCCTGCTGCAGATGATATTAGAATACAACTAAAGACAAATATACATCCATCCTCTATACAGCGCTTTATCCTCACTAGGGTCATGGGGGGTGCTGGAGTCTATCCCAGCTGACTCGGGTGAAGGCAGGGGACACCCTGGACAGGTCACCAGTCTGTCACAGGGCTACATATACAGACAAACAATCACACCTACGGACAATTTAGAGTTATCAATTAACCTCAGCATATTTTTGGACTGTGGGAGGAAGCCGGAGTACCCGGAGAAAACCCACGCATGCACAGGAAGAACATGCAAACTCCATGCAGAAAGATCCCAGGCCCACCCCAGGATTTGAACCGGGGATCTTCTTGCTGCAAGGCGAAAGTGCTAACCATTACGCCACTGAGCAGCCCGACAAATATACAGAAAAACATAAAAAAAGCAAATGCAGACGATGCAAACGGCTAACGTGTCCAGAAACGTGACAGTCCAGTAAAATGCACTCAGTGCTTTTGGTGACTTTGCTGGATTCTATGAAGTGTTTGTTAGTTGAAGGCGGCGTGAAGACGTGTTTCTGACCTTTAGTCCTCCATATTTACATACATGAGGGCTGTAGCATTAAACACACACCCCTCAGTACAATTCAGTCCTGCACAACAATAACCGTGACCTTAGCGCCCAAATGCATAACTGACTTAACAGCTCTGTGATCGTGTAAACCGATTATAGGCATCATAAAAGCCAAACTAAACGCAGCACATGACCCTGTACAGAAACACTACAGCCCATTATGTGTTTGTAATCTATTTATGATGCAATTAGGGCTGCAACTTAGGATTTATCTTCTTTTAACCAACTGATGAGTCCATAAAACATTTAAAAACTGTCCATCCAGCTTAAAAACCTTCCAGCCAACTGTCTGTTCTGTGGGTTTTATAGGTAGAAAAGCCAAATGTCTGCTCTGTGGGCATTCTAGTGTTAAGGTGACGTCTGTTTTGTCTATTTGAGGTGTCTACAAACTGCAAAACATTTAGTCACAGGTATCTGGAATTTTACTTTATGATCAAAACGACAAAAGTCAGACAAAAACAAGAAAAACAAGACAAAATATTACAAAAATGAGACACAAAAAGACAAAAACAAGACACAAAACAACAAATAAAGTAAAACAAAAGAGGACAAAAATAAGACAAAAACACAAGCGAGAGAAAAAGGAAACACAAAACGGCGAAAGCAAGAAAAAAAAGACAAAAACATGAGACAAACTCCAAAAGTTAGACAGAAAAACAAGACGAAATATTACAAAAACAAGACACAAAGCAACAAGTGAGAAACAAAATGAGACAAACCACATGAAACAAAAAAGCAAAAAAGAGACAAAAAATGAGTCAAAAAAGATACAAAGCGACAAAAAGTGGACAAGCGACACAAGTGAGAACAAATGTTGGACCAACTGTTGAAAACCACCAAAATATAAAGTTGACTTTGATGGTAAATGAGAAAAATCTGCAAATTCTGACATTTTACAAGCTTGAAAAATGACTCCAATAAAAAATGACTAATCAAATATGTCACTTCATTTCCTGCCACTGCAGCTCTGGTTCGACTCAGGACTGATTATTCTTTCAACAAGTCTGAACTAAATAAATATTTTCTGACAGCAAACTCTCAGAAAGCGAAACTGATCTGCTGACAGTGATTTATTAGTGAGCGTGCAAAAAAAAGTCCGATTTTCTCACAGAATGCTGAATGACTCTGACGTGCGTTTAAACCGTTGTTAAAGTTCACCTACTTGTCTCAGTGAGTTATGTGGCTTCTAACTTTCGTCAGCCAAGAATCTGTCTGAGTGTCAAGCAGATTTAAGCGCTGATAACCCGTCTGCTTGTAAGCCTGAAGCTACAGAGCCACCTCAGGACCAACACCCAGCTGCAAACTGTTGGGTCCCGTACAGTAAAAATGGCAGGTTCTATCACAAGCTGTGATGACTCTAAATAATGCACCTTGATTCTAATATGCTTTTTTATTTTCTTATTAACTATTTATTGGATCTTAGTGCTTTATTCTGAAGTATTTTATGTGGCATTTGTTCTCTGTCCTTTTCACTGTCCTATTTTCTCCTGTATTTGGTCTTTTTAGATGTTGACAGTGCACTTTGAGCTTCTTGCACCTCTTTCCAATGTGGTTTTCTACTGCAAATGGCAAATAACCTGAACTGAACTAAACTGAACATATCGGCTGTTATCATTGAAGTGCATTCCTGACACCCCTCAGCAATAAATCCCGATAAATGAGGAGGTGTAGTTGTTGTAGTTGTTGCATAACCTTGTGTTTTGTAGCTGTAAGTGGAAAATCTTGGATTGTGACTGTGTAAACTACCCAGCGGGTGATGTAGACGCGCTGTTCAGACTTGTGGAAAGATTTCAAAAGTAGGGTAAAAAAATTTTTTAAAAATTGCGGTCAGAGGTAATCTGTGAGGAATGTTTGCTTTCTCTTTTTTATCACAGGGTGTTGGCCGGCAGTGCAGAGTGGACAGTTATTTCTTCACTTTCAACATGACTTTTTCAGCTCCACTCAGACGTAAGCAGGCTACAGTGTTAAATATGCAACTAGAAATAAATTAAATGACACTTTCAGCCACAGAGAAAGCTTTAGAAGCTTTTCATTCAGAGGGAAATAAAAGAAATGACTTCACCACCAAGCATAAGAAAGCACAATAATTCTGCTCTTACCTGAAGTGTCGGGGTGTGAAAGTCAGCGCTGCTTAGAGGTTGGTCTCAGCTGGTTTGAGACATCCCAACAACTCTGCTAACTGCTGCCTGGTCAGATATACAGCAGGTCCAGCTGTTAAGCACCTCCCCCTGCTGAAGAACAGCCTCCTCTGCTGAGAAGTCAAAGCCACCGGAGATCTCTTTGTGCTGAGCTCAGGATGCCGGGAATTCCAGGAGACTTCCTCAGAGGGAGTTCATTGTACTCTGAAACAATAACAGCAAGCAAAAGTCGTCTTTCTCACTGTACTAAAGGTGAGGAGATGTATTTAACCAACACTAGGGATTAAAGATTGTGACTTACCCGATTCTAATGTGCCTCAGAGGTGATTCTGGTCGAACATGAGGGACTTCAGACTGCTTTGTCTTTTATTGATGCACAGCTAATGATTTCTCTTTTCACACACTGAAGGGAAGAAGTGACGCTTATCTTCCTTATCTAACCAGTCAGGTTGTGATTACAGGGAACTTCGTCTCTGCATGAGAACCACTCTCAGGTTTGGCGGGTTTTCAGATATGAGAAGCAGAGAATCCAGCACAGGTCGGAGGGGCTCGGTCTTTTAGTCACTAACGATTTAAAAATCAAACTGCGTCACAAAACAGACAAGATGCACAGAAAACAGCTGCTGTTTGCTGCAAAAACCAGATGCAAAGACATGAATCACGTTACAATGACGACACTAACAGCCGCTGACTAATGCAAAGGTGGTAACTGCGTGAAAAGCAGGTGAACGCATCGACAGGTGATGAAGAAATCCCACTTAATCCTGTGTGGGAACAGTACAAACTCACCTAAGCAGTCACCTTGAAAAAATGTTTTGTCTGTTTTTAAGATTAGAGAGAGATTATTCATCTAATTAACACCTTATGCGACTGTTTTCCGGGCTGTTGTTGTGTTCCAAATAGAGGGTACTTCATAAAGTAGCTGCAGTACCTGGTTTTACCACCAGCTGGAACTCTTACTGTTTGATAGCGTGTTGTGAAGCTTAGCACCTACCTGCCAAAGCTCTGCTTAGCGGCTAAATGAAATGAGCTAAAACTGCATCACTGTGGGCTAGCAGCTGATAATCCACGCCATTGGTGCAGCCTATGTCATGTGACCGCATTCTGAACAGGCTGCACAGGAGGGTCTTGACTTAAGTCGGAATTCTGCTGATTTTCGCCGTAAGTCAGAACTCACATACAGCGCCCTCCATAATTATTGGCACCCCTGGTTAAGATGTGTTGAAAGCCTTAAAATAAACTCAAATTGTATTGCAGAAGCATATTCTCACATTGAAAATTTTAGAAAACGTATGATAGGAGAAGATTAGGTGCTGTTTTGTTGGCAAAAGGGGGCTGTACAAAGTATTAACATCAGGGGTGCTGATAATGTGTGATTTTTTTTCTCACTGAATAAATGCACTTGAATTAAAGGTTGGATTTTCCTCTTTTTTTCATTGTGGTCCTATATTATTTAGAAAAAAATGAATTTATTAGAACCAAAAGAACACATCTTAACCAGAGGTGCCAATATTTTTTGAGGGTGCTGTAGGTATATAAGAACCTATGTCACTCATCTATGCTAACACTGTGGTAAAATCAGACTCCTGGACAGGCCGATGTTCGTCGGTTTTTCGCCCTGTTCAGGCCAGGATGAAGTGCAGGGAGCAGGAGAGCGTACTGCAACGCACAGGGTCTGATCCTGGTGAGACGCAGGAGGAGCCCGGCCAGGAATCACCCCACAGAGCCCAGTCCCTCTATGCAGTAGAGTCTTCCAAGCCCTGCTGAACAATCCAACGGAAGCGGATTAAGTGGCCTCCAGCTAACAGCCGGGCAGTGTGGTCACAATTTGACACCGATGTGTGCCAGATCCTTGAAACCACAACCAAGGGGGAGGAGGACCGGTGGTTGGATATGATGACAACGATCATAGTCAGTTATGAGACTGAGAGATTTGGCCTCGTTGAGAGCAGACACAACAAGTCCAACTATACAATGAACTGTAGAGCCACTCAGATTCACAAACTGCGTCAAGAACTTCGAAGCCTCTGAAAACAGTACAAGATGGCTTGCGAAGAAGAAAAGCAACCACTTGCTGAGCTCCGCAACATCTTGAGGAAGAAGCTCATGACGCTATGCCGGGCAGAGTGGCACCGAAGGCGAGGGAAGGAAAGAGCGAGGAAGCGTGCCGCGCTCATCTCCAACCCTTTCACCTTCACCAAGAAGCTGCTGGGGGAAAAGCGTAGCGGCAACCTTCTGTGCCCAGTTGAGGAGGTGAACTCCTTTCTGCACAACACCCTGAGTGACCCAGAGAGAGACCAGGAGCTTGGGCCTCAGAAGGCCCTCATAAGCCCACAACCTCCAACAGTGGACTTTTTATTGAGAGAGCCCAGTTGGACAGAGGTTCAGGAGGTGGTGAAGGGAGCCAGAACAGCTTCAGCCCCAGGCCCTAGCGGTGTTCCATACACAGTGCGCTGCCTGCAACTCCTTCGTCACCTTTGTAAAATCCTCAGGGTGATCTGGCCCAGAGGAAAAGTTGCAGATCAATGGAGATGCCCGGAGGGTGTGTGGATCCCCAAGGAAGAGAACTCCAAGAACATCAGTCAGTTCAGAACCATCTCGCTGCTTAGTGTCGAAGGCAAGATATTTTTCAGCATATTGTCACGACGGCTAACGGAGTTCCTCCTGAAGAACAGTTATATTGACACCGGCTGTTTGGAATATACGGGAGTGGTTATAAAACTCATTAGGGAGGCCCGCGAAGGAAAAGGAGACCTCACCGTACTATGGCTGGACCTTGCCAACGCGTACGGCTCTATACCTCACAAGCTTGTAGAGCTTGCCCTTCAGCGACATCATGTGCCCAGTAAAGTCATTGACCTCCTCCTGGATTATTACAACAATTTCAGGCTAAGAGTCGATGCTGGGTCAAGCACATCGCACTGGCATCGGCTGGAGAAAGGTATAATAACAGGCTGTACCATCTCAGTCATCCTTTTCGCCCTTGCCATGAATATGATTGTCAAGTCAGCAGAGGTAGAGTGCAAGGGTCCGCTGATGAAATCAGGAGTACGCCAGCCACCAATAAGAGCTTTTATGGACGACTTAACTGTCACCACCACGTCGGTTCCGGGCAGTAGGTGGATTCTTCGAGGCCTAGAGAAGCTCATCACCTGGGCAAGGAGGCTTTAAGCCAGTATAATCAAGGTCTCTAGTGCTCAAGAGGGGAAAAGTGATGGATAAGTTCCGTTTCTCACTATATGGAGCCACCATTCCATCTATCACGGAGCAGCCAGTTAAGAGCCTCGGGAAGAATTTTGACCGAAGCCTTAAAGATTCTGCCTCCATTCATAAGACTAGTAAAGAGCTCGAAGCATGGCTTATCCGAGTGGACAAATCACGATTGCCAGGGAGGTTCAAAGCTTGGATTTACCAGCATTCAATCTTGCCACGGATCCTGTGCCCCTGCTGGTGTACACAGTCCCTTTAACAACAGTCGAGGCCATGGAGAGAAAGATCAGCAGCTATCTGCAGAGATGGCTTGGTTTACCACGCAGTCTGAGCAGCTCCGCTCTGTTTGGCACCAGCAACATCCTGCAGCTCCCATTCAGCAGCCTTGCTGAAGAGTTCATGATGACCAGAACATGGGAGGTACTGCAGTACAGGGAATCTAGGGATCCAAAGGTGGCCTTGGCTGGTATTCAGGTGTGAACAGGCAAGAAATGGAGTGCAGACAAAGCTCTGGAGGTGGCTGAGTCGCAACTGAGGCAGAAGGCGCTGGTGGGGGCTGTAGCCATAGGGCACACAGGGATTGGCTACTTCACAGCAACTAGGGTTGAAAACCCCAAAGGTAAAGAGAGGCAACATCTCGTTCAGGAGGAAGTGCGGGCAGGCGTGGAGGAAGTGTGTGCAGGCAGGATGGTGGGAATGGGACAGCAAGGAGCATGGACTAAATGGGAGAATGTTCTACAAAGAAAGATCACCTGGTCCAACATCTGGAAAGCAGACTTCCATCAGATCAGGTTCTTAGTCCAGGCTGTCTATGATGTCCTACCAAGTCCAGCCAACCTCCATGTCTGGGGCAAAACCGAAACACCATCATGTCCCCAATGCTCCGGACGGGGATCCTTAGAACACCTTCTCAGCAGCTGTCCGAAAGCCCTTGGAGACGGGTGCTATCGCTGGCGCCACGACCAGGTGCTTAGGGCAGGTGCTGACAGCTTAGCCACTGCTATCAAAACCATCAAAGGCCACCACCAGCCAAAGACCATTATGTTCCACAGAGCTGGAGAGAAGCCCAACACTCAATCATGGGCAAAGTCTGGTCTCCTCACCTCCGCCACTGACTGGCAACTGGAAGTGGACCTTGGCAAGCAGCTGAAGTTCCCAGCCAGGATAACATCAACCCAACTTCGACCAAACATAATCATACTGTCAGATTCCACCAAGCAGTTGATCATGCTGGAGCTTACAGTGCCCTGGGAAGAGCGTATGGATGAAGCTAATGAGAGAAAGCATGCTAAGTACCAGGAGCTGGTGGCAGAGTGTAGGAAGCAGGTCTGGAGAACTCGCTGTGAGCTGTTGGAGGTGGACTGCCGAGGATTTGCTGAGCGTTCATTCAGCAAAGGGTTTACGCTGCTAGGCCTCACTGGTGAGGCAAAGAGGCAGGCTATTAGATCCGCAACAGAAGCTGCAGAGAAGGCCACAAGATGGCTATGGATCAAGAGGGCAGATCCGTGGGGAAATGCTGCTGGGACACAGGCTGGGGTCTGATCAACTCTGGTCAGGTCGCCTGGGCGAGGGTGTCTGATGTTGAAAGATCCGAAACACCCAATGACCCCAGGTTACATCACTGATGATGTGTCCCAGCGCATGTATCTTCCAACTGAGCATTTTATTATCTAATTTCACTTTCATGGAGATGGCTCTCCTTTTCTTCAAAGCGCTGCCATCAAAAGAGCCTGATTTATGCTTGGGAGCCATAATGAAGGGCAAAGAGTTTCCAAAAAAAACAGCACAAACGAAAGAAAGCGAATGTTGCACAATCCAATGTGGTGTACAACTGGCAAATGTAAACAAAGTCATCTTCCTCAGATAGCGCTGTGTGATGAAGAACGACGGAACGAGATTTTCTTCTTAAATTTATGGGAGATGGCGATGAAACCATGAAACAACACAGGTCGAAGACGTTGTAAACCGAGGACCTACTGTACACAGAATGATGTCCATTCAGTTCATTTAATATCAAAGTTTGATTATCTATTGATTGATACAGCTAAATATCGACTGAGAAATGTGTTTAAAATATACATCCCTGATTAAAAAAAAGTTCAAAGAAGCGTTACTCTATGAAAGAGCTGAAACATTAATCAACAATAATTGATTGGCTGTAAATTCTTAAATTAATCAACTATTTTTTCAATTGATCAATTGACGCAAGTAATATTATTAAAATTCGATGTTTCCAGCTCTTTGATTTGTGTATTTTCTGGTTTCATTCCTCCTCTGAAACAACACTTGTGTCATCCTGAGCTCTGACTAACTCTGATCGACATTTCTCACTATTTTCTCACATTTTAGAGCAAAGAACCAATCAACTGTTTGAGAAAATCATCAACAGATTATTTGTCAAAGAAAATAATCTCTAGTTGCAACTCTACTGTGTGACATACACTACCAGTCAAAAGTTTGGACACACCTTCTCATTCAATGTTTTTTATTGAATTATTTTCTATTTTGTAGATTAATACTGAAGATATCAAAACTAGAAACATAAATGTGGAATTTTGTTGTGAACAAAAAAGTGTTTATCTTCAGTATTAATCTACATTGTAGAAAATAATACAAATAAATAAAAAGCATTGAATGAGAAGGTGTGTCCAGACCTTTGACGGGTAGTGTACTTCATGACTGATGATGATAAAACTTTACAAATAAAATAAATGTCCGCCTCAGCTATGAAAAACCACCATCTGAATTTTACAAAAGAAAATGTTGCTTTTCTTTAAAAGTGGGTAGTTTGCAGAGTTTTACATTTCAATAAGACTTCATTGGCATAACCTTCAAAATACTTAAGAAATGCTCGTCAAGCCAAAAACAGCCTGGCAAACGGATGTTTGAAATGCCAAATGCCAGTCAGGTGTGGACAGATGCTTCATTAACAATGGATAGCAGCTGACAGGTCACACTAATTAAAGCCTGATCTTTGTTGGCAGCCTGAGCGCTTTACTCACAGATGCCAAACCTGCTGTTTTTTAATTATTCTCCTCCATCATCCAATCTATGACACTGTGATAAATGCCAGGTGTGGTGGCCACAGGCTTCTGGAGGAAAGAAAATATGTGAGAACTGCATTAGGTGAGAATTTTAGATCGCATGTGGGAACAAATCTGTTCATGGCCTGAAACCACACCGACACATTCATGAAATCAGGATCAACTTGGCTTTACTTAGCAAATAAGAGGCCGTTTGGCATAAGAACTAATGTCAACGATGGCATGATGATCAGGTGATGGCACATTTGTGGCTCATTTAACAAAATGTCACCGCTGGGCACAACGGACCAGTTCTCCATATGGAAGAAAAGCGACAGGCTGACACATGCACTGTACTGATAAGAGTTAAGTCCACTGAGAGTCTGTGATAAAAAGCTGTGCAGAGTGACGATGACACCTTCAGGTGGTCGGACAGTCCTCTTATTTTATATGCTCAGGGGTGATTAGAAAAAGCATTTGAACCGAGTTGACAGTATGATAAAATGCGTGTTTTCTAACACGTTCCTTTAACCTACAAAATAAAAGCGTCCGGAAGTTATTCAGTGGTCGTAAACACATGGCTTCTTGTAGTTGTCTCTGATGCTCAGTGATGCCAAAGCTCTTCGATATAAAGTTTCCCAGGAAATCTAAGACTCTGCCTGACGGCTTCTCGTCAGCAGCAGATGTGCGGAAAAAGAAACCTCATGTTGTCAATCAGCGTCTTGCGGAGTTACAGAGAGCAGAGATGTTGACAGAGAGGACCTGAGGCTCTTGCTGGATGATCCTGAACACTTTCAAGATGTGTTATTTGTCCTGACAAGCGAGGTTTCACCTGCACAGACACACGGACAGGACAAGCCATGGTCCTCCAGCATCAGAACATTTATCCCTAAAGTTAACTGTTACAGAACAGTTCATGACCATCACAAAGGTTTGTGAACTTTTATGTGTCCCTTCAAGTCTGCAACGGCTTTGCACGATAAGATTTTAGCATAATTTTTAAGCCCTTTTTTTATAATTTTGTACCACTGGGAAGTGTTAGAACTGTACACCATAACAGCAAACTTATGAATCAATGTCAGTGTTAGCTTGTATTTTGTGCATATCAACTAGCTTATCATGTATGTATCCAGCCGTGTGTTATATGTTCCCCATCGTCTTCTTCTCCCATCCATCTCCCTCTCCGTCTACCTCTCTACCTCTTCTGTTCCTCTCAACCCACCAGCCAACAGGCAGATGGTTCCCCCACATAAAGAGCTGGGTTCTGTTGAAGGTTTCTTCCCTGATTAAAGGGTGTTTTTCTTGCCACTGTCACCTTAGGGCTGCTCTGGGAGTTCAGGCATATGAGATCTGTAAAGCGTTCTGAGACAATTTGACCTGTAATTGGCACTATATAAATACAATTATTATTAAGTGTTTATTTCTAAGATTTTATCTTCAGATGAAGCAATAAACTTATCGAATTATTCAGTGCCTCCATAACAGGAATGGTGTACTATAAGGAGCTCATTTACAGAAATCCAGAAAAATTAAAACTTTAAAATAAAAGATGAAGAGACTTTATCTAAAAACCTGTCTATTGTTGGTAGGCGTTGATAGTTTTATCAAACACAAGTACACCCCCTGTCAAAAGTTTTAGGGCACTTTCTCATTCAAATAAAGTAGAACCTGTCCTACAACCTTTGACAGGGGGTGTATCTACCAAATTTGGTACACATATGCAGCACATCAGGCTGAACAAAAAAGTCAGCGACAGCCACATTCCAAACCCAACAGGAAGTGAGCTATTTTGTGTTGAATGTCAGATTTTGCCCATTTTTCATTTTTTTCTAGAGCGAACTCCTCCTGGGGGAAATTCCAATTCACCACAAATTCCACCAGTACATACAGGAGGCCTTAATGAGCCAAAGTTATTAAAATCTTTTTCCAAAGTCAAAGGGCGTGTCCTCTGAAATTTTGATCCTTCGCCATGAAATTTCAAATGCTGTGTAAATGCCCTGAACATGCTCCAGTCTGCCTGAAACTTTACATGTATGATCAGAGTCCTGCCCTGATCACATCCATATGATGAAATACACCCCCTGTCCAAAGTTGTAGGACAGATTCTACTTTATTTGAATGAGACAGTGTCCTAAAAACTTTTGACAGGGGGTGTACGTGTTTGTTCAATAACCCTGAAAAGGCCTGTGGGGATTTGTTTGCTATGTATTTAACTTTTACCATTTTCTTGCCTAACATCCTGCATGCTTTAACTGAGCTGTAAAATGCAGATCTGGGCAGGTTTGAAGAAGGTTGCTTGGTTGTCATCAACTTTGCACAGTGAAGGTGTTCATTTCAATGCCATTCTTGAGCCAAAAGCAACACAGACGAACACCGAGAGCTTGCTTTGTGCATACCTCTTTTAGTAGTCTGACAGAGTAAAGAATTTCCTGTTTATATTCTGCTCTCATGGAGCAATGTTAGTGTTTTTTAAGAGTTGTTTTTCTTAAATCTTCCTCTTAGCTCTAGCTTTGGTCTCCACCAGCTTTAGTTTGTGATGTCCATGCAGTATATTAACTCTAACATTAAAGTACTGTCAGAATCCTCAACCATCTGGATTAAAAATATATTTTGTTGACTTTGATGTATAAGAAAAACATAAAGAAAAAGTTTTAACTTTTTCCAAAGTTGAAATTCTTGCTGTCGTAGCTAATTCTTTTCACCACACAAAAAAATCTAAAATTGCTGTTAATGTCAGAATATACTTCTGTATTTAATATGTACTTATTTAGTTTTTGGTGGAGTTTTCTGTGCAGCACTTATTTTTTCATCCAAAATGGTAAATGGTTGTATTTATATAGCGCTTTTCATGATGATATGTCACATTTACACACTGATGGTGGGAGCTGCCATGCAAGGTGCTAACCACAACCCATCAGGAGCAATTAGGGGTTCAGTGTCTTGCTCAGGGACACCTCGACATGAGCTCAATGGGCCAAGGATCGAACTGGCAACCTTCCAGTTACAAGACGGCCGCTCTACCCACTGAGCTATGCCACCTCCAGATGATGAAAAAAGCTCTGACAGATTCTTTTAGAAAAGAGGCTGATGTTCCTACTCCAAACAATTTTTCTAAAAAACCTACACTTTGCTCTGGGACTCAAATGCAATGGTAATACACTGCCTGTCCAAAAAAACAAATAAGAGCCTTCCATTGGATAATTACTGCAGTGATGAATATGTTTCAGCTGCAACAACTTCTTTAACCCTAGCTGATGCAGTGAGGAGCTTCTCATTGCTTAAACAACCATGTTGGAAGACATATTCTGTGGTCATGGAAAGGATGTTAATCTGTCTCACAACAGTCAAATTACTGGCCGGCATCAAGAAAGAAAACAACTGAGGAGATTTCTGAAACTACTAAAATCAGGTTAAGAACCGTCCAACACATTAGTAAAACCTGAAGGATAGTGGAGAACCGTCATCTTCCAGGAAGAAATGTGGTCTGATGAGTCCAGATTTACCATGTTCCAAAGTGATGGGGGCATCAGGGTAAGAAGATAGGTGGATGAAGTGATGAACTCATCATAGCTAGTGTCTACCAGCCTGTGGGGGTTAGAGTTATGATCTGGGGTTGGTCAGGTTCACCAACGTTATGTTCCCAAAGAATGAGGTCAGCTGATACCTGAAGATACTGAATGACCAAGTCTGTACATCAGTGGAGGTTTTCTTCCCTGATGGCATGGACAAGGCATTCCTCTCAACCTGCCGGCCAGCGGGAGATGGGTCCTCCCATATAAAAGAGCCGGGTTCTGCTCAAGGTTTCGTCCTATTAAAAAGGAGTTTTTTCTTGCCACTGTCGCAGTAGGGCTGCTCTAGGGGTTCAGAAATATGGGTTCTGTAAAGCATTTTGAGACAATTGGAACTGTAATTGCCGCTATATAAATAAAACTGAACTGAAGTGCATGTTCCAAGATGACAAGGCCAGGATTCATGGAGCATGAGATGTCATTTTCACACATGTATTGTCCTCCACAGAGTCCAGACCTCAGCCCCATTGACGATCTTTGGGATGTTCTGGAGAAGACTTTGTCCGACTGTTACGGCCACCAGTATTGGTGTGCCGTTCGTTCTGAGGTGGTGCTTTGTTGGGCCTTCTGTTTGGGGGAGATTTGTGTGTAGGTTCAGCTGTGGCTTGTTACAGAGTCTTTTGGAGCCCCAGCTGCCAGCCATTTCAGCTGACGACCGAGCTGATGACGACCTGCACTCTCGTCTGGTTCTCCCCGCTCTCCGGCCGTCCTCATTGGACCACCTTCCAGCTCCTCCTCCTTCGACCAACCAGAGGCAGCCAGGCACCACACCTGCTCACTATAAAGCACCACCATACCATTGGTCTTGTGTGGCTGGTGCTTTGACCAGTCCACCCTGGTGCTCGCTGTGTTTCGTGGTTTTGGGTGCTTTTGTGTGGTTTTTCGGTCTGGAAGCGCTTGTGGTTGTGCTCCAGACAACTCTGACCTTTTGTTGGCAGCTCTTGTTTAGTGTGGAGACTGAGGCTCCACTTGTGTAGTTGCCAACTTTGTATAGAAACCACTATGTATGTTGAGCTGTTGTAAACTATGCTCATTATGCACATCGTTCCAGAGGCACCAGTTTAGTTTAGTTTGTTTGTACACCTTTTGTAGTAGTTTTTGTTCTGGTGGTGGGTGTTGCTTCTGTAATCCGGTTTGGCTAGAGAGTTTAGTTGTTTTCTTTGTGTTTAGCTCAGTTTCGAACTCTGTTAGCCGTTTTACTCTGTTCTTTGTTTTAGCAACACCCACCAGTCTTGTGTTTCGTTGTCACCTTTTTTGTTCCGTTTTACTACTAAGCAATAAATCCCTTACCTAAACCAATTACATCTGGTTATTTTGTTGCATCCAGCCAGCCCCTAGAGGTTGGATCGTAATAAGTGGGGGCTCATCCGGGAAGTACTAGGGGTCCGGATTACTAGGGGTCCAGGATCCACTAGTGGTCCCGCAGCTAACGGGTAAGGTGATTTCATTGCTTAGTAGGTTATTTTGATTTTGGTGGTGGATTTTTGGTTTGAGGTGGTTGGTGATGGTTTTTGTTTGTACAAACCTAGGGGTTTGTATTTTAAGGGGAGGGGTGTTACAGCCACCAGTATTGGTGTGCCGTTGTTCTTGAGGTGGTGCTTTGTTGGGCCTTCTGTTTAGGAGAAGTTTGTGTGTGGGTGCAGCTGTGACTTGTTGCAGAGTCTTTTGGAGCCCCAGCTGCCAGCTGTTTCAGCTGATGATGAAGCTGATGACAACCTGCACTCTCGTCTGGTTCTCCCCGCCCTCCGGTCGTCCTCATTGGACCACCCTCCAGCAGCTCCTCCTCCTGCCAACCAGTGGCAGCCAGGCACCACACCTGCCGACTATAAAGACCCACCATACCATCGGTCTTGTGTGGCTGGTGCTTTGACCAGTCCACCCTGGTGCTCGCTGTGTTTCGTGGTTTTGGGTGCTTTTGTGTGGTCTTTCGGTCTGGAAGCGCTTGTGGTTGTGCTCCAGACAACTCTGACCTTTTGTTGGCAGCTCTTGTTTAGTGTGGAGACTGAGGCTCCACTTGTGTAGTTGCTAACTTGGTATAGAAACCACTATGTATGCTGAGCTTTTGAAAACTATGCTCATTATGTATACTGTTCCAGAGGCACCAGTTTTGTTTAGTTTGTTGGTACACTTTTTGTATTAGTTTTTGTTCCTGGTGGTGGGTGTTGCTTGTGTAGTTCCGTTTGGCTAGGGAGTTTAGTTGTTTTCTCTGTGTACGCCAGTAAGTCTGTTTCTCTTTGTACGTATTAGTATATAATATTTTTCCACACAGAACCTCGTGGCGTTAAAACCACTTTAGGCTTCATATTATGCTAATTTAGCAAACGTGCTAACGTTCTCTAAGCTAGCTAATGTAAAAGGGCTTTGACTCGTTTCTACAGACACATTTCCACTCACAGGAGGGATTCTTCATCAACTTAAATATTATTATTAAATAACCCCTTTAAGCTGCAGTCAATTCCAGCCATTTTCAGTACAAAAATCGCTAATATTCTATTTGTAAATAAAAATGTGACGAGAAATACAGGGAATACTGGACGCGCATCGTGAGGTGCATTTCCTCGAAAACGACCTATTCGTGCATCATATGTTTTGGACTAAATATTTTACTGGCTTGTTTCGTCTAGATGAATATTTTCATCTGTGTGTAATAATGAACCCGGAAATGTGAGTCGTGCTGTGTACGTTGAAGCCGTGTATATAGAACGGATCGATGGATATTCGTTGTTTGTCCGACAAATGTGTTTATATTACCGCTGTGGTAATCACATCTGAAAGTGGTTTATACCAGCGGATTTATGAGAATCTAAGCTTTCCATCGGTGTATAGTGTTTGTATAATCGCGTTTGCAGTTTCAGACATTTAGCAAATTGCTTATGCAGATCTCAAAGTGTACCGCGGGTGGAACACTGAAGCGCAACGGGTTAAATAACTTAAATATTATTTCGCCACAACTTAGCCCCTCCAGAAAAAACGCAGGTAAAAATCCTTGATTCTGCGGGCTAAATCCTTGATTATGCATTAGCTAGCTTAGAGAACATTAGCACGTTTGCTAAATTAGCATAATATGAAGCCTGAAGTGGTTTTAACGCCACAAGGTTCTGTGTGGAAAATATTATATACTAATACGTACAAAGAGACTTACTGGCAGTTTCCAAGTCCCAGGTCCAGGTGAACTCTGATCCATGCTTGGTCAAACGAAAATGGCATTAGCCAGCACAGGGCAATCTCCTCCAGTCCCCTTTCCTCAAAAACAAGAAGCTCGTTCTCGCGCTATAAGCCCCGCCCCCCCTAGCCCCCGCCCCTCACATGAAAACACTGCCAGTAAGAGTGAAAGTTCAATGTTTGTATTTTCGCTTTGAATTCAACATTTTTTCAATGCCAAAACTTACTGTCAGCATTATGGCTCCGTGAAAACACTGCCAGTAAGATTGAAAGTTCAATGTTTGTATTTTTGCTTTCAATTCAACATTTTTCAATGCCAAAACTTACTGTCAGCATTATGGCTCCATATCAGAGTGTGCGACTTTTTTTTGGCCGGGCAGTGTATAAGAAGCACAAACTGATGAAAATCTCTCTTATTAGCTGCTGCATGTTCTCCATCTTTGTCCTCTGTTTGGTGCTGTGCTATGAACGTCGGACTGGAAAGGCTGCCGGCCATGAAACCAAAACAAAGAGCTAAGAGGGACTGAGGCTGGATTCATAAGTTGTCTCATAAAAAAACCTCCTCCTCTTGCACCTTTCCATCTGTTTTGACCATTAACTGCAACTTTCCAGAACCAACGAGCCAACATTCACACCCACTTCACAGCATTGTACTTCACTTTCCACCTCTCTCTTTACATGCTACTCAAGAATTTGTGGCATTTTTCATGTGTACAGCTGCACACCACGCTGGACAGATGTGCATCGATATCACAACTTTTAAACTCTATTGTGCTGAATACTTTAAAATCTAGTTCTGACAATGACCAAGTCCTAATGAGATCTACAAATCAAACTTTAATTATACTGTTGTCATGGCATTAGATCCAACGTTGTTAGTGTTAAAATGTGGATCTGAGGTTTTAAATTTAGGCTGGGAACACATCAGTGTGGACTATGGGTGCCAAGTATACAGAACAAGATAATAAGTGAAACTAATATGTGTTTGGGAAATCACCTTTGATTGGAAAGCTGCCATTTTACACAGAACAGAAGCACTGAAGCAAGCTGAAAAGCTGAAACAAGTTAAGATGAGTTTCCACCAGAAAACCACACCTTTCTGCAGAAAAGTGTGAAAATGTTTTCCATTTTATCAGACACATTTAAAAAAAACATGGAAAGTTTTTGATTTTGTTGACATAACGATTTAAGTATGAAGTTTGAAATTATAAAATCTAGTTTACTATTTAAAAAAACACAAACTGAACACACCAAGTTAGATTTTTTTTGTGGTTCACTTATTCATAGAAACAAAAACCCGGAGCATTTAGAAAGTCACTCCTTTCATTTCAGTTGACCCTACATAACCCTCGTCATATATCTTTCATTGCCCACTTACTGGACAAAGATTTCCTCCTTCTGCTCTCCACCTTGTTGACGGTCCTGCAGGATATTGTTCAGCCTGCCTGAAACTGAAGCACTTAGCCAGGAATGTTTTTTTTTGGTCGCCTTTCCATTGTCCGCTCATGTCAGCGACACACCCGACTCTCTCTGCTCCGAGAGCCCCCAGCAGCCTCCCGTCATTAGTATCTGTCCATTTTTCTTCTAAAAATGAGCCGCTGAGATCAGGTCCTTTTGTTCTGATTGTTTAAGAACCATACAGAGTCCTTCTGTATTGACTCACCCTGAGCTCCCAGTGCATGCATGCGAGCCATGAACCCAGATTCCTCAAAAAACTCTGAGAACTAGAAAAGGCGACGCAGGGTCAAAAAATCTCGACCTTTAAATTATAAAAGCTAAAAGTGACTCACAGAAAGGTTACTAAACTCATGCAAGCTGGTCTTTAAACAGAAATGTCAAACAGCCATTAGCATAACAAACATAATCACCAATCATGACTACAGAAAAAAACAATCTCTGGCTTAAGCTGACAATAACTTTGACCTTTAAACCAAGTTTTGAAAATGAGCCAAAATGTCCTCACAATGCAGCACTGTCCTCAGAGCTGCTCACACGGAAACCAAACAAAGAAACTCTTGTACACTCAAATGTGCATGATTGGACAGACTATAGAAACTTTTAGTCAACCTGCACAGGCCTGTTCTGACCCCAGAAATGCTGAGTACTTCAAAGTTTAGGGTTAGATTGTACAGTATTGGTCCTCAGCATTTAGTAGCTGCCGGATGCTAAGTAGCAAATTTACATTTTAAATTTCGTATATCGCATATTTGGACAGCATTTCATAAACTGTTTGGCTGATGTGGACAATATTTGAGCGGTTTTGAGGAATATTAAGGATGATGATTACATCTCTATGACACTTTCAAAATCTAAAATAGCTGATTAAAGAAGTAAAGGCCATACTTCAACTCTCAGTGGTGATATTTTGAGGAAGTTCCAGTCAACTCTGAGGTTGTTTATACGTTTAATACAATGAACCTGCACCAATGAGAGCTCAGTGTCGTTGGTGTAAATGTTGAAGGATTGTTTCTTTGGCTTTTGTCTCGACAGCATTTATGCTAATTATGCAAACTTCCCAACATTTGCAAGTTAGCATTTGACGGTTTCTCAGTGCTGGGGATGCATGCCGTACATTTCTAACATAAAACTTTAAGGTAGACGACATTTCAGCGTTCACGTTTTGCAAGTCAACTGTGTTTCATAACTTACATGACACGCTCTTTTTCTTCTGAATTTTTAGCTTCCAGTGAGGGATTTTCTGTGAGTGCTTCTTAAAAACACTCGTTAGCGTTTCCTTCAGAGCTTTAATCCAGTCAACAGGCCTTAAAGCAACTTGTGGTTGGTTGAGCATTCCACGACCACACTGGACAGGTTTTTATCAGCCTCGGTGTTATCTCAGACACACCTTTCTGTTTCTCATACGCATCAACGGCGAACAAAAGACCTGACAGCTTTTCTTCTGGCTGATCACCCTGATAGTGAGGTATTTGCTCGCTGCTTAGTTACACATGTCAAAAATACTCAACTGTCAGTTGCGGCGGTTAAATACAGCAACAAAGCATCACAGCGAAGTTTAAAGGCATTATGGAGGATGTTTTTTTTGTTTAATTTATCTGATTCACATAAAATGAATATACTGACCTTTAGTGGACTTGTATGTATGGTCTCTAAAAGAATAAATAAAATAAAAAAATAACTGTGGACATGGCAGGACCTGAAAAACATCAACCAATCAACGCGCTCGGACCGAGGCGTTTGGTTTGCTCCCTTTCCTGTCAATCAAAAATCTTCCGGCTCAGGCCTAGTTACGTAGATTACGTACACCTTGGACTTACGTGTTTTCTGTATGTGTTGCTTTGGTATAGCTTCGTAGTTAGCTGGCGACTTGTTTTGCTCATCTTTTTTTACATAATGGCAGCTAAAGATCCAGGGGGACCCAGCCGTAAAAGAAAACTTCACGAGTCCTACGCAAGTTTCTGGAGGGGGGCGTTTCTTCGTAAATGTTAAGAGGGGGGAGGTTAGAGGGGGGTGAGGGAGAGGTTGTATATGCGAATGCTACGTTCAAAGTCGTAGGAAATTAAATCTCCTCTAATGCCTTTAAGTCCTGTGTACTCATCCATTATTATATTAACAGTTTGCTAAATATGTTCACTCAGTTTCTTGCCAGGAATTAGATGAGAAGACTACCAGCACTGTTCATTTCTCTTCAGAAGCCGGAAAGATCACAGCAAACTGTTTCTCTGTCTGAACTTTGTACTTTTTTTGCATCCAAAAAATAGTTCTAATGGGACTTTGAATGGCTTTAAAAAAAAGTAAACACAGAACAAACACTCAAAATCTTCTTTTTTAAGTAAGAGTTTAACATTTTGCTTGTGCCCTGACAAAAGTGTTAGAGCTGAACGTGTCCAGATTATAAAATACTTCAACACACTGGCAGTTTCAAGAAGCTTAACGTTAGACATGAGGAGTAAATGATAAAGTTCTTATCACGTATACATGTACACTGCTGCTCAAAAGTGTGGGGTCACGTAGAAATATTCTTACCTTTGAAAGCAGTTTCCTTCAGTGAAGAACTTCAGTGTATACAGAGCAACTTTAACTTAGCTTAGTGAAATTTTAAATAATGTAGAGCAATTTTAACTGATACTATCAACTTTAGCTAATATAGGGTAACTTTAACTTATCTATACTACCGTTCAAAAGTTTGGAGTCACTTAGAAATGTCCTCAATTTTGAAAGAAAAGCAGTTTTTTTTCAATGCAGATAACATGAAATGAATCAGATATCCAGTCTAGACATTGTTAATGTGGTAAATGACTATTCTAGCTGATGTTTAATGGAATATCTCCATAGGGGTACAGAGGAACATTTCCAGCAACCATCACTCCTGTGTTCTAATGCTACATTGTGTTAGCTAATGGTGTTGAAAGGCTAACTGATGATTAGAAACCCTTGTACAGTTATGTTAGCATATGAATAAAAGTGAGAGTTTTGACGGAGAACATGGAATTGTCTGGGTGACCCAAACTTTTGGATGGTGGTGTAGGTCAACTTTAACTTGTTTTAGAGCAAACTTAACAACTTGTTTTGACTTTCTCAGTTTTGTAGGTGACAAGAGGACAACATATAAATCATAGAGATGCTAGTAGATAATGTTACAATTTCATTGAGCCGACACTTTTATCCAAAGAACTCAGAGTAGATACAACACAAGCAAGGATCCAGTCAGGAGAAAACAACCTGGATAAGAGCCATGAAACCAGCCATAAGTCTGTCAAGGTGTTCAGTGAAGAGCTAAACCCTGAGGGAGAACGTGTTTGTTTGTCAAATGGTCAGACATAACAACCAAAAAAGGCAACACATACTCATCGCCTTTACGGAACGCAGAGTTACTGATCTGATTGTTGTTGTTAGTCACCCCCCATAGGCCCCTTCTGAGGAAGGAAAATCCCAGAATTCACTTACTTCAAAGTAACAGTTCAACCATGACAACAAAACAAGACTTAACCGGCAGGAAGTCCAGCATTTAGGGAGAACGAGTCATTGTTTAAGGGGATTTTTGTTCAGAGCTTTATGTTTTTGAAGCAGTCAAAGTTAGACATGCTGCTCTAACCTGGAAAAAGGGAGACCTACCCTCATCTAGGTGGTTAATTTAATGAACAACACGTCAACTTTAAATGTATAAATTCTTCTACATTTGAAAAGGAAAGTTGAATGAGATGTATAAAACCGACTGGTACAAGTTGACACATTACTTTTTTGCACCATTTTCTGCTCGTGTTTATGTTTTTTTGTGGTAATTCCACATGTTTAGGATGATTTTTTGCATCTTTTTTTTCTGGAGATTTTGCACATTTTTTATGTTATTTCACATCATTTTATGGTTTTGCATTTATTTGTGGTGATTTTGCACAATTTTTTGTTCATTTTTGGGGTTTTCTGTAATTCCACACACTTGTGATTTTTTTGCATCTTAATTGGGGATTTTATTTTATTTTTGTGTGGATTTTGGTGTATTTTATAATGATTTCACATCTTTTTATGATTTTTGCACCATTTTCTGGTCATTTTATGCATTTCTTTTGAGGTAATTCCACATTTTTCTGTGGATTTTTGCATCTCAATTAGGGATTCTATGCATTTTTTGGGCGATTTTGCACATTTTTATAACGCTTTCACATCTTTTTTGGATTTTTGCATCATTTACAATACAATAATAATACAGTACAATAATTTTATTAATCCAGAAGGGAAATTCAGTTTAAATAATAAATATAAATTATAATATAAATAATATATAATATTATATTAAACTTAATATAAAATTTAGGTTAATTTTGCACCATTTTCTGGTTGTTTTATGTGTTTTTTATGGCAATTCCAAATGTTTGTGATTATTTGTCCATCTTTATTTGGTATGTTATGGGTTTTTTTTTTAAAATCAATTTTGCAAGTTTTTATAGCATTTTCACATCTATTTATGATTTTTTTTCATCTGTTTGTGGTGATTTTGCACCGTTTTCTGGTCAAACTTACGATTTAAGTGACTTTGAATGTGGCATGGTTGTTGGAGTGTTTCACAAACTGCTGATCTACTGGGATTTTCACCACAACCATGTTTACAGAGGGTTTACAGAGAATGGTCCCAAAAAGAGAAAACATTCAGTGAGTTGTGTGCAGCAGAATGCCTTGTTAATGTGAGAGGTCAGAGGAGAATGGGCAAACTGGAAGAAAATGGGACAAAAAACAACGAAAAGATTTGGTAGCAATATGAGTTTACATGTTGAGCGGCTTTGTATCAGTGTAAACGTCAGAATCAATGGTCAGTGCTTGTTCATCATTCAAACTTGGGAAAGCACATTTGAAACCCAAAAAGCGAAAATTGCATGATTCAAACATAAACTCTTTGAATCCAAATGAGTGAGTTGAATTTAGATGAGGTAGATTTTGGAAGTATGAGCCACTGTAAACTTCATTTGCTTCACTTCCACAGTATTTGTCCTGTTCTTTCTCCCACTGTTTCTTACATCGTGGCTCTTTTGCAGTAACCTCCTTCATATGGACCTGAAGTATCTGAAGAGTCTCCTGACATGTTTCCATCTCTCTGCTCTGGGGCCTCGAGGTTCATCTGAAAATAAATTATTACAGTCAGAATTCATAACCCCATTGTCTGCAGCGGGATATTCTGTTCAAAACTGTGCAGGCATCATAGAACTACTATTTCAGCTGTCGCATATTTGCTGGCGGTTCAACAAGTCTAATCGTGTAAATTCTGAATGCCCGAATCACAAATATGCATTAGGATGGATTTATTGATTCCTGGGAATTCATGTTCAACAAGTTTTATCTAGTTTGTATGCAAAATATGTATCAGAATGAGGAGCAATTACACAGAGGTAAGTTGGATTTCATGATCACATTTTCTGGCCTTACCATCTCATGTTTCCAAACAGCTTTTAAAGGAACACTTTGAAAATACGTCATATTTCAATGCGGGGAAAAAACGAACTGGATATTAGCATTGATGTGGACTGGATAATGTGTTAGGAATGAAAAGATGCCACATTGTTTGAAGGAAATGAAAATTATTAACCCCCAGGAGGGCTAAATTCAAGACACCCCAAAATCAAAGTGAAAAACTGATGTGGCAGGCTGGTCCATTTTCTGAAATTCCTTGGCAGCAACTCAAAATGGTATTCAGTAGTTTGTATGGCCTCCATGTGCTTGTATGCATGACTGACGATGCCGGGACAAGCTCTGAATGAGACGACAGATGGTGTCCTGGGGTATCTCCTCCCAGAACTGGACCAGGGCATCGCTGAGCTCCTGGACAGTCTGAGGAGCAACCTGGTGGTGTCGGATGGAACAAAACATAATGTTCCAAAGGTGTTCTATTGGATTCGGGTCAGGTGAGTATTGGGGCCAGTCAATGGTGTCAAAGTGCCTGCATCCTCTTACCACATCAGACTGGGCATTGTCGTGCACCAGAAGGAATCCAGGACCACTGCACCAATGTAGGGTCTGACAATGGGTCCAAGGATTTCATCCTGATACCTAATGGCAGTCAGAATGCCATTGTCCAGTCTGTGGAGGTCTGTGTGTCCCTCCATGGATATGCCTCCCCACACCATCACTGACTCACCACCAAACCAGTCATGCTGAACAATGTTACAGGCAGCATAACGTTCTCCACGGCTTCTCCAGACCTTTATATGTCTGTGACATGTGCTCACGATGAACCTGCTCTCATCTGTGAAAAGCACAGGGCACCATTGGCAGACCCACCAATTCCTGTGTTCTGTGGCAAATGCTAATCAAGCTCCACGGTGTCAGGCAACGAGCACAGGACCCACTAGAGGATGTCAGCCCTCAGACCTTTCTCATTAAATCTCTTTCTGATTGTTTGATCAGAGACATTCACACCGGTGCCCTGCTAGAGGTCATTTTGTAGAGCTATTGCAGTGTTCATCCTGGTCCTCCTTGCACAAAGGAGCAGATACCTGTCCTGCTGATGGGTTGAGGACCTTCTGCAGTCCTGTCAAGCTCTCCCAGACTAACTGCCTGTCCTCTGGAACCTCCTCCATGCTCTTGAGAATGTGCTGGGAGACACAGCAAACCTTCTGGCAATGGTACGCATTGATGTGCCATCCTGGAGGAGTTGGACTGTCTGTGGAACCTCTGTAGGGTCCAGGTATCGCCTCATGCTACCAGAAGTGACTTTGATCTTAGCCAAATGCAAAACTATTGAAAAACAGTCAGAAAACACAAGAAGGAAAAAAAATGTCAGTGGCCTTCACCTGTAAACTCATTCCTGTTTTGGGGGTGTCTCATTGTTACCCCTCTAGTGCATCTGTTGTTAATTTTATGAACACCAAAGCAGCTGAAGTTGACTAAAAAGCCCCTCAGTTACTTACTTGACCAGATCAGTATCCCACATGTTTGACTGATTTGATGCAATACTTAGATTAAAAAGTGTTCCTTTAATTTTTTTGAGCAGTGTATTTAATGGGCTCACAAAGCTCTACAACAGTCCCTGAACTGGAGTTTTTGGGGTTAGCCACCTACAGAAAAGCTCCGTCTGACTTTGTTAAAGACAAAACTAATCTGCAGTACTGTGCACGTGTAACATTCCAACTATGTACCATCGACTGCTATGTTGTTTTTTAAATTAGGTATAAGCTCAGTTTCAACTTCAAAACAAACCCACGGAGGAAAGACGCCACCTTCTCATTAAAGTACTTGTAGGAAATGGGCTCTTGACATTTCTATCATGATGCTTTTTTGCCTGCTGGTTGTCCTTCAGTTCTTCCTCTCTGCTTAATACTTCTCTTTTTGGAAGAAGCTTCTCTCAAATAGCTGCAAACTGCTAACAGGCTAACACTGGTTTATGTGACACCATGAGGCAACACAGCACAATGCGATATAAACACGACAAACCGAGCATTATTTGGATGCACAGCTGGAGATTATGCTTTACAAGGAATCGCTTCGGTGATGTCATTCTTTTCTTTATCATTTAAATAAGACAATTATACATTTTTGTGTGTTTTCGTTCCACTTTCACCAGTTAAGACTGCAGATTGACTGGAAGGTCTGGAGACACTGTCATGTTTTTTGAGTTTGTCATTGCTGCTGCAAGAGCACAATTTCATTCTGTAAAACTGGAATAAAATTAAATCAAGTAGCAATTCATCTGAGTGCAGAACAATAATCGACTTTTATCAGTCTGTGCGTTATCTCAGACACACCTTTACTTTTCTCGTATCGCATCAACAGCAAACAAAAGACCCGACAGCTTTTCTTCTGGCTAATCTTCCTGATACTGAGGTGTTTACTCGCTGCTCAGTTACACATGTCATAAAAGATCAATTATTGACTCGCAAAATAATTATGCTCATGTAAAACACTACCAGTGTACTGAACACTAAAACAGAAATACATCTAAAAACACTACTTTTGAGTGTATTTTCTATCATTCTATGGTGTTTTTTTATTGTAATCTTTTCATACTGTGCTCATTGTGTCGCAGTGCAGTGAAAAGTGCCATAAAAATCGATGCATTTCTGCAGGAGAGTCAAACTCATCAGCCCAGTTTGATCTCCAGTGGACCAGTAAAATCACATCATAAAAACTTATAAGTAACAACAACTCCAATTTTTTCCTTTGGTTTTGTCCAACAAAAAAAACTGTTCTGAAAATGTTCATATTTAAGGATTTTTTTTTTTTACAAAACTTTATAAAAAAAAAACCCTGAAATTTCTTTTGAAAAATAAATTCAATTTCAACAACATTATGCCTCAGTTTATCAGTTCTACATCACAACTTGCAGATCACAGCGTTTTGACAAAGGCACAAAACATTTGTCTGACAAAAGTCGGACAAAAAAACAACAAAAACAAGACAAAATATTACAGAAACGAGTCACAAAACAACAAAAGTGAAAAACAAAACAAGACAAAAAAGAGACAAGCAACAAAAGTCAGTCAAAAAAAGACAAAAAACAACCAAAAAGACTAAATATTTTTTAAAAATTAGATAAAAGACTACATAAGAACAATGAGCAATCTAGTATGTTACTTTATGATCAAAACAACTTATGGTCTAGAAATTATTTTAAATGTATGGCCAGACAAAAAAAGACAAAAAAACAACAAAAAAACCCCAAAATGTTACAGAAATGAGACACAAAATGACAAAAGTGAGAAACAAAACAAGACAAAAAATGAGACAAGAAATAAAAAAAAGACAAAAAACAACAAAAACAAAGCAAAAATATTACAGAAATGAGACATAAAATGACAAAAGCCAGAAACAAAACCACAAAAAAATGAGACAAGCAACAAAAGTCAGACAAAAATGACAAAAAACAACAAAAAGAAGACAAAATATTGCAGAAATGAGACACAAAACGACAAAAGTGAGAAACAAAACAGACAAAAAATGAGACAAGTAACAAAAAAGACAAAAAAAGACAAAAAAACAACAAAAACAAAGCAAAATATTACAGAACCGAGACACAAAACAACAAAAGCGAGAAACAAAATGACAAAAAAACAAGATAAGCAACAAAAAAGACAAAAAAACAACGAAAAAAGACAAAATATTAAAAAAATAGACACAAGACGACAAAAGAACAATGAGCAATCTAGTATTTTACTTTATGATGAAAACAACTTATGGTCTAGAAATTATTTTAAATGTATGGTTTTACAAGTTTACAATCTGCACTTCATGTCTTCTCCGTAACTTTTACACTTTATAAAGTCATCGGCCCGTGTTTGACCTCCCTGTATTACTGTTTCCACTCCATCACCTCAGACAGGTCGCTCTGCATCACTCTCAGTTCCTCATATGAATACTGCAGAAAATAAATGTGTTTTACATGAAGCATAAAGTGCTCCTAATGAAATGATTTACAAATATGTGCAAAATGAATACTGACTAAAGAAGAATCTTTTTAACTGCTTTTGAATCCTCATTAGCCAGAAACCAGATCATGGATAGGTGCATTTAAGCTGCAAACACAGTTACAGCTGCACTTATTTCAGCAGCTTTAAACACTTAAGTTTCATGTTTTTGTTGGCGTGAAACTGAACAGAACTGCATTTTCACAACTACAATCATTCACATGCGACTGATTCTACTCTCATCAGTTTATCATTACATGTCACAGAAGCTCTCAGTGTGACAGCCAGTCAGATAATAGCTCAGAAATTCACAGGAAAGGCAGCGGGGCAGGCGGTAGTTGGCACGCGAGCTGTGGTTGTTGTGCAGATATTTGGCGTTATCGTGTCAGGTTCTCTGGAAGGCGCTGTAATGACAGACGACTCCTCCTACTCAGGTGTGATAGTGTTCGCTTCCTTTCACTTCCACGGAACAATTAAAGCATTTCAATGGACTCAGTGTGCTGCACTGACATACTTCACACTTAGGCGCCCTGATTATAATCACCAAATACTCACTCATCGTCAAGATTTTGTCAGGGCTCCCTTCTCACCCCCGTCCTTCCCACCTGACAGCCCAAATATCCCTTTTCCCATCTGGTTCCTCTCTTCCTCTCCCTCCCATGCTCCTCTCCCTCCCATGCTCCTCTCTCCCACTCCTGCTCCCCTCAATTCAATTCAGTTCAAAGAGACTTTATTGGCATGACAAACACACATTCGCATTGCCAAAGCATTACATAAAATAAGCACACAAAATAAACAGCTTAACACACTTCACTGGAGTGCAAAACTCTCTGTCTCCCATCCACTCCTCTACCCCTGTCTCTCCCTCTGTCTCCTCCTGGTCTCCCATCCTCTCCTCTGCCTCTGCCTCCTTCCCCAGTGTGACACCTGAGTGGAGCGCTGAATCACACCTGCCTCCACTCAGGTGATCAGCCTTCTCCTCGGGTCCCGGACAGCTGAAGGACATCGACCTGATTACTCTCCACTGCAATAAGAACCGGCTCATCCTTCCACTCCCTGCCAGATTGTTAAACAAGACTGCACAGTCAGTTCTCTCTCTAGCCTCCTGAACCCCGTTGAGTTTTGACATTTTTTAACCTCGTCTCTCCTCTTCTTCTACCTAGCCTCAGCTGTCCGGGATCCCCTCCGCCCAGAACCCTCGTCTGTTCCTTCCGAACCGTTCGGCACCGGTATTTCCCCTCCTGGACTCCCCATTCTGCCTGGACCCCCTCCCTGGAACCCCGACCAGCTCCCCTCAACCCAACCCGGAACCCGCAGCAGCAAGCCGGCTGCTCTTCGCCTCTCGGTGCCCTCCCGGAAACCCCCCGCCTGGACGTCAGTCTCCACCTGGCCCACGGAACACCTCGGCCCAAACCCCACTCCACCAGCCGCTTCCCCTGCAACCCGGCTCCTCTCACCCTCCCCATAACCCACATCCCCAACAATAAAACACATTCTCATTTCACCCAGCCTTGGCAGTGTGGCTCTCTGCTCGGGTCCGCCTAGCCTGAATTCGTGACAGATTTAAATCCTTGAAATGCCAGCTTGTTCACGTGATGCCACAGTTGTTTATGAAAAAAGAAAGATTTATTTTCTAGATACGTGTTAGAAAAGTATTTTTATTTGATTGTCACATTTGGGGATGTGTCAATGACTAATGACATTTTTAAGTTTATTTATTTTTTAAGTTATACAGCACTATTATTTTCTACTTTCAATTACTAATTTTACATTTAAGAATGACCTAAAATGTCACATATTCAAATTATTTTCTACATTTAACGAGTAATTTATTTTAGCAACCATCAGTCCGGTTCATAATCACCAAAGATTTCTTCTCCTTTAGAATTTTAACCCTTGAAATGCCGATTTGTTCACATTCTGTCATTCATTTTTTGGGCAATCAGTCACCAGCATTAACATTGATTCTGATCAATTACTACTGCAACGTCAGTATTGATTATAACTGCCCAATATTTATTCATTTTTAGAATTTGAACCCTTTAAACGCCACTGTATAAAACATTAAAAACATTTCCACATGCTAAATGAGAAGAGATTTTGTATGCACAAAAATAGAAGTTTTATTGAGTTTCTAAGTTGATCCTCTTCTTTATAGGGTCCCTCAGTGTAATGTTTTAACATTCACACAGTGTATTATAAGAGCAGAGGATTAAATTGACCAAAATATATGCCCACCAGCACAGCCAAAATGATGGAAAGACCTGAAAAGAAAAGGACAAAAATGTACACGAGAGTTGAAAGTGATTCTGTGTGCTGGCTGTGATGACACACTGACTGTAACTTTATGTGATGATTCAGAAAATCAGAACAGATAAAGGAGCTGTAAAGCTTATCAACCATCAAATATAAAGGAGGACTGAGACACTCCTGATTTTGGAAGGAATTAAACAAAGCCTGCTGTCACCATTCACAGGACTCCAGCTCAGACTTCTCTCATTATCTCTCTCCAGCAGCCACAGGGGACAGCAGCATCTGGCACATTCTTAAGGAAAATATTAGAAGTTTTTAGGATTTTTTTTGGAAGATTTTTATTCATTTTTTGAAAATATTTCCTATTTTTAGATTTTTTTTTTCTTTTTAGATTTTTGTTTCTTGCCAAATTTGGGTATTTTTTTAAATAAAACTTTTAAGGGAAACTTTAAAGGAATTTTCTTCCTGAAGATTTTGCAAATTTTTATAAATTTGAGGATTTTTTTGCTGAATTTTTGGATTTTTTTTCAGATAAGGGAGCAATATTTTTTGGTGCCGTAAATGAGGACAACAGGAGGATTAAGACACCTAAGCTTGACAATCCTGGTAAAATAAAATAAATATGCTTAAAAAAAATTTTACCAGCTAATTTTAAGATCTCAAGAGTCTAATTTTAATTTCAAGAAATTTTACCAAGTCATTTTTCACTTGTTCTATTGGCAGGTTGTTTCACTTATTTCAAGGTAAAAGTTCATTGAAATAAGTTTTACTCTCTTGTTTTGACGGGGCATTTTTTCCAGTGCAGACAGACTACAGTAGTCTCTACCTTTAAATGCAACATCTGCTAACAAAGCTTTCACATCTGGGCTGCAGAGTTACTCCACTGGTCACACAGTGTCTGAAATTGTTCAAATGAGGATTGAAAAATGTTCAAGAGAAGTTCAGAGAACAAAGGAATCGCCTCCTATCAGTAAGCACCGAGCAAACACACTGAGTCAGCGCTATTTCTTTGAATGCAATTCTGTAAAACAAGTCCCAGCATTCAGCACTGCTAAGATGCAATACGTCTTCCTGAAGCATGTAATGAATCCGCCCTCAGCTGGCCTCATCCTGACCTTTTCAATATTACTGGAAGAGGATCTTTGTCACTGCTGTCAGCAGCTTACATGTGACTTCAAACTCCGTAATGAACCCAGTAAAGACAGACGAAGCAACTTTCAGCACCGGCGTCTCTGGGAGCTACAGAAGCAGCACAAACAGAAAACAACTGACTTTTACACGACCTGAAAAGCTCACGTAACATGATTAATTATAAAACATCTGATAGGCCTGATGCTCTGAGGAAGATCTGAGATTTCCCTCCTAAAACTTTAAAGATGCAGCTCATGTATCATGGTCTACACCTTCAAAATAAGGCTTCCATAATTCAACATTTTATGTTCAGTATAGCCAAGAAATGCCAATGTGCACGTGTTTGTTCTGTGTTCAGCATTCTAGCACTGATCAATACACCAAATCAATACTTTTATCAGGAACCAGAAAATGAAAAAAGTTTGCTATGCTCCAGATTGATGGCCTGATGCAGACTTTTATGTGCTCTTTCTGCGTTATCTGTTATTTATTCCTGATAAACATTCAATTTTACAAGACAAACTTAACATTAGCGAGGTGTAGAATTACTATTATTGTTATACAGATTAGGGCTGCACAGTAAGTCGTTTTAGCGGGATCTGTGACGTGTGCATGCCCAGCTGATGTGAGGTAAGGCAAATGAACTCAAACACATCATGTTATTACTTTATTTTCCTGCTGGATACAAAATGACAAATAAAAACTAGCCCTTTTGATGTGAAATAACATAATTTTCTGTGAATACACCAAATCTGCGTCTTATTCTGTGGTAATCCACTTTGTACACATAAAACAATCTTTTAACTCTTAGCTGCACTGTTGGCATCAAAATCAAAACAATTAGATAAATTATAGAATATGAACCAATAAGACACCAGATCTGCATGGACTCAATCTGAATATCCACAGACATAACATTTACCAACACGGCAACATGTTTAATGCTGTTTAAAGACCGGAATCAAGGTCTAAAAATGCTCTATCTGATGCTGAGGAGACATTGTACCAGCAGTGTGAGGAAAAAAATCCCGAGCCTAAACCTGAGCCAGCTGGCCAGAGCTCTGAATTCACACAGAACACACTTCTGTTTGTTTCCAGAAGCCTGTAAAAACCAAAAGTGCCATTTTATATTCCACTAGGAAAAAAAAGCGGAGACTTACGCACATATATAGTCTGTGTATAGCTCTAATAATGGACCTGAAGTGGAAACACACCAACCACATGTGTGTCTGCACTGCAAAAACTCCAAATCTTAGCAAGTCTGTTTGTCTTATTTCTAGTCAAAATGTCTCATCCCACTAGCCTAGCCGCACTAGACAACCCACGGCAACGAATTTAATTCTCTGCCAGGGTGGGTCTAGTTACCCTCCATAAGGCTCGAGGTTGGATGCTCCTAAAACTGACCGACGAATCACCATGAAGTGTAGAGTCAGAAGGCGGGCGTAACGAAGTGACGACAGAGGCGCGACGATTCTGACAGAAACAACCGGAAACAACTAGCCTAGCTGCGCTAGACAACCCACGGCAACAAATTTAATTCTCTGCCAGGGTCAACAACAAAAACGACAACAGTCGTTGAGCTCCATTAGCACCGACTCTGAATAATCTTTCTGTTAACATGTCTGTAATATACTTGAGCCTATTGAGGACCCTATTCGTTGCGCTGATTGGTTGTATACCTACCCAATTGCTGCAGAGTGATTTGATAGACAACCTTTTAGCCCGCCTCCCTCCCTGTCGAGCGGTCCTCGACCCTTGCGTCTTCAGAACATGGGTCTAGCGCGGCTAGGCTAACATCCCACTGGATTTAAGATAAATTCACTTAACAAGAGACATTTCAGCGACATAGAGGGACTTATTTTAAGACAGTGCCTCTTAAATATCTTGCTGAGTGGAACAATCTTGAAATGATCTTGTTTTAACCCTCGTGTCGTCCTGCAGGTCAAATTGATCTGTTTTCAAGTTTAAAAATGTGTGTGTGGGGGGGGACATTTTCACTGTGAAAACTTCCACATTTTCAAAATTTTTGAGGAAACTTTTGAACATTTTTTGGTGGAAAATAAATGTTTCTTTAAGAACATTCAGAAAACTTTGAGACCAAAATCCAGCGAATTTCGCTGGATTTTGGTCTCAAAGTTTTCTGAATGTTCTTAAAGAAAATATTAGAAGTTTTACTGATATATATGGAATCACTTTAGATATTTTTAGGATTTTTTGGGGGAAGACTTTTATTAATTTTTGAAAATATTTACAATTTTTTATATATTTTTAATTTTTATTTCTTTCTAAATTGGGGCATTTCTTTCTTTTTAAATACAACTTTTGAAGGAAACTGAAGGAATTTTCTTCCTGGAGATTTTGCAAATTTTTCATTTTTTAACTTTGGGGAATTTTTTGTTGAACTTTTGGATTTTTTCAGACCAGGGAACAATATTTTTCGGTGCCGTAAATGAGGACAACAGGAGAATTAAGACACCTAAGCTTGACAATTCTGGGAAAATAGAGCTTAAAATAAGTTTTCCCAGCTACTTTTAAGATCTCAGTATTGTAATTATCACATCTTATTTCAATGAGTCTTACCAAACCATTTTTCACTTGTTCTAGTGGCAGTTTTTTTTCCCACTTATTTCAAGGTAAAAGTTCTTTGAAATAAGTTTATTTTTCTTGTTTTGAGAGGAGCATTTTTTCCAGTGTGGCTCCTACAAGCAGCACTGAGGAGCCTCATAACCTCAGAGGAGCTGCCTGCCAGCCACTTATGTAAGTTTGGCATCTGTAACAGCGAATACAGAAGCAGCTCAGATGAACGGGTTCTGATTTTGCCGATAGCTGTAGCTGCTGTTCTGCTCTACTTTGTTCCTGCAAAGGTTGAACAGTCACAGCTTTAGTCAGAAACTTTGTCTCCTGAGACCAAACAGCAGCAGAGCAACAAGCTTCAGATCCTCTGTTCGTCTGCAAAATGTGCTTACCGGATGAAAAGTGAAAGTAGTCCGTGTGCAGAAGAATTACTAGATAGCCATTGCTTTATTCCTACATTACTGGACTTTATTTTCAAAGAGACTGAAGTTTCTGTTTGCTTGCAAAGCACTAAAATACACAGTATGCGTCCTCTGAAGCCTAACAATGCGTTTCCTTTGTCACCACACATTTCCAAAGATGAGCTAATGCATTTGCTTGCTTGCAGCCCTATTCATTAGAGCAGAGGTGTTAAACATAAGACCTTCTTCCTTCAGGGGTCGCCACAGAGAATCAATTGCCTCCATCTAACCCTGTCTGCTGCATCCTCTTCTCTCACACCAACTACCTTCATGTCCTCTTTAACCACATCCATAAACCTCCTCTTTGGTCTTCCTCTAGGCCTCCTGCCTGGCAGTGGGAAACTCAGCATCCTTCTACCAATATATTCACTAGGTGTTAAACATAAGACCCGCGGGCCAAAACCGGCCCCCCAGAGGGTCCAGTCCAGCCCATGGGATGACTTTGCTAAATGTAAAAATGACAGAGGTGAAAATGAATCCTTCCTGTGAGAATATTTACAGACGTTGAACATTGTGCCTGATGAGGTCAGTCAGCAGCTTCACTACGGCAGAGTTTGGTTTGGATGAACCCTGCTGTTGATGCACTGACACAACTTTAATGCATTTTTATGTCTAAATTTTCTACATTTACAAGGCACTAAAACAAAGAAGAAAATTTGGAGTTGTCGCTGTTTATAGGTTACTATGCTGTGATTTTACTGGCCCTGATTTAGAATCGCCAATTAGCCTGAGCATGTTTTTGGACTGTGGGAGGAAGCCAGAGGAAACCCACGCATGCACAGGGAGAACATGCCTCTCATGAGAGGCGAAACGTCTTCAAGATCACAAGAATCAGTCCAGTTGCCTGAACTAAACCCTTCACCTTCAGATGACCTGGACGACTGAGAACCTTCACAGACATTTCAAAAGTTTGCTCCATAATTTGTTCAACAATTATCTGCAAACACAGCTACTAAGGCTTTAATAGTACCAGTCAGCATGCATGACCTTAGCTTAGGGTTATTTATGGTTTTTATAGCAGCAGTTTGTCACGTCGACCTCTTTAGTAAAGCATAAACCATCATCAGTAAAGTCTTTAAAGCCTCTCTCCTGCCTGACTTTTGATTAAGAACAGTTTAAAGACAGTTCTTAATTTGTTGGATTGTCTATTTTATTTCTGTCTTCTTAAACGTAGCTTTTATTATATTTTATTATAATGATATTTCTTTTTTAATCTGTTATCTGACTTTAACTCGACTTGTCCCCTCTTTTTATCAATTTATCAGTCATCTATAAAGAACTTAGAACTACAATTAGATGCACACGATGTGCCATAAAAATGAAGTTTAACTGATTAACTTCTGCTTAATTGTCAGTATTAAATGTCAGAAAGGAACTAAGTTCACAGCTATATTTGAAACTAGTTTGAAAAAGCGCATCACAGCAAAGAAGGAAGTCAATTTTGCGAACATAAACATGGAAAACCCTGTTAGCAAATTTGGTCATCTGGTATCGATCTAATAAATCTAATAATCATCTAATAAATGCGCTTTTGACTGAACTGTTACATGTTTCTAACAGACTGAGATCAAAGCAGACGAATGAGCACATCAACCAACACCTAAAGCAAAGATGTTTCATCTACCATCATATTACGCTCAGATTTTTCTACAGAACTTAACAAATACCTCACATCTGTTGTGTTTGTTTTGCTTTAAAACACACCACTTTGAATGCAGAATAATGGTTGAGCAGAGATCCAAAATGTGGGGGAAAAAAGGTGTGGCTTCTGGAAAATGTTTTGTTAAACCACACTCACCTTTTAGGCTGATGAACTTCCTCAAACACCATCCATCCATTCTCTATACACCGCTTTATCCTCATTAGGGTCACAGGCGGTGCTGGAGTCTATCCCAGCTGACTCAGGCGAAGGCAGGGGACACCCTGGACAGGTCACCAGTCTGTCACAGGGCTACATATACAGACAAACAATCACACCTACATACAATTTAGAGTAATCAGTTAACCTCAGCATATTTTTGGACTGTGGGAGGAAGCCAGAGTACCCGGAGAAAACCCACGCATGCACAGGGAGAACATGCAAACTCCATGCAGAAAGATCCCAGGCCCACGCTGGGATTTGAACCAGGAATCTTCTTGCTGCAAGGCAAAAGTGCTAACCACTACTCCACTGTGCAGCCCCTCCTCAAACACCACTGTGACTAAAATAACCCAGCATGGTTACAGAAGGAGAGCTGTGGAGAACAAAGAGACAGTTAGCTGGAGGTTTTCTTTTGGCTTAACTGTTCTCAGGAATTCAAACAATCCCTCACCTCTTGGTGGCCAAACTTTCTGAACTGCTTGAAGCTGCTGATGCCAACATTAATCGCTCTGATGAAAATCCCACCAGCATGGCGAAGCCCGAGGGTCGGAGTGTCCCAGAGGACAACTCGTCCTGGAATTCTTCATGAGACTCCAACATGCTGGAGACAATTAACAGGAACCTGTGATGAACCAGAGCAGGGCCAGTGAGACACACAGGATCAACTCCATTATACACCCAATCCATATTTAAAGGTAGATTTATAAGTCACTCCCTTATTAATGCCAGCAGTGACTTGATGCTGCAACACCACTATGGTGTATCACATTTTGTACAGAGTGTCAGAGATCCCTTCAGTTTAGGACCCAGGAATCATCCTTAATTAGTCTTTCACTCAGTAAACAGTGCTGTGACCCACTCGAGGAACTATCCAATTTGCAGATCTGAGCAGCACAATGCTGTCATTTTTGTTCTTCTATTTCATAATTCTGTATGCTGAAGAAAAACAGTCCAGGGTTTTTGTAGTTTTAGGTGTCTTGTCAACATGTTTACAGATCCAGGGCTCCAGACTGCGACTAAATGGTCGCATTTTGAGACTAAAATTTGAGAGTGCGAGTAAATTTTTCATCTACTCGCGCATGTGCGACCAGTAAATTTGCCAATTTTTTTTATTGTCACTGAATTTTTTTGTTGCTGACAAACTTCTGCTTCCACACTTCAGTCCAGTAGCTGACAGTAATGTGCAGATGAGCTGGTCTGCCAACCGATATTAACTTCAAAAGAAGTAAGGAGACGAACACCAAAGAAGAAGAAGGTGGGCCAATGTGTGTGAGAGCGGGGGGGGGGCAATGACCATTGACATAAAAAAGAGTAGACGCTGCTCAGGGTGCTGCGCAGCGAGAAATACCGGTCACCCGCTCCACTCAGCGCTGTTTGACAGCGCATTTAATCCATCTTAACTCTGAATATTAAACTGATTTTCACACGTTTTTTATTTTTATTTTTTGCTGCAAATGTCATACATGTAGCTATGATACAGGACAAATGGTTCGGTGTATTTTAATATCCATAGCGGGATTAATAGTAATAGAATATTCTGATATTAAGCTCGACTGTAGACAGGTATTTTGCAAACACTGTAAACACACACACTAATATATGTTAGAGAAGCAGATAATGGCAGTAAAGTCAATTATTTTAATAATTTGAAGAGACAATATATGATTACGCTATATATACATAAATAAACAAAATACTGACTAATGAACAAGATGGCGGCCCCACCGCTCGTCAGCCCCAATAGGCAGTAGCGGTCTATGTGGAGTCTACTCTTTATATATGTCCATGCGAATGACGGTGAAGCTCCTGATGTTTCACCATAGGCGTCAGTTTAGGGGGGGATGGTGGGGATGTGTCCCCCCCACTTTTTGTCAGGGGTCATTTTGTCTCCAACACATTCAAATTCTTCACATGTAAGCCGTTGTAAACCCAGTTATTTTCAGCAGTATAGAAAATTCCGACGCTCCTGAACGCACCATCCGAACTCGGCGAGAGTTACACAGACATCTTCGTGAGGTTAAAAAAAAAACGTGCAGATGCTAAATTTGCGCCTGTGCCAAGTGGAAGCTCCGACCAGAGGCGTGCAGGGGCAAAATTTCGGCCCGGGAGAATTAGTACTATCACGGCCCACAGACCTCTCTACCTGCATGTACGGATAGCTCAACAGCTTAAGCCTCCGCCTTTGGTGTGGTGGTTGTGAGTTTGAGCCCAGCTTGTGGCATTTTGCCGCCGTTCTTCGACATTTTCTCAAAGTGCTGTGGTCTCCACCCCCCCACACTTTTAAAAACAAACTGACGCCCTTGTGTTTCACAAAGCCTTTATTTATGTTCAGTCTTATTTTAAACACAGATTCACCTTTCTGTCCTTCCCTCCTTTCTTGTCTCCATTCCTGCTGCTTCTAAGTTTAGACACATCCTTTGCTGGACAGCAACAGCGTGGAACTGTTTTCTTTTGTCTTTACATGAATTTTCGGACTTTTCACCGTCTTCGTCATGTCAGGAAACCTCGTCTTAGAGAAACACTTCCTGTGCCGCTGGAGTGGTTACAAAATAAAAGCATGTACCATTAAAAATACGCCTTTAAAATAAAAGCCTAAAGGGAACGGTTATTTTAATGCTAGGAAAACAAAGGCTAGCAAAAAGTGATTAACTGATCAACAGACCTTTATAAGAGTAACTTATGCTTTTTTATTAAAGATGTAATCTTTAATCTTAGACATCAACTGAGCAGCCTTGGTGGAGTACTGCTCTCTGAGTGCTTTTCTTGTTTTGTTGTGTCAACTGCTGCACAATCAAATGTGAATTTAAAACATAGTTTCGCCATTTATTGTTCAAGTATTTATCAGTAATACAATGAAAATGAGAGGAAATGTGAATATTTGCTTTGCAAGTTGATTTTGGTGTGCGCCCCTAAATTTTCTGCTTGCACTCCTAAAATTTTACGTTAGGGGCCACTGTGCTCCTAGGAAAAAAAGCTAGTCTGGAGCCCTGAGATGTGTCCTTATTCTTGGTGTTTGAAGAAAACACTTTCGGAGTTGCAGGGGAGGTCACTGGGAAGAGTCAGTGGTAAAGCTCAGAGGTGGAATCAGATCCAGCTTGTTAAATACTATGATTATTATTTCCTTGAGAGCGTCAGTAAAGTGCCCTATCTATCTGTGGATGAGACTGACAGCGAGTGAAAGTGTGTCTACTCCCTCTGGTGGACATATTACAGAGTTCACATCTCAGTAAAAACCTCAGAAACTAAACTAGCAAGCTCCAGCAACATCCAAAAATAAACATCTGTATTAGAGCAGCACGATGTTGGAAAAAGCTGGCATTGCAATACTTATTGTTCCTGCTTTTTGGCTATATATTGTCATTTGAAATAAATAAATAAATACAGGAACTTTCACCAGATAACCGGAACAACTCTGCTTGGAGAAGAATATTCATTTTCGATGGGTGATTCTGTATAACGGCGTAACACTGGCAAAGAAATCCAAAGTTGCTTTTTACTTTGGATGGCATTCAGATCAGGATTTGTACTTATCAGACAGAAGATGCTGAGCTGATTTAAATGGTCAAACAAATTAGCTGTGTTCCTCGTGAAACCACAACAATTTCAATGCGCCGGCAAAAGAGGAAGTCATTTCCATCAACGTCTTACTCGGGCATTGGAGACGCATCCAGTTCTGGACAGTGGATGGCGCCGTGTAGAGACAGCCATTGGCATCGCTCTGCTTGAACCACAGCTCCTCACCACTGATTCTGCCTCAGCTGTGTGTCTGGAACTCACGTCTTGTGGATGTAGTGGTGGTCAAGCTTCCTGTGCTACGCGTCGTTGCAAGTGTACACGAAGTGGATGGCCTTGCACACGATCATGCCAGTGCAAGGACAACTGCAGGAATCCAAGATCTGCACATCAGGAGGACTAGATAGCTAAAGCTGAAGAACTGACTGGTTGTTAGCTATTTCTATTGTCCAGCTATCCTTGATTCAGTCATAGAGCTGATCGTTGTAGATACGTACAAGCACCTACTTGGAAACAAGTGAATGTTACTTGACATTTTTAATTTCACCTTTACTGCAGAGAGTGCAAAGTTTTAATAATCAGTATGATTTGTTCTAAAATGCTCAGCACTGGATGTGCGAGGAAGTATTAAAGAGAGATTTGGCCTGATTATGCAACAAGCGTTTTTTTTAAATCCCAATAAAACAGTCATTGTAAACAAATATTGTAAGAATGTCATTTTTCTTTCATAAAAATGTCAAAAATCAACTTCCCATACCTAAAAACCTAAAATTAAACACAAACTGTGTGCAAATATTTGTCATAGAACTCGAGATATTGAAAACTCTTGCTGTGACAACAGCCATTTTGAAAACTGTCATGGCGGCCAAAATATTCATTCTCAAACTTGGCATCCACCACAAATGTCCTCAAGTGCTACATGGCTACACATACAAATAAGATGCTTGCTTCTAACAGACAATGTTTAGGGTGCCACTTTGTTTGAAAGCTACAGATTTCAGCCACTAAACTAGACCTTCTTACTTACTTTCATACCCACAGAACTGATGTTGTGTTTTGTTCTGCAACCAAATCTTCCTTTTCAGTGTTTCTCTCCTGTTCCTCACTTATTTGGCTTTGCACACATGTGGTACCTGGATTTTAACTAACCGAATAAAGTTTGAGACAAACTAAGTGAATCAAAGTCTTTAAATCTGAGAAAATTCTGTTACTTCAGACAAAAAGGGTAGTCTTGTTTTTTTCTTGTATCAAGCAGCAACATAAAGATGCAACATGAGTGTTTGAGTTACTTTGCCTTACTTCACATCACACCACGGGACATGCACACAGCACAGATCTGATGCTAAAACGACGCATTGTGCAGCCCTAATACGTATAATAATAATTCTACGCTCGGCTAATGTTAGGTTTGTCTTGTAAAATTTAACATAAGTCAGGAATAAATAACAGTAAGAGGGACAAAGCAGAAAAAGAACATAGAAGTCTGAAAAGTCTGTATCAGGTCATCAGTCTGGGGCATAACAAACTTTTCATTTTTGGTTCCTCATAAAGGTATAACATTCAACATTTTCACATTAAAATATCTAAAAACAACCAAAACAACCAGCTAGCTAAACCAGATAACTCCTTTAACACATTATGTTACATCAACACAACGCAGAATTACCGAAGCAGGCACAACGCCCAAAGTTTTTAGTAATGCCTCTTTACACAAAACATGACAACGACTCCACAGCACTCTGAAACCCATTCATTCCACCGGTTTGCGTTGCACTACAGCAGTTTGCTGCTCTTCCTAGCGAAGCCCACTCACAGCACAACGCATCATTTAGCGAGCTGACATGGCCAAAACGCTCAAAGTTACACTATGCTGAACTTTAACACCTGCATGCTAGGCCATACATTCAAAAGAAACAGGACATTTTGTTGTTCAAGTGTTTGTAATAAACTAGGAGCCAAACATTCAAATCAGTTTGATTATTCTTAATGTTTCCCAGTTGTTTGTAATACAGTATTACCGTGGCTAGAGGACAAAAATGACTCAGGAAGTGGCTGTTGTACTATAGTTTTCTTAGCATACAGTAAATGCAACTTTTCTTTAACAGTGTGAAGTCTGACATGAATTTGTAACATTAGAGAATGGTCAGGTAATTTACATCTATCCCCCAGTAGAGAGAAGCCTTCATCTCCAACTCTCTCCTTTAGCTCCTTAGGGGTGAAAACGCAGAACTTAGCACAATTACTTAAAAATATAGTCTACCACAGCTTTCCCTTTAATAGAAACTGAGGTTAACTTGTCCTTACCCAAACGTATTCTACCATTGAGCACACAGCATTTAACATCTCTCAAGAATTCTATCAACATTTCTCCGTATTCACAAAGCCATCTTCTTCCTACTAGGTATGTCATCTACATCACTTAACCCTCCTGTTGTCCTGCGGGTCAAATTGACTCGTTTTAAAGTTTTAAAAATGTGGAAAAAATACATATATTTTCACAGTGAAAACTTCCACATTTTCAAAACTTTTTAAAGAAATTTTTGAACATTTTATGGTGGAAAAAAAACAAATTTAAAAAAATGTTTAAGAACATTCAGAAAAAAAATCAACCAAAATCCAGTGATTTTTGCTGTCAAATTTGGGGATTTTTTTTTTTTAAATAAAAGTTTTGAGGGAAACTTTTCAGGAATTTTCTTCCTGAAGATTTTTCAGATTTTTAAAACTTTGGGGATTTTTTTTCAGAATTTTTGGACTTTTTTCAGACAAGGCAACAACATTTTTTGGTAAGGACAACACAAAGGTTATACTGTCATCAAGATTACCAATACGACTGTTGAAATCCCCACACAAATAAACAGCATCCACATCTGACAAACTGTATACCTGTGCAGTCAAATGTCCAAAAAAGAATGAGAACCAAGTGATCCTGTTGATCCTTCTGGGGGTAAATAACAGGTGAAGATTGCAAAACCATATCCTGAAAACCTGTTCTTAAATTGCAATCCCAATACCCCTTCTATGGATTTGTCCTTTACTTTCACTTCATAGAACTCAAACAATTCATTTTTAACTAGAAAACCAACTCCCCCAGATTCTTTAACTGCCTTTATGAGCTTTATTTGATTATGTCCAAACCAAGTATAACCCAATACATGAATGACATCATTATGTTTTAAATGCATTTCATTAAGTGAGATAACATCAGGATTATGATCAAATAGTATTTTTTTCCTTCATTCACAATTCCAAACAGTACACCCGTTAATATTCCAGTGCGCTACAGTAAAAGTGTCAGCATTTGGACCAGTCACCTGTCAGCTCCCATTCACTTCTCCTGCTGCCTCCTTCTGCTCATGTCTCCTCAGCCTCCCTGTCCCGGTCAGGAAGTACTCCTTTCCAAGCGGGAGCTCTGAGAAGAGTTCTAAAGTTGTCACTGCTCAGCATCTCTGCATTTGACTTTGCAGCGTGAATGAAAACACAGCTCAATGTTTCATTTTCCGACGAAGCACAGCCACTTTATCCTGTGGAGCGGGATAAAGTGGGTCACCTTTATCCGTCATATTATACACCGGCGTCAGACTGATTTTTGTCCAGAAAAAGTCAGTAGTTATCTTGATATATTTAATTGTCTTCCAGACTTATGCAGCGTCTCCACTCGCGTGCTGCAACGCCCACGCATGCGCATATAGAATGAATCAATCATTTTCAAACTTTTCTGGGGGAGAGCCCCCAGACCCCCCCAGCAGCATCCCGCACAAACCACATCTCACTCCGGTCACAAGTTAGCAGCCTTGTCAACTCAATGTGAAGTTCCTTTTTCATGTCATCTGTAAATAATTGTAGCTGTAAGTCTCTATAAATTAGACTGATTCCAATGCACACTGAGTTTGGGTATAACTAGTTAGCTTAGCAGTCATGATGATATTAATGTGGACAGGTGACCGAACTTTGCAGAGCGTGTGTCTCCCATCTTATTAACTGAACTCTGATAGAAATAAAAAAAAAACAAACAGTGTGATTATCAGCTTAAAATCTTATTCTCCACCTCCAAATTTGATTCCTACAAGTTGTTGTGAAGCTTTGTGTATAATTCTAATGTGTAAAGTTAGTTTGTGAGGCAAACTTTACTGAAAAATCAAATATTTCTAGCTGAAAAGCAGAGGAGTGTCAGATTTTGTGACCTTTAATTGGGGTTAAATATTGGTAACAGGACTAGATTAACAGGACTACAGCTGTGGATTAGACTCTGAGAACCTGTCAGTCACATTAGACTTTTTTTTTTTTTTTTTTACTGAAGTTCAGATGGGGTCAATGCACCAGGTGTGAGACCACCGAAAATGATGCTTAAAAAAAAAAAAAAAAAAAAAGTTCAGATGAGGTCAGTGAGGCCGACTGATGCATTCAGGGGACACCTTGGAATTCAATAAAAAATCCTTTCATTGTGTCTCACATTTTATTAATTTAACTCGGTCATCAGTTAAAAATAGTACAATTTTTAGGGTCAAATCTGCAATGTGTTAGATGTTAACAACACCTCTGCTTTAGATTCTTACAAGCTATTTGGAAGTTTTGTGTAAAAATATAATATGGAAAGTGAGGAAAATTTCACTGAAAAGTAAAATATTTGTAACTGAAAAGTGGAGGAATGTCAGATTTAGTGAGTTTTAATTGAGGTTAAATAAGGGCAAAAGGGCCAGCTGTGGATTAGACTGTGAGAACTTGTCAGTCATATTTTCCCACCAATGAAAATGATACTTTTTTCGTTTAAAAAAAAAATGAAGTTCAGAGGGGTCGAATGTGTGAGGCCACTTGGTCCATTCACTGAGGACACTTTACAAAACTCAGCAGCAATAATAAGCAGGTCTTTTGTTTTTCAAAAATATTTTTATCTCCATGTCTCTGTCCAAAGAGGAACCGCGGCAGCCCAAGTGCGGTCGCTGCCGGCATCACGGCGTCCTTGTCCCGAAGAAAGGCCACACCAGGAGCTGCCCTTTCGTCCATTGCGACTGTTGGAAGTGTAGCCTGAACACCCAGCGGGCCCAGATCACCGCCATGCAGAGAGACCTCGTGAATGACAGACAGAAAAAGCAGCATCGACCCCGAAACTGCACCGGAGCCGGCGGAGCAAAGGGGAATTCCAGCAGCGCGGCCACGGAAAAAGGCGCTCTGCCGTCGGCTACATCTGGACCGGTGAGCCCGCCTTCTGGAGGGGAGACGGGAGAACAGGTGACCGGCTCCGACAGCAAAGAGGGTCCTCCCTTCCTTTCCAATGAGACACCTCCTTCTTTTAGTAAGTTAATCGTTTTGATTTAATTCTAATTTAATGTAAAATCACAGTTAATGTAGATACATTTGGCTAAAGGTTGCTGCACTGAGAAAGTGGTTTTGTTAGCTAACCTTTTGAAACAACAAAGAATGAATTATGTTTTACTCAAAGCACCAAAAAATAACAAAAATTATTATTGGACACACTAAAAATATCCTTTCAATATGAGCTGTAATAATCTGATTTATTTACCAATTTCTTAAGTTTAGTTTTTTTTTTTTTTCTGGCTGTAGCCTCTTTGTTTTAGCATTATAGCTGCTACAACTTCAGCTAATGTTAGCTAAACTTGATTTCAAAATCTTTCTTTATATTTCATAGGTGGAAATATTTAACTTGACAGCAACAAAATGGGCCTACATAGTGGATGGGATCAGAAAGTAGCAGTAATAATTTCTGTAATATTTTGCTACAGTTTTTTGTATTTTTTGAACTAAGCTAAGCTAACTTTAGGTCAAGATGTCACTGTTCCTGAACCAAAACAAAGATGGCGACCTGGCAGCTACAGCCATAGAAACTGAATCATAATTTCAGTACAAAAATGAAGTTATTCCTGCTCATGTACGCAATATGTTTTAGCTTGTATTGTTAAAATATATAATATAATCATTTTTAAAATATATTTTGATTTAATACAATTTAATGCAATACAAATCCTTTTTCTACCTCCATTTTACAGAGTTATATTTTATGCATTGGGAGTAAAATTAATAAAAAGCAAAAAAAATTAAATTTAAAAGATTAATAATGGAGATTAAAATGCCACACATAGTTTAATATAAAAATATAATTTTTTTCACTTTGCCTTTCACGTTTTATTAATTAGTTTGAATGTAAATGAAAAATATTTATATTTATTGATGCATCATTAGGGAAATGTAAAAATTTGAACAACAAAAGTAGTAAAACATTAGATGATTAGTTGTTAAAACAATTATTTCAGCTGTTAATTATAAACTTATTTTCAAAATTTGCTTTTATTTTAGATATGTTCCTGTTTCGTTAAACTACAGATAATATCACATAATGTTCACTTTCAAAAAAGTCTGTGTTTTAGAAATAGTAATTCATTGTCTTACAATGTGAGACCACAAAACATTGTCTTGCTATACTGAATAAATCTGCCTAAAAATTGTATATTTTACAATTATTTCCTGCTGTATTTAGTTTTTTACAGTCTTTGAACTTTATAGTCTTCAGCCATTTTTTTAAACAAAAAAATAAGGCAACCATTTGCAGCAGTCAGTCTGAGGTATAGCAATTTTTAATGAAATCCTATTCAACTATCAAATCATGATTCTCTGTGGGAACGGCTGACTTGTAACGGAATATCTCCATAGGGGTTCAGAGGAACATTTCCAGCAACCATCACTCCTGTGTTCTAATGCTACATTGTGTTAGCTAATGGTGTTGAAAGGATCATTGATGATCAGAAAACCCTTGTGCAGTTATGTTAGCATGGGCTGCACAGTGACATAGTGGTTAGCACTTTTGCCTTGCAGCAAGAAGATCCCCGGTTCAAATCCCGGGGTGGGCCTGGGATCTTTCTGCATGGAGTTTGCATGTTCTCCCTGAGCATGCGTGGGTTTTCTCTGGGTACTCCGGCTTCCTCCCACAGTCCAAAAATATGCTGAGGTTAATTGGTTACTCTAAATTGCCCGTAGGTGTGAATGTGAGTGTGATTGTTTGTCTGTATATGTAGCCCTGTGACAGACTGGTGACCTGTCCAGGGTGTCCCCTGCCTTCACCCGAGTCAGCTGGGATAGACTCCAGCACCGCCCACGACCCTAGTGAGGATAAAGCGGTGTATAGAGGATGGATGTATGGATGTTATTTTAGCACATCAATTCATGAAAAACACGAAATTGTCTGAGTGACCCCAAACTTTTGACCGGTAGTACAGGTCAACCTTAATGGAGCAACTTTAATGAATACAGAGCAACTTTAAATACTACAGAGCAAATTTAACTAATGTAGAGCAACTTTAAGTCATTTTTGAGCAACTTTAACTAATATGGAGCAACTTTAACTCATCTAGAGCAACTTTAATTCATGCACACTACTGTTCAAAAGTTTGGGGTCACTTAGAAATGTCCTTATTTCTGAAAGATAAGCAGTAGTGTAAACATTTTCCATTTACAACTAAACAATTAACCCTCCTCTTGTCCTCATTTACGGGCACCAAAAATTATTGTTTTCTGTCTGATAAAAATCCAGAAATTCAGCAAAAAATTTTCCCCAAATTTCTGAAAATGTGTAAAACCTTCAGGAAGACAATTCCAATAATTTCTTAAAAGATTCGATTAAATTTTTATTTTAAAAAAATCCTCCAAATTTGTCAAGAAAATTCTTGTAAATATTTTCAAAAAATGAGCAAAAATCTTCCAAAAAAATGCAAAAAATATCTAAATGATTACATATATATCAGTAAAACTTCTAATATTTTCTTTAGGAACAGTCGCAAAAAATCAACCAAAGTCCAGCAAATGTGAATGTTCTTAAGAAACATTTTTAATTAACATTTCTTTTTTTCCACCAAAAACTGTTCAAAGATTTCCCATAAATGTTGAAAATGTGCACATCAGAACTTTCACTGTGAAAATACATTTTTTTTCCACACATTTTCATTTTTCATTTCATTTTTTTAAACCGGGTCAATTATGACGCGCAGGACAACACGAGGCTTAAATAATTGGTGGGAACTGGTCACTTGAAGTAGTTTCTGGAGCGTAAAATTACATTTTAATCTTATTAAATCCCAGAACAGTGTGAATGCATGTGTTTTCTTTGAATTTACGTTGTGTTTGGATGAATGACTTCGATCTGATTTTATATATTGCGCTCAGGGCGTTTTACTCAAATCGAGCTTGCTCTCATTTGCCCTCCTTGTTAAAATGAAGTTTATTTTCCTTGCAGATGCTTCTTACTTTGGTGAATTTGGGCAAACTGCACCTCTGCCTTTTATCCACTTCCCGTTCAGGATGCCGGGTTACTACCCCAGCAGCTACTCTGCTCCTCCAGACCTCCTCTTCAGGATGCCGTGGCTTTCACCTCTACCTGCCGGGCTGTACGGCGACGGCCTCTGTGGACCCCTGATGTTCCCTCATTTCCAGCCCGGTGCTGTTCATCCGACTCCTCCACCTGAACCAGCAGCTCCGGCTGTAAGTGGCCGCTTCTCCTTCTGGTAAACAAAGCATTATTCTGCTTCCCGGATGCTTCAGCTGTTGGCATGTTGTGTTACAAATATCCTTGTGTGTGTTCCAGGATTGCAGGCCGGCTTTTGTCCGTCTGCATCCAGTCTCGGTCCCGGAGATTCCCCAGGAGGAGCTCCACCCTCCCCCAGCCAAAAGCACTGACAGCATGGAGGAACATATTGATGTGATCTAGCTTTTAAAGTCAGATTTCCCTGCTGTTAAAACAGATGTGGTTCTTTGTTGAGGTGGTTTTTGTTTCGCTGACTTGCCTGTTTTGGCAGTTCATAGCATAAATGTATTCAGATGTGTTCATGTTTTTAGTAATGGTAATAAACTCTGTTGGAATCTATTTTAATGTAGTTTTGTTTGTCATTTGTCCTTCAGACCTGACATACGGTTGTTTTTTTATTAATGTTATTAGAATTCCTTCATTAGTTTTTCACAAAAAGTGACCAGTTACTTGCTAGATGCCGGTTCCTTCATATGAGAATCTGATTTCATATCTAATCTGGTGGCTGGTGATGAAAAAACATGACTTTCCTCATGCAGTTAGGTCTGTTTCACCTGAAGATTCCCCTGTCAAACACTCATTAAAAGCAAGTTCACAAACAAACACGTGCTGATATCACTTTGTGCTCCTGAAATCCATCTGTTTTTACTCCTCTTTGTACCATTTGAATTAGATAGAAAAGAAACCAAAACAAATAGAAATTGCACTTTTGTGTTGCGTAGCTTTTATTTTTTAGATGACAAGGATCACAAAATAGAAATCTGACAAGCAAAAACCCTGGAGTTTCTTTTTAAACAGTGTCAGCATTCATATACAGAGATACTTGATTGGCTTAAGGATGAAATATTGCTGAACGTCACTAAAGATGCTTGAAAAACAGCAAATTTTCTGGATTTCTTGTCCGTATCAGGAAGATTTCCACCCACATTCCTGTACAACAACACGCCTGTCTCTGCTCTCTCCCTCACTGACCTCCAAAGATAAATTTCCTTCAGGAATCTACAGGTCGAGGTTATCTCCTTTGCTTCTCTGAAACACAATTTCTGTCTGACTAGAATAAATACACTTGACTGAATACATATTGAGCCCAGTATTGATTACCTGAGCAGCATAGTTTCTTTCAATAATACACAGAAAAAGCTACAAAATATGCACACAGACGTGGTTATGTTAAATATTTTAAACATTAACTTGTGCATTCAAGTATTTGAATAGTGTCTTTAAGTACTTTTCTTTATTCCTTGACTCCTTTGTAAGTGGTAGTCCTGTAAATCCAGATATAATGCACATAGTCTAGGTAAATTTTGGCCTCAACAGGACCAATAACCGAACATGTGTGAAGTCTTATCCAGACAGAAAGGACTAATTCAAGTAATTCATGACACTTTTTACTGTATTCAACTATTCATGACATTACTGCAGAAGCAAATATTTGAATTATAATGATTTATAGTCTCTGCAACAACAGATTTAAAAAGAAATGTGCTCTAAATGGGTTTAATCTGACATAATCTGAAAGTTGAAAATGGAAAGCTAAATATTTTTTAAAATGGTGAGTGAGACAACAGACAAAACCCGATGAAATCCCCCTTCAGAATGCAAAATGTTCTAACAAAAAAACATCTGATGATGAAATTTTTTGACAGGAGCAGCACTTTTCATGCACTTTTGCAACTGGTGAGTACTGTTATCCTTAATCAATCATCAGATAATACCCAATAGTATTATCACCACTGTGGTCTTCCATTTCCTCATTATGTGGAGAGTGGACAGCTGAAATCTCTGAGCTAGCTTTCTGCATCCTTCCCCTAAACCATGATGTTGAACAATCTTTGCTTTCAGGTCATTGGACAGCTGTTTTGAGGCTCCCATGTTGCCACTTTTCAGAGAAGATGCAAAGAGGAGAACAAATTGCATTTGGCCACCTTAAATACCCTTTCTCATGATTGGCTTCACCTGTGTATGCAGGTCAAGGGTCAGTGAGCTTACCAAACAAATTTTGGCTGAATCCAAATCTCTGGACTTCACCGCACTTGCGAACTCGTGGACTTTGCGGGCACGTTCACAGGAAGTCCGGGAGTGCTGAGGGCTGTCCAAATCCACAATTCATCCAGTCCACAAGGAGCCTCAAGCGGACTTTCTGCAGACTTCCAGAGAGTCTGCTTGGGGTGCAGACTTCTGCAGACTTCACCAGTTTGATTACCCACAATTCACTGCAATACGGACGTGACCAGTGGCGTATCCAGGACTTTTTTACCGGGGTGGCCTTGATGGGACACAAAGCTAGTGTGGGGTGGCTATGGCATAGCGGAGTTTAATGTCATGTACGCAGCCGACCACAGTTCAAATCCCAGTACTCTGCTGCATGTGACATCCCCTCTTTCTCCCATGATTTCCTGTCTCATAAGTGTTGAATAAAGGTGTCTATTCTGGTTTATTTTTAAATTCCATTTCCCATTATTACAGTCCTTAATTATATCTGGTTATTTTAACTACTCTAAATCAGTAAAATATGTTCAGGATAGGGTACAAATTTTCTAAGAGCCATTTCCTTGGATTAAAGTCCTCATCTCTTCACAAATTAGATTAGATTAGCAAAATTCAACTGCTCTCAACTCATCCTGTAGAATAACATTATCAGTCATCAGCTCATCAACTGTGTCACCTGTATTGTTTATTTGTTTATTTAAAAGGATTCCCATTAGCTGACGCCAAGACAGCTAGTCTTCCTGGGGTCCACAAAAACATACAACACAAACAATTTACATTCTCATTGTTGCTTTACTAACTGAAGCACCATCTTGTACCAATTACTGCAGTAAGTTGCTAGGAACGCTAGATTCATAACAACGAATTTTAAACAAAAAATTGTCTCAGATTAGTTATTTCACCGGTAAGCAGCTGTGTAATACACAGGATGATGTAGAGAGCTGTTAGATCATGGGTAGAAGCCAGACACGGAGCTGATGGGGTTCTATCCGTCTTCTCGGCGTTTATTTCACTCTAGCTATTACAACCTGCTAACAATATATTTATTCCTTACATACATCTTACATGTGAAAAGTAATCCCACGAGCTCTTGTTCCCTTACAGCGCTCATTAGAGCATCCATCGGCTGAACAGAAGTCCGGCATGTAAGTGTTGAGTGGCAAAATCAGCATTGTAAAAAAATATCCGAGCCCCTTGTATAGTAGCTACACCTGTGACGTTTCTAAAAATCAAACAGTTTGGCAATCAGTTCAAAATTCAGCGAATAATTCCACTTTTAGATTCAGCAGTACCTCTCCCCTCCATAGATGTCTATGCACCGCTGCCTCGGCTGGCCCCGAAGCAAAATGGCGGCGCTGCAGGCACATCGCTCGAGTGGGCTGCCGCAGTCAATGAGGCGTCTACGTATATGTCTATGGTTTCTGCTACGTGTAGTCTACTTGATCGCGGCACCGACACGGCAAAATAAAAGCATCAATAAGGAAGCAGGATATTATCAGGGTTCTTGCACCATTTTGAAAGTCAAATTTAATGCTTTTTAAGACATTTTAAGACCTCAACAAATATAATTTAAGACCCAAAAATGTCAATTTCTGTGGTAGAAAATACTCTATTTTATTGTAAACACAATCAAAGTTCAAAGTTGGCATTTTTTTCCCTCCCCATTGCAGAACAGAGCCAACATAACATGCACAAGTTGCATTATGTTAACCTGATAACCTCCGGCGGGACGAGCTCGCCCAGTCCCTCCAAAAAAACACGGTGCGCCAGGCCACCGGGACCGGCCGGCTCCGTGAATTCCTCGCGACCTTGCAATTATGTCCAATCACCGCAACTTTCCCGCAATTTTGGCCAGCCTCCTGTGAGTTCCACTAATCAAAGCAGTCCCCAGCTCGAACGTAATGCACATACGTGACCGAATTCACCTCCGTGTTAAGGGCAGAGGGATTCACGGAGCCGGCCGGTCCCGGTGGACTGGCGCACCGCGTTTTTTTTTTGGAGTGACTGGGCGAGCTTGTCCCTCTGGAAGCTGTCAGGTTAAACAACACACTGCATTGCATTTAGGAACCATACACTATAATAAAACAATAACATTTATAGCAGTCTCCGTCATGGCTCAGGAGGAGCCATTTGTTAATCCTGCAAAAAGACTTTTTTTTCCAAATAAGGACACAGAATAACACTTCCAACACAAAGCAGTCTCCATTGTAAACAAGTCCTCAAAACAGCCTGTCTCAAGCCAAATGGTTAAATAATGTACATAAATGTTTGAAAAACTACACAAATGTTAACACATCTCCAATCAACACAGAGGTCCATTGTTTTCCAACATCCCAAATTCTCTTCAAGACATATGGCGTAGCTCTACCACCCTCTTCTCAATTTCACGGTCTAGGTCCATCAACTCCCCTCTCTTGTCCTTGCATCTTTTTCTCATGGAGTTGGATTTAGAGATGAGCTCTGCCATCTTTGTCCCTGCTGTATTCTCAGCCTTCTCTGCAAAGCTATCTGCATCCTTCTCTAGAGTTTTGCACACAGTTGAGATTGTTCTTCTTTTCTTGCGTAGCTCTTCAAGCTCATTTTCAGCCCTTTTTCTCTTGTCCATCTGTTTTGTCGTTTCCTTTTTCTTCCTCTCACCTTCCAAGAAGATTCTGTACCGGCTGCGTGCAGTTGCACAGTCATTTAGCAGCTCTTTAGTCAGTGGCACTTTGACCACTCCACCACACACCCTCACGTAGTCGCAGATCGGTCTCTGTGAGACTATAGTGTCCTCGTTCATATTGCACATCTCCACCTCCTTGTTTATGGAGAATCCACGCTCCACAGTCGCTTGTCCATGGGACAGAAGCAGCAGCTTTTCCACAAAGCTCCAAAGTTCTGCATATCCATTCATGGCCTTATGCAGGAAGCTGTCAACTCGCAATTTTCCATCCAATACACTGAAGGCCTTGAAATCCTCAGTGAAGAGGAACTTCTGAAATTGTTGTGCAATCTCATCACCTGCATTTAGATAAAGACAAGCATGTTTGTAATAATTCCGGTTAAAATTTTATTTTGTGGAAATCACAAGAGATTTATATTCAGTACATCCTGGAAAATGAATACACCATGTTCACAAAAAGTTAGGGATATTTTGCTTTCTGATGAAAATTCAAAATGCACCTAAAATGGACTTTAACCTTAACAGGTTAACTTAATTTGGCCTTTTCTAAACTTTTGAATGGACATGTCCAACTGTTCAGTGTTTCAGTTCTTATGTAGCATCAACTTTTTACATTTTCCATAAAGCCGAATATGCCTAACGTTTTGTGAACGGTGTATGCTGTTACCTTTCAGACTGTCAAAGTGATTATTGACTGTGATCTGAATAGAATAATAGAATGCGATTTCAAACACAATCACAACGTTACTTACATTGAAATGACCCAACATGTCCTCGGCTCTGGAGTGACCCATGAACTCCGATCCATAGTAGAGGGAGATGACGTGCTGTGTTCCCGCCTCATCTGTGCTCCAGAACCGCAAATGAATGTCCATTTGTTTAGTTTTTGTAGTTTTGTTCATGCTCTCGTCAAACATGACAACGTATGTCTTCTCGCTGACACTGCGTGATTGCTCCTTCTTGACGAATGAAGCGATGCCATATTTAGCGAGGTATGCCGTTTTATTTTCCCCACAGGTGAATGACTTGGCAAGCTGGGAATCGGGGAACATGGCAGCAAAGACGCCACTTATGTCTTCGTTGGATTTAAATGAACTGTGCCTCACAACAGTATGGAGTACCCACAGTACCTCTGCCTTTTGGATCTCTGGCGGTGAAGTGAAGCTTGTCATAGCCGACAAAGGTGGCGTCTGAACTAATGTTGGGTTGTGCTGGAAGCAACGCAGAGATTAGCCTGACCCTGCTAGCTGCTACCACATACCGCTGGTGGTTTTCCCCTCTCATGTGCGACTCGATGGCTTTGAGCCCCATAGTCCCTAAAGAAAAAGTCTTTTTGCAGATTTTGCACATGGCGTTGTTGTTGTTGTTTTTAGCAGGGGCCAACCACCTCTTAAATAAATCGTCTTCCATCCATTTTTCATTGAATTTACACTTCCTCATCTTTGCATCTTTCCGCTCACCTCGACAACCGCGAATGGCGACACGTCACGCAAGCCGCCCGACGCTGTACGGTACGTACCGTATAACATTTATTAAACGCTACGTCTCCTATTTACTGCAAGCTAAGTTAATGAAACAAACAAACTATTTGAAAATTTACAGCGGGTCACAGTGCTTTCCCATAGGCATTAAACGCACCGTCTGGAAATTTAATATCTCCAGCAAATTTACGGTAAATTTAAGACAATTTAAGACCTTAATTAACTGGATTTTAAATTTAAGACGTTTTGAGACTTTTTAAGGACCCGCGGGAACCCTGATTATAGCACGCACGTTTAACACCACATGTCCGTTTCTGTTTATAATTTCCTCTGGCGATATCAGGAAAAAAAAGAAAACTAACGTTCAATTCTTAACTTGGTTTGAGGCTGCTAAACTTAATCTAGCTAGTGCAGCCACTGCAGTGTAGTTCGTTCTACTCTTTTAGCTGATACTTAGTGCTAGATGAAGTTTTTCTACACATTCAGAGGGAACTACGATATAAACAAACATTGCATTACCATACCTCCGACAGATTTCACCGGTTTCCTTATCCAGCATGTGAAGCTCCTTTCATCATCCTCACAGTCCAGCAGCTGCAGCAGGTGCAACATAAGACGCAATGTGCGTGGGTCACCCGACTCTCCACCTGTATGGTCATTGGCCAGACGTACGCTGAACAGAGATCAGCTGTCACAGCCTCGGTAAAACCATTACTGTGATAGTTCAAAATGTAAAACTGGCTCTAAATCAGTTGATCGGCTGTCATCATTGATTGACAGAATTTCTCTTGTTTCTCGTGTTGACGAACTTGACCAACCATGGGCGTAACCACCATCTCAGAAGTGAGGGGGACAAATTTTTCAGAGCGATTTATCATTCTCTTACATTTAATTGCACCGTCCTTAGTGGCTAAAGAACCACATAATCCCTAACAGCCACAGTACAATACCAGGGGACCAGCTAGGCTAGTTCTATAAAGTATAAAACTTTAAACTATAAAATCTAAAGTTTTAGTGGCCAAACTCTAGTTGAGTTGACAACAATGTCCCTTGAACATCTACTGGATGAGTAGCCAAAGGTGCCAAACACTGAACATGAAATGATCAGTACTGCCTGGTTTCTCCCTGCAATAGATATCTTATTTTCAGGAAGTTATAATCTCTCCTTACCTGTAAAGACCCTACATCCTTGTCCCTGCTGCTGGCCTCTGATCCATCTCCTCCCTGACTCTGCTCTTTCTGTTATGGCAATAAACATAAAAAATGTGGTAAGAAAAATTCTGAAATAGCATTAGGAAGAGTAAAAATTGCAGTACAATTTAACCTCAAAATCACTTTAACCCATAGATACATTTTTTTTTCTCAGCCACTTATATATTTTTTTTTCACCTCTGCAGACCCTGCATGGTCAACATTACTGCTGGCCACCGCCTCTGGTCCATCTCCTGCCTGACTCTGCTCTTTGTTATGGAAATAATCATTAAAAAATCTGAAAATCAAAATTCTGAGATAGAATTAGAAAGAGAAGCAGTAAAAATAGTTGTAAATTTAACCACTTTTATACCATAGATAGCCTATTCTTTTTTCTCCTCCCTGACTCTCCTCTTTTGGGACCAAAAGATTTAAATACATGGAGAGCAATTGTGAGCACATCTTCTGCCCAGAAATGAAAGAGGACTGGGTTTATTCCAAGAATAAACTAATTAGCAGTAATGTAACAGAGGCAACCACATTTGAATTATTGTTAACTAGCTTAACGTTTTACCTTGTCATCATTTAGCTAACAAGTCTAACATTGTTTGCATCCAACAAGGTCACACAACTTACACGGTTTGTTTGGCAAGAACTGTGTAAAGTTTTTTGCTTCTTGCTGGCTCTGGCTGGTTTGCTAAACATTACTCCAGACGCACGTTCAGCACTGCTCAGCACAGCAGCACGTCTCCTGCGGAACACCTGCGTTAGCATGCGCTCATGGTGCATTCACAGACGGCTCGGGAAAACACGTTACTGGATGCTAATAACGGGTTTAGCTGTTGTAACGGCTGAAAAAAGTGCGGGGGACACAGGGGACAGATGTGGAAAGTGCGGGGGACATGTCCCACGCGTACCCCGCGTCCGTTACGCCCATGTGACCAACTACCTATCAGATCTGGGGTGGCCGCAGGGGTGGCCAATGAGATTTCAGGGATTCAGGTTAATAAAGTAACCTTGTCCGGGGTGGGATTAAATAAGTTTTGTCTTCTTCCCACTCCCTTTCGAACATGTATGATTTGTAAATTTATGTGATGCTTTGTTTTAGCTGCGGTTTTATTTTGTATAAGCTGCTTTGGCTGTCTGTTAATTTCATGTTCGAATAAATACATTTCATTTCAAAATAAATTTCATTTCATTTCATTGGTTTAAAGTCACTTCAAAAATAACAATATTTGTGTTTTTTGAGCTCAGAATGAGTTCTTTATATTCACAGAAGGAGCAGCTCATAACATGATCAACCACCATGTTTCTACAGGAGCCCAGAGAGGACAAACCAAACACCAGCTTCTATGTGTTTGGAAGAGGAGGAAGAGCTGGGAGGTCTTCAGATGGTTGTAATCTACCATCTCACCACTAGATGGCACTAAATCCTCAACACTGTTCAACCTCCATCTGTGGACAGTCTGAGACAAAACTAATAATAAAGTCTCCCAATTCAGTCAAAACATCTGTTATCAATCCTAGTCATCTAATCTGTGCATTAAACCATAATTAGTTGGAACAAAATGATCATGTTAGACTGACATTTATTATCTATTAAATGAATTCAAACTTTCAATAAATTAGACAAAAAAACGGGAAAACAAATAATCTGAGCTCTTTGTGACAGAATATAAATTACTAATTTGGCTCAAGTAAAGAAAAAAACAGACTGTAGATAAAGCGTCCTCCTCATCCTTTAAACGCAACCGGAAGGTTTGTTTTCTATAGAAAATTGTGAAACATTATGGTGTTGCTCATCATTTCTTTGTGAAATGCCTGAAGAGACGATTGAGGAAACATTTACGGTGAGCCTCAGTACTTTTGTGTCAACCAAATGTTCCAGAAATAACTAAAAAATACGACAAATTTGTATTTTTGAACATGAATGTTTGCAGAACATTTGTTTTTGTGTTGCAGAGACAGTTTGATCAACTGAAGGGTGAAGTCTGGACACAATGATCCGACCACAGAGAGACACTGAAGGTAGGAACTTTAAATGAACTGGAGGCTGAAGAACAGGGAGCTTCAGTCACCACTGAACTTTGGCATTTATTTACTGCAGTAAAACAACATTATCTGTAGAAAGAAAATCCTTATTCAGTGTTGTGCCATTTCAACATATAATATTTACTGCTGGCTAAATGGAAAATCAACAGACTTAAACCTCATTTATGAAAGTAGATTCAGAAAATAAGACTGATTGAAATAAAGGCAATCAAGCACATTATTTTGTGCTTCAAATAAGACCAAAGCAGAAAAAAGAGGAACTGACCATAAAACAGAAGCTGTATAAACATGTTGGTATCTGAACCACTAGATGTGGTGTTTCCTGTTGGTCAAATTCAGCTGCACACTTCCCACAATGACAAACTCTTTATTGGCTATAAGTGGACAATAACACCTAAATTCTCCTGCATCTTCACACAACGACACTACCAGTTATTATCAGGTGAAATCAGCAGTGTGACAGTGCAGGATATCAACATTTAAAATCCAGAATTGCTGCTAAAACTACAGATAAAGTGTGATTCATGTGGGTTTCTCCTGTTCTGTTGACATGATGCTGTGCTATCTACTTTAACATACAGCTGTTCATGTGTTTCTCCTCTAAATGTTGGTCAGATGAAGCTGCTGAGTCTCGTCCTGTCAGATCCAACACAGCATCAAAGTTGACATTAGAAAGAGTGCTTCTGCTGCTTCTGTCGGCTCTGCTGGCTGCTGCTCTCATTGTCATTTACCGTCTCTGTGAGTTTCTACACATTCATTCATGTACTTTTACCTAAAAACAAGGTGAACCATGACTCCAGTCTCAGGTCTCTGTACTCTGGACCTCTGAGTGTTTGGCTGCATCCTTTCCTCCATTCTGATTAATCTCAGTGGTGCTGAGCAGCAGTTCTATGCTGCCACCACCATGCTCTACTGTGGTGATGGTGTTCCTCCTTTCATTCAACATATTTTTAGCGTTATTCTATTTCAGATCATCATTTGCCTTCTCCTCGACCATCACTGATTTGCTTGAAAATTTTTTTTACCATAAACTACGGATATTTTTCATGGTATCCATAAAATTTTGCAATTAAATATCAAATATTTTCTGGAATTTTTATTTTAAATTTTTTATTCACCCATTGACCCATTTTCAGCAGGATTTCTCACAAATTCAAATTTAAGGCTGTTTGAACAAGAATATCTTTATAGATAATAAAGTTAAACGCCTGAACTTTCTCATCATGTCACTGATTCAGAATCAGAAATATTAGGCAAGTAGATTAAATCATCTCTGATTATGGGTGTGGTGAAAACTTACACATATTTGAAGGGGTCATAAAATGTTCCAACTATGAGCACAATTTACAAAAAAAAAGAAGCACTCAGAGAGCACAGTACTCCACCAAGTCTGCTCAGTCTTTGTATGATTTCTAACGGGTAAAATCTTAAAAAAAAAACCTCGTGGTGCACAGCAGTGGATCTGTAGTAGAATCACAATCATGTGATCATCAGCCAGCAGCTGATGTAGTGTTCACTTGTTGTCATGGTTACAGTGCCATTATCTCACAGTGATACAGAAATATTTAATAAATCCGTGGATCCAGACTATAAGCTGCATCACTGCCAAAATCTAATCACTTGGTCCTTGTGTCATTTCTGACCTTCCTTAAAAATTCAATCGAAATCCATTAGTCCATTGTTGAGTCATGTTGCTAACAGAGACAGACAGACAGACAGACCAAGGCTGATTGCTGAGGTTCCGCCTCCTTGGCAGAGGATTAATGATAATGCAGAAGTCAGCTTCTGATGTCACAATAACACAATGTACACACACACACATGTAGCATACTTTTGAGACGAAATATTTGGTCAAAAATTGATTTTCATGTCTGATTTACCGTGGATGACAAGTTGCACCACAAAAACAAAAATACTGATAGTCTGATCAAGTAGAACAGTTCTGGAGTTTACAAACAGTTTTCCAAATATAGGCTAACCCAGAGTTTCTTATAAAAAAATGTAGGCATCTTTAGTTTTCTAACCTCACTGTGTTCCTAGAGAAACAGACTGAACAGTTACGTGTCATACCTACTGAATTTATTTACCTATTGGAAGAGATGCTTCAACGTAAACGCTTTGATGCTTTATTCCAACTGACGTGTTTTACTTCAGAGGTGTTCTTGTAAAATCCTGAAAAATCTGATGCAATTCAGAAAATCTTTGTTGATCCCATTTTAGTGAGACAGAATCCGTGACTGACAGATTTGTTTTTTTTCTGTTTCATCATTTTTCTGTCAGCGTTTAACAACATCAGAACCAATGAAGATCTCAAAATGAAGTGTGAAACTGGTCATCAAAGTCTGTCAGGTGAGGATTTAACACAACAGCGCTGCAATGTTGGAGAAACTTGGATTGTTTCTGACCTTCTTCAGTGTGATTCAGTTTAATGACTGTTGTGAAGCATGGAGATATGGGATCCCAAAACCAGCCATTTATAGGGGCTGACTGGGATCTCATAGAAGGGGGTGTTGTGAAGCATGGAGATATGAGATCCCAGAATCAGCCACAAAGGGGAGACTCTGACAGAACAACAGCTAAATAAGGGAACATTGTGATATTATAACTGTGATTTAGGATCAAATTATGCCATAACCTAATGAATGAGTTTGAACTAACCAAGTGTCTATTCTTACATTCTTTAATGTTGAAACAGTGTAGAAGTCAGAAGAGTGCCTCATTCAGAAAAAGTGATGGTCTGATTATTTTTTTTTTTTTGGGGGGGGGGGGGGGGGGGGGGCGGCAAGATGGGCTGTCTGGACAGTCCAAAGGAGATAGTTTCAGTTCCTTAAAAGTGGAGGTGTCCATGTGGTCGGTGCATGGTACAAGTGTGCGAGTTGGGAGGGGGTAGAGATGAAGTTATTGCTCAAATTAATTTACAGCCATGGCCATAAGTTTGGACACAGCATGACTTACTATGTCTGATGTCTATTACAGAACATAACTAATATTTTTGACAGCACCAGTTTAATTAGTCAACAAATCAACAAGGGATATAATATTATCAATAAATTCCAACAATTGGAACAACTTTGTTCCCAAAACATAATATTAGAAGAAAATAACAAAAAAAATGCAGCACTTTCACAACCGAATTTGGTAAGAAAAACAAAATGACACCAAACTCTTTTGATGTTTTTTTTAAAAATATGAAACTTAATATAGTTCTCAGGAAGTGTGTACTGTATTGTAAGTGACAATTTTGTGGTATTTTCTAAGATTCACAAGCGTCATGGTACTTGTGTCCAAACTTATGGCCATGGCTGTAGTATGAGATCATGGAGTCATTGCATATGCATAAGGTTCAGTAAACTATAAATTACATCTGATCGAGACGCAAGTTGGGAGTCGTTGGGTGATAGTCGCTTGATGCAAACCAGGGTAGAAATGCCCTGAGCTAAGGGGATTTTACCACGTAACTCGGATGGGGGATTCAACATGATCTGCAAAGGAATAACCGTTCTATTGGAATTATGGACCAAAGTACTGTGTTTTCTGCAGTGTTGGAGGATTACTGAACTGTGATCTGGAAATAATGCTGTCTGAAGGAACATTACTGAACTCTATTTTCCATGTGAGGAATAACACCTGAATGGATTAACAAAGTTTTTACCGGCTCAAACAACAAAAATGGGTATATGCAGATCTAAATCTGGTCCGGACCCCCGTCCACTTCCCCCTGGGCCCCGGCGGGTCTCAAACACTTGTCGGGTCTCAGGTGAGCAGCCGGCTGTGGCCACACCATGACTGCTCTCCCTCCAAATTACATATTTTGGGTGATTATTACTCTTCTTTTAGGAAAGCATAAAACCAGTTAGGAGTTAGGATGAGTGGTTTGAATATTATCCAGTGTTTGATTATTGGTCTGATGATTTATTGGCTATGCTTTTGCCCTACTTGAATATATTTTAATAAAGCATTATTCTGCAATTAAAGACAACAAATTGCAAGTGCTATTTTATTTTTTTCGTTATTTCTATTTTATTTTATCCCTGAATAAATACTTATACATCTAGCTCTGGATGTAAAAAGTCAGATTACTGTGTGCATAACAATAGTAGAGGTTCTGAAAGGTTACCTAATTATAGGGGCCAGGTTGGCCTGGTATAAACGTATCCAGAGGTTATCTATATGTCCATAATCTCTGAATTAAACTGAGCAATTTACCAAGAGCAAGCTCCATGAGAGGAAAAGCTGCCGTTAACAGGCGTGACTGGTGATTAAGTTTAACTTTAGCGAAGTGGCTACTCGGTTAAATTAATTATCAGAGGAAGCAGGGATAGGCGTCTGGATGAAGGCAGTGAGAAAGCTAGGCGAATTTTCCTCGTCTACCAGCTTAACAGTTCTGCAGCATCCCTCTGAGTAAGATCTCAGGGGGCAGTAGAACCAGACCCGTAGGATGGAGAGCTGGTCCGGTGATTCCCTGACAGCTGAATAATTAATTAGGGGGTCGCTGGCCCTGAGGATCGAACAATGAATTTTCACCCGACAGGTGTGTACCCTGTGGCCCGAGGGGAAGGCTGAGGTGAGGACTGTAGATGTCCGCCTTGGCAGAAGAGAGAGGGAAGTGGTGGTCTGAGGTCTGAGCAGACGGGACACTCAGAGTCACTAGAAGTCAAGTGAGGACTTCTGTTTTTTTGTTTCCTGCTCAGCGTTATAACTGTGGATTATAAACTGATGGTAGGATTGGTGGTGGTGGTGGAGAACCCAGGTGCAGACATCACTGACAAAACGTTAGGCATATTTAAAGGATTTATTAACAAAATCAAAAACCATTAATAACTGAAAACGAGACTAGGTGGACTAAAACTAATAGGACAGCGGACTCAGGAGGGAACACAGGAGGGCTGGAGGGAATGGAAGGACAAAACTAACCTAGACAAAGACCACAGGAAGACTAATAGAGGAGACAAAAACTAAACTAGGCACGGACAACGGCTAGACTAAAGGAGACAAAACTAAACAAAACAAAAGCTACAGCAAAACTAAAAGACTACAGCAGGTGGACAAACAGCTAACTCAAGAACAAAACTAAGGTCTTACAAACACGAGTCCGGTGGGGGTAATCCAGTGAGGGGATGAAAAAGATGAAGTCCAACAAGTGAAAGTCCAGCGGAAGTGGGGAGTTGAGAGAAACTCAATGAATATCCAACTATACACCAGCAAAGACTGAGGGGAAATGGCAGCTTAAGTAACAGGGAAGGGGACCAGGTGAATTGAGTGGAGCTGATTGCAACAGGTGAAGGTGATGAGCTAATGAGAAGACAGAGCCGGGGGACGAGCGAGTGGAAGAGGGACAGGGTGAAAACACAGCCAGAGGGAGACAGAGACAAGCCAAAAAACACACTAAAGGGCAACAACAAAAATGCACACAGACAAACAACCAACACAGAAGGAACACACAGGCAGCACAAGGGCCGAATCCTGACAGATTGTGTATTTCCATGGAAGGAAACGTATGGTGAGCGGCTGAGCAGAAGGACTTCAGGTTCACCAGACCTGCAGAGAAGGTGTAGGAAGCACCCCAGGTGGAGGTTACGTGAGTCATGAGGGTCGGGGGGGTCCGAGCCCAGGACGTTAATTAGGGGGTCACTGGCCCTGAGGATCAATATGACACACAGCTGATGTTTGACAAACTTGGACTTTTTAATTTTGAAGTTCGTGTAAGTCATGGATTTCTCTTAAATTAGTGTCTTCTAATAATGATGACTGAATAACTGATTGATGCTTTACGTTAGACTGTAACTGCTGCTCAGAAGAAGCCTCCTGATGCCTCCAAATCACACAAACATCAACAGTTTGTTCTGTAATCTCTTCAAAGATGAGCCGTGTCCAAAATGTGAAGCAGGCTGGGAGAATTATGGAGGAAAGTGTTATAACTTCACCACCAATAAATCATCCTGGGAAGAGAGCAGACGTTTCTGCCAAAGTCAAGGAGGAGATCTGGTGAAGATAGACAGCAGGGATGAGCAGGTAGAAACTCTGCTGCATTCTCATGGATATTATCACAACTTTATGTTTCACCATCTCAGCCTGGAAAAGTCTCACAACGTTCATCAACTTTCCTGTTCAGAGTTTCCTGGAGCGACGACTGAGAGACGTAATGGAAAAAGACCAGGACAAGTTCTGGATCGGCCTGACCGACTCAAAAGAAGAAGGCAGATGGTTGTGGGTGGACGGCTCACTGCTGGATGAAAGGTTTGATTCTCGTCAAAACATTTTGGTCCATTTCTAAAATCAAAACCATTGAGATTTACTGAATCTGTTCTTCTTCTGTTAGGTTGAAGTTTTGGAGCCCCGGGCAGCCAGACAACTGGAAAGGAACAGGTCCTGATGGACAGGATTGTGTGAGGATGGGAGAGAAAGATGGAGCTCATGACCTGAACTGTTGGTTTGACCACTCGTGCAAAAATCCTCACAGAAGTATTTGTGAGAAACCAGAAAAAAAGGGCCAGCGTGTGTCTGTATGTGTCTAAAGTTCCCTTCAGGTTTAGAAACAATCTGAGTACAGGATACAGAAGGTGGAGCGATGCTGTTTTAATAAAGCTAAAGTCACAAACATTTAAAGATTCCCTGTAGGCTTTTCAAAGACAAAATAAAACTCTTCTTGCTGAACTCTGTCTGTCTGCGACTTCTTTTTATCTGCTGTATTTAAAGGTCCAGTGTGTCAGATTTACAAGGATCTATAGACCCTTTATTTGTTTACAAACATTGTGATGCTTTTTGTGGGCGGGGCTTATGCTGGAGGCAAAAACGGAGCGAGAAGTCAAGCGGGACTGGGAGTATATAGTTTGCGCTGGGAGTTTGCGCTGCAAACTCGAGCATTTTTAACCCGTTAAACTTCAGTGTACCGCCGGCGGTACACCTACTAATTTGCATAGGAATTTAAAGAATTTCCGAAGGCTGCAAACGCGATTATGGAAACACTATACGCCGATGGAAAGCTTAGATTCTCATGAATCCGCCGGTATAAACCACTTTCAGATGTGATTACCACAGTGGGTAATATAAACACATTTGTCCGACAAACAACGAATATCCATCCATCCGCATCCGTTCTCTATACACGGCTTTAACGTACACAGCGCGACTCACATTTCCGGGTTCATTATTACACACAGATGAAAATATTCCTCAAAAAAACGGCCATAATCCAACCTTGGACATCCAGACGACACAAGCCAGTAAACTATTTTGTCCAAAACATGTCCTGAAGTCGGTATATAATCCACGAATTGGTCGTTTTCAAGGAAATGCACCTCGCGATGCGCGTCCAATATTCCCTGTATTTCTCGTCATATTTAACGGGTTATTGTTTTTGATTGTATTTTTTTCTGTGTCTTGTTGTGTCCTTGTTCTTATGGTGTGTGTATTTGGACCCAGTGTCTGGAATAAAGCTGAATTGAATTGAATTGAATATTTTTTATTTACAAATAGAATATTAGCGATTTTTTGTACTGAAAATGGCTGGAATTGACTGCAGCTGATCGTATCTGTCCAGTCTTTTCGCCTCAGTGCATTTAACCACAACTGTCTTCATTCCCTCTGAGCACGAGTGTTCGGTGGAATCCTATAAAACTTTAATTTGCGTTCGCCAATGTCATTCCTCCTATTATGGCATCCAAAAACACAGCAGGACATTTTAGAAAAGTTGATAGAGCCTAGTCCCTCAGTCTTTCGCCTTTCTGTCCGGCCGCGGGCTTCCTCTTTTGCCTCCAGCTAAAGCTGTGATGTCATTCGTGACGTGGGTCATTAAAGGGTCTATTGACAGAAACGGAACATAATATTCAGAATTATGGTTTCATTGGTTTAAAGTCACTTCAAAAATAACAATAGTTGTGTTTTTTGAGCTCAGAATGAGTTCTTTATATTTACAGAAGGAGCAGCTCATAACATGATCAACCACCATGTTTCTACAGGAGCCCAGAGAGGACAAACCAAACACCAGCTTCTACGTGTTTGGAAGAGGAAGGTGAGCGGAGAGATCTTCAGATGGTTGTAATCTACCATCTCACCACTAGATGGCACTAAATCCTGAACACTGCACCTTAGAGTGAACTGCTGAACCTCCATCAGACTGAGACAAAACTAATAAAGTCTCTTAATTTAGTAAAAACATCTGTTATCAATCACAGTCATCTAAGCCGCATATTAAACCATGATTAGTTGTTCTGCTTTGACCAAATTATCACGTTGAACTCAAATTTAAAGTGAGAAAACCGCCTGAACATGAAAAAAGACATCAATAAACTCATATTTTTAAGTGGAATTGGGCTTGAAAGTGCAGTTTCTTGAAAAATGAAGGTGTCAAGTACAAATCACATGCTTAATGCTTTTAATTAGCACTATACTGTACACATGGATAAATTATTCAATGGAGAAAACTACCTATGAAATGAAATAAAGCTTTGAATAAACTGGATAAAAACTGACTAACATATAATCTGTGACCTCACTGTTACAGAATATAAATGATCACTTTGTTTCAGGTTAAGATAAAAGCAGAGCCAGACAGCAGATAAAATCTCCTCCTCATCCTTTAAACTCAACAGGAAGGTTTGTGTTTTATGGAAAGCTGTGAAACACTGATGTGTTGCTCCTTATTTGTCACTGAAACGCCTGAAGAGACGAGTGAGGGAACATCTACGGTGAGCCTTAAAGCTTGTGTCCGGAGTTTCCGTTTGTTTTCAATTTATGTATCATTTTTTAACAAAGCTTAAATGTGTTAGTCTAGTTCGATACTATAATATAATGTTAGTATGATGCGATATGAAAATTTATTCCTGAGCTCCGCCTTCCTCTCATAGACCCCCATGTTATTCCAATCAAGTTCGAGCTTCAGCTTTGTCATGCTGTCAATCAACGGTTACGCGCACAGCAAGCAAGCCCATGCAGAGGTGGGCGAGCTACGCACTACGCAACCGCGCGCACATTTGTTTTGCTTGTGGAGGAGAGAGCATCAGGGCTCAGCAACTTCCAGAAAAGTTACCAATCCCACGGCTTGTCAGGCCAAGAGACTGCAGGACGTTTTTTGGCTCGGGGTGCTCGCCTCGCTCCCCGACCACGGCCTCCATAGCCCGCCTGACGGCTTCGTTTAGATGCCCGACCTCTGGAGGAAGATGTTGGGGCGTCTGGGACATACTCTTCATCAGAGGAGTCATGCAATTCTGAACTCTAGATAGAAATAAATAAACAATGTAACACATATACACGCGTAAATGGACTAAGTTTGATAAACAACGTCATCGAGAGGGATACACGAGTGTAATCACATATTGAAACTTTACTCGTTCGTCCTAGCAGATTCATGTTATTTTGGTATTAGGACAAGTTAGACTCAATACAGCATTCTAACGTAATTCCTTTATTATTTACTAAATGTACTAAATGTAGAAGAGTGGAAAACAGCAAAACAGGCGAGATGCTGCAGCACTCCGGGCACTCCTCTCATGTACTGCGCGCGTGCACAAATAAAGGGGCGAAATCAGAGGGAGGGAGGGACCAACAGTGTTTTGGGAGACGCTGCGATTCAAACTCCAGACACGAGCTTTAATGCTTTTCTGGTGATGTAATATTCCAGAAATAAGTAAAAATTCTACAAAAAGGTGTTTCTGAACATGAATGTTTGCAGAATATTTGTTTCTTCCTTACAGCACCATGGAGTAGACTTTCCCAGAGAGGCTGAGAAGTGTGACACCTTGATAACTGGGACACACCAGCCAGTCTTGCTTTTAAAAATGGGAACCACCACCTTGTCTGTTACTATGCAGGCACTAACCCTGATATCCACACAACACTGTAGACACGTGTCAACCAAGACAGTCCAACAACATCCAAAGACTTCATCTGCAATCAGCATCTCAGGGTCATCTGGTCCACACCTGGTGCCTCACTACGTCGAAGTGCTCTTTTCACAATCTGAATTGCTGCTTATGTTTTTACATTGCTGCTGTTATTTCTTAAATGTTTACACTATTCCCCCTTGCAGTTGTAACAATGCAAATTTCCCCAGTGTGGGATTAGAAATGGCTTATTTTAGCATATCGTATCATATCACATCATAAACTAACAGATGAAAAACTGACCATCATCTGTGACCTCACTGTTACAGAAAAGAAATGACTCGTTTGTCTCAGATAAAGAAAAGAAGGAGGAACAGTCTCAAGGATGAAGCCTCATCCTCATCCTTTACACTCAACAGGAAGTTTCATTTTTTTTAATAGAAGGTTGTCAAACAGTATTTCTTCATGAAACGACCGAAGAGACGAGTGAGGAAACATCTACAGTGAGCTTCGATGCTTTTCTGTCGACTTATTATTTCAGAAACAACTAAACATACTACAAGCAGGTGTTCTTGAAGATGAATGTTTGCAGACAACATATTTTTGTGTTGCAGAGACAGTTTGATCAACTGAAGGGTGAAGTCTGTGTGGGGATATGAAAATACTGATGTAAAATAGGCCACCCCTTCAAATGTATTTAATTGGTAATAATACTGTGCTATTCATCTTCAGTTTCCTTTTTTTATTATTATTTTCTTGTCTTTCTCCTAATGTACATTATTTCTGAGCCACACAGTTAGATTTGCTTTAGATGCAATTCATACAGACCGCCGCAAGAGGGAGTTGCTCTCATCGGAACCTCAGGCCGCTGCGGCGTAGAATAAGCAGGCTCTGCTGCACCATGGAAAAGCAGACAGACGGTCTAGATCCGCAGCACAGCATTTATGTTTTGTGCTGTTGTGTTTCAGGTAGTGATGGCGAGATGAAGCTTCATGAAGCACTGAGGCTTTCCATCCAGTTGGTTCACTCATGGGTCGAAGCTTCATGGTGCTTCTTTTGCTCTACTGCGCCATCAAGTGGACAAATAAAAGTAAAACAGGCAGAGTGCCTATAATGACACACTGGCTTTGCTATGTGAAGCTTTGAATTGTGTTTAAATGATAATGCCAATAAACATATAATATACTTAATATAGTGTCTGTTTTTCCTGACAGCAGAGATAGAGAGGAAAGTGGAAACAAATGGGGAGAGATTTGAGATCTGTAGTTTGACTGCTTGATTGAGGTCAGGTTCTGGTTTTCTGTAAAGTGTTTAAATACTTTTAATTGTAATAAGGGCGACATAAATAAAATGTGCTTGTGCTTCTTTTTGTTTTGTGACTGTGCTTGTGGTACCATTACAAAACTAAAGTAGGGACAGCATTTTATTTGATATTATTCAAAAATATGAGAATTTTTCCACAGAGCTGGGATTTAGGTGGTTTCTTTTTTTGGACAATATTTCTCCAGCTCCTTGGAACACCTCACCTTTAATAAAATCATACATATTAGGACTGATAGTTCAATATATGGCAGGTATCCAATATATTATGAGTTTTCCCACATAAAAACCTTATTATGAGTAGTCAACTCAAAATACTCCCACACAGGTGAGGACTTCCTCTTTCTTCCTTGCTCCATCTGTGAGAGACTATTTGTGATACAACCAACAAACATGGAACTGGCAGGAATGTGAATGTTCTTACAGTGTTTTCTTGTAAAATCACTGTCACCACTATATATATATATATATATATATATATATATATATATATATATATATATATATATATATGTATGCACCATCACATGAATTAATCATTACCCAACATCAGTGTATAGCTTACAGCTCATTTTATTAATAATAAATAAAACTTTTGTACATATTTCACTTACACATGTTGTCTTTCAGAATAGGTAACACAGAAACTAACACATGCTTTGCAGGCCCTGCTGTAGAACTGTGGCTCCCAGTGGCTTCTTTACATACACGTCAAAGTAGTGTCTAGTTCCCATGTGACTGAAGAAGGTGACAGAAGGTGCAGACACCAAATACAGGAGTTACATTTACAAATGGTAAAACTGACACACACAAACACCCATAATTTTACACAACCCATAAACCAATGTAAAAGAAAAATATATATAATATCTCACATCAAAGCACTGCAGTTGGGAAATAATCTAAACTGCTGCTCTTCCTACACTTCTCCTACTCCTCCAGCTACTGCTATTTCACACCGAATAATACTAACTAATAATACTTACTGAATAATACTAGCTACAACTTGCTCTCACTCCTCTCTCCACAAACGCCAACAACACCCACAGTGTGACTCGAGATCTGAAACGTTTTAATGGGACAGCGATACGTTGAACGAACCAATCACGTGATCTGCACAAACCGAGGCCTCGTTTGTCATCGGTCACGTGACTTTTTCAGAAGCTACCCAAGCCTCGAAGTGAAGCTTCATCTGACACGCCCACTTTTACTCGAGACACGCCTCGATGCCTCGGTTCATTTGCCCCATCACTAGTTTCAGGTATGTGTTGAGGGCACTGATGGATGAATGTGAGTCATGGTTGCGTTACTGGTGGGACAGTTTGGCCGTGTTTTCCCACCAGGTGTAGTAATTAGGAGTGATTTGTAGGTTTCCAGTCAGAGGCTAGACTAGGCTGGGGTGGCATGCTAGCGCAAGCACGGGGGCGACACATGGATTTGAATTTAGCTAATCTAGAACTACTGTGTTTACTACTGTGAGGCTAAAGAGATTTTTGTACACTTTGTATGTTGGTTTTAATGAATATGTGCGAGGTGTTGTGTAGAATAAGCAGGCTCTGCTGCACCATGAACAAGCAGACAGATGGCCCAGATCCGCAGCACAGCATTTATGTTTTGTGCTGTTGTGTTTCAGAAATAAACCCATCAAAAGATAAGTCATTGGGGAAGGATGAGTGCGCCCCGGGCCAGATATATCTCCACTATTAGTGATTGTAGACAACATTGGACTTTTATAATCTGACTTTTTATTACAAATTATACATTTTAGTAACTCTCTACAGGCTCTATTATCCATTTTGCTTGTTAAAAACATGGGATATACATGTAAATGTAATTTTAAAAAAGTTTTATTAAATTAAAGGAAGGGCTGTGACTCTACATGATGTGAGACAGAGGGGGCGGCGCCCTAGCGCCCTCTATTGACCAGCCGCCCCTGGTTTGAAGTTCTCCAGGGGAATCAAGTGGGACGGCTTCAGACTCTGCTGAAGTGAGTTCCCTGGGCTGCTGCTCTCCTCCTCGAGCCTAGCCGCGCTAGACAACCCACAGCAACAAATTTAATTCTCTGCCAGGGTGGGTCTAGTTACCCTCCATAAGGCTCGATGCTGGATTCTCCCAGAGCCCTAGAGATAGTAAGAGTTGTGACACTCATGCTCTCGCAGCGGGGCGGTCACGTGGTTCATGTAAGCCTGAATAGTTCCAAACAGGCAGCGCTGTCATTTCCTTCTATGGGACTGAAAGCGGCGATTTCACGGTAAAAAAGGAATAAAATCACACCTCCAAGTACTTGTTTGATTATTAATTCATTGGAGTATGTATGTAAATGTTAGTTTTATATTTTGAGCTGTAAGGTGACATATTAAAGACACTTCTGGGTTTTGGAGGGAATGTTTCACATTCGTGTTAGCATGGAAAATCCACTTTTACACAGAAATGTAAGATGATTGAAGATGTTAATTTTTGCCCAGCTGGATTATTGTATTTCCAGACAATATCTATATTTCTCTGATTCACTTACCCGTCGTCTGGGAGTTATTGAAAAGCAGAGTAACAACAGTCCATTCAGCAGATAGTGTCCAGCCACTTCTGATGAGGCAGGAGTTGACTCACTATAACCATTTTAAGACATACACAAAATATATATTCAAGAATAACAACTCATTATGCTTTGATGAATGAAATAGTATGTTTTATTGACAATGGGAGAAACAATGAGGGTCTTCGTGTCTTCAGTGAGGGCTCTCGGGATACTGGCGGATAGATAGATACGATAGATATTAATAAATATATTTGTTAAATACTTACAAGTATAAGTTTATGCATTATAAAGGGTCTCATATAAAGGACGTAGTCTTGACAATTAAAAAGAGGTAGCGATGTAGCTAGGTAGCTTTCAAAGAAGAGCTAACAAGCACATGGCAATGCCTGAAAGTCGGTCATCTGCCAATATTCACAAATACAGATAAATGTATGCACCACAAAGGGCTTCTGATATAATATAAAGACGTTAAATTTAAAAAGAGGTAGCGACTCATCAACAATTAATCCGTCAATATATCCCTGGAGATAACTTCAGAGCTAACAACAGAGTCAAGCTAAAAAAAAAGTAGCAGAAATTCGGTTGTCTACCAAGATAAAAAATATATATAATTACGCTGCGCAAATACAAATAAAGCTCAGCATATGCATCATAAAGAGCCTCTGATAAATATAGGCAGTTGACAATTCAAAAGAGGTAGGCATTTCATCAACTTACCTCCACATATACTCAACGACCTGCAGTGCAAATGAACGGTGGCTGTCACTGTCGAAGCGGTGCTTGGAACTAAACAAGCCTCCACAACCCGGAAGTAGACTGGAAGAAAGCGTACAACGGCACCCTATGGGAGTGTCGCAACTCTTACTATCTCTAGAGCTCTGGATTCTCCTAAAACTGGCCGGACCAATCACCATGAAGTGTAGAGTCAGAAGACGGGCGTAACTAAGTGATGACAGAGGCGCAACGATTCTGACAGACACAACCGGCGCACAATAAACAGTTATCTTTCGACTCGGCTTTGGCCACAGCCCTTAAAGATTTGAAGCTAAAATTCAACTTGAAAGATAAACAAAGGACGGCACTGAAGTGTTTCATTGAGAAGAAAGACGTATTTGGACTTATGCCGACGGGATATGGCAAATCCTTAATATACCAGTTGGCTCCACGGCTCCGCTGGTTGGGAAGCTAATAGGACTTAGCCACAATCCGCCGGTGCTCTCGGAACTACGTCAGCCTATTCGTTGCATTGATTGGTTGTATACCTACCCAATTGCTGCAGAGGGATTTGATAGACAACCTTTTAGCCCGCCTCCCTCCCTGTCGAGCTTCCCTAGACCCTTGTGCCGTCAGAAACATGGGTGTAGCATGGCTAGGCTACTCCTCCTCTGGTGTTTTCTGGATTGTTTTCAGCTGCATGACTTCGTCCACACGGCCTCTGTTGACTCACTCAGTTCAGTAGAACTTTGGAGATGTGTTCCAGTGGTTGGTGGATGTGTGGGGAGATAGAGAGGGACCTTTGAATTGTTCAGAAAGGAAAACAGGAAACCCAGTGGTAGTTTTAGTTTAGGGTGCTACTGTGGTGTGTTTTGGGGTTTTAAGAGGTGAACAGGAAGAAGGTTTTTTCATATTGATGATCTTTTAGGCTGCACAGTGACATAGTGGTTACGACTTTCGCCTTCCAGCAAGAACATCCCCGGTTCAAATCCCGGCCTGGGATCTTTCTGCATGGAGTTTGCATGTTCTCCCTGTGCATGCGTGGGTTTTCTCCGGGTACTCCGGCTTCCTCCCACAGTCCAAAAATATACTGAGGTTAATTGATTACTCTAAACTGCCCGTGAGTGTGATTGTTTGTCTGTATATGTAGCCCTGTGACAGACTGGTGACCTGTCCAGGGTGTCCCCTGCCTTCGCCCGAGTCAGCTGGGATAGACTCCAGCACCCCCCTTGACCCTAGTGAGGATAAAGCGGTGTATAGAGAATGGATGGATGATCTTTTACTTTGTTCCTGGTTGGAATGCCCATCAATGTCAACGTGAAATTCACTTTTAGTTCTGTTGATTTATTTTTATATTACTAACACCCATTTGCTTTTAAATTTCTCACACAAGAAGTGCCCCATGAAAATGTGTATTTGTGTAAAAGCACAACTAGAGATGAAAGCTGAAAATGAGCAACAGCTGCTTTCTGAAAACTGTTGTAGACAGAATACAAGTACAAATATGCTCCACTTTAGTATATCTGACAATATTGAAAGAATAAAAGTGGAGAAATCATTACAGAAACATCAATGGAGGAATATTAAACTGCAGTTTCATTAAAGAGTTAACTGGAAACTAAAAAGTGAGGCACAAATTTGGTTTACATCTGCAGTAGTATATGAGCTGATCTAATGCACAATCAGTCCTACATAACCAACACTGACAGGTAAAATTAAAAATGTGTCACCCATAAGAGTATCCTTTTTCCAAATTAGCACTGTATGTGTCTATAACAGTCCATTTGAATTCAAATTCATCTATTACGTTATGTAAGACCTACTCATCACATTTATGTGCGACGTGTCAAAATTACAATAAATAAACGAGAGAAAACATTCATTTCCATGTTTATTTACATAGTATAAGGTGTTCCAATAAAATTCCTTGTCACCATTTTATTATAAATACACCGTTTTAAACAAGGCTTGATGACCCTCACTAAAATACATCCTTCAAACCTTTTAAACCATAAACAAACACACACACAAAAAAGCTTTAATGGATACAACTATTTCATTTTTTGCACCTTTTTAAATGTTAGTAAATCATGCAAAGCAGAAGTATAGAGTACGAAAATAAAACGATACAGATCAAATGTGTCGCTTTACAAAGAAAAATCAAAACAAGTAAATGTAGTGTAAAATACAAATACTGGGTCTGGTGCAAAGCTTAAAGATCTTTCTCAAAGAAATGTTAATTCATGGCTTTTAGCAGTAGCGCTCTATAGAGTTATGAATATACAGTACATACATTACATGTCTGTGAAGGAAAAAAACATCAGAATAATGTAAATCTTAGCTAATACACATTCAAACCTTATATTGTAGCCCTGTGTGACAACCAGATTTGTGACGTTACACCGTGACGTACTGTACTGACAGTAAAAAGGCTTACCTGAAAACAGTTATTATTACATTAAGGGGAGAAATGCTTTTTCAGTCATGCATCAGTCAGTTTACAGCATTTTCACTGCACTATCCCACGATACTCCCAGTAAAGTGTTCGACAGTATTTTGCAGGCACTTACAAAGCACGGTTTAGGCCTTTATATGATGCGACTTTCACAATGGTCCGCTGTTAACAGAATCTGATAAAACATTATGTGAGCGAGCGTGTTGCATAAAGTCCTCGGTTACAGTGATGGTCAGAGGCCAAAGTAATGCCAGCAGTCTCTGGAAGACATCTGAACGAAGAGCTGGAGGTCATTTCTGCAACAGAAAATTGGACGACAAATATTAGATTCATTTAATGACACAGGCAACAACTTTAAAAGCAATTAAATGATAAATTAGTCTCTTTACCTACTTTTTAAAGTGTCCAGAAAAGCAGTAACTTGTATGTGTTGGTCTTGAAGTTGGATGAATAAAGTCCAGAAGTGTGAGATGGTGTTAATGGTCATATTTAGTGATATTATCCTTTCATGCGCTGTCTTTGATGTTCCTTTCACAAGGTTAGCTTGTTGCTTTAATTCCAGTTTTCTGACAGGCCATCGGGAATGAAATGGAGTTTAGATATTGGTATTTGCGGCAGTGTAGCCCAGGAGAGAAAAGATCTTGAAGCTTGGCATTCTTAAAGCAGACTGTTGTAGTGTTTTTCATCATTGGGAGACTCCATATTCTGCTCTGCAGAGTGGCTTTTTGTCTTTCTTTAGCTTACAGTTTTTTCTCAATATTCAAAAATATACACATGTACAGCATTTTTAGTTTGTACATCCAATTTGGTTCTCTTTAACAGACTATGGGTCGTGAACACTTTTGGTTATAGTGTCACAGTATTTAAAGAGGATGAAATCATGTTTGTGGAACAGTGAATGACAGCCAGCTTTAACAATCAAAAAAATATCATGTACACTTGAAATGCTTGTGATATATAATGAATAAACAGCTGTTGCGTATGCTGACTGCTTACAGTACATACTGAGAAAGTATGAAGAGAAAGCATAACTAAAAGTAAATGTGAAATATACATAAACAAAATGATTCAACTTGTAGAAAATTAAATACTAAAAGTCTCGTAACAACTCCATGCAGAGCAGAATAAAGGCAGTCTTTATTCCACTGAGATTTAGGCATCTGGTGAGCTTTGTGGTTTCATAGCATATCCTTCCCTTAGACAATCATTCTTTAACTTTAGTACCGGCGGCCATAGCTTGGCGAACCGTATGAAGTTGAAGAGAAGGTTGTTGTGAAACTCGATCCTGTGGCGTCAAAACTGCCTCTTCTGGAGCCAGACCTGGAACCGGTTCTTGATCCAGAGCGGGACCCAGTAGCGGAGCCGGACCCGCTGATGCTGTAGGGACTGTAGAGGCCTTTGCTTGACTGAGATGATGCTTCCAGCAGTCGCAGACCTGTCCCCTCCTCTATCATGCTTCTGTCCATAGCGTCCTTGTAGGAGATCTTAAGCTTGGTTTTCGGGCATGTGAGGTATTTTGAATAAGCACTAACATCTCGTAGCTTTTGTGCAGTGCGAGCATCTAAAGTGCCCTTCTTCACGGCGTCGTCAATGGAGACCCTGTTGGTAGCGTCTGGTTCGATTAACCCCCCGGTGAGATACTGGACCTCCAGGAATCGCTGTCCGGCCTCATAGTACAGCCAGCCTTTCTTCAGAGCTTGGGCTGCAGACATTTTGGTTTTCGTTCTGGGATCTTCAAATCCATTGTATGCCTTCTGGGCTAAAGTGATGCGATCCACCATGATTTTATCCACGAGCTGTTTATTCATTGCATCTGCAACAGTGAATTTCTCGCCGGTGTTTGGGTCGATGATGCCTCCTGTGCAGGCCTGAGCTTCCAGCAGCCTTTGGCCTGTGATATTGTCCACCAGGTTCCTGTGAATGGCCTCTGTCACCGACACCTTCTCCAGAGTGTCGGTGTCTAAGATTCCGGCCACAGGTCCAGTTTCTTCTGTGGGGTCATTCCATGTGGTTGCTGGTGTTTTGATAGAAGGTACTGGGCTCATTGGGTAGGAGGAAGAGGAGCCGAAGGAGGAAGATCGTGATCTGCTGCCGCTCATGTTTCCAGAGAGCATGTCTGCAAACTCTGTGATGGACAGCGTTCCTGCTCGGTACTGATCAAGAGCTGACTTATCGATCAGGCCCCTTGAGATGGCGTCATCAATATCATACTGCCGACCAGACCTCCTATCAATGATCATGGACTTCACAACTCCGTCAGATGAGGTGATGGTGATCTCTTCCCATTCACACTCCTGCTCTGCAAGCTCCAGGTAAGTCTGGTGGTCAATAAGGCCTTTCTGATAGGCCTCGTACACCGACATCTCTTTGCCAGATTCTGGATCGACAATGACGACCCTTCGTTTGCGAACAGAAGACTTGGACGATGTCTTCCTCTCACGCTTCTTTTCTTTCAGCAGCAGCAGAGCAAGCCCAGTCTCTGGGTCCGTCATACATCTCTCCATCAGCTGCAGGTAGGTGAGGTTTTCCTCAGTGTTGGGGTCAAAGAAGCCCTTGGTGTCATCAGACGGGTCAGTGAGGATCTCATTCATTTCCTGATCAAAGAGACCACGTTCGTATGCTGTTTCAACTGGCAAACGGTGGCTCTCCTGAGGATCAATTATTCCACCTGTAGCAATCTGAGCCTCCAGTAGACGGATGCCGTGGTCTTTCAGAATGAGTCCCTTTTTCATGGCCTGGAAAAGAGAGATTACCTTTCCAGAATAAGGGTCCTTGTAACCAGTGACGGCTCGTTCAGCTGAGAGGAGTTTGTCTTTAAACTCTGGGCCAACAACACTCATTTTTACAGCTTCACTGACATTTAGTTTCAGGTTCTTGATGGGATCAATCACATAACCTGTGGCGGCTTGAGCCTCGAGGAGCTCAAAGGCGGTCCCTGGTCTGATCATGTTCTTCTTCATTGCTTGGTAAATAGAAAGCCGGTCTTTACTAGATTCTACATACACACCAGCAATGCAGCTGGTTCCCTCCAGGTATTTCTTCACGTCCCTGCTGACTTCCTCCACAGTGATAACACCCTCATTGAGTTCATTGTAAGTCTTCTGGTCAATAATCTGCGAGCGGAGAAGCTCATCCACAGTGATTTGCTTTCTGAGACCCTTAAAGAGAAGCCTTCTGTCTGCCAGCGAAAGCAGCCGCAAACCGCTTTCTTTATCAACTCTGCATCTTTTCAGTAGCTGAGCATAAGACTGCTTCTCATCAGTTGTTGGATCAGTGTAACCTCGCACATCAGTGGTAGGTTCAGATATTCTGTCGAGAGTCTCTTTGTTGATGTATCCACGCTGCATGGCAACATCAGTGGGGAGATGGAAGTAGTATTCAGGATCCATCAGCCCTCCAGTGGCATTCTGGGCTTCCAAAAGCCTCAAGGCATAATCTTCTGGGATCAGATCTTTTTTCATTGCTTGGAAGAGAGAAATCACCTTTCCACTGTATGGATCCTTGTAACCTGTAACTGCTCTCTCAGCAGAAAGGAGTTTGTCATGAAGTTCAGGACCCACGAGCCCCTTGCGTACAGCTTCATCAACTGTTAGAAGTTCATCTTTTACTGGATCAATCATGAATCCTGTTGCTGCTTGGGCCTCGAGGAGATTCAAAGCAACTTCAGGCGTAATCTTTCCGCTCTTCATCGCCTGGTAAATGCTGATCTTTGGAGGACTGTCTGACATGATTCCAGCAATGCAGCCGGTGCCAAAAAGGTATTGTTTCACCGATGGCATCTCCATCACCTCACGAATGGTCATCTTCTCTTGTTTCAGGAGGTTGTATGTGTGCAAGTCAATGATTCGTGAACTGTACAGCTCCTCAATAGTCACTCTTCTCCTGATAACGTCACATGACATGCCCTGCTCGGTCTTTAGAGTTTCCCTTTGTTCAATGATTTCAATGATGATGATTAACATTCTATCCTTTGTAATTTGTCCCAGGCGGTATTGCTCCAGAAGGCGGCGTCTTTCCTCTTCTGGAAGCATATTTGAGTTCATGACTTCCCAAATGCTCATACTCTTTCCTGCAAAGCTCTTGTGAGGGATCTCCACTTGAGTGTTAGCCAGGTCTGACTGGGCTTGTTCCTCCGTGTACTGATAAGATTTCTCGACAGGAGCAGGAGATTCGACCTTTGACAGGGGCAGGTAACACAGGCCAGTGTTGGGATCTCTGATGCATTTCTCCAGCAGCTGCTTGTAAGTTACACTTTCATTGGTGTTGGGGTTGGTGAAGCCCTTCACGTCACCTGAAGGTTCATTAAAGGATTTAGACATTTGTTTGCTGAAGTATCCACGTTGAATGGCCACATCGTTGGGAACACGATGACTGCTGACGGGATCAATTATCCCTCCTGTAGTAAACTGGGCCTCCAGAAGAGGAATAGCATGCTCTCTCAACACAAGTTCTTTCTTCAAGGCTTGGAGGAGGGAAATCGTATTGCCTGTGTATGGGTCTTTGTATCCCGTCACTGCTTTTTCAGCTGATAGGAGTTTCTCATGAAGCTCCGGACCAACAACTCCAGCCTTTACAGCATTATCCACGGAGTATTTCAAGTTTTTGACAGGATCAGTGATGAAACCAGTTCCAGCTTGGGCTTCAAGTAGACCCAACCCAGTGTTTTGTTGTATAACATTCTTTTTCATTGCTTGATATATGCTCAGCTTTTCATTTGAATCTGCCATGGCGATGCCATCAATGCGGTCTGTACCTTGCAGGAACTTCTTGACTTTATCAGTGTCACTGACTTCTTTAGGGGTCTTTTTACCCTGTTGGAGTTGATCGAATGTTGCCTTATCGATTATGTTGGAATGAAGTAATGAGCTGGCAGTGACTGGTGACCTAAGACCTTCAAAGCAGGCCTCTTCTTTAGCTTTGTCCTCTTTTTCATCAACCATTGTTATTACAATCTTTATGAGCCTTTCAATGGTTACCTGTCCCATTCTGTACTGGCGGATCAGTTCTATTCTCTGTTCCTCAGTGATGTACTCGGAGTGAATGATCTCCCAGATTGTGACCTTTCTTCCTTTGAAAGGTCCATACTCCAGCTCCATGGTTGCTTGGTTCAAGGCCTCTTTTGTTTTAGCCTCTGTAATCTGTTTCTCTTCTTTTGGCTTTGGGGCCTTCTTTGAGAGGGGGAGCAATGGGAGTCCAGTTTCTTTGTCTGTGATACATTTATTCATGAGCTGTGCATAGGTTGCATCCTCCTGTGAGTTGGGATCATAAAACACCTTGGTTTCATCAGTGTTTTGGTTCAAGGTCTTGCTTATTTCCTCATTGAAATATCCACGCTTGCAGGCAACCTCATGTGGGACACGATAGCTTTTCATGGGATCAATGATTCCACCTGTTGAAAGTTGTGCTTCGAGCAGGCGGATGCCTTGGTCTTTCTTTATGAGGCCTTTGTTCATGGCTTCAAACAGAGACACTGTTTTTCCTGTATATGGATCTTTGTAGCCGCTGACAGCTCTTTCTGCTGACAGAAGTCTTTCATGCAGCTCTGGACCAACAAGACCCGACTTAACGGCTTCATCCACAGGAACCCGCTCATTTTTAACAGGATCAATTACAAACCCAGTGGCTGCTTGAGCTTCAAGAAGATTCATGGCCGTCTCTGGTGAGAGCAATTCTTTTTTCATAGCTTGGTAAAAAGGCATTTTCTCTTTGGTGGGTTCATTTAACAGTCCAGCGATGCTTGGGGTTCCTTGCAGCGCTTTCTTTACAGGATCCATCTCGGAGATCTCTTTGACTGTTACCTTTCCATTACTCAACTTGTTGAACAAGTCTTTGTTTATGATCTTGGACTCGAGCAGTTCATTGGCAGTCACTGGAGCTCTCAAACCATTGAAGACATTTCCATTGTTCTTCTCCTTGTCTTCCACAACAGTGATGACAATTTTGATGATCTTTTCCACTGTGATCTTGCCCGTCTTGTACTGACGAATCAACTCTCTTCTTTGTTCCTCAGTGAAGTACTCTGAATTTATGACTTCCCAAATGGTGACAGTTTTTCCTTTGAATCTTCCAAAAGGCACATCGAGGTTTGATTTGCTGAACACCTCTTTAGTCTCCAGATCTGTGTAAGTTCTCTCAGTCTGAGCAGCTTTTTCTGTCACTGGTAATATCAGCAGGCCAGTTTCTGCATCCTTAGTGCATTTCTCCAGCAGTTGTTTGTAGGTGAGTTGCTCCTGAGTGCTGGGGTCGATGAACAATTTGCAATCGTCACTTGGATCGGTGAGCTTCTTGTTCATGTCTGCATCAAACTGACCCTGTTTGTAGGCCATCTGCAGTGGAACTCTGTGGCTGTTGATGGGATCAACGATGCCACCGGTGGCCAGCTGTACATCGAGGAATTTGGTGGCTTGGTCCTTCTCAATAAGTCCCTTCTTCATGGCTTCAAAAAGGGAGATTTTGTCTCCAGTATAGGGATCTTTAAAGCCAGTGGCTGCCCGCTCTGCAGACAACATCTTATCATGGAGTTCAGGGCCAATTAACTCCTCCTTAACAGCTTCATCCACAGATAGAAGTTTATTTTTCACTGGATCGACGATGTAGCCGGAAGCTGCCTGAGCTTCCAGAAGCATTGCAGCAGTGTTGGGAGAAATCTTTTTTTCTGTCATCGCTTTGTAGACGCTCATTTTCTCTTTGGATGGAGTCAAGACACCTCCGACACAGCTGTTTCCTTTAAGGCACGATTTAACTTTCTCGGTCTTTCCAAGGTCTTGCACGGACACTTTGCCCTTTTTCAGTTTGTCGAACTCCTTCTTGTTGAGGATGCCGATGTCAAGAAGCCTCTCAGCTGGAACTTTTTCTCTGATTCCATCAAACGCAAATGGTGATCCTTCATCTTTCTTCACTCCGTCCACTTCTACAGAGCCGTTGAAAACTTTCTTTGTTGTTCCCACCATCGTCATGGCCACCAGCTGCTCCTCAGGAACCTTATCAGTCTGAACTTCGATTTCCTTGGTTTTGGATGCACTTTGTTTGGAAGCAACCTCAAGATTCTGAAGCTTCTCTCTGAGCTTCTTGTTCTCCTCTTCCAGGATCTTTTCTTGCTCAAGCCTTTTCTTTTCAAGCACTTCCATTTCTTTCTGCTTGTTTTTCATCTCCGCCTCAGCCTCCTTTTGTTTCTTTACAGCTTCGTCCATAATGGCCTGAAGCTTCTTCTTCTCCTCTTCCATTAGCTTGCGCTGACGTTCCTGTTCATCTTTGAGAGCTTTGGCCTTATTCACCTCATCCTCGAACTGTTTCTCGAGCATCTTCTTCTCATCTTCAACGGCCTTCTCTCTTTTCAGCAGCAGATCCTTCTCCGTGAGGAAAGACTGCTGAAGTTTGGCCTTCTGTTGCTCAATTTGTTCTTGCTGGGCATTTGCCATCTGATTGAAAAAAAAAAGAAAAATCAGTAAAATGTTCATGAAACATCCCTCAATCATTGCATAAAACCTAAATGAATATTTGAAGGAATAGCACTTTGGAAACTCTTGCAAACATTTACATTTGAATATACATGTTTAGTCTGTATGATAAATATGGCTATAGCCAACAACTGGTTAGCTTAGCATCAAGACTACAAGACTAGCTTGGCTTTCTCCAATGGTAATACAAACCAGCACCTCTAAATCTCACTGGTCTAAATATTTTATCTCACTTGGTTAGTGTGAGATTAAAACTAAGCTAACTACCTTTTGCCTTAGCCTTATATTTAGCTTACAGACTAATATGGCTCTTTTCAAGTAACTTTTTCCAAAAGGTTTGAAATATAGGACCATTTCATCAGGTATCAGCAATTGGCTTAGCCCATCACCAGTTGCTTATTTTTGGATGATTTTTGTCATTTTATGATGCTAAATTTAATGTTTTGACACCTTGAGAATTCAACTTGGTAAATAATTAATCTGTAAAGAGCAAAATAAAGCACAGTTGCAGTTGGGCCAAAAATTGCATGGTTTTCTTGCACCGATTTGCTTTTACAAAACAAAGCTAAAGGTCAATTAAGCCGCCTTTAGTGGTTGATCGATTGATTGTTGCGGAAAGGCATTTTATAAAACATGTTAGGGAACTAAACCAAAAACTGTTTGCAGATAAAATAAAGATCATTATTATTATTATTACATTCAGCTTGCATCTCCAATATGCCATACCTATTTCATGTGTCTTTATTCTATCCAAAACCTGTAAAAAAAATACTGAAAATCACAAGCAAGGTTGCCAGAAAAAAAATCTGTAAAAAATGGTTGAGTACTGCTCAAAAAATCTAAATAAAATAATGACAAATACCTCTAAATGAACATTTTTTAAAATTTAAATAGAGTTCAAAACAGTGTAAATTTACAGTGAAATATCACAGAAGAATAATTATCATTTATGAAAATACAGATTTTTGTTGTTATTTTATTACTTATTATCTGTAAATTAACAACACAGTTAAAGTCTGTAAAATAATACAACCTTTTTTATTTACAGGGAAAACCTTAAACAATTACATATTTTTTCCACTGTAGTGATCATTTTACTTCTGTTGTGGTGTGTTTAGAATGACTTTCATATAAACTGAAAATATCTCTAAATTTAAATTTTTTCAGATTTAAATACACTTTAAAATAACATATTTTTACAGTAAAACATCATAGAAAAATAATAACCATTTATGAAAAAAATGCTTTTGATGTGACTTTATCATTCAAATTATTATTTTTTCTGTGATTTTAATAGTTTTTAACTATAAATGAACAAAACAGTGAAAATCTGTAAAATGATAAGAAATTATTCAAAAATTTACAGGTAAAAACCTTTAAAAATCTATTTTATTTTTACACTACGGTGACCGTTTCATTTCTGTTGTGTTGTGCTTTGAAGACTTTCATACAAATTGCTGCATGTTAACTCAAGATGCTGCAATTTACATGAAGTGTGTTTGCACAGTCATAACACTGTAGTTAGTGTGTTTCACAGGACTGTGTTAATTGTAAGGGTTCCACTACTTTACTGATAGTGTTAATTCGGGTCACAGTACCTCTTTGGACTTCTTCTGAAGCTCCTCCGCCTCCTTTTTCAGTTTCTCTCGCTCTTTTTCCAGGTCAGCTATGGATTTCTTCAGGTCATCGGCTTCTCTCGTGCTCTGCAGCCTCTGTGTCTCCAACTTCTGCACGACGATCTCGGTCGTTTGTTTCTCCGTCGCTTGAAGACGAGTTTTGGCTTCGTCGGCTTGTTTCTTGAACTTCTTGGCCTCCTCGTCGGCTTTGGCCTGAGCATCGCTGAGCTCTTTCACCCTCAGCTTCAGTTTCTCGGCTTCGGCTGAGACTTCCAGCTGCCTCTTGCGCTCGACCTCCAGAGATTTTTGGAATCCTTCGGTCTCCTTATCCAGGCGCTGCTGGATCTGCTGCTTGTCCTCCAGCAGTTTTTTAGCCTTCTCCTGCGCCTGGTCCTTCTGTTTCTGCAGCTCCTCCGCTTCAGCTTTCAGTTTGGTCGCCTCTTGGATGGCCTGCATCTTCTCCTTCAGCATTTTCTCTGCCAGCGCCCTCTGCTCGGCCAGGTCGGCCTCGGCGATCTGCCTCTGTCTGGCGGTTTCTTCGGCCTGCACGCTGAGTCTAGCGGCGTCCTCCGCCAGGCTCTTCATTTTCTCTGCTTCCTCTGCCAGCAGCTTCTGCGTCTTATCTTTGTCTTTCTTCATGAGGCGTCGGTTCTCCTCCTCGATCTTCTGCTTCAGCTTCAGCAGCTCGTCCATCTGGAGCTTAACTTGGGCCAGTTCGTCCTCCACCTGTGCCTTCTGTTTGACGGCATCATTGACTTGTCCTTTGACTCTCTGGAGCTCCTCGTCCAGCACTGCCTTCTGTTTATCAGTTTCATCCAGCTGCAGTTTAACCACCGTCAGTTCCTTCTCCACCTGAGATTTCTGCTTCAGCGCTTGCTCGGCCTCTTTCTTGTGCTTTGCCATCTCTGCGTCGGCCTGCTGCTTCTGCTTCAGAGCCGCTGCCTCGGCCGCCGCCCTCTTCGACGCCTCCTCCTCGGCTTCTTTCTTCAGTCTCTCGGCATCTTTCTGAGCTTTGGCCTGTTTAGCAGCTTCAGCCTCTGCAGCTTTTTTCTGCTTCTCAGCTTCCTCGGCTTTCTGACGCAGTGCGGCCGCCTCTTTCTCGGCTTTCACTTTGGCTTTCTCTGCAGCTTCGGCGAGGTTCTTAGCGTTCTTGAACTCATCTTTCAGCTTGTCCTGAGCGAGAACGTCCTCCTTGTTCTTGCTGAGAACATCTTGAGCTTTCTTTTCGGCAGCGCTGCATTTCTGTGCCGCCTCTTTGGCCAGAACCGCCTGCTTCTCAGCCTCCTTCTCAGCCTGGTCTTTCTGTTTGTTTGCTTCGGCCGCCTTCTGTTTGAGGCGTTCCACTTCCTCCTGAGCAGCTTTGCACTGTCGAGCTGCTTCCTCTTCTGCTGCAGTGATCCTCTTCACCTTCTCCTCGGCTTCTTTCCTCTTCTTCTCCTCCTCTGCAGCGAGCTTTTTCAGCTTCTCGGCCTCGGCTTCAGCTTTGACTTTGCTCTTCTGCGTCTCGTCAGCGATGCCCTTCAGTTTCTTCAGCTCTCCCTCCAGATCTGACTTCTCCTTGGAGGCTTTCTCAAAGTTGATCCTGATGAGATGGATCTCCTCCTCGACCACCTTCTTCTGCTTCAGAGTTTCCTCCACCATGGTTTTCTGTCTCACCAGCTCGGTGTCAGACGAGCTCTTCAGGTGGGTGATCTTCTCCTGGATCTGCTGCTTATGCTGAGCAGCTTGATCCTCCAGCAGCTTCCTCTGATAAGCTTCATCCTCAGCTTTCCTCTTCAGTCTTTCGTTTTCCGCTTCTTTAGCCTTCAGTGCGATTTCTGCTTCAGTCTTCAGCCGAGTCGCCTCATTGATGGCGGCCAGCTTTTCCTTGAGGATTTTTTCCGCCTCGGCTCTTTGCTGCGCCGCCTCGTCCTCCGCCATCTGCCGCTGCTTCTTTGCCTCTTCGGCGACCGATCTCATCCTCGCTGCCTCCTCGGCCAGCTGTTTCATCTTCAGCGCTTCGGACTCCAGCAGCTGTTTGCTCTTTTCCGTGTTGGACAGCGTCTGCTTCTCCGCTTCAATCTTCATCTTCAGAAGAGCGTCCATTTCAGCTCGGACTTTAGCCAGCTCGTCCTCCAGTTGCTTTCTCTGCTTCTCGGCGGCGTTCACCTCGTTCTTCAGTCGCTGCAGCTCGTTGTCCAGCAGGCCTCTCTGCTGCTCGGCGTGTTCGAAGTCGGCCTTCAAGCGAATGCACTCTTGCTCTGCAGATAGTTTTTGCTGAGCGACTTGTTCGGCAAACTTCCTCTGTTTTTCCAGCTCTATCTCTGCGTTCTCCTTCTGTTTGAGCGCAGCCTCTTCAGCTTTAGCCCTCTTCTTGGCGTCTCGCTCTGCTTCAACCTTCTGCCTCTCTGCGTCCTCCTGAGCTTGACTCTTCTTCTGAGCTTCCTCCTCGGCCTGAAGCCTCAGACGAAGAGCCTCGTTGGCTTTCTGCCTCCATATTTCCAGCTCTTTCTCGGCCTGCTCTCTGGCTTTGTTGGCTTCCTCCTGCTGTTTCCTGAGCTTGTCGGCCTCCTCCTGCAGCTGGAGGACGGTTCCCTGCTCTTTCTTCAGAGACTCCTCCAGCTTTGTCGCCTTCTCATTGAAGGACATGGATCTGGTCTGCAGCTCTGTGGCGGCGGTCTTCTGCGCCACCTCCTCCACCACCTTAATCTGCCTCAGTTTCTCCTCCTCGGCCTGCTTCATGCGCCTCTCCGCCTCCTCGGCTTGCATTTTGAACTTCTGCAGGTCGTCCAGCGCTTTCTGCTTTTGCTTCGCCGCCTCTTTTTCCGCCTCGGACTTGCGCTTCAGCTCGTCCTCGGCATTCTTCTTCTTCTGCGTCTCCTCGGTCACCTGCTTGCGAAGCCTCTCGGCCTCCTCCTGAGCAGCTTTCCTGAGCTTCTCGGCGTCGGTGGCTTTGTCTCTGAGCGTCTTCAGCTCGTCCTCGGCCGTGCTCTTCTGCTTGATCGTCGTCTCCAGCTGGACTCGGATGATGTGGATCTCCTCCTCGATCTTGGTGCGACTGAGCAGCGCCTCCTCCAGCTGCTGGTTCTTGGACTTGATCTCCTGCTCCGACAGACTCTTCAGATGATGCAGCTCCTGTTGGATGTTTTGCTTCTGCTTCTCGGCGTCCACGGCGACGTCCTGCCTCTTGTTGGCCTCCTCTTTCATCTTGGACTTCAGCTCCTCGGCCTCTTTCTCTGCTTTGGCCACAGATTTGGCCTGGGCCTCGGCCAGCTGTTTCTGCTTATCTAACTCCGCCTGAATCTCTGCCATCTTTTTCCTCTCCTCTTCTTTTAGCTTTTCAGAGGCCTTCTGTATTAGTAGAAGCAAAGAGGGAGTAAAAGGAGTTGAGAAAATGTTAGCGGTGTTAGATTATAAAAAAAAAATCAACATGAAAGTAGTTACAACACGTAGGTACATAAAAATGTAAATACATGAGAACAGCTTATTATTTACAACAGACAGTTTTTAACTGTATGGGGAAATGCTTGTCATGTTCATCTAATGTATGGCACACAGAATGACACTTTACTTCACAACACAGGACGACACTACACTCTGCTGTCATGCATCTAAATGATTTGTGTTTTATATTATATATTATAATTCCATTTACTGTACGGTAAATTCTACATATGTGAGAACAGAAATCTTGGGTGTTGCTGCTGACGTATTTCTATGAAAGAAATGGGGTTTTAAAGTGAGAACTGTTGCATAATTCAGTCACCATTTGATATTTAAGCTTTATATCCTTAAAGCAAAGCAGCCTATAATAAGTAACTGAGGAGAAATATGCAGGGAATAAATAATTAGCAACATGCAAAAAAGAGCTAAGCGCAGACGGAAAGATGGCAAAGACCTAAATAAAGAGAAACAGCCCAGTAATCTGAATAGGCGTATTTTATGGGTTTGCAGGTAATCAGAATTGAAAGAAAGCGAATAACCGTCACTATGAAGAGTAGCATAGTGATGCAGCAAACACAGCATGACCTCATGTAACAAACACGCTTGGATTGACATGTAAAAACCCCTTTCAGACATGAACTTCTTTCTGTTGATCTAAACGTGTCGGACGCTCACTTTTCTCTCATTTTTTAGCTTTCAACGCAGCACAAGTCTGAAGTGCATGCAGTCATGTTAACCTATATTTAAACAATGCGAGTTTTATCCCACATTTTAGCACCAATGTTGGCATTTCTGGTTCATTTTGCCCTACAATTTTAAATCTATTACTAAACTAAAAAACACCCATAAAATGGTACTTTACTACATAGAAGACAGACTTTAACAGGTCAGATTAAGGAGACTCACAAATACTGAATGTAAGCCAGGGTTTTTTGTACTAAACATTACCAGAAGTTGAAGTTTCAGTTTGACACTTCCAGTTGTTTAGGAGTCCTCTGAGTTTATTAAATACTTGCAGCATCAGGATCCATATGAACGTCTCCAATATGAGCTGTACACATTTACAGCACTAACTTTATTACTTACGTACAATTAGAAAGGATTCCAAGTGAAGAACTTTGAGCTGTGTGAAGGATTTTTTTCACATTTCAGCACCAATATTGACCAAAAAACATCTTTGGTGGTCACCTTTCTCGTTAATTTTGCTCTAAAATTTCACATCTGCTTCAAACTGAAATGTCAATAAAAATCTAACTTTACTATAAAGAAGACAGACTTTTAAAGGTCAGAATTATGAGATTTACTGACATTGAATGTAAGCCAAATTTGGATTAGCAGTAGCTAAAGTTTAGCTTGTTGCTTCCAGCTGTTTAGGAGTCTTTCCTCTGTGTTTATTAAATACCTGCAGCATCAGGATCCACATGAACGTCTCTAAATAAAGAGTTCTATGCGCATGGATCAACAAAAGTAATTTAATTTATTACTTATTATTAAAAAAAATATCCCTGACATGGAGACAGGATGGATCTGGATCTAACAGCCGGTCAGACTGTGGAGTTTTCTTCACAAAATACATAAAATCCAAGTAAATTATTTGTTCCATAGCAGATATAGGTGTGGTCTTCTGTTAATTAGTGCATTATTATAACAAACATTGCACAAATAAAGTCACAAGGAATGTTAAAAAGGACCTTCATCGAATGCCGTCAGTATTTCATGTCTGAAAAGGGCTTGAGCGACAAAGACACAAATCCAAGATTAAGTGACGCTAACTCTGACAACAGAGACGACAAACATCACGAGATGAGATAAATAAGACTGCGCTGATGTGTACGGGTGGCTGACACCTACAAGGAAGGTTCAACATTTTAGAAACCTGTCACACTCATCCTCTGAACTACAGCTGGTTTTCCTGAATTGGTCTCATAATTTAATTTTGTCAAGCAAATCAACGCAACAAAACAGTAGAGTTGAAGTTATTAGTGATAAATGGTCAAAAACCTAATTTTCTACAATTTTGATCATGTTTTAGGTCATTTTTGAGCACAACAGTGAAAAATAGCAACAATAATCTTTGGATTTGCTGCCTTTATTTGTATAATTTTCTCATTTTCATATTTTTGGGAAAAAAGACATCTGAAGGAATCACTCTGCATTCAAATCCTTTAAAAACACCATCAGTGCTTTAATAAAGCAATATGTTAGGATGACAGAACTGCATATAAAAGCTGTCAAATTTCATTAAAAGTTGATATTTTAAGGCCAATTTCTCATCCAGAGACACGCTTTCCAAGAATTGTTGAACCTTCCTGTCACTGAAGACGAGGATCTGGTGTAGAGACGGATGAAATGGAACCGAGAGGGTCGTTTTTAAATACCTGGTGCTTTGGGGTGAATTCACCTCATAAGCGTGTGACTAATACTCATCATGACAAAGCACTGGCGAGCAGGTCGAAGGGATCAAACACAATAGAAAGTTAGAAAGTAGGAGGGAGGGGGTAAAAAAAAAAGTAAAGGTAGGTTGAAAAATAAAGCATCCGAGAATTCAGGGAGCCGAACTCAAGCCTTCAAACCACAAGTTCGGGTGATTTCAAGAGGAAATAAAGAAGCAGACACCAAATCAAAAGCTGTTCTGAAAATGTGACTGAATTGAGGAGTTTACCAGCTATTAATATGTGACATGAGTTGACTAACGGCGTCGGGAATGGGAGACATGTGCTGGATGTGATGTTCTGGATGAAACCGTTTGCTTCACCACCGTCCTACTGACACGTCTGGATCTTTAAGGTAAAGTGCCAACATTCTGCTTTAGAGATGACAAATGATTTCCCATACATGAGCCGGTTAACGGGTGTTGGAGTTAGTGAGGTTTTTGTGTTTTTTTTATCAGAAGCAGTTACCTCCTCATCCTCCAGGCGGCGCTGTGTGTCGGTGATGAACTTGATGTACTGACTGGTGAGGGTCATCAGCTCGCTGTAGCGGGTTCTCAGCGTCACGTACTGGAAGAAAAGCAGAATTAACAGCATATTAAAACTTAGTAACTTGTCTGTAGATGCTTGAATAGACTCGCTGCAGCTTGTGTGTCCGGCCTTTTGCTTTTTAACATCATTAGATTACAATTTTTTACAAATTCCTCGATCCAGACTGATGTATAAAGCAGGTTTTCTAAGAGACAGCTCCAGAACTTTGGTTATCACTTCTCGCCAATTTGTTTTTCCTCGCTATCTTTGCCAGTTTAGATCCAATTTCAAGTCTTTTCTTGGTGTACAACTCTAATGACCGCCTTTTAATTAACCCTTGTGTCGTCCTGCGGGTCAAAATTGGCCCGTTTAAGAGGTGGAAAATGTGGGGAAAAAAAAAAATTTCACAGTGAAACTTCTGATGTCCACATTTTCAAAATTTTTGGGAAATTTTTGAACATTTTTTGGTGGAAAAAAGAAATGTTAAAAATGATTCTTAAGAAATCATAGCCTAGCCACGCTAGCCCCATGTTTCTGATGGCACAAGGGTCTAGGGAAGCTCGACAGGGAGGGAGGCGGGCTAAAAGGTTGTCTATCAAATCCCTCTGCAGCAATTGGGTAGGTATACAACCAATCAACGCAACGAATAGGCTGACGGAGTTTCGAGAGCACCGGCGGATTGTGGCTAAGTCCCATTAGCTTCCCAACCAGCGGAGCCAACTGGTATATTAAGGATTTGCCTTATCCCGTCGGCATAAGTCCAATTACGTCTTTCTTCTCAATGAAACACTTCAGTGCCGTCCTTTGTTTATCTTTCAAGTTGAATTTTAGCTTCAAATTTTTAAGGGCTGTGGCCAAAGCCGAGTCAAAAGATAACCGTTTATTGTGCGACGGTTGTTTCTGTCAGAATCGTCACGCCTCTGTCGTCACTTAGTTACGCCCGCCTTCTGACTCTACACTTCATGGTGATTGGTCCGGCCAGTTTTAGGAGAATCCAGCCTCGAGCCTTATGGAGGGTAACTAGACCCACCCTGGCAGAGAATTAAATTCGTTGCCGTGGGTTGTCTAGCGCTAGCCTAGCTTAGCTAGACTGTATTCCCGTTATAAGGGATATACGGGAATACGGTCTAGCCCTCCTCCATTGACACATTTTGACAGGTTTTCAAGCTCCGAGCGGATCAGACCGAACCAATCAGAGCACCAGAGGCGGGAGTTAACGATGCGACCGCAACAGAGCGAGGTTTCTCTCATGCGCTTTCCTCTGTTTTGCACGGGCTGAATTTGTCCTTAAAACCTCAACAAGAAGCAGCTCTTAAAGCTTTTCTTTTTAAAAAGGATGTATTTTTAATTCCGGCAGGCTGTTCGATAGAATGCGTAATGCTGCCCTCCACTGTTGAAAGGGAGAGCTTAGATTTTCCTCAGGACCCCTGTACGGCGAAGGAAGCTGTTAAAACTACAAAACATCATGGCGGAAAAGCAATTGTTAGGTCGCTTAGTGATTGCATCACACATGTGTTACGCTGATTGGCTCTCTCCAATTCAAGCTGTGATCGGTAGTCCCGCCTCTGGGCTAGATTTGGTTCAATGGAGCAGTTCCAGACTGACTTTATGTGTATTTGTAATACACAATATAAAGGCTGTCTGGTCCCCAGGCAAGTCTAGCGCGGCTAGGCTAAAGAAATCAGTCACTGGATTTTGGTTGATTTTTTTCTGAATGTTCTTAAAGAAAAATATTATAAGTTTTACTGATATATATGTAATCACTTTAGATATTTTTAGGATTTTTTTTTGGAAGATTTTTACTCATTTTTTGAAAATATTCACAAGAATCTTCTTGTCAAATTTGGGGAATTTTTAAAAATACAACTTTTAGGGGATTTTTTAAAAGGAATTATTGGAGTTTTCTTCCTGAAGATTTTGCAAATTTTCAGAAATTTGGGGAATTTTTTTGCTGAATTTTTGGATTTTTTTCAGACAAGGAAAAAATATTTTTTGGTGCCTGTAAATGAGGACAACAGGAGGGTTAATCATACATTTCTCTGAATTCCGTTTATTACAGTTGTTTTATTGTTAGATGGTTTTTAACTTCCTGAACTGCCAGCAGTGTTTGGGTGTTTTCCACTCTATGGAAACAGAATGACCATGGACAGACATAGAGAGAACTCAAAACTGTAGAGAGAAGGAGGAGGCAGACACAGAGAGACACAGTGCAGACTCAGATGACTTAGGTTGTTAGTAATGTTTACTGATGTTTACTGTTTACTGCAGCAGTTCAGCATCAGTTCTGAGGATTCTCTCTGATCAGCAGGTTTATATTGTAGTTGGTAGAAGGTCAGATTTCGATTACAGATCAATATGGAGACAACACGTCTGTTTAGTCGCGTCAGAACAGACGATATCTAACCCTGACCAGAGCAGAGTCCTACAGCGTCTGCCAGTCTGAAGATAATTTAGGATGATGACAGCTAACAGCTGCAAAGAAATACCTTGGAAAGAGTAATTTTTCCTTCACAACAGTTACATTACTTTATGCAGAAAAAGAAAAAAGAAAACCTGAATTTCTTTGATTATTTATTTTATCAAAGTTGAAAAAAAATGCAATCAACATGTAGCACATTTTCCCACAGGTGTTACCAATACTGGGAAAGTAATAATAGCTCTACATAGCGTACTACAGATATTTTACTACTTTTAACATATTTAATTAGGTTCCATACATGTCAACACTGCCTGCAGTTCAACCCAAATAATTCCCTATTTGTTGTCGTGTGAATGTTGGTCAAAGTTGGAGCTACTGATGTCTTCAGAGTTGCACCAAAAGGAGCAAATTTTAATTAATTTTTGAAACTGAACAAATTTCAAGGGAATGTTTTTGGTGAATTTTAAAATCACACATGAGGAATAAAGTGATTTTGATGAAGTTTTACAATTTTACGTATGGATTAAGTTCATTTTCCCAACAGGAATTCGTTGAGAGATGGTACCTTTTTAAAGTTGAAAATACGTTTACTCTTTGATTTTTTTTTTTTTTATAGTTTCTGGTTCAGATAAATGATGCAGTTTTGCAGATTTTTATAAAACAACAACATGAATTTCAAACTAGTTGGCAGGTTTTGCGGTTTCGATATTTAAACCACAGTTTGCAGCTCCAATCACCTCTGTAAATGCAAGAATTGTTTTCAAACTATTACCACATGAAATTAACAGCTGGGTATTTTAGTATTTGTACAAGTCAGAGATGCCAAAATCAGGGACAAAAACACGATTTCTCAGTAAGTAAACTGACGTAAATAAAACTGATGGTCATCAAACATCAGACATCAACTGAAACAGCTCCTTGTTTTTATTAAAGCATGTGAAAAATAACATTACATGCAGAATGTGGGCTCTTTAAAAGGATAGGATTCATATTTATGGCATTCATCTTCACAAAAATGTGAAATTACTCCCCTAAGTCTTAATAAAAGCTGAACCAGGTGTTGTGTTTTCAGAACTTACCTCTTGAATGATATTATCGGATTGGCCCTCCATCTTGGGTTTTTTAAGAGGAGACGTCATCGGATCCTGGAGAGCTTTGTACGTCAAAATCTGGAGCTCGTAATCCTTTAAAAAAGCAGAAAAAAAACTGAGGTAAGAAAAGTCAGAAACAGAAACGCTTTCCTGCGCTGTGGAGCTGAAAATGTGAACGTGTACCTTGACTGAATCGATGTAAGCCTTCGCATTTTTCTGGCAGTTTTCAATCTTGTCCTTGTTTTTCTCAATCTCTTCCAAGAGTTTCTGGAATAAATGTTAAAAAAAGACAAACTATAAACAAAAAGCAAAACCCCAAAGTCGTAATCCAAGCCAGTGAAGACAGGATCTTCACATCGACCACCAGAGGGCGCCGTGGCTGTTCCTTCACCCCTCACAGTCTTTTCTTTCCTCTTTCATACCTTCTCCTCTGCCAGCTGCTCCTTGAGGGCCTTGCTGTCTCCGATGGGCACCGCCTGGATCTTCTCCTGCCTCTTCCTCGCCTCTCCGAGCCACTGCATGAGCCACTCGTAGTTCCCTCGGTAGGAGTTCATGTTGCGTCCGAGCAGGTCGAGCTCTCGCTGCCGGAGGTCGATCTGGGCGAACACGGCCTGCCAGCGCTCCAGCAGGCCGCCCACCAGCTGCCGGTAGTGCTCCAGCTCGGCGTCTCGCTCGCTGTGGATCCTCGTCATCCTGTCGTTGATGGCCGACGCCGCCTTCAGCTCGCCCTGCAGCCGGTCGAACACCTCCTGGTCGGCCTCGGCTTCGGCCTGCATCGACTGTCGGGCAAAGGAGCAAAGGTCACGGTTCGTTCAGGACAAAACACCGAAGAAAGCTCTGTAAAGCTGCAGCGAATTTACCTTCAGCTGGCTGCGTTGAGCCTCCACCTCCTTCTCGTCAGCTGGAACTTTACTGACACCTCTCAGACGGGTTTCATAGTTCTTCAGGGTGTCTTCTGCGTCTTTAGTGTTTCTGATCACGACGTCAATCGTCTTCAACCTGAAAAACGACAGAAAAAGCACACTCACAGCTTAAAATCTGTGCTCGGAAAACCACAAAAAGATCTCATTTCTGGATTTGAGCATCCTCATCTCAATCCCACAGCAGAGAAATTTGACTGATGCAGCAGCAAAACAAATAAGAGCTGCATAAGAACCAATTCAAGTTGTCCAAACACTATAAAAACTATATAAATTCAGTGATTGCAGCTCCTTCAGTGTGAATATTTTCCTTTTTTCCCCTTTTCTTTGACAGTAAACTGAATATCTGATATTTTTCATCATTTTCTGACGGTTTTTCAGAGCAGTCGGTGATAGAAATAGTTGCAGTTCTGTTCCCAGTGCAGAAACTTCACCGTTAAATTCACATTTCTGGATGCGGAAATACCGATGCTGCACATATCAATGGTTTTGCACGGATTCATACTAATAGAGAAGTATTAATACTGCACAGATTTGTCCGTAAGGTTCTTGTAAATGTAGAAAAATGTATCTCAGTACTTTATTTTGAAGGAGGTTTTAGTTCTTAGCATTTCTATGGACAAGAAAGGAGGTGTGCCAGAGGAGTTATGAGCGACACAAAGCAGGAAAATACAAACAGTATTTTATTCTTTACATGTTTTATGCTCTTTCATACGTTGCCTACAGCTCAACTGAAAAGTTTCAGAACTTTGTTGCTCACAGTTGGAGCTACTAGCTGCTTCACAGTTGCGCTAAAAAGTGCAGAATTTTTAGTTTTTTTAAAAACCAGAATCTAGTTTACTTTTGGTGAACTTTTAAACCAGACACTTGGACAGATTTGGTTAATTTTCCAACAGAAAAACCTGCATAAATCGCTCTTTATTAGCATAGTATCTACACTTTTGTGAGCCTCATGTCTTTTATACTTCATGCTACACATGTGGATCGAACAAAAAACTAAAAACGCTCAACGTGCATGTATTTTTGTCACATTACACCAGGTTGGGAATCGAATAAAAGCGCTCTGCAGGCTGTAACTAAACAACAGATGGATGATGCAGCTGTTAAAGCAGAACTTTTAGCTAACATCGCTTTAAAATGATGCTTAGAAACAGGAAGGTCTCATTTTGTCCAAAGCCAAATCCTCATTTCCTCTACTGATAGGAAGGACTAAGACAAAGAAGGAACAACAATCAGAGATGTAGAAGCTGAGAAATAAGCAGGTTTAGATCCTCACTTGTCCAGGTAGACGGTGGAGAGGCCGTAGACGTGCTCCATCTTCTTCAGAGTCAGGTCCAGCTCGGAGCGAAGCATCGGAGCCGAGCTGGACTGTTGAGGAGACGCCAGAACCTCCTCCGTCTTCTCGGCAACCGAGTTCAGGTCCTTCTTCAGGCCCTCCAGCTCCGAATGGACTTTCTGTGGCACAGAAACGACAACTTTTACAACCTTTCACTGCATGTTTGAAGCTTCCTTGCCAACACAGTCGATGCTTAACTTGTCTCAGTGTTTATGTTCAGACGGAGTTTAAGGATGATTTAGCAAAGCTTCAAGCTCCTGAAAATCTGGGATTCTGGTCTGGGAACTTGAAAATTGATGTTCAGAGTAGAATATTTGGTAATGTGAAGCCTCTATAGATCCAGTCTGAAGCATTCTGAATGGCTTGAATTGTGGCCACAATAAAAAAATGAACATATTATTAGATAGATAATTACAGAGATATATTATTAGATAATTACATAGATGTATTATTAGATAATTACATAGATGTATTGTTAGATAATTACATAGATGTATTATTAGATAATTACATAGATGTATTGTTAGATAATTACATAGATGTATTGTTAGATAATTACATAGATGTATTATTAGATAATTACATAGATGTATTGTTAGATAATTACATAGATGTATTGTTAGATAATTACATAGATGTATTATTAGATAATTACATAGATGTATTGTTAGATAATTTACTATCCTGGTAACATCAGGATGGTTATGATCAACATGTTTTCTTCCAGCCCAATGCCAAACATTCTACATACACATTCATATGTAAATTCATCATGATTATACGATTATTACATGACTATACCTTTATTATATCTTTATTTTTAGCCTTATTGTACTTTTATAACTGCTTCTTTTAGCCTCATCTGGATCCAGTTGTTGTCACGCAAATTTCTAAAGTGAAGGATCAGTGAAGTTTATCTTATTAAACCCTAAAGTCTAACATTCATCTGTGTAGAATGGTCTAATGCACCTTTCAATCCTTCTGTTATTGGAAAAAACAGCTTTTTGACTCATTTGTGCTTCTTTAAACCAACTCCAGTCGTCTTAAGTGGCGCTAAGCGCTGGCATGCCCTTAAAGTTTTGACAAGAGAATGATTTTAGGGGAACATTTGCACAAAAGGAGGCGAGAACTGTGATTAAAATGGGTAATTCATGACAAAAAACAGCATTATTGCATGATCCAAACATTCATCAAAACTTTTCCTGGACTTTTTTTGAACTTGCTTCCAATAGTCAGTTTAATTTTGAAAACTGTAAGATGTAGATCGTAGAAAGTCAGGAGGAAAAGGCTGCTCGAAATGCAAAATTTCTGGTTTACACCCTCCATGGAGTTTGACGAGGCTAATGCTAGCTACAGACATTAAAGCTAACGGGTAAATTCCCACCTTCAGCTCATAATTAAGGCTGAACAACACATTTTCCCCGTCATTTATCATCTAGACTGGTTTATGCTTTTCATTTTTGTAACTGTTAAGTCCTATTAGCGTTGCATCTTGTGCCAAATCCTCCATTTTGTTTCCGTCTGTTTCCCCATTAGATCACATGTGGTGCTGCTCTGCTCCTTCTGGTTTGATAGCATTATTCTGTAACATGTGATGCACCTTTATTTTCAGATTTTGTAGTTTGTGCATGCCTCAGAAAGAAGATTATCTGTGAAGTTTCAACTAATGAGAAAATCTGCTGGATGTTGAAACTCTTGTGCATCTTAAGTTGAGTCTCTAGAGGTTCCACCCACACATGAAACTATTGTGTTAAGTTTTATTCTTCCACGTATTTAACAGCACCCACCGGCCTTGTTTTCTTTTGCATTTTTGCCTCCTTTGTTTGTCAGTTTTATTACCAAGCGATAAATAACTTCACTAATCCTTTAGCATCTGGTTTCCATCTTGCGTCCCACATTCCTGGCTGAGCTGGGAAGAGTTTAATTTAGGTTATTCCCGTCCCGTCTTTGTGCGTTTCGATTTTTTTACCATTTGCTCGGCCGTCTTCATGGCGCAGGCTTTCAGCGGCTCTTTGTCCACCGGCTGCCGGAGACGAGTCACCGTTCGATTCTCGCAGCCTTCAAGCTTCAAACGAAGGTCCTTGATCTTCGTCAGGTAGGTTTTACAGACAGACTCGTCCTGCTCACCTGGTTGGAACGAAACACATCGGAATGGAAACAAATTCTGGAAAATGAGTGCTGTTCTGCAAATACGATACAACTTACAAAGCTGCAGGATTAGTTTTAGGATTATTTTACAGAATTAACTGTATTCTACTGCAGTTTTTTCTTTAACTGAAACCCCAAAAATCCAAAATATTTTAATTTCATTAAACTACCAGAGCTTTAGCACGATTACCATCCATGATTTATGTTTCTGTCGTATTTCACAATCTGTGTTGACTATTTCATGCTCATTTCTGAAGTGTTAAATCATCGGCTGATTGATTTCTTCATTCACTGATTAATTCCAGGAATCAGCTGCCATTAAAACTCATGCACAGAGACACAAATGATGCAAGTGAAGTTAGGATGAATCCAAATGTCTATGAGGACGATGATGGAGTTAATGCATGAAGTGAAACGACAACAAAGCAGCCCTCAGTGCACAGACACACACTTTAATTCAGCCAATCAGAAGCTGCGACTGAAACCTCCTTACCTGCTCTGGGAGGCGCAAAGCCTGCAAACAACAGTCAACTTATGAGCAAATGATCGGATTTCAACTCAAAATGCAGGAGAAATGAGACAATGTTGAACCAAAAATGGGTGTAGAAGTGTTTCCGGTTGTGTTTTGGTGAGATTTATGCACACTGAACCCACCTTGCTCTGCAGAGGTGACCATGGTGTGGTAGTGCTGGTTGGCTCGGTTGTAGTTGGACTCCACCTGCATTCGGTCCTCGGCTCCAAACATCTGGGAGTCCTGACTGTCTCTCAGGAAGTCCTGGTAGTGCTGCTCCAGGTTCCTCAGCGCCAGCCGGTACTCCTCCACCCTCAGGGTCTTAAACTGGAGATGGAGATCCAACATTAAGAGCAGCAGCTCGGTGTAGCTGCTAAGAACTGAGCAACACAGGCGGAGGTCTTAAAACCTCTAGTGGGACCAATCAGTGTTTCTGTGAAATATCTTCCACGTTCTGGAGACTCTAAGCAATGTCTACATATAGGAGAATGTGTATAATGTTACTACTTATGCATAATTCTTGTTTATTTCAGATTTTTCTACTAAGGTTTTGGCCTGTTTTGCTGCTGTAACACTGCAAACTTCCCCACTACAGGACAAATGAAGGCGTTTTTTAACTTAAGTCAGATGTTTTTCAAAAGAATGTTCAAAATAGATCCACCAGAGGCTTCGATATCTTGATCTGTTTCTCCTCGTACGGCTGTTTAACCCTGAATTCCTCTGTTTTATTAAACCTTACATGCTCCAGTGATTGAACCCTACACTCGTCTATGACAGCGTCAAAAAGTGACCTGTATAAGAATCAAAGTGTCTTTATGTCATTTTTTGGTCATTTTGGTTTAGAATAATCATTTGTATTATTGCTTGTATTATATTTTTGTCCACACAAGAAAGATTTCATGATTGAAATATGTTTTCTTTTCACTTTCTAACAGATTTTGAACGTTTTAATGACTGGAAGAGAAGAATATTACACAGAACAGCAACAGAACAATGTCAACATCCATTTTTTTTACATTTTTCCACGTTTTTTTCCAGCTGTTGCTGCTCTCCATCTCTCCATCACCTCTTGGATGATATTATCAGTGATAAAGAGTTTGGGGTAGTGTTACAAATATTACATCTTTAAAAGTATGAATGACATCAACAACATGTTTGTTGAGGAATAACTGGAATATGAAATGATAAAAACCTTTCATTGCAAGAAAACGTCTTCATCGGGTCATTTCTGACCCACTTATGCATCTGAGGGTTAATAATATTAGTCTGTAAAGAATGGAGAAGATCATTTTATTGGCTTTGCTGCTGCTGTACACACGCTGGATAATTACGCCTGAAAATGATACCACTTTATCTTAATTACCTCAGACAATAAACGTTAGCAGGTTTGTAAAGTTATTGAGGGGAAACAATAAATGTGTACATGTATTACTGACCTATAAAAGCTACTTTACTGTTAAAATTTTAGTAGAAATCAACAGAAATGATCAGTTTTTCCTGCTGAAGTCAGTTTCTGGCTCGATGCCTCTTTTCTATCAGCAGCGTGGGAATCCGTCGCAGCATGTAACATCACAGTTCACAGAATTTGAGCTTTAACTTGCTGCCAGCACATGAAGTCGCCAAGCAACTCACTGCACTTTTCTGTAGCTCCAAACTGTTGCTTCAGGTCTAACCAATGGAAATAACAGGATTTAAGAAGCAGCTGTTTGAAGGATGACGACAAAATAAGAACCGACAGTCAAAAAAATGTTTTCAAGATAGTCTCAAGTCTCGGAACGTTCCTGTAACGTGACACATAAACAAAAGCAGAACATTTTGCCTGCAGTATTCTTGAGATGTTCATAGGATGCTGAGAAAGTTCTTCTATAAAAAACAGTGATGACAAAGAATGTTCCTGCCACAACATTAGCAAAATGCTTTAAGGATTGTCGTGAGGAAGAACATTTTGGGAACTAAAGTGAGACTTCCCCCGGAAAATATTTTTAGAAATTTGCGGAACTTCCAATAAAAAAAAAAAGCCTTGATCTGTTGTTTTTTGGTTGCTAAGTCTTTTGTAACTTGAGAAGAAGTCCAGCTGCCTCCAACTGGTATTTAAAGATTTTGTAGCGATTTCATAACTTTTTTGTTGGTCGAAACGCCTCTGGTGGTGCATTTCCTGCTGTACTTTGTGTCGTTACCATGGTGATGTTCCAGGTGTTGATCATGTGGACGTCTCTCATCAGGTATTGCCATGACAACAGGCTCTTCATGTCCACAAACATTGTCTGCCACATGGTCTGCAGCCGCTGGAGGTTTCCGTCCAGCCTGAGGGAGGGAAGGAGGAGGTTAGTCGGCTGTCCAGGTGAGTTCAGGTGTCAGGACTAAGATTTTAAAAGTGTGAGTTTACCCGGCGACACTGTTCACTGCGTCCTTATTGGTCGGAGGAACCAGGAAGCAGATGGACGGGACGGACGCCTCGCTGCCTTTATCGTTCAAGACTTTCCACTTGTAGGGCTGAGAGTTGTTCAGCAGAGCGCATTCGTCTCCTCTGTGGACGGTGATCTGGAGGAAGATACAACTCTATCTTATCTATTTTTATTATTATATACCAGTTTACAGTTACCACCGGTATTTTAGAGTCTCACCTCCATCTGCTTGAAGTCACAAACCGCCTGGATCGGCTGTTTTCCTTTCACTGACGTCGCAGGGTTTCGTGGTTTCAGCTGGATGACGGTCTTGGCTCTCCTCTTCAGGCCTTCCAGGTGAGTCTTAAACTCATTCAGCTGCTCTTTCTCATCCTGTGGACAACACACAGGTGTAGGTAGGTTTAATTCCCACCTTTTCAAACTCAGAACAACTTCTGGTTGTTGTGCAGCTTCACATTAAAGCGTGGTATTTTCATTTGCGTAGCGCCTCATTACAGGTAATATGTTGTACAAAGGAACATAAAACACTGGTTCAGAATCCAACTTTCCAGCTTTACATGAATAAAACAACAGTAAATGAACTAACGGCTGCGTCCTGCAGCAGATCTTCCAGCCGGGTGACCGTGATGGATCGGTCACACGTGTACTTCCTCTTCATGGTGTCCTGCATCTTTTTGATTTTGTCCTCCGCCTCTTTAACATCTGAGAAAAACTAGATGAAGAAGAAAGCGAAGAAGTTAAATTGTAGTGGTGTTGCTTTGCATAAAGAGGCAGCAGAAAGTTAACTCTGTGTGATCACATTAACCCTCTGAACTACAAAGCCAGCAAACAGATTTGGTTTAAATTAAAGCATTTGTCAGAGCTGGTAGGACTTTATTTTGCAGTCAAAAATGAGCCTACAGAGACGAAAACTGCGACAGGAGTTAAAAAAAACACCCAGAAGCTCCCTGGAGTTCAGAGGGTTGTGTCATAAAGTCTTGGGGAATAATCTAAACAAACCTGGAAGTAGTTGGTGTTTTCCTTCAGGTGGGTTTCGATGCAGCAGCACAGCTGGAGGATCCAACTCCACTGAGTCTGCAGGGCTGCAGTAAACGCCTGACATGAGGAGAAAACAGTCATTTATGTCTAAATGAAAACGTCCACAAAGCGACGATTTGTGTGTTAACTGTGGTCCAACCTCCACAGTCTTCCTGGCCGGGTGTCCGTCCCTCAGCAGTTTGTCTCCTGTGGCCTGGACGCCGTTCGTCTTCTTCTCCCTGAGCTCCAACTCTCTCATCAAACCCTGGAAACAACGACCACAGTTACATCATCATCTTCACCAGCATCACATTTAAACCCATGAGGACGTTTCTCCGCCGCCGTACCGAGTAGTTTTCCTTCTTGGCGGCCATGTTGGTGTTTCGGTCGCTCCAGTCGTAGTTCACCTCCTCCTCCTCCTTCTCGTTCAGCCACATCAGCTCTTTGGTTGCCGCGGTGACGAAGGCGTGGAGCTGGTCCAGGTAGCGGAGGCGAGCCTTCGAGGAGTTCTGCAGCGGGACGGATGTCACATTAAGAAAAGTGGTTCGGGGGATGACATTCATTAAGGTAAAATCTGCCTCATATGTTGTTAGATTTTAACATGAAGACAACATAGAAGCAGCTTTGCTCATGTAACACCAACATCTAGACATCTCCTACCAATGAGTCCACATCCACATTTAGTCAAAATATATAAAAACTAGAACTTTGTCTTGTCATATTTGCCAACACATCAATTTCTACTGACGTTAGAGCCTCAAAAGTTGGTGAAATGTCGACCAAAGTCTGTATTTTAGTAGAAATATGGATCCATCCATTTATACATACACTTAGAGGATCATTCTGGAGACACAGTACCATCCTAGATTGAAGATTCTGCACTTTCTTCCATTTCCAAGAGTCAATAATTAAACATTTAACTTCTGCTGTAGTCATTCAATCATTTGGATCTATTGGAAACTATTCTGTCTGTGTCTTCACCAAGTTTCATGGCTTTGGGAGTGATATTTCTGTAGATATCGAAGCCTTACAATGGCTTCCTAACCAGGATGTTTTTAGTTGAGAGTGAAATTACAAAAAATATTTAACAAAACTTCGATTTAGCTCCCAAATAACAGATAAAAATAACTGAAGAAAATAGGAAATGGTGCTATGTCAAATTTCTTGGATTCTGTCTGACTTAAAACGGACGGATCCACCAGCTTTATCATCTATTTTATTCTTAATTACATCATAATTTACAAAATGCACATCATGCTGTGTTACAACCCGGTCTCACGGGGATTCGTGAAACTGTCACGTAAGTTTTAGTTTCGGTTTCGTGCGCACCAACACGATTTCGTCATGTTTTTCGTGCCGCTCACCACGAAATGTTTTTCGCTGTGGTAATCACATCTGAAAGTGGTTTATACCGGCGGATTCATGACGATCTAAGCTGTCCATCGGCGTATACTGCTTGTGTGATTGCGTTTGCGGCCGCCGGCCGCTGGACATTCTTGAAATTCCTATGCAAATTGGTAAGTGTACCACCGGCTTATGGTTAGGTTATGGTTAGGTTATGGTTAGGGTTATGGTTAGGGTTATGTTTAGGGACGATGTCATGCAAAATATAGCGTTGGATTCGCCACGGTTTTACATTAAAAATATAATATACACATTCTTTTGAAATACGTTCTGAGTGGCACGAAAAGTCCGCCGTTTAAAATACATTGGTGCGCATTTCGTGGTGAGCGGCACGAAAAACATGACGAAATCGTGTTGGTGCACACGAAACCGAAACTAAAACTTACGTGACAGTTTCACGAATCCTCGTGAGATCGGGCTGTGTGTTAAATGAAAATTGAAACTAGTGATTCAGACTATAAAATCGTTAGGAAAAAGTTTACTGAGGTAATAAATCAGGTCATTTTCTCATCGACTTCTGTACAATCTGACGTCTTTTTGCAACCAGAGGCATCCCCTCCTGCTGGCTGTAGACAAGAATGCAGGTTTAAGGATTTATTTTTCACTTAGGAGACAACATCCATCTTTTATATACAGTGTAAGGTCTCAATAGGGTGTAAGTCAAATGAAGAGTGTGAAAAAAATACCAGGATGTTGAACTACAGCTGGTCGCAGTTTGGAGGCAAATGTGGTTTTCTGCTGGTTTGACCCACAATGTACTGTGCAGTAGATGATATATTACAGTGTCTGTCATGAATGTATGGAAACCTCATGTATCAGTACATACTGAAAGGAAAGAGAGTGCAGTGTTTCCCCACTTTAGCACATTTTTTCTAGCTCACCAGCAGTTTGCCGTATTGCAGCTCCAGTTTTCCCAGATAGTCTCTGTAGGCGGCTTTACTGACCGGAGAGATCTGACTCTGGAGGAAATAACACACATTGGAAACATTAATTAATCAATTTTGCACTGTGAGAAATAACAAGCTGATTTGTCTTCTCTAATGAAGAAAAAAAAACCATGATTTTCCATGATTTTGGTTTTAATACCATGAAAACCAAAATAAGGCTTCCTTCTGTTTCAGTGACTAAATATCCATGTATTTAGTTTGAACACCATCAGACATCCTCCCTGCTACTAGCTTGATAATCAGTTCTAACTTATGTACCCCAACAGTGACTCAGACATCTGGAACCAGGCTAACATTCTGCTGCCAACGGTCTGGTTCTCCTCCCTGCCCCATTTAAAATTCCTTCCTACCTCGTCAGCCTTGGCCCTCTCGATCTTGGAGCGGAACTCCTCCACGGACTGGTGCAGGCCTCGGTGGCTGCCCAGCTGGGACTCCACGGTGGGCAGGTCGGAGCCCCACTCTCCGTCGTCCACCCGCCGCTGGTTCTCCTCCACCCAGCCCAGCAGGTCCTGGATGTAGCGCATCGTCACCTCGTCCAGCTCGGGCCGGGCCCTGAGCGGCGCCTGCTGCAGGACCTGGGCGCTGTGGACCTGAGTCATGTGGGACTGAGTCATGTGGGACTGAGTCATGTGGGTCTGAGTCATGGGGATCTGCTGGGTGGTCACGCCGGACTTGAGGCGCAGGTTGTACTCGCTGCGGAGGTTCACCAGTCGCTCATGGAGACGATAAACTCTACAGACGGAAACAGTCCAAATATGATGAGCGTCAGTCAGTGCTGGAATCGTAGGAGGTTCAGAAATCAATTGAACTTCTCTGGTAGGTTCAAGAACCAACTTCTCTAGAAGGTTCAAGAACCAACTTCACTAGAAGGTTCAATAACTAACTGGATTTCTCCAATAGGTTCAAGAACCAACTTCTCTAGAAGGTTCAAGAACCAACTTCTCTAGAAGGTTCAAGAACCAACTTCACTAGAAGGTTCAATAACTAACTGGATTTGTCTAGTAGGTTCAAGAACCAACTGGATTTCTCCAATAGGTTCAAGAACCAACTTCTCTAGTGGGTTCAAGAACCAACTGGATTTCTCCAATAGGTTCAAGAACCAACTTCTCTAGTGGGTTCAAGAACCAACTTCACGAGAAGGTTCAAGAACCAACTTCTCTGGTAGGTCCAAGAACCAACTGGATTTCTCCAATAGGTTCAAGAACCAACCAGATTTGTTTAGTAGGTTCAAGAACCAACCAGATTTGTTTAGTAGGTTCAAGAACCAACATCTCTAGTAGGTTCAAGAACCAACTGTGTTTCTCTAGTAGTTTCAAGAAACAACTTCTCTGGTAAGTTCGGTTGATTGCTACTGAAGCTCCTACGATTAGCCTGACCTGGATGACTTAGAATCTAAACAGACTCAGTGCTGGAATGTTTAAACATTCATAATGTTTTTAAATATTTAGGTAATTTATTGCTTCCACAATCTCAAATTGTAGGACTTGCTTGTTTTATGTTACTGTAAAATGAATGTCTGTTTTCTTTTGAACTGTTTGTTGCTTAAAACAAGTCATTTGAATGAATGTAGAAATAATCAAAAGTTTTGTGGATCATGTAAATTCAACATTACAGCTACTCTCACTGATGCTGCTTACTGATGATTCATTAGTGCTTTAACAGTACAGTTGTTGGTTTTATTTTTGATTCATTTTACAGAGGGAAAATCTAATTAAGAAATAACAATGCTTCATTTTTTTTCTGTCCCTTTAATTTTAAACTTCACTTTGCTTTTAAGGAAACACACTGAGTGCAGGATTTTTGACAGTATTTGTACTGTCTTTACTTGTTTTCCTCCTTTACTTAGACTTTGTCCTGTAACTAAGAAACTACATTTATGTGTTAATTTATGGTGAAAAACAAAGACAATCCCTCTACTATTTGGCACTAAAAATGCAACCTTTCTGTTAATTAATGATGACCTACAGTGACAATAACCTGCTTTTAAAAAAAATAAGACAGTTTAAATAAATGTTTTTCACATTTCTGATAGTTTTTTCTTTGAAACCTCTAATTTATTTCAAGCTTGCTGATTCATTGTATTCTAAACAAACAAACAGAAACAAAAACAGTTACATTACATAAAAATGAAACTCCAAAATGAAAATAAACAAACACACTTGTGAATCACACACTGCAGCCAATTACAGTTAAAATATATAACTGTTAATATTCTTATATTTCATAGTGATTATGTGATGAATACTCGCTGGATCTTCTGATAGATTGATCACATTTCTGCTCTCACAAGTAAAACATTTCTAGCATTTTTTGCAAAGTCTTTGTAGCAATAGTAAATAGGATCTTTTTTGTTTCTTCAACACCAACAGCAGAAGTGATAATGTCAAGTCTGTTTAATACGTCCTTGATAATCCCTCATTGCAGTGAAATGTGTCTGTACCTGCGATACATCTGCTCGGCCTGGAGGTGGCGTCCGTCTTTGAGCAGCTGAACGTCGTTGAAGAGGAAGCGGATCATTCCTTCTGCTTTCTCCAGATCTGCCTCCACTTCACCTGTGTGCTGAGCAGGTTTTCCCGAACTCATCATCCTCACGTCCTGCAACACAGATGAAGAAATAATATGAGAAGGAGGCTGCAGTGGTTCAGACGAAGGTGTCGGACAAAACTGTGCTGTTACGGTTCATTTCAAGCAACGGTTTGCAGAGGTTTGTCAGATCCAGTGTCCAATATTTTTCTTCTTATCATTATTATCATGAACTGATTCAGGAACAGCAGTGTTGAGACCGATCAGAGGGTTTGGAGGTTCAAGCCTCAGCGCTGCTACAGCTGGATCCTTCAGTCTATCTGGTCCATCATGGCCGACCCTGTGTTCTGACCTCCACTGCATTTGTGATAAATTCAGGCTTCTCCTTGTTGAGGAATTTCAGCGATGTCGAGAGAGGATGAGGAGGTAGACACAGAGAGAGAAACTGGAGACTCAGAAGACTTTGGTTGTGAGAAATGTTGACTGGAGAAGTGACACCAACAGAGCAGCAGTTCATGCCAGCAACGCCAGCATCAGTTCTGAGGATGCTCTCTGATTGTTGGGTTTATGTTGTAGTTTAGAGAAAGTCAGATTTAGATTACAGATGAAATATGGAGACAACTAGTCTGTTTAGTCACATCAGAATAGATGATATATAAGCGCCTGCCTGTCTAAAGGACATTATGAGCTTAGAAGAGACTGTCCTCCTTGAAAAAACGACCACATAGGTTGTCAGTACACGCCCTTATTACGACCGAGTGTTACGTTTTGTAGTTAAGTCACCTCTAGCGGTTGAGTAAATATCGACACTCCGGTGTCTCAGCTGAAACGTCACCATGAACAAACTTTGACCTAACCCTAACCCTAACCCTAACCCTAACCCGTCTTGCAAAAGTGAAGGAAAAGCCGTTTCGCGAGGGAAAAGCCGTTTTGCAAATTAAATCCCGTAATGCATTCCTGTCCCACGTAGAGGCGCTAACGTAAATACGCTCTCATAGGTCGTATTTCAGGGGCACGTACATACGACCTCTGTGGTCGTATGAGATTGAGGGCTTGTTGGCTTAGAAAGAGGAAAGAGTCATTTTTCCTTCACACTTCTACAATTAAAAATTGCTCTGATGCAAAAGAGCAAAAGAATTTCTTCCACAGTTATATTAAATTTTGAACTTTGGTCCAATCTTTGCTTAAATAAATAAATATAAATTCAATAAATCTAACATTAAATATACATAACTCAGCGACCTTGAACAGAAAACAAATGTTTTTGGTTTGTTGTTGTTTTTTTTAATAAATGGAGGATTTTTGAAGGATTTTCTCTCTTTTTTTAAATGGATTTCAGTTTTCTTTTTTGTCTAAGATCAGGCTGGAAACATCCCTTGTCCTGAGCTAACCGCTAACTAGCCGCTGAGCTAACGTTTCAGCTCGCAGCGGCTAATCCCCAGTTTTGTTTGGAGTTTCACACCTGCATAATCAGGATTAGCATTAGCAGACAAAAAACTGCATGAAAAGTGAAAAAAAAACTCACATCCCAGATGCATCCAAATGCTGTGTTATATTGTTGTCTGACCTCAATATAATGAGAATAAAACTACTAATTACTAACATTCTCTCTAAGAAAACATAAATAAATGATATTTCTACAGGTTTGAAGTTTATGTTTTGGCACCAAAATTGAAATTTTTACTGCCAATTCATCGCATCGGTTCAAAATATTTGCTGAATCACTAATAATGGGCATCAGTGTTGGTCTTGTAAACACTAAATCAGCGGACCTGTGGTGGTTTTTTTGTCTCACCGTCTGCAGCAGCGTCTCCACCTGGTTGAGCTGCTCCTCACAAACCCCCGACTCCATCTGGACTTTACTGACGATCCTCTGCAGCCGCTCCAGCCTGCAGCACAGAAACCGCAAACCAGAGGTTAGAAAGACGTGCAAACACTGAAGAAACACTTTTATTTAAAGGATATTTATCTGTTTTTACACGTGCACAATTAAGATGAACCCTCCTGTTAGAGCAATAATGCTCCTGAAGCAGTTTGATGCTAAATTATCCAAAAACGGCAGAAACCAAAATATCTTTATGTCTCATTATTAACTCCATTATGAACCATTTCAATTAATACTTAGTGCAATGGTGTTCTTTATTTTTCCTAAATCACGGTTCAATAAAGACAATTCACTCATTTCTGAGAAAAAAAAGCACGCTAACACTTTTTTAAATGCACACTGGAAAGACTTGCATATAAAATACAGCAGTTTTACATGACGTTGATTTAAAAAACACATTTTATATTTTGATTGTTTTTTCCCCTTATGGAGCTGATAAATTAACATGAGACCTCTTCTGTTCAGGCGGGTTTACAATAATATAAGAAATGAACCATTCTCATATATACACATGACCCACCCAGACAATTCCATGTTCTCCATGTAAACTCACACTTTTATCCATGTGCTAACATAACTGTACAAGGGTTTTCTAACCATCAGTGAGCCTTTCAACACCATTAGCTAACACAATGTAGCATTAGAACACAGGAGTGATGGTTGCTGGAAATGTTCCTCTGTACCCCTATGGAGATATTCTATTAAAAATCAGACGTTTCCAGCTAGAACAGTCATTTACCACATTAACAATGTCTACACTGGATTTATCATTCATTTAATGTTATCTTCATTGAAAAAAAGCTGCTTTTCTTCCAAAAAATGAGGACATTTCTAAGTGACCCCAAACCTTTGAACAATAGAGTAGGTTGTAAATAAAGTTTATTGATATCAGGAGAAGTGACATCGACAGAGCAGCAGTTCATGCAAGCAACGGCAGCATCAGTTCTGAGGATGCTCTCTGAACTTTTGCTTTTCTTTAAAAAAAAATAACAGTAGTGTAAGCTGTTTCCACTTATTAAGAACAAGCAAAGAAGCTTCATACCAAAAGAACATGTCTTTTTTATTTTAAATTTCACTCTAAAATAGGTCCATCTGACCCGAAGCATAACAGGAGAGTTAACACGAGCAGACAAAATAAAAGGACATGAAAAGTTGAATCACTCACTCTGTCCTCTGGCGGAATAAATATCTAAAATCGTATCCCTGATGCATGAACGCCATGATGGAGCCTCTAAAGTTCTGTCTGTTCACTAAAACACAGATTAAAGAACTTTCTCAAAACCCAAAGCTCCGCCCTGGAACCACTTTATGAGCCACTGTCAAAAGACGGTACTATTGGGCGATGGTTGCCACGGCGACCTCATCATGTGTTCAGTCACAAACCCACAAAGTTTTACTTTAACACTGAATCATCAGGAGGTGAGTCATCCTCGTGGTTCCTCAACGTTTTGTGGTTTTTCACCCGTTCTGTAAAAATAATAATCTGCGGTTTGCTTTGGCAACAGGCAACATGTGACGGCGGTTACCTCTCAAACTCGGTCCTGAGGAGACGCTCTCGCTCCAGGATGGCGACGTGCAGACGACCCCACTCCTTCTCCACGTCAAACGGGTGGTAACCGGGCGGCACTTTGACCTGACCCGCCTGGACGGCACCCTGCAGGGCAGAAAAACACAAAGTAAACCAGAGTTAACCCTCAGAACCCGATCTGAAGCTGAATCTGGATGGTTTTAGAAACTTTTTCACTCATTCTGGGCTCATTTTTTACTGCAAAATAAAATCCTGCAGATGTAGAAACGCTCTTTGTGCAGCATGACACAGTTATAGTTCATAAACAGTAAGAAAAACATTTCTTTGATTATGTACTTAAAATAAATGAGTAAATCCTTGAGCTGAAGAGTTTTTTTGGATGAGACATGTATAATTAAATGATTTTGATGCAGTATAACAATTCTTTGCTGTTTTTTCCTGATAGAAACACATGAGATGTTTACAGACAGTCAGCAAGTTAAAAATCTGTCAATTCTTTCAGTTTTTCACAGTTTCTGCCTCTGATAAATGATGCAGTTTCAGCAATTTTCTTAAGGACAACGTGCCCTTTGAACCTGCCTCAGTACTTTTTACAGTCGTTACCTTTTAGTTGCTCAGAATCTACACTTTCTTGCAGGATCCAGGTGATGCAAACTGTGTATTCTGAGTGTATTTTGTGAAGAAATATCACAATTTTAGGCTGATGTTTGGCCATTTTTCTTGATGAGACCGTACGTCCACAAAATACCTTCATGAACTGTCAAAAAAAGTTGAAAATCTGAATTTTTTTTCATTTTCATTTATCTTTTTTCTTACAGCTCATTTGCTTTGAGAGCTGGTGTAATTGTGGTGTTTTATTGAAAAGAAGACACTCCTTTCACATCCTCTGTGTGGTTCATCGTCCTATTATTTGTCTTAATTTTGCCCTGTTTTCTGACTTGTTGCTGATTCTGACCAGTTTTTTTTCCTGTGTAAACAACGCGCAGAGAAAACTCACCTCAAAAGACTTGAAGATGTGTTTGGATCGGTTCTTGTCGGCTTCTTTAGCGGGAAGTTCTGTTTCCTTGAACTTCAGAAACTGACGCCAGAGAACCTGCAGATAAAAGCAAAGATAAATAAAGTCATCTTGAACTTCTTCCTGTTCGTCTGCTGTATCTGCTGTGATCTTCTCACCTCGATCTCCTCGTAGCTGGTGGGAAACTTCCTCTCCTCGAACACCAGGATGTGATGTCGGATCCACTGCAGCAGAACGGTGACCAGCTCGTAGTATTCCTGCCAGCGCAGCTCCAGCTCCTGAAAAACAACACAATTAGTACATTTTTATTGCATTTTAATCACATTTTCATTTATTCTGGGCTCATTTTTTACTGTAATCTGAAGTCCTGCAGCTCTGTGGAAACAGAACAACCGTGAAAAAGGAGAGAAAAGTCAGAAATAACCAAATAATCTGATAAATTTCTTCGATTTTCTTTGATTATTTTGCCAAAAAAATTACAAATCCAAATTTGAGCACATTTTTCCAAGTGCTCATATCTGTTTCTAATATTGGAAAAAATTATATTCTTAATGCACATGTTTTATTGTGTTTTCTCCTCTCTGCTCCGTGTAAACAAACACCGCCTGCAGTTCAGCCGAAACGTGCAAAAATATTGTTTTGCAGGAGATAATATCAAACTAAAATCACTAGAAATGTGTGGATTTGCTCTTTCTTTGCGGTTATCATGTCACAGCAAAAAATCCTGCAGTTTTTTAAATATCTGTGCAAATAAACATAAATATCACATAAAAAAACAACAGATAAATGCAATTTGAAAAAGCAAAATTAGAAAAACCAATAAAAAATGTAAAATAAAAATGCAAAATTATAAATACCATGCAAACAAAATTAAATAAAATAGGAAATTTATAAATACCATGTAAAAAAAAGTAATTTAAAAAAGTTAAATTATACATACCATGTAAAAACAATTAAAATTTTAAAAAGTTAAATTATAAATACCAGCTAAAAATAATTAAAATTTTAAAAAGTTAAATTATACATACCATGTAAAAATAATTAAAATTTTAAAAAGTTAAATTATACATACCATGCAAAAATAATTAAAATTTTAAAAAGTTAAATTATAAATACCAGCTAAAAACAATTAAAATTTTAAAAAGCTAAATTATAAATACCAGCTAAAAAATTCTTCAAATTTGAAAAAGTTGACTTATGACTAAATTATTATAAAAAATAAGTTGAATTTCTTTAATTATATCTTTTACAAACTATGTCTTGTGTAATGGTCTGCTTTTGGCAATCACGCCTTTATTAAGAGAGACATGAAATTTCACAATTTTTATTTAATTTGAGTAAATTTTCTCGATCAAATGTCGCGGTTAAAAAGCCATAAGTTACCAAAAAAAGAACAAAACTAAAATGAGCATATATTTTACTAAAGGTTTTACAACCCAGAATCAACATGTGCAACGTTTTACATTTAACTTTTGAATCTGACACACAAATAAACGGATTTTCTTCACATAATGCATGAAAACGAGCTCCAATTTCATATTTAGGATTTTTAGAGCTTCAGTCCCGCTTTAAGGTTTTCCTCGTTTACAGCGACTGGAATGCAAACCTGTGACATTTAAACAATAATTCAGTCGTTCTTTCACATCTCAGAGCTTCATAGTGATGTAAATTAAAGACAGGAGGACTCACGTTGGCTCGGACTCCGTCCTGGACGTCTGGAACTCTGGGCATGGCGTCGTACAGCGAGGAGACGTACGTGATGATGGATTTCTCATCTGGATGGGCGACGTCCACATCTGGAGGGACACAAGAGGGGAGAAAGATTATTAGGATGCAAAGAAATTAAAAATAAAACAGGAGACAACTGCAGATTAGATAATACCTTTATTTATACCATAGATTTTAATGATGATAATAAAACAGTGAAGGAAGTTTGACTGACGGGACAGAAGTGTCTCAGATTTCACTGAGTTCTTATTTTACATTTCATTTTAAATATACAGAGTTTATCGACATCCAGGCTTCACATGAGGAAACTCTGAAATGGAAGGTTTGGTTAAAAACGTAAATATTTCATCTGGATTTGATTTAGTGTTTTACTACGTAACAGTAACAATTAAAAAAGAATCAGAATGACTGTTTTTCACATCAAATAAAAAAGGCTCCAAACAGCTTCTTTGAGCAGTTTCTATTTGATTTTTAATTTTTTTAATGCATATGCTTTCTTCTACAAAATGATTCAAGTCATTCGAGGATAATTTATTCTTTTCAAATAAAGTCATTAAAGTTAATCAGCTGAAAATCCATCGTTTTTTTTCAAACCTCAGGAAAATTCCAACATGTCTTTATTGTCATTTTGTACATAAAACAAAAATGAAGGAGCAGCTCTCATCTGTGCAAAACTGCAGTAAATACCATGTAGGAAAGATAAAAAGTAAAATTAGAAAAATTAAAATGATAAATACCACATAAAAAATTAGAAAGAAGGAAAATTATAAATACCATGAAAAATAAGAAAAATGAAAAAGTAAAATTATGAATATTATGTAAAAGTAATTAAAATTCAAAAGAAAAAAGTAAAATAAAGAAGCAAAATTATAAATAACATGTAAAAAAATATTAAAATTTAAAAAGTAAAATTATCAATAACATGAAAAAAACTAAAATTAAAAACATCATGTAGAAAATGTAAAATTGCAAATGCCCTTTAAAGGCTGCATAATAATATTAATAATAGATAAAATAATAAAACTAATAATAATACTAATAAAAACAAATACGAAATAAAAAGTCACAATTTCACTTTTTAAAATAATATTGTGCAGCTCTAATACAGAGCAGCATCAAAATGTTAAAATAAGTAAAATGCAGAATTAAATAAAAAAAATATTGCTTTGCAGAAGATAACATCAAACTAGAATCAGTATCAATGTGCAGATTTACTCTATTTGCAGTTATTATATCGCAGAAAAAAACAGTTTTATTGAATATTGTGCAGCCCTTAAACAAAACAACAAATAAAATATTTAAATAAAATCAAATAAATATGTAAAACGCAATATTAAATATTCTATTCAAAAATTGTGTTTTGCAGGAAATGAATATTAAACTAGAACTGTTAGTGTGCAGATCTGTTCTCCTTGCAGTTTAGACAGAAAAACTGAAGCAAAATGACACTTTTCTTGATCAAAAACTCTAAAATCCCCATTTTGTGATTGACTTATCGGTGATTTGCGGTAAATGGAGGTTTTTCTTCTGAATCGTCGGCTGTAGACAGTTTTTCTGTTCCGTAAACTCACCTTCGGGGTCCAGCAGTCTGGTGACGCCCAGCTCCCGGTCGGCGACGCTGAAGGCCTGCTCCAGGTTCTCCTGGTTGCTCTGCCGGTAGACCTGGCTCATGTCGATCAGAGTGGGTCTGTGGGTCACAGTGGAAGTGGGCTGTTATCGCTGATTACAGTCAGCAAGGATCACAGTTCAGTCATCATCGCCGTTAGCTCCAGGCTGCACCTCAACGTCTCTATTTCTGTTAAATCCTTGTTTTTTTTTAACAAGATAATTGCATCTTAAGGGCAGCAGTCAGAGCTTAAAGTGACAGTTTCCTTCTTTTTTAAAACCTACCAGCAGCTTGGAAAAACACGTTCTCTAAATTTGTGATCCTCAGCAAAACTGTCACATTTCTTTAAAAATTTCACCAAAAATCTACAATTTCCACTTCTTAGATCCTTCAAAATCCCAGAAAATGCAGTTTCACACGACAGAGAGTTTCCAGAAAGGTTTTAAAGGCACATGTGTTTTTGTTTTAAAGAAAATTGACAAAAACATACAGTTTATCAGAGCCATAAACTGTAAAACACCAGAAAAAAATGACATTTTTCAACTTTCCGACAGTCTGTAAATGTCTGATGTGATACGTGTGTTTCTATAAAAGGAAAACTAAATCTGCTTTAGAATGTGATACTGCATCAAAACCACTTTAATTCAAATGTCTATTTAAAAAAAAAATCCCAGATAATCAAAGTCATCACATGATTTAAATTCTGTAAAAAAGAAAAAATTCCGCCGTGTTTGGTGCAACTGAGAAGCCGTGATCGACTCAGCTGCCACTGACAGTCATGTGACAAAAATTCAAAAACCTCTCGGCTGAACTGCAGGCAGTGTATCCACGGACCAGAGCAATGACAAGACAAAAGAGTCAGAGGAAAATGAAACAAAAAGGATGAACAAAATAAATGCAGCACGCCTCAGAAACAGTGAGCAGAGGAGCCAGCTGTTGGACACATCCAGCACGGTGAAACATCTTTCTACAGCTGCCGTGGATCCATTTTTTTTTTACATTTTTTACATTGTTTCTCATATTGTTAGCAGATGTTGGCACAAGTAGAATGTCAGACATGTTGACTGCAGGGTTGTTGAATTTCTGTAACATAATTAATCACAGGAATTCAACCTTTGCTTTGCTGTTTTTACGATTCGTGGTGTTATGAGACGTTTCTGAGTTCTGCAAGCTTCTGGTCCTGTTTGCTCTGTTTCCACGGAGACGCAGCGAGTCAACAGCGAGGAAAAATGTGACCAGAAAAATGAAAGAAGCATCCAGAGTTCTGAGGGTCGACCACTTTCTCAGCAACGCGTCCAAAATGCCTCGGAACATTTTCCCAGAATCCAGAGTCCTGCGGTCGGATCATTAGTTTGAACTAAACAACCGTGTAAAACCCAAAAATATTCAGTTTCTGTCAGAAACCAGACAGAAAGCAGGAAATATTCACATGTTTAACCTGTTTTTAATAAGGTTTTCTGTGATTTTAGTAGCTATTATCCGTAATTTAACAAAAAATAGAAAATTTGTAAAAAAAAACACTGAAAATCACATAAATTACTAATAAATTATTTTTTTAAAAATAATTAATATATAGATATACATATATATTTTCAAATACCAGCAAATATCTGAACAATAATAATATTGTTTCTGATTTAAACACAGTAAAAGTATTTCTAATTATTTATTTTTATTTTTAAAAGGACATTATGTACAGTTAACCTGTTTTTAACATATAAATCATTAGACTTTTTTCTCTGATTTTACTGGATACTACCTGTAATTGAACAAATAATGTATAAAGCTTTAAAATAACAGCTTACACTTAATATATATCATTTTCCAAAATAATGTTTTTTTGCTGATTTAAATATATAAGCAAAAATAAAAATACCGAAAAAAAATTCTCAAATTCCTCATTTTACAATCCTTATTATACAGAATTTATAGCATTTAGAATTCTGACATTATTTACAGTGTTGGCTTTGGTTTAACATGTAAATTAATGTGTTTTTCTGTGATTTTATTAGCTATCATCTGTAATTTAACAGAAATAGACAAATGTAAAACAACAACAAAAAAGTAAATATACATTTTTGTGTCCTTAAATACTTTTTTTAAATATCAGCAAATATCTGAACAATAATAATATTTTGTGCTGATTGAATACAAAAAAACCTGCAATTTAACAATCAAAAGTTATAAAGAATTAATTATTATTTCTTTTTTATAAGGACATTGTATGTCTTTTTGCAGTTGGCAAACAAATAATTGTACATTTGTCCAGTTTCATTGGATATCATCTGTAATTTAATAAATGCAGAACATTTTTAACAGCTTATAAAATTATTTATCATTTTTCAACATTTAATATACATAAATTTCCAAAATAATGTTTTTGTTGATTAAAATCTATAAATAAATATACAAATATATAACATAAAGAAATATAAATATTATCAATTAAAAATATTTCTCATTCTTCACTCTTTAAAATATGTAATTTTTCTTTGAAATAATGTTTAATAATGACAATAAATACAGCAAATGTTATTTAAAAAATCTAAATAAAATCTTATTTAAAAAATCTAAATAAAATCTAAAGAAATATTTATTTTTTACATTGTTTACAGTTTTGGCCTGTTCAGGATTTTTTTTTTCTAATTTAAAATATAGGCAAAAAATTAAATAAATATGAATAATTACAATTAAAGAAATATTTCTCATTTTTCTCTCCTAAATGTATGTAAATTTTCTTTGAAATAATGTAAAATAATGACAATAAAGATTAACAAATCACAAATTTACAGAAATATATATTTTTTGACATTATTTATAGTTTTGGCCTGTTCTTTATGTTTTTTCATTTTTTTTGTTTTTCTTTGTTTGTTTATTGCTAATTTAAAGACAAGCAAAAAATGCAAACTGTATGTATGTTTATATGTACACACACACACACACACACACACACATATATATGTATATATATATATAGATATATGTGTATACATATACATATATGTGTGTGTATGTGTATGTATGTATATATATATATATATATATATATATATAGTTTTTTTTCTTTTTGCTAATGTAAAGATATAAGCAAAAAAAGTAAATATTTTTAAAAATAAATACATTTAAATAACACAATTTTTCACTCTTTAATATACTTTTAAAAAAGTATATATGTATAACTATAATAAAGATTTTTAAAAATGACATTATTTCTAGTTTTGGTCTGTTCGTCATGGTTAATTTATGAAGTTTTTTGCTGTTGCTAATTTAAAGCAAAAAATATAAATAAATCTGAATAATATCAATAACAAAATCCCAGTTAAAGCTAAATGCAAACAGAAAAGCTGAAATCTGCATAATTAATCAAATCTGCTGCAGGAATTTCAGAAATATATTTGCATGTTTCTAGATTAGTGTAGCTGCAGGCAGGTTGATCATCAGTAGCATGTTTCTCCTAACCAGAGACAAGCAAAGACAAGAACGACGACCTGCGGAAACTCAAATTCCCCCTGATCAGGAGCTTAAATGCAAACAAGACACTGCCAAGAACATAAACGCTCTCTGACGGCGTGCAGCGACAAGATCGGAGCATCTCAGAGCTCTGAGGTGATAGAAACTCATCGTCATCTCAAACTCTTCATCCTTAACTCTTCATCCTTAACTCTTCGCCTCTGACTCTTCGCCTCTGACTCTTCGCCTCTGACTCTTCGCCTCTGACTCTTCGCCTCTGACTCTTCGCCTCTGACTCTTCGCCTCTGACTCTTCACCACTAACTCTTCACCTCTAACTCTTCATCTCTAACTCTTCACCTCTAACTCTTCACCACTAACTCTTCATCTCAAACCTGCATCAGACCAAAGTGAGTAAATGTGCTCCGTACACTTGCACCACCCTCTGGACGTAGTATTCCCTCCGGGCCGGCTCCCTCTCCCCGTAGCAGGCCTGCCGGTAGGACTGCCGGTCCCTGCTCAGGTGGACCACCCTGGACTCGGATCCGGACTCGGGCTCCTCGCTCTGGGAGCCGTGGCTGGAGCGGGCCCTGTAGGAGTTCTGGTGGGGGATGTCCTCACACAGCATGATTACCCGGTCCTCCAGGTCGCTGACGGAGCCGACGGTGCTGCTGGAGGCGCTGTTCAGACGCCGCTTGGAGTGGAACTTTCTCTTCAGGTTGTACATGTTTGCAGAAAAGTGGAGCTTTCAGAGGGAAAAAGAAAAGCAGCTATGAAGTCATGTTGGATCCTCCTGTAGCTCCAGCTGCTCCTTAAATCTTCTTCTCTTCTTTCAGCTGCTCTTTTAATCTTCTTCTCTTCTTTCGGCTGCTCCCCACACGTCCTCCTCCTCCCCAACCCAGAAGGAATCTACAGCGGAGCTCTAAGCGTCGCAGCGTTTTGCTCCGACCTGCCAAGCCTCCGCTCAGCGTAGCTCCAGGGCAGCCTTTCTCCTCGAATCAAAGCCAAACGCCCTCAGAAGAGGCACGGCGATCATGCCAGCCCCAGCTCTACGCCCCACAGCTCCACCCAGACTGCATGTTTATGGGAGCAAAAAGTCCTGAAAGCTTCGGTAGCGTCTTAAAAAAACCCTCCAGTTTCCTCAGCAGCTGCGGTCCGCCCGAGTTCCTCGACGCTTGTGGAGAATAAAAGAGGAACTGCTTGTGAAATAGGAGCGACGGGAGCGAGTCTGGCCTCATCTGACTCCTCAGAACAGAATAATGAAACACATGCAGGCAGAGGGAATGTGATTATGCTGCAGGAGGAGCGGAGGAATGTTTCTGTGGCGACTTTAATTCTGAATCACAGCTGAGACCTCCTGATTTATCATCTAGAAGCAGCTTCACAACCACATCAGATTCATTTTTTAGAGTTAAAACGACCCGAGCAGCAGAAAACAGGACAGGATGAGGCGTGAACGATCACTTTCTGAACAACATTTAACAGTTTAAAGTCTGCACTGTAAAAAAAGCTCTGCAAAAACAGTAAAGGTGCTAAAAATATGTTTAAAAAGGTGGAAAAGTTCAGAAACTGTAAATATAAAAGCAAATATCTGGACAATGATGAATTTTTAACTGATTTAAATGCAGAAAAAAAGTGTAATTTTATGGTCACACACACTGTAAAATACAGATTTTTTTGTAAATAATTTTACCAGTTAAGATTTTTAATTTACCAAATATGGGAACATTTGTAAAATAACAATTTAAAATCAAATATTAACAAATATCATTTTCAAATACCAGCAAATATAAGTAAAATAATGATATTTTTAGATGATTTAAATGCAGTAAAACTATAATTTTATGGTCACACATTTTAAAAAGCAGATTAATGTTTATAAAAATACAGATTTTTTTTTATTTGGACATGATTTACAGTTTTGGTTTTGGTTTAAAATTAATAAATCTTTATTTATTAAAAAACACTATTCAGGCCAGTCCTAGTTGGATCATGACATTTTCAGATATTTCAAAACAGTAAAACTAATAATTTAATGTAATTTTATGCTCAGACATCGTAAAAGAACACATTTTTGATGTGGATGTTATGTACAGTTTTTGTTTCACATGTAAATTAACACATTTTTATTGTCTGTAATGTAACAAAAAGAGAAGTTCTTATAAATAACAATTTAATAAGTAATTTACCATTGTTTCAGTCTTTGTTTTTCATATTTTTCTTTTTAAATTACAGCAAATAGTAATATTTTTACTGATTAAAATACAGTAAAATTGTGCCATTTCACAGTCAAAAGTTGTAAAATAATTAATTACTTTTTAAATTTTTTATTTTATTTTTTTATGAGAACATTATACACAGTTTTTGTCGGTTTTTTACAGTTAAAATATAAATTATGAGACTTTTTTTCCCCTATGATTTCGCTGGATATCATCGTTAATCTAACAAATATAAAAAAATCTTTAAAATAACATTTAAAAAGATTATTCATCATTTTTGGAAATTTTTTTGCTTATTAAGTGTTGAACTTAATAAGCAAAAAAATTTCCAAAATCATGTTTTTCTGGCTGATTTAAATATACCAGCATTCATCAATCCCTAATATACTCAATTTTTCTTTGAAATAATGAAAAATATATGAAAAAATAATGAAAATAAAAGATTAAAAACTGTAAAATAAAATAATCAAAATTGATACAAATATAGATTTTTGACATCATTTATAATTTGTCCTGATCTTTATAGCTGAAGCCCTTTTTACTGATTGTTAGTTGGGTTTCTTGGTCATTTAAACCCTCAGACTGAGTTTTCCTCTCACCTGTGTTTGTGGATGATGGCGTTGAAGAGTTTCCCGTCTCTCCAGCTGGAGGTGAAGTTGTCGCAGCGCAGACCCTGGTATCCCTCCACCATCCTCTGGGACCACAGCAGCAGCTTCTCTTTGGCCGTCATGTCGTCCGACTGGCCGTTGACCTGGATGTCCGAGATCTGAAGGAGTCCAGGAACAGGAGCAAAAGTTCATTTCACGCTCTTCTCAGCAGGTTTTAGCTGTTTGTTAGAGCTTCACCTCTAATTTTCTTCCTTATTTCCAAGGAAAGTGTCTTTCAAATTAAATGCACAGTAAAAATATCAAAATAAACGTAAAGAGGCAACAGGATGTAGGTGGAGGATTAGCAGCTAGCATGAACAGAGTGTGAAAAAAAAGAGCACTTCTTTAACAGATATCGAGGAAAATTACAGCTTTTTAAAATTAATGTAGATGTTGACTTTAAAAAAGAGTAAAACATGATAATTACATAATGTTTTATAAATGGTAATTTGTATTTTTATAACGTGTAGCTCTAAAATGACAGTTTTGCTGAATGTAAATGACCAAAACATTTCATTATTTTGCAGGTATTCGCTGCTATTTTCACAGATTTTTCCAGTCTTTGAACTCTAAGGTATTCCACTGTTTATTCATGTGTTTTCTGGCACTGTGCCACCAGACGTTTTACAGCGTGGGCTTATATTTATTAAAAGGTTTCATGGGAAAGCTACTTTTCTGCTCTAAATCTTTTTCTTTGATAAATTAAATCTTGCGCTGAAGGACGAAGGAAAACTTTCCATTTACACCACTGATTTCTCCCAGATTCCAGATGAGTCACATTTAAACGGGGAAACAGAACTTTTACTCCGAGGACACATGATTTCAATTAAACTCACTGTTTTGGACGGAGACAGAGATGCTTTGTGATTACAAAACAGAAATCATACGAGTGGAGATGCCAACGAGACGCCGATCTGACGGAGTTATGAAAAAAGCTCCAGACTGATTTCTTCAATAAATCCTCTGGCAGCCGGAGACGAATGTTGGAGCTTCAACAGCAGATTATTTTATAGCTGCGAGGCTCAGCTATGAGTCACAGAAACACACTGCACAAACGTTTCTCATGACGGTAAAGAAACTGAACAGCTTCAGTTTGACCGATGCACCTTCAGGTGAATTGATCACAGTTTGGACACGAAAACATGAATTAAGTGTTTGGATTTGGCAGCTGGTGTGACTGTTTCCATTAACCCGTCTGCATTGCATCTATAATCACGATGCTTTGAACAGTCCTCAGTGTTTGTTTTGGTCTGTGCTCGTTCCAGATGGGTGGAAGTCTCTGCCAAAGTATGCACAAGTTGTAAAAACTGCAACAATCAAAGGAAACTGTTGGTAAAAATTCTTTTCTTTAACCCTCTGAGTCCCAAAACCTACTGATATGTTTGAAAGGTCTGTTTTTGTTTAGAAAACGTTAACATTATCCCATTTATCAGAGCTAGAAACTACAAAAACAGACAGAAATGTTCGATTTTCTACAGTCTTTGAATGCATCATGTGTGTCAAACCAGTTTCCATCATAAAAAAACAAGCCAAAAATGAAATTATTTTTTTCTACATTTCTTATTTAAAAATGCAAAAAATAAAACATTTCCACTAATCAGATTCTGTAAAAAACAAACAATTCTGCAGTCCTCATCGCAGCTGTGAAGCCGACATTAGCTCAGCTGTGACCAACAGTTATGTGCAGGCTGTGTTTACAGAGCAGAGAGGAGATGAGAAGTAAGATTTAGGGTGAAATAAATCATGTTTAGTCAATAAAATAAATGCAGCATGGCTCAAAAATGACACACAGGAATAAAAACAGCCAAAACTACATCACAATCACTGGATTCTACATGTCTCATTACAAAAAAATCGCAAAAAATAAAAGGTTTGCTCTAATCAGAGTCTGTAAAAAAGAAAAAATTCTGTGATCTTCAATGCAATTGTAAAGCCATCATTCACTCAGCTGTGACCAACGGTTACGCGACAAGAATTCTGATGATTTCAGGTGAAAGAGGAGACTGAAGGTAAAAAAAAACAAACATGTTTGATCAACAAAATAAATGCAGCATGGCTTAAAAACAGTGAGCAGAGGAGCAAGTCGTTAGAGGATACATTCAGCACGGTGACACATCTTTCTACAGCTGTCAGGGTTCTTCTAAACCAGGGGTCGGCAACCCGCGGCTCTTTCAGCCCTCTGTTGTGGCTCCCTGTAACTTTGGAAAATAAATTGTTCTGCCTTTCAGGCGCGTTTCAATGCATTTTAATACAGACAGTTTTATTATGAAATTACCGCTCTTATTTTGACGTGTCACTCCACCAGATGTGCTGCTGGGGTTTTTTCCCCCGGGACATGAGAGCGCTAAGTTGATGCAGAGAAGATGGAGAAGCAACGCCTGTAGTTTCACATCGTTTTGTACTCAAGAATGGCAAGCCTGTATATTAAAGCTCCACTCCAAGAAAGACACGTCTGGTCTTTGAGTAAAAGTACTCGTGATAGGGTAATACACGTTACTCACAAGAACACGGCAGCAGGTCAGAGAGTCAGAGGAGTGTCGTCTTGGAAAAATGCAGCGACTTACCGGAGAAAAGTTATTAGCTTAAGATAAATAGATTTTACAAGTTAAATAGACATTCACAAAATATTGATTTCCAGCTAACATTACGTAACATGTGAGGTCCAGGAGCAAAAATGACATTAACCAAGTAAGATAAATATTAGTGGTAGGACACAATTTTAAAAATGAATCTATCTAATTAGAGGCTTTGTAATTAATTAATCACGACTGATTAACAAGGGCATAGAGGTAAAAAAAGCGATATATGCAGTGTTGTCTTCATTTTAAATGCCAAAAGGATTTTGCGGCTCCCGGTGTTTTCTTTTCAGTGGGAAACGGGTCGAAATGGCTCTTTGAGTGTTAAAGGTTGCCGACCCCTGTTCTAAACCGTTAAATATCTATAACATGTGGAGCCTCCATTGTTTCTGGCATTGGTAACGCCTGCGGAGACCTGGAAAAATGTGGGACATGCTGAGAAATTCAACTTTTGTGTTTGTCTTTTCTGTGATTTATGCCGTTGTTAGAAGATACATTCAGCACGGTGAAACATCGTTCTGCAGCTGATGTGCAGAGTGGAGTGAAAGTTTGTAGAGGCTGTAAAAATGTAAACAGACCTCATAAAGGTTCTTTAAAAGCACATGGAGCCTCCACCTGTGGAAACTCGGTAAAACGTTGCATATGCTGATTACAGTTCTTTTTTCAATTCTGCAAAACAAGTAACTGCAGAAATTCTACTTTCATTTTTGACTTTTTTTCTATGATGTATGGCATTAGCTAGGAGTTGCTTCTCTCTACATCTGGATCCAATTTTTTGAAACAAACGTTGGTTTTTTTTAACTTTTTGTGACATAATTAATGAAAGAAATCCAACTTCAGCCTTCGTCTCTTTATGATTTGTGTCTTTCTATTTGTGCCAAGCAGCACAGAACAGTTTGGAGTTCTTTCCATTTCTAGCCCTGGCTGTTTTGTTCCCATAGAGGTGCAGGATTTTATGCTGCAGTGAAAAATGAGTCACAGCGAGGAAAAATGTGACAGGAACAGAAAGCTAAAAGCTGCTCAGAGATCAGAGGGTGAAGGAACTTCCAGAGCTGCTGAACGTCTCTGACTGCTTAATGACCACTGTCGACTATTTCCAGCGTTTTCTGGGGCATGCCGATGAGTCACAGCAGAACTAATGATTTCTCTCTTCTTTTCTTTTTACAGGAAAGGGTGGAGGAGGAAAAAAAGATGCCATTTCTTCCTCCTGCTATTTTCCTCTCTGAAAGGGAAGCCCCGCCGCCCCGACGTGGACGTGGGCATGAAGTGACTCAGATTCTGGATGGAAACTGGACCTGCGCCCTCACAAATTCTTCTCCTGTTACTTTTATTAAAACACAATCACCTGAGCACCGGCTAACTCAGCCAAATTGTAAAAAGCTGCAACAATCAGAGGAAATCTTGGACAAAAAGTCTTTTCTTTAAACCCTCTGAGTCCCAAAACCTACTGGTGTGTTTGAAAGGCCTGCTTTTGTTCAGAAATCATTAAAATTACACAACATATAAGAGCATGAAATTATAAAAACAGACAGAATTGTCAGATTTTCTTCAGTCTTTGAATGCACCATGTGTTGGCGAGTTTCTGTCATTGAAAACTGTCTCATAGTTGTGGTATTTTGTTGAAATATTTTTTTCTACTAATTTCTTTCCCATGTCTTGTTTAAAAAAATGCCAAAAATAAAATGTTTGCACTAATCGGATTCTATCAAAAAATAAAAATTCTGTGGTCCTCATCACTGCTGTGAAGTCTACATTTAATCAGCTGTGATCAACAGTTATGTGACAAAAATCCTGAGAATTTTAAGGTGAACTGCAGGCAGCGTTTAAATCGAGCAGCGAGGAGATTGAACATAAAATACAACAAAATAAATGCAGCACGGCTCAAAAAATGCACACAGAGGAGCAAAAACAGGCAAAAAATGGCTCAAAAATGTCATATTGCACCAAAATCACTGTATTTTACATTACTCACTCCAAAAAATTGCAAAAAACAAAAGATCTGCACCTGTTAAGCTCGGAGGAAACTCACTATTGTTTGTGGCGACTAAAGACAAAGAAATGTGCGACTGTTTTGCTGAAATAACAGCTGCCAGATGACAAAGTGCATCTAAACTGAAGTTTTGAATGGTACTGCTTGAAGTTGTTGCTTGAAAAAACAAATAAAAATGTTGACTTTTACGTCATCACAACGGCAGCGAGGGATCGTTTCTGCAGGTTTGAAGTTGAACTGAAGGCTGTGTTCAAATCGAGCAGAGGGGAGATTAAATGCAAAATAAAACATCACGGGTCAATAAAATAAATGCAGCATGGCTCAAAAATGGCATACGGAGGGAAAAAACCTGCCAAAAGCTGGCCTTATAATGTCATATTACATTTAACCCTTTAAGCTTCAGTCAATTCCAGCCGTTTTCAGTACAAAAAAATCGCTAATATTCTATTTTTAAATAAAAAAAATTACGAAAAATACAGGGAATATTGGACGCACATCGCGAGGTGCATTTCCTTGAAAACGACCGATTCGTGGATTTTATACCGACTTCAGGACATGTTTTGGACAAAATAGTTTACTGGCTTGTGTCATCTGGATGTAAAAGGTTGGATTATGGCCGTTTTTTGTGGAATCTTTTTTTCTGTGTGGAATAATAAACCCGGAAATGTGAGTCGCGCTGTGTGCGTTGAAGCCGTGTATAGAGAACGGATGGATGAATATTTGTTTTTGTCGGACAAATGTGTTTTTCTCACCCGCTGTGGTAATCGCATCTGAAAGTGGTTTATACCGGCGGATTCATGAGAATCTAAGCTTTCCATCGGCGTGTAGTGTTTGTATAATCGGGTTTGCAGCCGTCGGACATTCTTGAAATTCCTATGCAAATTAGTAGGTGTACCGCCGGCGGTACACCTACGACGCACTGAAGCGTAAAGGGTTAAATCGCTTGGTCTCTGACGTGGGCATGAAGTGACTCAGATTCTGGATGGAAACTGGACCTCCGCCCTCCCAGATTCTTCTTCTTCTGTTACTTTTATTAAAACACAATCACCTGAGCACCGGTTAGCTGTAAGCTGCACCTGGGGAGCTCGGAGGAAACTCGCTATTGTTTTCGGCGACCAAAAACACAGAAATCTGCATGTGTTTTTCTGGAATAACAGCTGTCAGATGACGAAGTGCATCTAAATTGAAGTTTTTAATGTTTATTTCTTGAAGTTATTGCTTTAAAAAACAAACAAAACTGTCGAGTTTTACGACATGCGGCGGCAGTGAGGGATCGTTTCTGCAGTTTTTAAGTTTTCCGAGTCTCCACGGCAACGCCTCCTCCTCATGGGAACCACTGAGTCACGCTGAGCGACGAGGAAAAGGATCCCACAGAACACAACCGTCATTATGGCATCAAAGAATCTCCCAGTACTCCCACTCCTTTTTCCAGTAGAGGATACTCCAACATCAGGAACACATCTGCTCGCTGACGAACGCCTTCCTCCGCTGTGGCCAACGCTGCCAGAGGTGGTTCGAGCAATTTTATACTGTTTATGTTACATAATAAGGAGCCCCTGTTTGAGCGAAACCACCACATTTAGACAGAACTTCTGGAGCTGCACCACAAGAAAGAAAAAAAGGTTTTCTCTGGCTTGTGGACATCCGTCTTCAGAAATGAATGAATAGCTTTTTTCAGTGTTTAGTCTTCTCAAGGACTCGAGAGGTTGTGTATAAACGCCTAAGTGCTACCAAATGTCCAGTAAAACCCATTTGGAAGCGACTGGCTGTTGGATTCTACTGTATTATAACTGCAGAGTCAACATCGGGATAAGAATCACGACATGGAAGCAAACTTAATTCCAGTGTAAGCAAAGTCATTCAATGGAAGATGTAGATCTTTTGCAAATAGGGAAACACCCACATGGAGCTCAGGAAATACGAATCAAAGTGGAAGTAAATCCACTTTAAGTAATGAAATCTTCTGGTAATGTACGGTAAAACTAGCAGTTACCTGGAAGTGAAGGATGATGGTCCATATCAGGCCCAGGGTCAGCTTGGGGTTTCCATCTGCGATGTCATCGTTCCTGATGTTGACCAGTTTGACCTAAAGGATAGTGGATAAAAAACTGTTTATTAGTTTATCTGAACAGCTCACACTCAATCTGAAGAGTTTCCTGAAGGCAGCTGTGGACAGAAATTAATGCCGAGTTTGTACGATGTGCGATCAAAAAGTTCAGAGACTGGTCTTGTTGCAATGGTTCTAATGGTTTCCCATTCATCATCTATGCATCATGTTTCCAGCTCCTCATCTGAAAGTTGAGGTTTTGGCTGTTTTATGCAACTCAGGGGCGTCCAGTACAACTTATTGCCTCTGGAACTCCTGACAAAGTTCAAAATTTATAGTTGTTGATCTAAAATAAAGGTAGATTCAGCAGAATTATGCTGTCTTTTGCACCCCAAATGTTTTCAGAGACAACTAGCTTAGCAACGCAGAGAGAAAGTTTCCAAACAAGCCGCCATGTTGGGAACCCAAAAGAAGACAGGCCATGAATTAAGCATTTTCCCAGCCAGGAGCAGCCAGTATTTGTGCGGTTGTAGGAGGGTGTAGCCTGTACTGGTTTCCTGTTGGAGCATCAGTCAATCATCTATCACCACTCTGCCTAGACGGACACCAATCAACACTCTGATGCTGGTAGACGATACCACCATTTGGTTCCAAAAACACATCTGAGGATATGTTTTATAACTGTCATGAGTCAGAAGATCAGGAGCAGAGCTACACATGTTTTTGTGAACATCGGTGGCTTCATATTTGCCTTTTCACCATGGAGCTCAAACCGGAGCAGAGAACAACCTTCAAACCATCATGTGGAGGATCATCACTGGTTACCAGAGGTGGATCTTCAGCTACCATCTAGAGAAGAAACAGCAGATTTCACAGTAACACCAGGGGCTGCCCAGTGTTTACCTCAACATTTATGTGGCTGTGCACCGTCAATACAGAGCTCTACTGTAACATCCTGAGGTGTTTGAGGATGAACAACCTTAAATGTCTCCTGATGGAACATGGGTACTCCCACTGCACTGTAGGACTGCACAGTATGTTAATTCAAGTGGACTGGGATCCATTTTGACAAAAGTCTAGGAGGTTTCAGCTCCAAACTCAGATGATGTTTGACATCATTCTACTTCCTGGGAGTGCTATGGGTGCGTCAGGAGCACTGGGAGCAGGGTGTTGTTGCACGAAGAGAGATCATAGGCGGCGTCTCTGGATTGATCACATTTTCCTAAAATTAGTAATTCCACTCTGACAGGCTGCTGACTGACACTGACTAATGATATGTGTCATTTCTAGAATGAAAAGTTTTGTTTTTGTCCAGTTCTGAACTCTGGGATGAACAAGCTTCTTACATTGCAGTATTTTTCTAAACATTACCCTCTTCTTTTATTAAGAATTTTAACTTAAATTTGATAAACATGACTACCCAGCTTCACTTATTAGAAATCATTACGGTGTGGCATATTGGTGATCCAGCTCCCATTTTAGGTGGTGTTTCACATAAAAGGACTTCCAAGGAGTGTTATAAGAGCTGCAGGAGCACTGGGAGCAGAGCAGAGCTGCACAATGAGACTACTTCAGTTACAATTTTTGTTTATTTATAAGCGCAGTGTCTAAATGTTTTCAATTTCCTTAAATCAAACAATGTTTTGGTGGCAAAAATTAAATCAGGCACAGCTTTAGACAGTTTCTGACTCTGAATTTTCGGTTAAATTTCCTTAAATAAAGCATATTACACTGAAAAAACAACAACCATTTACATAATGTTTGCTCTCCACCTGCTCAGCTTGCTAAATTTATCTCTCTGCAACTTCCTCCTCTTTTTCTATTGAAATTCAACTGGAAGAATCGCGGTTTTGAAACAGTTTGGGAGGTTCAGTGGTACTTTCAGGTGGTGCTTTACATAAAGGGACTTCAAAGGAGTGTTATTTTAAAAGTGTTGCAGGAGCCCTGGGAGCAGAGCAGAGCTGCACGATGACACTATTTTAGCTACAATTTTTGTTGTTTTATATGCACAGTGTCTGAATTTTTGCAATTGCTTCAAATTTAAGTTTTGGTGGCAAAACTTTATTCAGGTATAGTTTTTGACCCTGAATTTTTGAGTCAAATTTCCTTAAATCAAGCGTGATACACCGAAAAAATACAGCAATCGTCAACATAATGGTTCCTTTCTACCTGCCCAACTTGCTAAATTTATCTCTCTGTGACTTCTTCCTCTGGGGAAAACTGAAATTCAATTGGAAGTGTCGCTGTTGTGAAACTGTTTCGGCGGTTCAGTGCTCGTTTCAGATGCTGCTTTACATAATGGAGTGTTTCAAGTGTTGCAGGAGCACTGGGAGCAGAGCAGAGCTGCACGATGACACTACTTTTGCTACAATTTTCGTTTTTTATATGCACAGTGTCTGAATTTTTGCACTTTCCTCAAATCAAACAAAAAACAGTGCGTAACAAAACCTCAAAACAAAGAAAACCAACATGAAAACACTCCTTCAACATAAACATGCAATGAAATATTGAGTCTCTTTACTGACCTGTCTGTGTTTGAGGAAGTCCAGTGCGATCTGTACATTCTGCAGCTTGTGGAAGCGCATTCGGCCTTTTTCCCGCGGCTGCAAGAGAGGAGGAGAAACGGAACATGAAGCAACGCATGTGTTTCAGATGAACAGCAAAGCCCCATGACCGAGGAACAGCTGTTTGTCTCGGAGGTCTAATCTACTCTACACATCTACGCAGTCATGGGCTGGAGGAAAACAAAAAGATGGCAAATTTGAAGTGAGATTCAAATTGTGCGTGGTTGTGATCAAAGCGTTTGGCCGGACCTTGACCAGATCCGACCTTACATGACCCTGAGATGCATCCCGGCCAGATGTCTGCAGGTGAAAGCATGACAATGGATGAGAAACAGTGACTCTCCCCGTCATCAGTCCATACTCTCGCTTTCTCCGAGCCCTCACTCCTCCCTGCACCCCATCAGATGCAAATTATCTTCATCTACGCCTCCACTGATGACTGATTAGTGATGTTTTCTTGCTATTTCAGAGTCCATTCGATCACTTTCAGAGGACGTTGACCCCCCCCCAGGAGTGATGGTTATGACATGCATTGGTGCTCCAAGTTGTAAGCTTTCAGCCAGTCATCAAGCTTTGTTGCAGAATTAGTCAACATATCAGCTTGCAGTGGTGAAACTTTGAACTTTGCTTTCAATACAGTGAAGGAACCAACACTTGTAGCTCTTCTTTGTCCCTAGAAAGCTCCGTTTAAACCTTTACCGATGGACTTACACATTTAAAACCTTTAACTAGTCATTTTATTAACCATTTTTTATCTGTTCAATGACTTCCAAAGACATGAAATGTGTTTTATGTTTTTTTTTAAGTCAAAATTACAGAGTTGAAGTCTTCAGATTGACTAATTAGATGATTTGCTCTAATTAGTCAGAAAATCTGTGGTGCAACATCAACAGCTTTCCTGGATTAATCCATTATTTTTAGCAGTGATGGAAACAACCCCCGTGTTTTCACACCTTAAACTGGTCCAACCTAATGGAGACCGTTGGGTTTAACTTATTGAGCTCAAAGCTAATTAGCCATTTTTCCATCTAACTGTTGAGGAGAAAACATCAAAATTAAACAGAAAATGTCTGAATAGCTCTGTCTGTTTGGAGCAAATAAACTGAGCTTCATAGTGTCACCAGACGGTGGCGCTAAAGGCGACATGGCTGCAATTAATGAAGTAGAAGAAGTTGGAAATGTTTGAAAAAATGCTCAAAAACAAATCTTTGTTCTTATATGAGAGAAAAACAGACAAAAGTCTTCAGACAGGTTGCAATTTTTCCTTCTTTCTGTCTGATACTGACAAAAAATGCTGATTAGTTTTGCAGGCTCAATATCCAACGTCATAAAAAGTGTTTTTATCTCCCATCATGCAAATTTTATGTTTTCAACAAAGTAAAAAAAACAACAATTTGTAGTGGGTGGTAAACGTGTTTCTGTCAAACTAGGGAAGTTATTGGCAGTTTTCATTATTTTAACAGAGCAGAAGTCAAAAAACAAAAAAGTGTTTGTCAACTGTAAAAAAAAAAAGAAAAAAGAAAAAGAAAAGCAACACATCTTTGTCCATGTATGAAAGAAAAACAGGGCGAAGTCTTCAGAATTTACTCTTAAATAAAAAAAAGACATTGTAATTTTAGAAGCAGAAACATCTTTACTATGTGAGTGAAATGTTTGTTATGTCGGAACTAAATCAGGTAAAATTCAGAAAAGATGTTTCCTCATGACATGAAGCGCTCTTTTTCTGTAAAGAGGGAAATTAGAATCTGTAAAATAACGGTCAAAGTAAATAATTACCGATTTTCAATCCTCGATAGACGTAATTCTGATCTCAAATCGTTTTAAAGATCGGTAAAATAACTATATCTTTAAGAACTGTGATTTTAAACAACAAAAGAAGAAATTCCTCTGTAAAAAGAGATTTTCAATGTTATGTGTGGTTTAGGCCCTTTCTTCAGGTTGACATTGGAATTAATTCCTGATTTTCTGTAATCTAACCAAAAAAAGTGTAAAATAACATTTTAAAAATGTTTTTACCAAATTTTAAATCCTTAACATGCATAATGTTGTTTAAAATAACAGCAAATATCTGTGAAATAATAAGAAATGAGTGTAGAAACTGTGAAATTGGTGATGGTTTTCTTAAATTTTGATGTTTTGATTAACTTTTTTCTAATGCAACACTTAAAAATATGAGTCAAAAAACACGTTGTGGAAACACAGCTTTAGATTTCATGTCACAGAATCTTTATTTTGGCTGCATGTTCTCCAAAAAGTCAGATATTAACGTTGCAAACAGCAGCTGGAGTATCAAAGATCGACTGTTTTTTCTGAATAGTTCTTTATAGAAGTTCTATTTTCTGAATCAGATTCATTCAAGCAGCTGCTCCAAGTCTGCTGTTAGTGTCAGTATAAAACAACCAGATTAAAACAATCTAATCTGCTATAAATACCAGCTTTTTTAGGTTTATTTATAATTCATTTACAGGGCTCTGAGGAACGTTTATGGTTTTTTTGGTTGATTACAGCCCCACAGAATTAAAAAGTCGCTTCACAGAGCATGTAGTTTTATTGGTGTGTTCAGGGTTACTCTGTTTTATTCTTAGTTTATTTTGAATATTTATTTAAATTAGTTTACCGCTGCGGGAGCTACTGCTGAGGGGCTACTTCAGTGAAGTTTCATGATTCTAAAACTGCAGGATTTCAGGAATATTATCCCAGTAGTTTGGTTATTCTCATTAATTTATAACATTGCATGTGTTGTAGTCAGACAAATGTTTTATAGGATTTTTGTGGGGTTGTAATCCTGAATATGCAGATTAATTACAGAAATGTTGGAAACTGAAACTCTCACTTCTTATCTCCAAAGAGTAATATCTTCACAGCATAAATCACACTGTTTTACTGTATTTAAGTCAGCGAAAAGTAGGATTTTTTTTTTAATATTTGCTGTTTTGTTTTCAGTTTTATAAACGTTATAGAATTCTACAATTTCCAAATTTGTCTACCACCCTTGCTGTCAGCTATTCACTGCTTTTTCTCTCTCCTGGACTTTTTAAAAATTTATTTATTCGTTTATTTATTTATTGTTACAGTGTGCATTAATTATGGTATTATTATTACTAACAAGTAGTATTTTATGTTCGTTTTAACTCCTAATATGAAAATAACTACGTAAATAAATGACAGTTATTTAAAATAAATAAGGTAGTAATCTTATTGTTACTTGAAAGCACTTTGATGCAATGGTTGTTGTTTTAAATGTGCTTCATTAAAAAGTGACTTTACCTGCCTTTAATTTTAAATACTCAACCTCTCAACTACACTTTTTAAAACTAATTGCAATAAAACTTTAGCTTTATTTTTTCCCCCTGTTATTATTGTTATTATGAAATTGTGACTTTTTTGGCATCGTTTTTAACCCTTTAAGCTTCAGTCAATTCCAGCCGTTTTTAGTACAAAAAAATCGCTAATATTCTATTTTTAAATTAAAAAAATTACGAAAAATACAGGGAATATTGGACGAGCATCGCGAGGTGCATTTCCTTGAAAATGACCGATTCGGGGATTTTATACCGACTTCAGGACATGTTTTGGACAAAATAGTTTCCTGGCTTGTGTCATCTGGATGTAAAAGGTTGGATTATGGCCGTTTTTTGTGGAATCTTTTTTTTTGTGTATAATAATGAACCCAGAAATGTGAGTCGCGCTGTGTGCGTTGAAGCCGTGTACAGAGAACGGATGGATGGATATTTGTTTTTGTCGGACAAATGTGTTTTTCTCACCCGCTGTGGTAATCACATCTGAAAGTGGTTTATACCGGCGGATTCATGAGAATCTAAGCTTTCCATCGGCGTATAGGGTTTATATAATCGGGTTTGCAGCCGTCGGACATTCTTGAAATTCCTATGCAAATTAGTAGGTGTACCGCCGATGGTACACTGAAGCTTAAGGGCTTAAAGAATTGTTCTTTTTAAATGTCTTATTGTAGCGTCACTTTGCATTTCATTGTATAAACTACAGGAGGATGTGACAAATAAAAGCTCTTGAACCTTAAATCATTAGATTTTCTTACTGTAAAGTGCTTTGGCTGTTGTTTTAAATGTGCTAGATTAAAAACAGTGACTTTACCTGCTTTTAATTAGAAAGATTTCACTTGTTTAAAATAAATTCCTGCTTTAAAACCCCTTTAAATGAATCCCTATATAAATTTTTCAGATGTAAACTTGCTCTCTGCTGCCGGCTACGATGAGGAAGACGATGCTGAACACATTAAACAGGAAGTGTCATCATGCAACGACCCAGCAGCCACCTGGGCAGGTGAACATGCCGCGCCCGAGGAGGCGGCCGCCAACGTCCGGGCGCCACTCACCAACCGAACGTTCCTCACAACGTCACGCTCCCTCGGCTACCACGGCAAGAGCATCGCAAGAGAGGAAGGCAGAGGGGGGAAAGGTCAGCAAACAGGAAGTAGACCGGAGGAAAACCAGGCCTCAGACAGCTCAGTGCAGAAAGGTTACAAGATGGAAGCAAACAATGACATTAGTGCAACAAGTGTCCCAACCGAACAGTGCTGAGAATTAAAGGCAAAAGAAGACGTGCGCAGAACCTCAGCATGGACCGAAAAGCCCCAAAAATATACTACAGGTAAAGTCAATCATGCAGAAGAAGTGAGAGAAGAAACCAGCAATAAACATTTAGAGCAGCTGAAGAAACAATGAGACGACAGACAGACACGTGATAGCAAGAAAGGTCGGTACACTGTAAAAAACAGTTTTAAAAAATGTTTAGAAATATATTTCTTTTACTTTAAAAAATCTGTTTAAATCATCAGAAATGTCTTTATTTTACAGGTTATTTGAATTAAAATTATGGTAATTAAAGACTAAAAAACTGTAAATTATTTTCAAAAATAAATTAGAGATAATATTTAGTGAAATTGCAAAAAAAATGTTTATTTATTCACATGCTAACCCTAAAAAAAGGCCAAACTATACATATATATATATATATATATATGTTTATTTATTTATATATATAAATAAATATTTATACATATATATATATATAATATAAAAATACTAATACTACTACTAATAATAATTATATACATGTATATATATATCACATTAAAGATGTAGAATTAACTGTTCAGAAATGTTAATATATATACAAATAACTGTTTAACTAGAAATAATTTTATTTATTTATTTTTAACATTTTACAGAACAAAATGTATTTTTAATTATCGATAATTAAAGATACATTTTAGTGGTATTATCCATTAATGATAAAACACAGTAACCAGTAAAATCACAGAAAATAAAGTATTATTTTACGTTAACCACAAAAAAACAGTTTATAAATAACATTCTGATTAAAAAAAATGTATTTTTTCAAATAGCAGCTTGTTTTTATTTTTCAGTTTTTTAAAAATATGACACGACTCCTTTTTTAAAAACTGTATTTAAATCAGTAAAAAAAAAAAAAAAAAAAAAAAAGATGACGGATATTTGAAATTATTTGAAATAAAAAAATATGTCTATTCAGGATTAAAAATCCATTCTTTTACAGATTGACAGTTTGATAACTTACAGATAATATCTAGTAAAATCACAAAAACAGGACAAAAGTCTAAATAAAGTCCATATCAAAAATCTGGATTTTTACAAATAGTAATTTCTTATTTTTAGTTTGACTGTGAGATTAGATTTTATTTTCTTGCAGCTTTTAAAACAGATATTTGCCGTTGTTTTAACAGTTTTTTAAGACTTTTTGAATGTTACAGGATTCCACCATTTTATCACATTTTTTTACCGTTTTTATGACATTTTTTTTTACAGTGTAGGACAGGTGAGCAGGTCTGGACAGGACTGGAGGATTTTATTTACAGCAGCAGCAGCCGGAAGATGTGAACGAATGAATCCTCGTTAACTCACCAGAGTCTCTCCAGACAAAACCTCCAGCAGGGAGATGAGGTTGTGTCCATCTCTGAGGTCCTCGTACAGGTCTGTGATGTGACGCTGGGCCTGAAGACACAACATGGAGACCATTTTTAGTCTTTTAAATCATGTTAGTGATGCAGGTTCATTCAGTCACAGTGTTTGTATTCACACACGATACAAAGAGCTGAAAAATCACAACTGACTCCACCTGAAAAAGGAAAACCTGAACACATTACTGCATTTACTGCCTGTAGGAACAAACTGTTCTGCTCTTTTACAAGATTTTTACTTTTTATAGCCTCTAATTTCCATTTTTCCTCTCATTATTTTAACACATCAGGTTTACAACAACAGGCAGTCAGATGATCGGTGTTTAACTGTTTTTCTGCAGTTTGTGGACGCCGACACCAAGAACTTTTCAAACAAAACTGAAGCCTGTTTCACACAAAAGCATCTTCTAAGCTACAAACATGTAAAATTGGAAGTTTTTAAGCGCTGCTATAACTCATAAATGTTTATTACCACCCCCCTTTCTACTATGAGTGCATTCAAGTCATGTAAAATCTTTTATCACCACTAAAATGATCGTTTACCATCATAAGAAAATCAATTTTGAGTTTTATTTAAATTTTTTCCCAAAACAATATGGAGCTCGAGCACACCAGCTCACCTGCAACTCTGCTTTAACATAACTCTGAGTTATTTCGTCATTTGTTTCCCCCAAAACAACGTGAGTTTTAATTTATAGCAGTAACGTTGAAGATTTTACTGCCACTAAATGTCTGTTAGGCTGCCATCCATCGCTACATGTGGTGGAAAACGTCGGGTTTTGAAACGAACTCTGCAGTTTTTCCTAAATTTAACAAAAGAAATCTGGTGCCTAAACTTTCTAACATGTAGTTAAAATTGTGAAAATGTTGACCGAACTGTGACATTTTTCTAAAACTAACCAGAGGGAAAACTGAACGTAAACGATGAGTGAAAACTACATTTAAGTCTAAGAACAGTGGTGCCATAAGGGACATGAACCCAAAGTCTTGTTGCTGATTTATGCCTCCTTACAAGGACTTTTTGGTTCCTTCAAACTTGATGGCGTTCCTTTTACTTTTCATAACAAAAACAAGTTTCTACCATGTAGCTATTGTTGTTAAAGCTTCAACCGACTTCTGATATTTTCCTAAAACTAGCCAAACTAAGACATCCACACGAAGACAACAGAGGTCTAAACACATAAGTTTCTTGCCGAATCTGCGTATCATTCACACGAAGACGGCGTTTTGGGGGTCTGTAAACGATCATTTTTGAAACCAGGTTCCAGAGTGGAAAGATGTTGAAGCGCCGTATACGCAGCACCGTGTTTACTGGCTAGCCGCTACTTTTCAGATACGCTTGCGTCATAGTTTCGTATCTTCATTGACACGCATGCGCCACACGCGGCAACAACAACAACAATGGCGGCTTTATAATCCAGTGACACCCGAAGCAAGAGTTCAACCTCATCGTCCGTGTCACTACCCGATCCGTCCCGGAAACCTGATTTGTACTGCGCATGTGCGCAAATTACGTCACTTCCGCTACTCCCGAAAAAAAAAAGAATTTTTTGTCAGTTACTTAATGATTCAAGAATTATAGGGTTAAGCTAGTAGTAGGAACCTTTAGTAGTAAAACTGGGCGCCATCCTCCTCACTACAGCGATCTGCTTCTGTCAGAGGAATCACTCCGTTAAACTGCGGCCAAGTGAGCCGCTGGGCGTTGCGCGGCTATTCTGCGTAATACCGTAATGTTATCACAGGCGCTGAGCAGCCAGGCTGACAGACGTCCGCTGCAAATACATGCTGTTATTCAGATTTTGACTTTCAGTATCTGCAAATCCTGAGGCGGTGACAAAGATCTCTCACTATGGCCTTGTCAGGGGTCATCCCAGCTACCACCTGCACAATATCACCTGATTTTACTGTAAAATTTTAGAGAAAATTAATGTCAAAGTATGCTGAAATTTCAATCGTCCGGCTGGCCAACGGCAGATGGGCTGGCCCGTATGAGAGAGGTTCTGCTTAAGGTTTCTCCCTGTTAAAAAGGAGTTTTTCATTGCCACTGTCGTCTGAGGGCTTCCTCTGGGGTTTCAGGCCATATGGGTTTGTAAAGCGTCTTGAAACATTTTAATTGTAATTGGTGCTATATAAATAAATTTAAATTGAACTGAATTGAATTGAGAATCAGCCATTATGCATCAACACAACTGAAATTTCAGCATACTTTGACATTAATTTTCTCTAAAATTTTACAGTAAAATCAGGTGATATTGTGCAGGTGGTAGCTGGGATGACCCCTGACAAGGCCATAGTGAGAGATCTTTGTCACCGCCTCAGGATTTGCAGATACTGAAAGTCAAAATCTGTATAACAGGATATATTTGCAGCGGACGTCTGTCAGCCTGGCTGCTCAGCGCCTGTGATAACATTACGGTATTACGCAGAATAGCCGCGCAACGCCCAGCGGCTCACTTGGCCGCAGTTTAACGGAGTGATTCCTCTGACAGAAGCAGATCGCTGTAGTGAGGAGGATGGCGCCCAGTTTCACTACTAAAGGTTCCTACTACTAGCTTAACCCTATAATTCTTGAATCATTAAGTAATTGACAGAAAATTCAATTTTTTTCGGGTTAAAGGTTAAAATGCTGTAAAATGCATGGAAAAACGAGTAGCGGAAGTGACGTACTTTTCGCACATGCGCAGTACAAATCGGGTTTCCGGGACGGATCGGGTCGCGACAGTCCGTCCAGACTAACGTAGTAGCTTGCTCACGTTGCCCACTCATGCTTCCCGGCTTGGTCTCTGTTTACAACTTTTGCCACAAGTGCGCATGCCCACTGTTTTTTCTTCTGTTTGCGTGTGTTTCCGTCATATCGTTACAGCGCCCCTAGAGGTCTGGCATGTGTTTTACAGCGTTTCCATGCGTATCGAGTGCATTCATGTAGACGCCCACATTTTCTGAGACGCCTTCGTCTTTATGGCGATCGTTTTTGAAACTGTTAAGCATTCTGTCTTCGTGTGGATTGGGCTGACAAAACAGAGTTTTCATAACAAAAACAAGTTTCTTTCCAATCCGAGAGGGATGTTTGGTTGTACAGGAGCCTGATGTTGTTGGAAATAGGCTTATTCATCCTGTGACTCACTGTTTAAATCATATGCAAGTCTCTTCACTTGCAGTGTTACAAAAGTCTGTGATGACAATCTATTGCAAAATCACAAATTTTGCACAGTTAGTGACGCATTTTTTAATCAGTATTTTTCTAAAATAAAGGGAAGCAAACTCATTCTTTGAGTCACTCATGCATGAAGAAACATACTGCTAAGTAAATGATTTTACGGTTGAATAAAGAAAGAAAAGATTGATGGCTGTTAAACACAAAACTGCAGTTCCTCAAATGTCCACTGGAGGCTGCCTGTAAAAGACAGTCAATCCCCACAGAGTTCCATGTTAAAATGTCCAATTTCACAGCAGAAATAAAAATGTTAACAACCTGGTACAAACAAAAGTTTTAGCTAATTTATTCATTCATGACAACTGTACTGGGTTTGTATTTTTAGAAAACTCATCCATTTAAATTGCATGAAATCTTAAAATTATGCAAATTTAAGGGCGTGGCTGCTTTGGTAACACCTTTTGGTCATTTTTGGATTAGCTGAGAGTTAGCCAAGATGGAGACAACCTGAGTCCATCTTTTTATAACATTTTTGCATCTTAAAACTCTCAAAAATGTGAAAGCTAATTGCTAAAGATGCCGCAAAAGAGAAAAAGATCTTTGAGGTTGCCACTTCCAGCCTCTTCTGTAATGTTTGTGTTAAATAAAGATTTAAAGTTCAGGTGCAAACTGCAGAAAGGAGTTAACCCGATCATCTAAGCTGCTTATTTACAGGTTAAATAGTCAACTAAAGCCCCAACTTAAACCCTGCAGAATGTTTTTAAAGGAGAAAAGTTTATAATTTGAACATTTGCATTCATTTTCTCACCTAAAGTAAAGTAGTAAAGCTTGGGATCATGTAATCGCTCATTTTCTTTGTCCTTGAGATGCTAAATATTACCTCAAAACCAAAAAATGACTTGAAAAAACTACAAGGAAAGCAATCTTTATTTTAAACCGCTCCGGAAACTGCCTGTAAACTTTGCATGCAACTTACTGGCACGATGTCTAATTACATTTTGGAAGCAGTGGTAGCCACAGAAACGTGTAAAAACAAGCCGCACTGCAAGAAAACAGGACTGGGAGGGTTAAAACGAAGAAGAACAGAAGGTCAGAGGTCGACAGAGGAGGGTAAATAAACGGACATGCAGACAGAAATGAGTCCAAACAGCACTCGGGTCGCAGCCAGAACCTACCTCTGCCTTCCAGTGCTGATGGGGAAGGATGGAGGACAGGGTGGAGGATGGAAAGAAGAAACAGTCGGATGTGAGAAGATATGAAACTTTAAAGACTCGAGAGGGAACAGAGGACAAGGACACAGACGCTGGTTGGATCTGACAGACGTTAGACAAGGACAGTTTGTTATTTTAGCATTTAATTTGCCTTTTCCTGCCTTTAAAAGTCAAGAAAAATTTTAATATTTTCTGTTTTCTGTGCATGAATCAGCTGTTGGATATAAAAGGTTACATAAAACACCGGTTTTCCTTCTCTGCAGTTTAAACCATCTACAGCAGGAGGCACTTCTGAGGTATCTGCTGGGGACGTTTAATCTCGTGATCTGGCCTCGAGGTGCAGCCGGATCGCTGACCGTCCTCGAGCTTTTTGGACCCAAATCTGAGGGATTTTCCCGACAAAACAAACAAAGTCTGAGTCATCTGGTGTCGAGCCTCGTGTCGCCGGACGCACATGGACGGCGGCAGACATTCCTCGGCTTTAACACACTCCAACTCCCGAGTAAAAACAAGATTAATGAAGCCGAACGTGAAGCGGCTGATGCTAACAGGTGGACTGAAACTCTGGAAATATGATTAATAACACAGCTCTACCAAAAACAAACGCAATTTTGGTGTTTTCATATTATGTAATTTAACATAACTTTCACTTGAAACCTCAAATTCCTGTTTTATACAAATTACATGGAAGCTTGTTGCAAACTAAGAATTTTCCTCCCTGTTGTCAAAGACCAAAACAACATAACATGAGCTTTTTAAAGGTCCTGTTTCACTTATAAGTAGCCATTTTCCCATATAATTATCAAGCAATGTTGCAGAATGAAATTAAAAAACATAAATGATGCTGTAGGCTACAGGACTGCAAAAAATAAATAGTAGAAGAAGACATAAATGTTTGCCAAGAGCTAAAAAACAGACAAAAGTCTTCAGAAAATGTGTAATTTTTCCTTCTTTCCGTCTGAAACTGAAAACAACAACAACCAAAAAGATCTGATCTGTGAGTATATGTATGTAGGTTTAGCAGCAGCAGCACTAGCAAGAAAAAGGAAGGAAGTTTTTTGTTTAAGCTAGCTGCTAGTTTATGCAAATGAGTTACGGGATGATGTGGATACGTGACAGAAGAAAAGCCTGGACTTCAAATGAAGCATTTCAGGTGGATAAGAAGAGAACAGTTCAGTTTGGTGTGAACTTGAGGTGGGTTTGGAGATTTTTAATATGCACAAAAAAGCACTTACAAACTAAAAGAAAGAAAATCTTATAAAGCAGAACATGAATCCTTTAATATCTACTGAAAATGATTCTTACTCTAGCCCATTTTATGCACATTTACAAGTATGCAATTTTATTTTGGGGGTCTTTTACAATATATATTTACATACATTAATATAAAAAAAAATACTTTGCTGCAGCACTTCAGTTTTAGCTCCTGTCTCTTTAAGAACCACTTCCTGAAAGGCTCTGATTGGTCAACTGGACCAATGAACGAGAGAAAATGTTGGCTACGTTTGGTAACAGCAGACCTTTGAGTTTCAGGATGTAGTTTTAGCAGAAGTAGCTCCAGTAAGAAAATAATGCCAAGCTGAAAGGAAACTTTTTGTTTAAGCTAGCTGATAGTTTATGCAAATGAGTTACGCTGTGATGTCAGCAAGCAACAGTGAAAAGACGTAGACTTAAAACAAGATGTTTCAAGCAGTTTAGGTAAGAATAACTCAGTTTTTGTTGAGGACTTTAAGTAGATTTGCAGATCTTTAACATGCGCAAAAAAGCTATAATACACTAAAAGAAAGAGAAATGCCCCAAAAAGCAGAACGTGGGCCCTTTAATATTTACTGAAAAAAACTCTTATCTCATAACTCTTAGCCTATATAGTGCACACTTACAGATTTGCAGTTTTACTTTTGAGGTCTTTTACAATATATTTACATGCATTTAAAAAAACAACATTATTTTTCAGCAGCACCTCAGTTTTAGCTCCTGTCTCTTTAAGAACCACTTCCTGAAAGGCTGTGATTGTCAGCTGAGTTATTGAAAGTTATAAAATGTTTCAGCGTCTCATGCTAACACCAGATCTTTGAGTTTCAGGATGTAGCTTTAGCAGAAGTACCCCTAGCAAGAAAATAATGCTAAACTGATAGCAAGATTTTTGTGTGAGGCAGCTGCTAGAGATGTATTATGTAAATGAGTTACGCTGTGATGTAGATAAGAAAACAGCCTGGACTTAAAACAAGCTGTTTCAAGCTGGTAAGAAGGGAATAACTCGATTTTGTGTGGACTTCGCAGATATTTTACAAGAACAAAAAAGCTAAAAGAAACAGAACCCCCCCAAAAGAGCAGAATATGGGCTCTTTAATATTCACAGAAAATAACTAACTGTACCTGCAGCGCTACATTTTACACCATGAACTTATTTAAGGGTCACGGATCAGAACGTTTATCGATGCTTCCAAACATATTTAACACCGTTGATCCTTCATTCGGTCCTTCCTGTTCCCCTGCAGAGCCTCAAGAACCCGCCCCGGCAGCAGTCTGGATCCCAGATGTGAAACCTGAACCGGTTCTAAAGCGAGTCCAGGTGTTGGTGATTCACCGCCTCACACGCATGCAGTTAACATTATACTCTATAGAGAAGAAAAGGCACTTTGTGGAAGGTTTTTCACCTTTTTCGCTCTTTTCTGGGGAATCTAAGAGTGACTTTGTGTTTTCCTTCCAGTTTATCCGTCAGATCAGACGGTTTGGAGTCTCCTCAGGTTAAAGCTTATTGGAACCAGGCGGGATTTTAAAGCGGCTGCAGGAATTAAACGTTCCAACCTGCCGGGTCGTTTGAGGATGCAGTTTTTAGTGGAAATGAATGAAGGGAGGAGCTTACCTTCATCAGGTGTTTGTTGACCCATTTAGTGAAGGTCTTTTTCTGAACTCTGTCTCGTTCATCTGCAGAAACACACAAATACAAGCTCTGTTTAGTCATCTTTCCATGTTTTACAATACAAACCACAATTAGTGTATCTGCTTTTTCCAAAACATAAAGCAAAAAACATCCAGGAAACATTCATTTCTAGATGTTGTGAACGTCTGTGTAAAAGAAACATGAAAATATTTTCTTGAAAAGGGCAAACGAGTTATTTTATTATTTAATCAGACAGAATAAGTAAATCCAGAGAAAATAGATGAACTTTACAACAGTGATTCCCAAAGTTTCTGGTGTGTAAAATGCATCACATGTTGCAAATAGAGTACAAACCAGTTAGCTCAAGGCTAACTTGTCCTGCTTGTGGTTTATTGTCATGAATTATTGAGGCCAAGTAGTAAAATTGTCTTGTGTTTCTTGAAAAAGTGGAGCAAAAACAAACAAAACTGTGTGTTGCAGAAAATAACTAGAAAAGCACTGAGAGTCCTCCTCCAAGGCTGCTCATTCCCACTTATGACATCATCAGAAATGCAGCATTTGTTTATTAGTTACTGATGATCAGAAATCACAGCGCTATAAAATGTGTCCATTTATTAAAAGTGTACCCACAAACAAAATGACCTTGTGATGAGCACAGGCATGTGTTCTGCATGTGTACGTTATGTACGGATACCGAATCATGTGACCTAAATATGTAGCGGCAGGAATTTATGAGACTCAGAAACACCCCCACAATTTGATCAATTGTTTCTTACCAACAAGATGCCTTAAAACACCCAAAAATACCAACAAAATGGCACAAAATACCAAAAAAAAAAAATCAATGAAATGCCAAAAAATACAAATGAAATTCCCCAAAAAATACCAAAAATATCAACGAGATGCCAAAAAATACCAAAGAATACCAATGAAATGCCAGATTTTAAAAATACTAGAGTCTAGAGGTGTAGACATTGGCACTTTTTACTCTCTAGATTTACCATTAAAATGCTGAAAACATCCATTTTTTTTCTTTTTACTGTAAAATCACTGTGATATAACTGTAACAAAAAGTACCAAAAAATATAAATGAAATGCTAAAAAAGACCAAATATAGACCAAAAATACCAACAAAATGCCAAAAAATACCATAAAATACAAATGAAAAGTCAAAAAGTGCCTATGAAATGTCAAAAAAATACCAAAAAATATCAATGAAATGTCACAAAAAATCAACAAAATGTCAGAAAATATCAACAAAACGCCAAAAAATACCAATATACCAACAAAATGCCAAAAATATCAACAAAATGCCAAAAAAATACCAAAATATACCAACAAAATGCCAAAAAATATAAATGAAATACCAAAAAATATCAACTAAAAGCCAAAAAAATAGCAAAACATACCGACAAAATGCCAAAAATACTAAAATATACCAACAAAATGCCAAAAAATACCAACAAAATGCCAAAAAATATAAACAAAATGCCAAAAAATACCAATGAATACCAATGAAATGCCAAACTTTAGAAATACGTGGAGTCTAGAGGTCTTGATATTTGGATTTTTTTATTCTCTATATTTACCATTAAGACTTCTTTTTACTGTGAACACACTGTTACATAATGTAGATAATTCACCTTTTTAAAATTCTAATAATAATACAATACAAAACGAAGCCTGTGTGCTGAGCTGCCAGTCTGTTTCCTGTTACGTCCTGGATTTATCTCTGTATTTGTCAGACCAAACTAAAGTAAATCATTCCCGGCATCCTTCAGATTGGCATCTCTGCAGAAACGTGTTCAACCTTGCAGGACTGATGTTGTTTTGATTCACCGTCTGATTATTCTAACAGACCTGCAGACATTTTAAACTTTATCAGCTGTGCAGCCGACACAAGCTCTTCAGTAAATGATGGAGGCGGTGAAACCAAACAGTTTCACATGAGAGCAGACAGTGAAAGTCTTTATGTTTGCCCGTCGATCAGATCGTGTGGATCAAAGCTTGGTGAACAGAAGTGGTCAGACGAAGAGGGAACAGAGGAACCAAAGAGACGACAACGCCCTTTTCTGGGTGGCATCAAGCCGATGAGTCACTGAGACTCTTATGACTGAACAGAGAAGTGAAATAAAATTCCACAACGACATAAATTCATCTAACTCGATCATGAGGGCATGAGTTTCACGCAGGCTGATTAAAGTCTTTCTGCTGAAAGCAGCTGCTCAAAGTGAGGAATCGGGCTGAAAGCTGCACTTAGCATTCCAAAACTCACAGCGGTGAAACAGAAAAGCAAACTTTCACTGATCCCTCTGACAAATAATGTGTTTGCTCGGATGACTTTTGTAGCCTGAAGCTGCAGCCTGAGCTCAGATTTATCCTTTTATCCCGAGTCAGAGACGAGGTGTGAGACGTCAGGCGTCCTGAATAAACATCTTTGTGCTGCTGTGCCAGGTGGATAGAGTCGTCCTGTCAGTCTGCTGGCAAAAATATTAACAAAATACCAAAAAAATACAAAAAAGACCAAAAAACCCCCCAAATACCAGAAAAATACCAATGAAATACCAAAAAATATAAACAAAATGCCAAAAAATACCAGTGAAATACCAGAAATACCAACAAAATGCCATAAAACACAATAAATACCAATGAAATACCAAAAATACCAATGAAATGCCAACAAATACCAAAAAGTACAAATTAATTGCCAAAAGATACCAACGAAGTGCCAAAAAAACACCAATGAAATACCAAAAATACCAACAAAATGCCACAAAACACCCAAAAATACCAATTAAATGTCAAAAACTACAAATGAAATACCAAAAATGCCAATTAAATGCCAATTAAATGCCCAAAAATACCAACAAAATGCCATAAAACGCATAAAAAACCAATGAAATACCAACAAATATAAATGAAATGCCAAACAGTACAAATTGAATCTCAAAAAATACCAATGAAATGCCATCAAAAACCAAAAAGTGCCCAAAAATATTTTTAAAAAAACCCTATGAAATGTCAGAAAAAGTCAATGAAATGTCAAAAAGTGCAAATTAAATATCAAAAACATCAACAAAATGTCATAAAACACAAAAAAATACCAATAGAATGCCAAAAAATAACAAAAAATTCCAGCAAAATGCTAAAAAACACCAATGAATTGCCAGATTTTAAAAATATGCTTTGTCTCGAGGTCTAGATGTCAGTGTTTAAATAAAACTTCAACAATTCAGACAATAGCTTAATCATTTTGGGGCATCGTTTAAAGAAAAAATTGACAAAATGCTCAGATTTCACTTTCTTAAAAGTGAATTTTTCATTTTTCCCCTCTGTGACGGTAAACTGAATATCTTTAGGTCGTCATTTGTCATTTTGAGCTTTTTTGTAAATTTTTCACCATTTTTTAATCTAAATGTGATTGATTAAAGCAGAAAATAATCAGATAGATTCACAGTGGTGATATTCATTAAAGTGGTCCATGTGCGTTAAAACCGCATTAGAATATGTCGTGCAGCAGGTTGTTCTCTTTCTCTGATTTAACAATGAAACGAGAAGCTCGAGGTTTTAATCAGTTCCTCTGTCTGGTTTTGAATGGACGGTGTTTTACAGTCGTTTTATCCCAACAGATGAACCATTAAAACACTAAAAACATGAAAACATTGTCAATTAACTGATAGATGAAAACAGAAAATGTCACATTTTCCACCGAAACACTAAAAAAAGTCCCATTTTTGCACAATAGGTAATGTATTAAAGTAGAATGAACAAATTTTAGCTTCTTATATGTGAATGTTTATGGTTTCTTTCCTCTTATTTGTTATTTTGAGGGATTTTAAAGACAAATAAGTCAAAATTCTCTAATTTCAGCTTCTTAAAAGTGAATATTTCTGTTTTTTCCTCTTTTGTGTCATTTTGAACTTTTTTTGTTAAATTTTTTTTTTTTTTTTACCATTTTCTGACATTTTCTAACCAAAAGAAGTGATTGATGAACACACAGTTATCAAAAGATTGATTTTCAGTGATAATATTCATTAATCTGATCAACATGTGTGAAAGCTGCATTAGAATATGTGGTGCAGCAGGTTGTTCTCCAGGTTTTAATCAGCTCCTCTGTTCTGCAGTCGTTTCATCCCAACAGATGAACCATTAAAACGCTAAAAACATGAAAACATTGTGAATTAACTGGCAGGTGACTTGCAAGTAACGGAAAATGTCACATTTCTCACTAAAGACACAACATTTAGCATTAAAAAGTGGTCAAAAAAATGTTCCGTTTTTGCACAACAGATGAAGAACTGAAGCACCGAATTGACTTTTATAAAATCTGTGCTGCAGAATTCAGACAGAACTTCGTATTTGTCGGTGAGTTTGGGCGTCTGCAGGTGGACCAATAAAAGGAGGAAAAGCCGTGACACATGGAGGGGTGTGTCCTGTTTGATTAGAGGAGGCAGAAGACCACTGGAGCCACAACTCTGCAAACCCACACATTAAACTACTTTAATTCCTCTTTAGAATAAAGAGCATTCGGAATATTCAGAGAATTTAGAAGGATGCGGCAGCGGAGAATCCCGTGAACCCGCGGCTTTGAACCCTGAACTCTACCTTTCCTGCAGTCGGTGGCCCTCAGCCTGCTCTGGTAGTACGACTCGTCTATGAACACGCCGTCGCTGCTCACGCTGTCAGACGAGCAGTTTCTGGAGCTCTGCCGCGTCGCCATGCTGCCTCAAACCTTCCGCTCCTCCGGCTGCTGCTGCTCGGTGCTCGGGCTCAGTGGGAGTGTCGGAGGCGCCGGTTCAGTTCCTGCTCTGACTCTCCTTTTCCTCCCTTTGCTCCATCTGACATTCGCTGCCGCTGCTGCAACTCTTCTGTTTTTTTTCTCCTCTTTTTTTTTTTCCTTTTCACCAGCTCTTGCAAAATGCCTGCCTGCGGGCTACGATGTCAGCGGCCGTCATTCAGCCCAGGAGGAGGCAGATTCTCCACCCGGACCCCACCCACCACCACCCAGCGGAGCCGCCTCACCTCAGACCTCCCACAACATCCACACCCACACCAAGACCTCCAACAGCTTCTGATTGTCTCTAAAAGCCCTGAAAGATTCATAGAAAACATCCAGCTGTAACTTTTCTGACACCCATGTGATTTAATTCAGTGAGTAACGATCTGAAGCATGTGATGAAGGCTGACTGTTACACAACAAAGAAAAAAGATTGAACACAGCTGTAAACAAACACTGAGAAGAAAAAACACCAAAACTTTTATACTAGGTTTTCACTGTTTTGTTAAAAATTCAGAAAATAACTTGTAAAATCTCTGAAAACTGTCTTAATAAACATGTTTTCTGAAAAAACAAATTGTAATTTTTCCACAACAGTATATTGTTTTCAACTATATTTAAATTAGACTTTCTTTTACAGATATTTGCTTGAAAGTTTTTCAAAATTGGTGAAAAATAATTTTAAATGTTATTTTAGAGATTTTTCCTGTTTTGTTAAAATTCTGATAAATACTAAAATCGCTGGAGAAAACTATGAATTCATTCATAAGTTGTCTATTAAAAAATGTAAATAATCCAAAATAAAAATCTGCATTTTTAAAAAAAATACTACTTTGTTCTGTGATAGCATTTTAAGATTTTTTAAAAAAATGTATTCAAATGAAAAAAAATTAAAAAAAAGATTTTTACCATATTTTTGCTATTATTTAAATGAAAAATTCCGTATATTAAGTGTTGTAATATGTTAGTAAATTAAACTGATATTTTAAAGGTTTTCCATTTTTTGTTGAAATTCTGACAATAACTAGTAAATTATATAAAAAGCATTAAATACATGTTATTTATTTTAAAAAAACAGGCCAAGATTGTAAATAGTCCACAACAAAAAAATCTGTATTTTTGAACAAATAGTAACATAGCCTTATTGAATTATTAAATTAAGCAGTTTTACTGTATTTAAATTAGATGGAGATACAGATATTTTTTTGTTTTTAAATTTATTTTTATTTATTTATTTTGATAGTTTTTAACATTAGTCTTCCACAGTTTTTTTTTTAACATATATTTATTTTTGCGTGTTTTTTTCTGTGTTCTTATTCCAGTCTAAGCTCTTTGTGATTCGGTAAACTCCTTGTTTAACCTGTGGTTTAAAGTCGATTACATGTTCAGCTTAAATCTCTACGTTTATTTTGCATTTACACAACTTTCAGCGAACGAATAAGATGCACAGTTAACTTAATTTTGTTGTTTATTGCATGTTTTAGCTCATTTGACTTCATCTGCAGGTTTGACTTCATCTCATTCCAGAAGCTTCTCGTCATATGATCGCTCCATCACTGTGGACTTTTATCGGCTTTTATCGGCTGCCACACAAGTAGCGTTGGTCAGTACAAATAATCCACTGACAACCTCGTTAGCATGAGTTCTTTTAGCCTTTAATAGCTGTGATTGTATTTTTCTGGAAGCTGCGAGTTTACAGACGTGTGTGAAGTTCTGCAGAAAGGAACTGCAGTAGATGTTGAATAAATTTCTAGTTTTAGCGTTTACATGCGTGAGGAGCAGCCAGACCATCATGAACATGAAGTCAGACACAGTTAGAGGAAGTCGGGACAAAGCTGGCAGAAATGATTGGTGGTTTCAACCCACATCCTCCATCCGCTGAGTCACACGGCAGCAGAACTCACCGGCGTTTTCGTATTCGTGACAGTGGAAAAGAACGACTAAAGGACTGAAATCGTGACTCAAATCTCAACTTCTGCAGCTTCACCCTTCACTAATCAGCTAGAAGTCAGTTTAATGGGGGGTTTGTTTGAATAAAGGTCACAGAGCAGCTGAGGAACCCTGAAGAACATCAGATCAGTGCTCCCTTCATTAGAACCAGAAGCTGGATCACCTCAGCTGAACTCCTCATGCTCAGTCTGTCACATAGTGCGGTCGGACGCCACCAAGCCTCAAAGGAACGCCTGTTTGAGAGCTCAGAGGAGGCCGCAGAAGCTGCTTCCTGCACCGAGTCTCGACATGGACGGTTTGGACAAGACACGATCCTGAGGAAGCCTCCAGCCTCGCTGTCCATCAGGAGACGATTAGAGGGAAGCTGAGGGGCGTTTTCCAACAGGAGGACGGAAAACCAGCCTCTAATGAGAAGAACCTGATGGTTTCATGTGGAGCGTTTTCCTTAGATCGATTTCCAGCCTTCTGTTGAGCCAGTTTAATACCACAAGACTTCAGATAAATCTTAAAGCTTCTGCAGAAAATTATCCAAAGCACAGAGCAGCTATTGTGACTCAGAGTGGAAGAGGAGGAGAGCTGGCATCTGTTCATGAAAACATGTCTCTGTTTAAAAAAATAATCTGTAAAAATAAACCGCTACCTCAAACATTAAGTCTTTAGTGACTCAGCTCTGATCAGCATTCACATGATAAAAATTCAAGAACGACTCGTCTCTGCTGGGCTGAACTGCAGGCTGTGCAGTGAAATATTCATACGATGTAGAATTGTAATTTCTGGCAGCTATCATCTTTGAAGCAACATTCCAGACTCTGCTTTCAGATAAATCTTGACGCTTTTGCAGAAAATTATCGGAAAAATGGTATTTTTTCATGCAAAAAAAACCCTTTCGTCCAAATGTTTCATTTTTTTAAAAATCACCAGAAACAAACCCTTTGCTCTAAACAGATTCTGTAAAAACCTAAAAAATTATTAGCTTCTTAATACAACTATGAAGCCCTCAGTGACTCAGCTGTGGCCAACACTCACAATGCAAAAAAATCAAGAAATATTCAGCTCCACTCTGCTGAACTGCAGGCTGTGCTTACAGAACACACAGGAAACAAATACAGATACAAATTAAATGTGAAAACAAGTATACTTGCATTATGTGGAATTATGATTTCTAGCAGCAGAGCTTCATTCTTTATTACCTTTTGTGCAACAGACAAGATTTATTTGTAGATAAATCTTAAAGCTGCTGCAGAAAAATAGCCTCAATAATCTGCATCTTTTTCACACAAATAAACCTTCAATGTAAACATGTCTCTCTTTAAAAAATCAACAAAAATAAATAATTTGCTCTAACCAAATTCTTTAAAAAACAAAAAAATTCTGTGCTCCTCACTGCAACCATGAAGCCATTAGTGGCTCAGCTGTAACCAACATTCACATGATAAAAATTCAACTAATCGTCTCTACTGGGCTGAACTGCAGGCCGTGCTTACAGAACGCACAGGAAACAAGTATGGATGCAAACGAAAAAAAATCTCAATAGAAATATTTATATTACGACAGCAGAGCTTTACTTCTTTATCATCTTTTGCACAACAGACAAGACAAGACTTTCAGATTAATCTTGAAGCGTCTGCAGAAAATTATCCGGAACACAGAGCAGCTATTGTGTCTCAATCATTTGCATTTTTTTCATGCAAACAGCAGCTTCGAGTGCAAACTGCTTCCCTGACAAACGCCGAGCTTTGACCAGCGCTTCTCTTCTGTTCAGCCCTAAACTTGCACCTCCACTCTACCAGGTAACACCTGAATACCTGCAGCACCTTTCACCCTGAGCTCCATCAATCCTCCGCCCGCTGACTGACATGAGCCGGTGAAGACGGTGGATGTTTGGGATGCCTGCAGAGGGAGGCGGCTTGTTGGGACCTGAGAGGTGAGAGCTGCACAGATTACACCTCGTCCAGACCTGGAGCCGCCGCTGCAGGCTGTGTGTACGCTGTCCTATAAATAACAGCCAGGACTTTAAATAATGCTCCAAGTAGAAAGCCGCTCGCTGATTTATTAGGGTGTCAAAAAAAATCACCAAAACATGATTTGTGCAAAGTCACGGTTAAAACTCTGAACTTGTAAAAAACCCAACGGCAATTTTGACGGGCATGTTGTCTTTAAAGAAAAAAAAATTGCACCGTCTATCAAAGTCAGAGGAAAATGCCTGGACTGTCAACTTTCTGATGGCCCTTGAACTAATCGTCTGTTATGCAACGCTGCCTTGGAGGACTTCACCAAACCTAAGCTTAAAATCATGACACTTATTTTTAAAAAATCACAAAAATTAGACGATTTGCTCAAACTAGATTCAGTAAAAAAAATAAAAATTCTGTGATTGGTAACGTAACCATGAAACCATTTGTGACGCAGCTGTGATCAACACTTATTTAGGAAAAATTCAAGGAATATTCCACCCAGCTAGGTTGAACTGCAGGCTGCTTATAGAAGAAATGGGAAACAAGTATGGACACAAATTAAAAATAAAAGTAGAAAACTGTCTAGAGTATTTAGAGAAACCATTTAATCATCATGCAGTGTTGGTACCAATACAGGAAAATATCCGAGAATAAAACTGTGATATATCAAAATCGCTTTATTCTACATGTATCATTTTTAAAAATCGCCAAAAATAAACTGTTTGCTCAAACTAGATTCTGTAAAAAAACAAAAAATTCTGTGCTTCTAATTGAAACTATAAAGCTATGAGTGACTCAGGTGACACTCACTGTCACATGAGAAAAATTCAAAGATTATTCCACTCAGCTCGGTTGAACTGCAGGTCGTGCTTATTAAGCAAGCAACAGGCGAGTACGGATGCAAATTAAAAATGTAAATACCAAAATAATACTAGCGTGCAGAATTACATTTTTTCAGTATTTGCATTTGTGGACGCTTGTTGTACATGTTGATTCCAGTTTTTTTCCGTTCCTGTAGAATAAATAGTCAAATAAATTCAACTTTTATCTTTCCTTTTTAAAGATTTCTGTCATTCTAACTGCCGTACTGCACACAAGCTTTCTCCATGTTCTTCTGTTTAGGGTGTGTTTAAAAATTCGCAGAAAATTAACTGTTTGCTCGATTCACAATCTGTTAAAAACTAAAAATTCTGCACTCATGAATACAACTGTGAAGCCATGAGTGACTCAGCTGGGACCAACAGTCAGCCAACGAAAATTCTGGGACTTTTCTGTGCTTAAACAGAAAAGACAGGAAACAAGCACGGAAGCAAATTAAAAATGTAAACAGTGAAAATATCTGTGGTGTGTAGCGTAAAATTTTAGTTTCCAGATTTTGCTACACCTGTGGGCATTTAGAAAAATGTTGTATGTGTTGATTCCAGGTTGCTTAAATGTTTGTTTCTCTTTTTTTATAGCTTTCTAACTTCTTCAAGCTACACATGAGACATTTCTGAGTTTTCTCTTCCAGTCATGATTGCTGTATTTCCACAGAGGTGCAGGACTTCATATTGCAGAGAAAAACTAACCTACAGTGAGTAAAAACATCCAGAAACAATTAAAAGGGATTTGTGAGTTTTCTCTACTCTTAGTTCTGGTTGCATGGAGGTGCAGGACTTTATGTTGCAGCGAAAAATGAGCCTGCAGTGAATAAAAATGCCATCTTTAGTGCAACAGGAAAGACTTGTTTTTCAGGCAAGTCCTAAAGCTGCTGCAGAAAATAATCCAAGAAGCAAAGCCGCTATTGTGTCTCAATCATTTGCATCTTTTTTCATGCAAATAAACTTTCAAGCTTGCAGAAACAAACCAAAAAACTGCCAGAAACTGCAGGATTAATGTCACAAGATGGTTGCAAAGAAGAGTTTAAAATAAGTGAAAACTGCACAAAATTAAGTGCAAGTTTAAAATTTACATTAATTTGTCTGAATGCATTTCTGCAGATGGTTCTATGTTGATAAAATGACCAAAAAATAACAAAAAACAACCACAATGAGAGGCTAAATGACTGCAAAGACACACAAAATGAACAATGTGTGACAAAAAATGACCAAAATGGAACAAAAACACCCATGAAAACATGCAAAATGAACAATTTAAGACCAAAAACAGAAAGAATGGTCACAAAAAGACACAAAACAATCAAGATGGGCCAGAAAGCAACGCTGCTGGAACAAAAACCAGCATAAAATGTAAAGACGTTTTAATGCAGTCCGACTCGTTTTAGGTTTATTAATTAAAAACTTAATTAAGCTTTCTGTGACGTTATTCTGCGTGAAGCTGTGCAGGCCTGTGTGGATTCTTCTCTCTTCCCTGCTGCTGATAACCGGCAGTGATAAACCCGAGCACTCACAGCCAGCAGCAGTTTTACGACGACTTCTCTGCCGTGAGAAGAAAGTCGAAGCATTCCAGCCGAGGGCGCGCCCACCCTCCTCACAGGCAGGGGGAGCCGCCTCCAACAGATAACCCCACCCGGGCAGAAAGAAAAAAAAATAAAAGGAGAAAACAAGTCTCCCTGTTTGTCTGAGCAAGCGACAGCATGCAGCGTCAGAACCCCGACGACAGGAATGTGATCATCTGGAGCCCTGATGGATTTATGATGGAGGGGTGAAGGTGTGAGCCAGGGAGGGGAGGGGAACCTGCAGGGCATTCTGGGGCAGATCTGACCTGGAGCTGGCAGCCAGGAGGGCAGGAAGGCACCTACTGCCACCGGAGGGTCTGCCTGTTATTAGAGCTGGATGGAATGTACTGTTTTTCAGAACAAACTCAGTCGGTGATCGGCAACAGAGGAGATAAACGGCAGGACGTAAAGTCAAACAACATGGAACAGAACTAGAAAGCACTCGGAGCTCAGTACTCCTCCAAGGCTGCTCAGTCGTATCATTTCAGACGAATGAAATGTTGAACAACCTCGAGGCTGTAATCACGGCTCCATTTAATACAGATGTACCCACAAACAAAATGACCTTTCACCTACACAGACGTGTGTTCTGCATGTGTACGTTATGTACAGACACCGAATCATGTGACCTAAATATGTAGCAGGCAGCAGGAATTAATGGACTCAGAAACACCCCCACAATTTAATCAGCTGTTCCTTGTATCATTTCTAACAGATAAGTCCTGATAAGTCCTCAGTGGTGGATTTGTAGTAGAATCACAATCATGTGATCATCAGCAGGCAGCTGACGTAGCGTTCACTTGTTGTCATGGTAACAGTGATGCTGTGCCGCTATCTCACAATGACACAGAAATCTTTAACAAATCTGTGGATCCAGACTATAAGCCTAAAATCTAAACTCTTGGTCCTTGTGTCATTTCTGACCTTCCCTGAAAATTTCATCTAATTCCGTTCATCTGTTTTTGAGTAATGTTGCTGACAGACGGACAGACAGACTAACAAATGTATGCTGATCGTCACTGTGTTCCTTGTTTTAAGTTGCCCACATTATATTTCTAATGATTTTAACCCTCCTGTTATGTTGTGAGGCAAATTGAGATATTTTAAAGTAAAAAAATAAAAATAAAAAATCTAATAAAAATGAAAAGAAAGGTATTTTTTCTGTATGAAACTTCTTCTGTTTGGCTTCATAAGTGTAATTAACATATAAAATGAAAACGCTTCACTTCCCATATTTGCACCCTGAAGATAAGATGCGTTTTGTCTTAATTTATCAACTCCATAAAAAAATATATTAAAAATTAAAAATAACATTTTTAAAACTCAGTGTCGTGTAAAACTATGGCATTTTATCTTTAGGTCTTTCAAGTGTGCATTAAAAAAAAGTGTCAATACAAATATTTTATGAAAAACAAGTGAATGATCCTCCTTTCACCATGATCTGTGAGAGGTAAAGAACATCATTACACTAAATATTGACTGAAATGTTTAGTAATGGAGTTAATAATGACATAAAAACAATGGTTGATGGGATTTTTTTCAGTTTTTGCAATTCCTGGATAATTAAACGCCCCAGGAACATCACAGCTGCCCCAGAGAAATGAACATAAAGGAGGGTTAAAGTGTCACTTTCAGGCACCTCCTGCACAAAAACACACATAATTAGCCACACATGGTGTTTGTTATTGTGCGATTGTGGAAATATGAGAACTGGATAATTGCTGGATTTATGTGTATCAGATGTGTCATCCAAAGCCAATTAACCCTCTGAACTCCGAAAGGCATTTGATCCTTTGAAAAATCATCAAAAATGCACAATTTATCTGAGTTCTGTAAAATGAGATATTATTTCTGCAACGTGACTTCAGATTTAACCTCTGAGCCCTAAAACCCGCTGTAACGGTTTGAAAGTCATGTTATCTTTAAAGAAAACAGCCAAAATTTAACATTTAACAGAGCCAGAAACTATAAAAACACAAAGAACTGTGTGATTTCCAACTTTTTTAATGGTACTTAAACTACTCATTTGTCACTGTGGGAAAACTCAACCAACCCAAAATCCAAGTTTCGTTTAAAAAATGGCAAAAAAATTAACAATTTGCTCAATTTACAATCTGTTAAAAACAAAAAAATCTGCACTTGCTATTGCAACTGTGAAGCCATGAGTGACTCAGCTGTGACCAACAGTCACATGACAAAAAATCAAGGACTTTTGGTTGAACTGCAGGCTGTGCTTAAACAGAAAAGACAGGAAACAAGCATAGACACCAAGTAAAAATGAAAATAATTGTATAATTATTTAATTAATAATTTTGTTTCAAGTGTTGGTAACAGATCAGGCAAGTGGGAAATGTTGGACATGTTGACTCCAGTTTCTTTTTTAATTTTTGCAAAATAAAAAAGTCAAAGAAATTTATGCTACTGTGTCTCATACTGACAGAAGACCTTTCTGAGTTTTCTCTCCTTCTTCTGTCTGTTCTTTAGAGGTTTAGGTGTTTATATTACAGAGAAAAATGAACCCACAGTGAGGAAAACCATCCAGAAACTCCTCAGGGATCTTAGGATGTAGGAAAAGAGCTCATTTCCCAGCTGAGTCTGTCTCCCTCTTCTGGCGCAGCAGCTCCGGTACAAAACAAATCTGAACATTTATTCTTCATCCATCATAATTAAAGTCCAACAAGCAGCAGATAAAGTCAGTAGAAGTTGAAACTACTGTTCGGGAAACTCCAAGGTCACTGGAGGCCCCGAAGTGTTGACACAAGGCCGAGAACCGTCACATTTAAATATGGGAAAGAGTGGTTTGTGTAAACGGTTGCCGCGGCAACGAGGCAAAAACACACACAGAGAAGCTGAGAGTCGGTCGGCGTGACGTTCTGACCCGAAACCTCCGGAGAACGTTCAACACAGGGATGGAAAAATGAATAAAATTAAACGAAGAGGGGGATTCCTCCACTTCTGAAGCTGAAAATGCCCATAAAAGCCTGAGATCATCAGAATACGTGACGTTTTAGCAGCAGATAAACAAACGTTACGTAAATGTTCCATTCATACAAACTGCTCAGTCAGAGAAGGTTAGAGCAGGAACGCCTTCAGCACATGCATTCAAATGTCAGCATGATGGATTAGACACCTGAAAGAGTCATTTCAAGGACCTGTTGCCAACATTTTAATAAAAATACGACTGCAAGATGATAAAAGTACTGATTTAGATCAACTTTTTAGGATGTTTTAATGTACAAAACTTAATATTTTGTGTAATTTAAACTTGAATTGCCACTTTAATTTGATTTCAAATGCAAAAATGAAGTTGTAGCATATTAATTAAATTGGCTTCGTTAAATTTTTATCCATCTTGAGTCTATTTTGACCCAACTGAAGCTTCAAAACTTGTGTTTACGTGACATTTTTTTCAGTAATTCTGCAAACTATCTTCCATTTCAATGAAAAAGCTAATTCTGCTAACTCATTCTAGTCTGTTGGTTGAACAGAATTTCATTAAAAGTCGATAAAAACTGCTGCGTTTGTGTTTCTGTTGAGCCTAAAGCTTTTGTTTTCACAGTGTGTGAAGGAACATGTGGGACGCACATGTTTTCCATCCATCAGAGCTGCTCAAACACAACTCTCTGTACACAAACAGACGCTATTTAGAGAACTTCTACAAAACAAATGAAGCTCATGTTGCAGAGGGAATGCAGTACTATGTGTTAGGGTTGTTTTTTGATGACTGCATCAGTTATTTTCTTATTTTAAAGCCAGAAATAGCAAAAATGCTGAGTCAAGGAGACAATATTTGAGAAGATGCAGGCTGAGAAGTTGTTTTACTGAAAAATAAACACTTGTTTCTGCTTTACCTTCAAGTTCTGCTGGACAAACTACATAATATCATGACTTTTTTTACTAATGTGTTCATTATTTAGTTCACTAAAAGTCAGAAACAATGAAAATGCTGAGTCAAGGACAGAATATTTAAGAATCTGGAGCCAGAAATTGAGTTTTTGTGAAAAAAATTAATGATGGTTGCTACTTCTTTTTCAACTTTTGCTGGAAAAATCACATATTATTGTTTTATTTTTCAACAATCCATCAATGATTTTACCACTTTTATTTTTTTAAAGTCAGAAATAGTGAAAATGTTGAGTCAAAGAGACAATATTCAAATAACTGGAGCCAGAAATGGAATTTTTGCTTAAAAATAAAACACCTGTTGCTACTTTACTTCCAAGTCCTGCAGACAAACGGTACATTATCATTAGTTTTTAAAATAATCCATTGATTAGTTTCCTTTTTAAGTCAAAAAAAGTGAAAATGCTGAGTTGACGAGATAATATTTGAGAAGTTGGAGGCTGAAAAACTGTTTCTGTTCTAAAAAAGCTGCTCTAGTTTCAATTTCTGTGCAGGACAAACCATAGATTATCATTATTTTGTTGATTAAAAATTAGAAATAGTAAAAATGCTGAGTCAGGGAAAAATATTTGAGAAACTGAAGGCAGAGAAGCTACTTTTTCTCACAAAAACCACCTGTTGCTTCATTTCCAACGTCTGCTGGACAAATGGAGCATTACCATGACTTCTTTAAATAATCCATCAACTATTTTCTTATTTTAAAGTCAGAAATAGTGGAAATCCTGAGTCAAAGAGACAAAATTGGAGGAGCTGGAGTCTGAAAAGCTGTTTTTTACTTTTTTAAAAAACGTCTTACTTTTAGTTTCTGTATGGGACAAACTAAGGATCATCATTATCTTGTTAATTAAAACTCAGAAATAGTAAAAATGCTGAGTCAAGGCGGCCACATTTGAGTAACTGGAGCCAGAGAAACTACTTTTTCTCTCAAAAACCACCTGTTGCTGCTTCATTTCCAACTTCTGCAGGACAAATAGAGTATTATCATTATTTCTCTCAATAATCCATCAACTATTTACTCATTTTAAAGCAAGTACGAGTGAAAATGCTGAGTCAAGGAGACAGTATTGGAGAAGCCAGGGAAGCTACTTCTGCTTTAAAAAGAAAAAAAAACACTTGTTGCTGCTCAACTTTCTCTCTCTTCGGGGACCTTAACGCCCACTCTTTTCTCCCTCACGTCTCTGTATTTGTGGGTGGACGCATGAGGAAGGTTAAACAACATTATCATCATCGTCATCATCACCGCCACCCCCAGCAGCCCCTCCCTCCCTCCCTCCCTCCCTCGCAGCCAGACTGACTCCCCTCCTCTCTGAGCGCAGACGGACCTACCTGCGCAGCACATGCGGCTGTACAGATGCGACCCCACTTGCGCGCAGCTCATTTCGTGGATGTAGTTCCCCCTCTGGAACAGAAATCCGCGCTCCACGCCGCCGCAGCAGGACGGCACGGCAGCCCGCAGCGCTTCCTCCACCTCGGTCATCCCGGTTCTGTGTTCTGCGCCGCGCGTAAAAGTGTCGGAGCTGCGCTGGGCTCTCCCTGGAAACCGCCTCCTCGCTGCCGTGCTCGTCGTGCGTAATGCAGCTCTCCGAGCTTTTTTTTTTTTTTTTTATGAGAGCCACATGGAGGAGGAAAAACAGTGTCGGATTGCAGAGACTTGGCCTCAGGCTCTGCCCACTTTTGTTCTGTTCAGTGACATGAAGCTCTGCGCGGCTCCATCCTCCTCCTCCTCCTCCGCTGCTGCTGCGCGTAAAAAGACGGTTCGTGCCACCGAGCGAGCCGCGTCTGGGAGGGACGTCCCCGAAATACACGCAGCGGGGCCGTTAATGCAACACCGAGCTCCTATTTTAGCATATGTGATATCTGTTCCTCTCCCAGCAGTACACAACCCGCCCCGGGCCCCTGAATGCAAACGAGAATAACCGGAGGGGAATTATTCCCGAACAGAGACGCTTCTCTCCTTTGTGCTGCTGTTCAGCCTCCACATGTTTAACCTTTACTCACCGGTGATAAATCAACTCTTTCCCTCCACATCTCCAGCAGCTGTGCGCCATAAATAAGCCAGACAGAAGAAGAGTCTCGTGTTTTCTCTGTCTTTGCTCTCATTTTAAAGCTTCAGGTTTTTGCTGCTGGAGCTCTGATTCATTTCATGTCAGCGCAGTTAAACAGTTCAATGCATTTTACGCAGGGAGTGTTTTCTGCTTATAGGAATGCAGCTGAAGCAGTAAACACGCCAGTAGAGCACTTCAGTGTAACTCACAGCAATCATCTGCGTTATTTTATATCTGTATGTCTCCACTGTTCCCTTTGGCACAGAAATGTTCAGAAAGTTTGGCAAAAGTCAACAAACATCAATTTAAGCTACAGTCTGAACATGTTTTGTGAGTTCTTGGTGAATGTAAACAGGTTTGAACGTTTAAAAAGCTATATTTTTAAAACGTACACTGTAAAAAAAAATACGCAAAAACACAACAGTCAAAGTGCCAGAAAATAGATGTAAAAAAACGGAATAAACTGTAAAAATGTTGACAAAACTGGCAAACAGCTTTGTAGTTTTTAGTTAACTACATTAACATAATACAAAGCATACCATAACATATTTTAATTTTTTTTAGACTTGTAAATTAGCATTTTCTATCTGCGATTTTACTGGATGTTATGTTTAAATATTTGTGAAAATATTTTTGATTTAAATACAGTAAAATAAAGTAATTTCACTGTCAAACACTGTAAATAAATAATGAATCACTATTTTAAATACAATTTTTTATGATGACATCATGCAGTCACACAGACATTATTTACAGTTATGGCAATGTTTGTTTTGTTTTTTCGACTTTTTGCCAACAATTTTATGGGGTGTTATTTGTAATTTAAGAAAATATGATTTTTTTAAAACCAACTTTCAATCTTTTAAAAATATAATTTTTCCTTCAAGTACAGTCAAATATCTGTGAAAATATTTTTTAGATTTAAAAACTATTAAAATATAAAATATATTTTTTAAATAATATAAAAATAAAATAATTGTACAATATTTTTAATACAGTCAAAGTAGTGTAATTTTACCATCAAACATAAAAAGAAATTTTTAAAAATGAATATTTGTAAAAATACTTTTGCTTTTTGTACAATGACATTACATAAAGTTCGGGCCTGTTTTTTGAACAGTTTACATGTAAATTCATATTTTGCATTTTCAGTTTTACTAAATATTATCCATAATTTACCAGAACTGGGAAGAAATCTGTAAAATAACAGTAAATTCTCTACAAAATTACAGCTGTTAAAATTAAAACTGTTGAAACATCGATAGTTTACAGTGCAGTCAGCACAAGTTTGGCAAAAATGACCTCAAAATAAAAAGTGAATGAAGCTGTGGTCTGAACATGTTCTGTAGTTTTAAGTTCTTTGTGATGATGAACAGTTCTGAATGTTTTAAAAGCTCGATTTAAAAAAAAACACACTGTAAAAAAAAGGTAAAGTTCCTGAAAATATGCGTAAAACAGCAGAATAGTGAAACATTCATAAACTATAAAACTTTGACTAAAGTTCAAATAGCTGTAAAAGAATCCTAATGTTAGTTGACTTAAGTACATTTAAGCAAAAACAGACATGTAAAGTTTTGGCCTGTTTTTTTCTGGGGTGTAAATTCATACGTTTTTTTCCAGTAATTTTATGAGACAGTATCTGTAATTTCACAAAACAGGGAAAATCTTTAGAACAGTTGCACAAAACTGGTGCAAATTCTGCTGTTAAAACTGTTCATTCATTTTTTACAGTGCATTTGGGACTAAATATCTTAAAGGTTGGCGATAAACGAACTAAAAAGTTCATCAAATGATGCTACAGTCTAACTTTGTTAAGTCGATTTAAGTTCTTTGCGATTACGAGCAGGTTTGCATGTCTGGAAAACCGCATTCAGAGTGATAAAAAACACATCTGCGTGGATAACGGTGGAAATATTTAACGATATTCAAACGTTGCTGTAATTCAAAGGCGTGTGTTCAGGACTGAGTAGATACCTGGAACATCTTTAAACACAATTTTACAAAGAATATGAATGAAAGAACTCCACTGAGGACACAAAAACATGAATTAAAAGTTGGAATGCTTGGAGGTAAAAATATCCATGTTTCTGCAGGAAGAGGTGCTCAGTGGCCTAAAAAAAGCACGAGGGGACACGCTTCACGCCTCTGAAACATAAACACAGATGATCTGCTGCCTCACGCTGACCTGTTTCATCTCTGCTGTCTGTCTGAGGAGCAGCCTGAGGTTCACCAACGCCGTGCTTTCAGTCGCCATCAGGGGCATGCAGGGACACGGTGGGCGTTCATTGTTTCTGGCTCTTAGTGTTCCTCATGTGTTTTTCAGCTACAGCAGCTCTGTTATTACCGTCCTAGTGAAAGGAGGAGGCAGGAAAGTGAGTCACAGCTGCGAACCGCCAGCCAGAAACGGGAACCTGATCTGAACGAGGCTCCACGGTCGCCAGCCGGCCTCTGGAGCAGAGCTGGGTGTGGCTTCCTCAACGGATCGCATGTATTCACGGCGCTGCAACACAACGCAGCTTTTCTAATCCTCTGAGCCTTCAAAAGGCCTTCACAGCACAATGATTAGCGGAAATCACAAAGTTAAAGAAACAACAGAGGCCGGGATTAAAGCCATAAAGTCAAAGTCAACAGGAGTGTCTGCTGCTGCCGTTTTATGATTTGAAAAACGATGTCAGGAACATCTACAATATGCGATAACATTGTGTGATACTGATGTGTTTTAGCTGCACTGTTCACGTGTCTTTCTGCTTGTAAACCGCTAACATTGAACCAAACAAGCTGGAGGAGTAAAGAAACACGTAAAAACAGCTAACTGTACCTAGAAAAAGTTACAGAACTAAAAGGTTAAATCAGATTTGTAGCACATTTCGTCAAAATAGGGACTATTAGTAGGACTTCAAGCGTAAAGTGCATCTTAAATAGGCTAAAAAACAAACATACAAGCATGCTAAAGTTGCAAACTATCATACATTTGTGCACTTAATCGAACCAAACATGCTCAAGGAGTATAGAAACACTACAGAACTAAAAGGTAAAATCAGATTTCTGAGGAATTTTGCAAAAAACGGAAATTATTCGCAAAATCATAAGCTTAAAATACATCTTTAGTGGGCTAAAAAAACAATGTGCTAGCATGCTAAGGTTGCTAACTGTCAAGCTTTTGCTACAAAACCCTGATTTTCAATCGCTCTAAATAAAGAACATAAATGTTGGTGGATAAACATGACAAATAGCTGAAAAGACACAGTTTGCACGACCAGTTGACTGAACCACACGTACAAAACTGGTTTACTATGCTTTTACAGTTTAGCATGTATTACAGATTGAAATTTCTATGAAAACTAGCATGCTGAGGTTGCAAACTGTCATGATTTTGCTACAAAACAGAAAGTTTGCAAAAATGGAAAGTAACTGCATGACTAAAAGCTTAAAATGCATTTTAAATAGGCTAAAGAACAACATGCTAGCATGCTAAGGTTGCAAACTATGATCCTTTTGCTATAAAATGCCATATTTTCAGTCTCTCACAACATAAATATTGGTGGATAAACACGACAAAAAGCTCAAAAAACACAGTTTGCACAACTCTAGTTGACTGAGTCACTCATACAAAACTCCTATGTGGGGAATTTTGCCTCATTTACTTACATATCTGTAGCTTTGCATCTATTACAGATTGAAATTTATATGAAAATGCAACTTTACTGCCATGAAAACAGAGTCTCTAACAGGATATGTTAATGGAAAGCACCAATATTAAATGTTATACGAGTTTTGACTAACAGGAGCTGAAGTTTAGCTTGTTGCTGCCCGTTTTTTAGGAATTTTTCCTCTAAGTTCATTGAACAGCAGCAGGATGAGCGTCTGCAAACAGAGTTGTGGACATTTTTCCATGAAGAACAGCAGCAGTAACTTCATTAATTACTTATAATTACAAATGATCCTCCACATGGAGTCAGGACAGGCCAGATATGATAAATATATTTGTGTCAAAGCATTTTTCTGTCACTTCTACTGTTCTGCTGCAGAGATTTTTTTGAGTTTCCGTCTGTCTGCAGCCTGTTTGCAGTCTGTCTGGTTAGGCTACGCTACAGTTCCTTCCTATAACCACATGTAGACCACGACGCGTTTAATCAGTGAAGCAACAAACAAAACAAACAGCAGGTTGCTGAGAAACAAAGAAAACACGATTTATGTTGGCATCAGTGGCAGCAGTTTGATAAGTTATGGTTCTAAATGAGTTTTCAGCATTAAAGAGGCTGGATTGTTGGTCATTTATTATGGATATTAATGTGGTACGGGACTTTATGGGTGAACTTTGAATCCAAAAACACAACACAGCATCTCTTCTGTTGGCTTATTATAAGAATAAATTACAATTAAATTAAATCAATATCAGAAATTAAAGTAATCTTTCATCCACACAGTTCCTATCCTCCAACTTTCACATTAATCTAATGAAGCTACTATGGATGATGGTTACTATTACTGTTATTATATTTTAAGAAATTACAGTTGAATTCTTCCTGCATTTAACTGCAGTTAGCTGCAAATATTAACTATTGTCAGTGTTGATTAATTTGTTGATTATTTTCTCAGTCAACCTTTCTTGTCACTAAAATGTTGGAAAATGGTTAAAAATGTCTTGTTTCATCCACAGCTTTGCTGACATATAGGAGGGAAAAAAGAGAAAATATTCACATTTACTGAGTGAATCTGAGGCACGACAAAGTTTGGTGAACAGTGAAGGAAGACGAGATCACATTGCACATGTTGGGTGGAAAATTTTCTTTTAAAAACATCCCGATGGCAGCTTGGATAAAAGCGTGGCTGTGTGCAAAATATGCAAGAAAGAGTTTTCTGATCACTGCAGCGCTTCAAGCCCACGGCATCACCCCGATATAAGACATGTTGCTGTTAGCAGCAGAGCTAAAGCTACGTGTCCACAGGGCTGTTGTTTTACACGTGGAAATGCACCGTGAGAAAAAAACGACCGTTTCGTCTTTTAGTACAAAAACTGTGCAGTGAAAAGTATTTCTGAAAGCATCTGAGGCAAGAAATGAGTTGCTGAGTTAGCTGCTGCTTCAGTTTAGACGTTTAACGACCGTTTGATGGTGGGTTGGACCTCCGCTCCCCGTGCTGCATTTGCATAAAGTAGAAGTCTAATTTATGCAAATGAGATTTGCATAAATTATTGGATGGCTAACAGTGTAGCCATCCAATAATAGACCACTTTAGAAGACATTGAAAGTTCTTGAGTTTACAAAAAGCCATAAACTGTTGAATATAATCCCTAAAATTGCACTTATTTGCAGTAATCTGTGGATGTAGTAGACAGATGAACAGAAACTAAACATTTTGTTAAGTTTACATAAATGTCTATTCATTGATTCATCTGACAACCAACATTTATTTGAACTGAAAGACTTTGCTTATTGTGACAAATATAGCTATTTGACAAAAATGCAATTAATTAATTACAAAGACTCTAATTAACCCTCGTGTCGTCCTGCCGGTCAAAACTGCCCCGTTTCTAAAATTTGAAAATGTGAAAAAAAAAAAAAATTCACAGTGAAACTTCTGATGGCCACATTTTCAACATTTTTAGGAAATTTTTGGTGGAAAAAAAGAAATGTTAAGAATGTTTCTTAAGAACATTCACAAAAAAATCAACCAAAATCCAGCAAAATTCACTGGATTTTGGTAGATTTTTTTAGTGAATTTTGCTGGATTTTGGTTGATTTTTTAGTGAATTTTCTTAAAAAAACATTCTTAACATTTCTTTTTTTCCACCAAAATCATTTTATGTGAATGTTCTTAAAGAAAATATTAGACGTTTTACTGATATATCTGGAATCACTTTAGATATTTTTAGGATTTTTTTGGAAGGTTTTTATTCATTTTTTGAAAAATATTTATACAATTTTTTTGCCAAATTTGAGATTTTCTTTTTTAAATGAAACTTTTAGGAATTATTGGAATTTTCTTCCTGAAGGTTTTGCAAATTTTTAGACTTTTGGGGGATTTTTTTTTGCAGATTTTTTTCAAACAAGGAAACAGTATTTGTGGTGCTCGTAAATGAGGACAACAGGAGGGTTAATTAGATTAATTTTTTATTGCGTCCCACCACTACAATAAACGTGTAATCAGTCGTCTTGATGACTAATGATCTGTATTGATCCAGCTGTAACTGGATCAATATACAGCGCTGACATAATAATATTTATGTAAGCGCTGATGTAAAGCAGCAGTGACAGGACGGACTCTCCAGTCATGAGTTGAGATTCCTTTCAGGTCTGAGGATCAGCAGCAGCGTTTGTTGTGTTTGTTTCCAGGAGACCAGAACGCCGTCCTCGGTGTTGAGTTTACTACCAGCAGCCGGAGCTTTTTTTAAACCTGGCTGGGGTGGAATCCCTTTTACCTACTTCCACCTCCCCACTGAGTCAAAGGCACCTTGTAGCTACAGCAGACATCATGTCCTTAGATGTAAACACTGAGCACGCTTCCTGTCCTCCCTCTGTTTAGATGAGAAGAACTGGACGGTGATGTTCTGGGTGTGACCGGCCGTCTGCACTGCGGCAGCCTCAGAGCAGGAAGAGGATCACCTTTAATGCAAATCAGCTGATCTGAAGCTACACCCTGCTTTAGTAATGCAGCATTTACTCAGTTTATTAGGATTGTTGTCCAGGCAGCTTTTATTTGATCAACAGAATGTATGCTGATGAGCTGCACACGCTGTAAAAAATGAACTTTTTAAAAAACTATTTCCTGTTATTTTACAGATTTTCCCTGTTTTATGAAATTAGAAATAATGACAAGAACTCCACTAAACAGCTGCACCACTTTCAGATAAAATATTGCAGGTATTTAATTAACTTTCTGTACAATATCTTTGCTCTATAAACAATATTCTGCTTTTTACACAACTCTCACTTTAGCAATTGTTATTTTGCACCACTGTGGATCAATATATTCTTTTCTAGATGTGTAAATATCTCTATATGTTTTATTTTTCGTAGTGTCTACAGATACGGACCCGTACGCGTAGCCTGTGGCCTACGGATACGGCACTTTCCCATTTGCCAAACAGATACGGACCCGTACGCGCATCCGCTAACGCTAACCACTGCAAACTGTTGAAAGGTAAGCAAAGGTTAAGGTTAGGGTCCGTACCTGTAGTATAGATGCTACGGGTCCGTACCTCTAGCATCTACCGGAAGTCACGTGACCAGATCCCGCGACCGGGTCCGTATCTATCTGGCAAATGGAAAATGCCGTATCCGTAGGCCACAGGCTACGGGTACCGGTCCATACCTCTAGCCTCTACCTTTATTTTTTCCTCTATAATTCCTTTATTATTCTCTTTTCACACTAAAGTCCTGGCATGTTGTTTATGTACTTGTCCATTAAAGCTGATTCTGATGTAAACTCACACAAAAAATAAATTAATTCACACGTTAACTGCCCAAAACTGTAAGCCAGTATTTTTTTAAATGGTTACTTGTTCTTTTGTGATGCATTCGCAAAAAAAAAAAAAACAATATACTACTTGAACTGTCTTTAAATCAGCGATTTACAAATTACTGATAATAACCAGTAAAATCCCTGTCACGTGGCAAACAGGTCAAAAAATAATAAAAATAAGCTTTTACCATTGTAAAAACACAGAAAAAATGTGTGAAAAAAGTATAGTAAGGCTTGAAAAATAATCAATAATTAAATAAAATAAAAGTATTAAATAAAAAAATTAAATATGATTTTTTTTAGTTTTGATAAATAAAAGTCACAGAAAAAAAACTGCTATATTGAGGATTAAAAAAATATTTTATGTATTTTTGCTGAATTACGGATAATGTCTCATAAAATTGTTTTAAAAATGTTCATTTGCATGTCATTTTTTAGATGAGTGTGGAAAAAAATTAGATCTATTGCGTATTTAAAAATGGTAAATAATCTTTTTGACAATTATTTTGCAGATTTGAGCCCTTTTTGCTTGTGCAGTCCAAAACCGTAGATAAACAGGATTAAAAATCGTTTTTTTTTTACAAATATTAATTCATTGTTTTACAAAGTATGTTAATCCAAATTACACTAGTTTTATTTAAAAATATATTTAAAATATAATTAGACATCCTTTATCTACTGTTTTATTGATCTACTATTTTCTATTTTCTGTTTTTTTTATTTGGTCCCGTGGGGCTCGGTCGGGCAAAGCCCGAAAAAGTAACACGGGGCCACCGCCCAGTGGACCCACCACCTACAGGGCAGGAAGTCGGGGTCGGGTGCTATGCCCACCGGGCAGTAGGCAGGAGCGGGCGCCTGGGCGTGCCGCCCCCTGGTGGCGTAGACTAGCTCTGGGGACGTGGAACGTCACCTCACTGGCGGGGAAGGAACCTGAGCTGGTGCGGGAGGTGGAGCGATACCGGCTAGATATAGTTGGGCTCGCCTCCACGCACAGCAAGGGTTCTGGAACCAGAATCCTGGAGAGGGGTTGGACTCTCTCCTACTCCGGAGTTGCCCAGGGAGAGAGGTGCCGGGCGGGTGTGGGGATACTCACAAGCCCCCGGCTGAGCGCCGCTTTGTTGGAGTTCTCCCCGGAGAACGAGAGGGTCGCCTCTCTGCGACTTCGTGTTGCAGGGGGGAAAACTCTGACTGTTGTCTGTGCTTATGCGCCGAACAGCAGTTCAGAGTATTCGGCCTTCTTGGAGTCTCTGGGTGGGGTCCTGGAAGGGGTACCGCCCGGGGATTCCATAGTTCTCCTGGGAGACTTCAACGCTCACGTGGGCAACGATGGAGAAACCTGGAGGGGGGTGATTGGGAGGAACGGCCTGCCCGATCTGAACCCGAGTGGTGTTTTTTTACTGGACTTCTGTGCTAGTCATGGTTTGGCCGTAACAAACACCATGTTCGAGCATAAGGTTGCTCATAAGTGTACTTGGTACCAGAGCACCTTAGGCCAAAGGTCGATGATCGACTTTATAGTCGTATCGTCAGACCTGCGGCCGTATGTCTTGGACACTCGGGTGAAGAGAGGTGCAGAGCTGTCAACTGATCACCACCTGGTGGTGAGTTGGATCCGATGGCGGGGAAGACTGCCAGACAGACCTGGTAAACCCAAACGTGTAGTGCGGGTGAACTGGGAACGTCTGGCGGAGGACCCTGTCCGTAGGGTTTTCAACTCCCACCTCCGGAAGAGTTTCTCCTGCATCCCGGGGGAGGTTGGGGACATGGATTCTGAGTGGTCCATGTTCAAAGCCTCCATTGCAGAAGCAGCTGTTAGGAGCTGTGGTCTGAAGGTCACTGGTGCCTGTCGTGGCGGCAATCCAAGGACCCGCTGGTGGACACCAGCGGTGAGGGAGGCCGTCAGGCTGAAAAAGGAGACTTATCGAGCCTGGTTGGCTCGGGGGTCTCCTGAAGCAGCTGACAGGTACCGGCTGGCCAAAAGGGCGGCAGCTGCGGCAGTGGTGGAAGCTAAAACTCGGGTGTGGGAGGAGTTCGGGGAGGCCATGGAGAAGGACTTTCGGTCGACCTCGGGGAAGTTCTGGCAAACCATTCGACGCCTCAGGAAGGGGAAGCAGGGCTTCGCCCAGGCTGTGTATGGTCGGGGTGGAGAACTGTTGACCCGTACTGGGGATATCGTCGGGCGGTGGAAAGAGCACTTCGAGGAACTCCTTAACCCGGTAAACACATCCTCTATGGAGGAGGCAGAGCCTGAAGACTCGGGGGTATCTGCGTCCATATCCGTGGCAGAGGTCGCCGAGGTAGTTAAAAAGCTCCTCGGTGGCAAGGCGCCAGGTGTGGACGAGATTCGCCCTGAGATGCTGAAGGCTCTGGACATTGTTGGACTGTCTTGGTTGACACGTCTATGCAATGTCGCGTGGGCATCGGGTACAGTACCTGGGGAGTGGCAGACCGGGGTGGTGGTCCCTATTTTTAAAAAGGGGGATCGGAGAGTGCGTGCCAACTACCGCGGTATCACACTTCTCAGCCTCCCCGGGAAAGTTTACTCTAGGGTGCTGGAAGGGAGGATCCGACCGATAGTCGAACCTCGGATTCAGGAGGAGCAATGCGGATTCCGTCCCGGTCGTGGAACAGCAGACCAGCTCTTTACCCTTGCGGAGCTGCTGAGGGGGTCATGGGAGTATGACCTGCCAGTCTACATGTGCTTTGTAGATCTGGAGAAGGCCTACGACCGTGTCCCCCGAGGGGCTTTGTGGGGGGCACTGCGGGAGTATGGGGTCCGAGGCTCGTTGTTACGGGCCGTTCGGTCCCTGTACAACCAAAGTGAGAGCTGTGTCCGCATACTCGGCATTAAGTCAGACACGTTTCCGGTGGGTGTTGGACTCCGCCAGGGCTGCCCCTTGTCTCCAATCCTGTTTGTGGTTTTCATGGACAGGATTTCAAGGCGCAGTCGTGGTGGGGAGGGTTTTCGGTTTGGGAGCCTCAGGATCGCTTCGCTGCTTTTTGCAGATGATGTGGTTTTGTTGGCATCCTCAGACCGTGACCTCCGGCACGCACTGGAGCGGTTTGCAGCCGAGTGTGAAGCGGCAGGGATGTGGATCAGCACCTCCAAGTCCGAGGCCATGGTTCTCTGCCGGAAACCGGTGGAGTGTTTCCTCCGGGTTGGGGGGGAGTTGCTTCCCCAAGCGAAGGAGTTTAAGTATCTCGGGATCTTGTTCACGAGTGATGGGAAAATGGAGCGGGAGATGGACAGGCGGATTGGTGCGGCGTCAGCAGTAATGCGGGCGTTGTACCGAACCGTCGTGGTGAAGAGGGAGCTGAGCCGTAAGGCGAAACTCTCGATTTACCAGTCCATCTACGTTCCAACCCTCACCTATGGTCATGAGCTTTGGGTAGTGACCGAAAGAACAAGATCGCGGATACAAGCGGCCGAAATGAGCTTCCTCCGTAGGGTGGCTGGGCTCAGCCTTAGAGATAGGGTGAGGAGCTCAGACATCCGGAGGGAGCTCAGAGTAGAGCCGCTGCTCCTTCGCATCGAAAGGAGCCAGTTGAGGTGGTTTGGCCACCTGATTCGGATGCCTCCGGGGAGACTTCCTCTGGAGGTTTTCCGAGCACGTCCGTCTGGGAGGAGACCCCGGGGCAGACCCAGAACTCGCTGGAGAGATTATATATCTTGTCTGGCCTGGGAACGCCTCGGGATCCCCCAGGAAGAGCTGGAAAGTGTCGCTGGGGGGAGGGACGTTTGGAACGACCTGCTTCGCCTGCTGCCCCCGCGACCCGGCCCCGGATAAGCGGAGGAAAATGGATGGATGGATGTTTTTTTATTTTGTTTTATCAGTTTATTTTCCCTAATTATTTTTTTTTAAATCTATTTTTAACTTGGCAAATAAAGGCTTTCCCCGTACAGATAAGCATGTTTCTTTACTGAATGTATGAGAATAAACTTTGAACCTTGAATCATCCTGTTTTTCTTCACGTTTCGTTTTCCAGTGCAGCTTCGCGTCGCTGTATTTGCCCACAGTTTACCGGTCAGACCACTATTCTTGGCAGCTTCTGTTTGATGTGAGCGTCAGCTGAGTGACGATCACAGAAAACATGCAGAGAATTAAACCACACAGAAACGTGATGGAGTTGCCTCAACAGAAGCAGCTGCTAAAGGAAACTCTGCAGCATGAAAACGAGTTTGATTAACCGGAGTTCGATTTCCTCAAACATATCAGACTGTTTTGCTGATTAAAAGTGCAGAATAAAAAGAAAAAAGCAGATTTCGGTCAAATAAGGTAATTAGAATCTCCTCATGGACTCATTCTGAGCTGAATCTGCTTTTCATTTCTCTGTTTTTGCAAACTATTTTACATATTAAGTCTTTTCTGTTCCTGGCAGGAGAAAGTTGTTGTCACTGCTTTTCAACTCATCTGTTCACAACAAAGTGAGGAATGTTGTGACGACGGATCTTATCTGCTCAAGGCGTGTCCTGGTTGTCAGTTTATGGTGCAGATTAAACACGGGGAGCGACGGGGGAAAGTACAGATCAGTGCATCTTATGGCAGCTCTGTTCCTTTAAACTCCTCTACAGGAATAAATTAAACCCTAAAAATTCATCTCTGAAGGAAACAATCTCAAATACTCAACTATTTCTTATGTCATTCATGATAAATCTAATAGCAGACAAAAAAAACACCATGTGGACGTGCTGTTTTGTTAAATAAATAAAATAAAAAATAGAAAATGAAAAAAAATAGATAAAGGAGATGAAGGACGCCGGTAAACGTGTTTAAAATAAAACTGTAGAATACTGGAATGTTGAAAAACTGTAAAAATAACAGCAAATATCATTAAAATAATTAACTATTTACCTGATTTATATTTTTATGGTGCAAATTTGATGGTCATACTTTACAAAACAATCAATATTTGTGAAACAAAACTGATTTTTGATGCGGACATTATCTACAAAATCTACCAAAACAGGGATGAAATCTGTAAAACAATAGTAAAAAAGACTTTAAAAAATAAAACTAAAATGTACATTTAAATAAAAATAAGGAACTAAATTAAAAAAAGTACATTTAAAAAAATAAAATAATAACAAATATATATAAATATATAAATATATAATTATTTAATATAAAATAAAATAAAAGTGAAATTTTAATTTAAAAAGCAAATATACATATAGATATATTTTAATAAAAAATAAAAATACATATATATTGTAATATTTTAATTTTAATTTTTAAGTCATGCAAAAAATGATATATAAATGGTTTTTGTGATTTTACCAGATATTATCTGTAATTTAGCGAAAAAGAAAATAATGAGAAAATGATTTAAAATTTAAAATGATTTGCCATTTTTAAACCGTTAAAATACAAATGTGTTAAACACGTTCACATGGTGTTTTTTTTTATTGCTATGAGACATAATGAATAAAAATATATACACGTACACAGTATATGTCTCCTAATAAAAAAACACCATGCTGGTGTGTTTGCAGCGTAAAAATGCTGCTTTTAACCGGAGGGGATGTTTAAATGTGGAGCGGCTCCATGCAGGAGGAAGAGCTACGACGTGACTGCAGCTTCTTTCATCGTTGTCTGCAGCTCCATCATCACGTTCTCTGAGCTGCCAGGTGGACAAACAGGTTCCTCACAGACCTCTCTGCTTGGAGACGTCCGTCCTTTATGTCCCGTCACTCACAAACCCTTCGTTTCCCTGCAGGGCGTGCCGCCTGTAGGTGTGTTTGACAGCCATGACTTTACCGTGGGAGGTGTGTTAGCTCATGTTACAGCGACGTTACAGCAACCTTCAGGGTCCAACTACGTCTAATTATTATCCTCTGGTATGAGAGGAGGGAGAAGAAGAACAAACAAGGAGCTCCAGCTGAGTCACTCTGAACAGCTTCAAGTCAAATCGAGTCACTTCTAAGCCGACGAAGAGACTTTTCTTTACAAAAACACCAAATCTTCTCCTTTTTAGGCCGTTTTTAAAGACACAGCTCGCTCAAAATGATTAAGAAATTCAAAAGACAAAATGTCCTCAAACGTTCCCTTTAACCTAAATAAGATATTATAGACTCTAAAAAATAATCTCCACAATCAAGAGTATGATTCATTTCTACATATTTAACTACTGGCAGCATAAACACAAGCTTTCAAGTTGATTACTGTTGAAAAAGCTATTTAAAAGGCTGTTTTCAAGTGTTTTTAGGGGTTTTTAGAGGCTGCAGTTATAATAAGGTAATAAATTAGCAAATTAATAAAATTAGGCTGCTCTATTGTAACAGAGTTAATTTAAGTAAGTTATCTCAACTCAAATTCAGTTTTACATCAACTAATGCAGAAATGTAAGTTTAGATTACGCAAAATGTTAAGTTGAAGCAACATTATTATTCAACACAAACCATCAAATAATGTTTGTATTTTAAAAGTTTGATCTAAATCAGTAAATCAGATTCATTTTTTAAATTATCTTGCAACGGTGCATGGAATAAATATGAAAAATTAAAGTTTTACTTCTGAAAAATAAAATAATAAAAACTGAAATAGGTCTCTTTTATTAGAGCGCATTTCTTAAAAATCTATTTATTTATTTTTGGTGCAAATTATTCCTGCAACTTTCTATTAGTTTCACTCTTAATTAATCTTTCTATTATTTTCTAAATTAACGTGTTAGTTGTTTGGTCCATAAAATCTCAGAAATTGATGACAAATGTCTGTCAGTGTGAATAGATTCAGTTTACTGTCACAGAGGAGGAAAGAAACCAGAAAATATTCACATTTAAGAAGCTAAAATTGGAGGATTTGACAATTTGTTAATTGTTTTTTCATGACATTGTACCGAAACATAAGATATAGAAATAGACTGACATAAATTTAACAATTTTAGCTTAAAAATGTAAAAACTAAATAGTAGGACTGCAACTAAGGACTATTTTAATTGTTAATTAGTATATTAATCTTTTTAAATCACTTTTTTGGTCTGAAAATAGTTTAAGACATATTTTATTTTGTTCATAAATATATTCAGTTTACTGTCACAGAGGAGGTAATAAACCAGAAAATATTGACATTTAAGAGGCTGAAATAGGAGAATTTCTATAATTTGTTAATAGTTTTGTAAGCTATATAAACAGACTGACATAAAATTAACTGAAAACAAACTGGTTTAATTGACTGTATTATCAACTTTAGCTTGACAGTGTACAAAAATAGTTACAAAGAGTAAAGCAACATGATTTTTTAATTGCTGATTAGTATATTGATCTTTTTTAATCACTTTTTTAGGTCGAATGTCATCTTTTGTTCATAAATACATTCAGTTTACTTTCGTAGAGGAAGAATTAAACTAGAAAATATTCACATTTAAGAAGCTAAAATGGGAAATTTTTGAGTCGACTTTATTATTAATTTATCAACTTTAGCTTTAAAGTGTAAAACAAAGTTACAAATGCTAAAGCAACATGATTATTCTAGCTTTTGATGAGTATGTTGATCTTTTTTAATCACTTTTTTGGTCTGAAAACAGCAAAAAATACAAATATTTTCTGTTGTCCATAAATATATTCAATTTACTTTCACAGAGGAAGAAATAAACTAGAAAATATTCACATTTAGGAGGCTAAAAAGACAGAATTCTGATATTTTTCTTATATTAAAGTTACTCATATCGATGAACTGACAACAGTTTTGACAACTCCTCCACTAGCTGACTAATCTTAGCAGTAAAACGGCGTGTCGACGTGTTTCTGTTGACATTTAAAGCCACAGACGTCTGCAGTAACCTTCAGGCTCACAGAACATAAGAAGCTTTCTGACTGAGCTCTGAGCAGACCTGCTGGAGGTGATGAAGCACTTTTTTTTTCTAAAGATGCTGAGCTTTGCAAACACCTCCAGCTCCTCGACGTCACCACATCCAGCCCGGCATTTACGGGGTTAAAGAGGAGCTGAGCGCAGGAAGCCGAGGGGCGGTGAGGAAAGGAGCTCAGAGTCCACGGACGGGACGGCCGGTCGGCTACCAACTACTCCTCTCCCTGGAGGTTCCTTACCTTGCTTCTTGCGAACCCTCCACTGCCAGACCACGATCAGCGTGACGATGTGGCCCACCACCACCAGGGCCGGGAACACGTTTCCAGGGGGGCTCGCCGGCATCGGGCCTGGTTCAGAGTGGAGCGTCCCGGGGCTGTGGAGGCAGGTGGGAGGGCGGCCGGTGGGGGCGGGGGGGTGAAAGGTGAGGAGGGAGTGTAGGAGGGGGGAGTTTCTAGGGGTGTGGTGGCATCCCGGACTTTAAAAAGCAGACGCCGAAGCCGAGCGGACTTTTTCACCGAGAGGCAGAAGAAGGGAAAAAAGCTGCCCTCCCTCCCTCGCTGTGACTCAGACCTCTGCCTTAACTCCCTCCCTCCCCCTTTCTTCCTCCCTCTTTTCCCTTCAATATTCACCCCTTTTCTGTCTTTAAAAGTCACTCCAGAGCTATCCCTTCCAACCACAAGCGGCTCCTCAGCCCAGACGAGGTTATAAATAAGTTTTGCCCTCTCACAGCGACTCCCCTAGTTTTGCCCTGCAGCCTATCTGCAGGAGTTAATAATATATGAGGCTGCTTTGTGTAACACACACACACACACACACACACACCGCTCAGCTCGATAAGGAAGCAAACTAACCCAGAGTCAAAGTTTCATTCTCTCCATAACTTCTTTTTCCATCAGCTCTGACTCATACATCAAACACAAATGACTCCTTCCTGCTTCTTTTTTAAAATATTTACAGTGAAGCTGAGCCTCTCCATCGCATAACGACCCACTCGCCATCAATTCATTATGTAACTTCTCTGTTCCCGCAGTAATTCTCTGTTCCCGCTAAATTGTTTCCTTATGCTTGGACTGAGCATAAAACTTTCCCCCAAACTTATTTAACTGGATGCAGTTTTACCACCGAGTGTTTTCAAATCTACAGCTTGAACCTGTAAATCGTGCAGAGCTCTGCAGGTTTTTTTCTCTCTTCTGTTGTTAAAACAAGGAAGAGCCTCAAGGGTGAATTTCTACTCCAACCAGACGGACTTGTGACAAAGGCACTTTAAGCTCAGTTATTTACATATTTTCAAACCCGTCAGTCAGCTCTAATTACAACTGCTGCGTCACCACGCTGTGTTTCTGTTTAAACATCCAGCAAACTTTTGAAATGTCACAGAAAAATGTGCATTAAGGCTTGTTTCCATTATCGTCTGTAGAATGAATAAATTCAACTATGCAGTGTCACCAGAAGGTGGCGCTGTAAGCTACAATAGCTCCTAATAAATAGTGGAAGAAGCCGGAAACAACTGCCAACTGCTAAAAAGCATTAACGAAACAAACAAAACTTGTCAGCTGACAAAGTTGTAATTATTTTTTATGTTATCTGGTACTGGACACGTTTCAAGCAGTTTAGAAGCAAAAATTGTGAAAGAACTTTTCAGAAAAGGTGTTACTGTCTCCCATGAGGTGTATTCAGATTTTAAAAACAAAAAAAAGCCAAAACTACTTAAATGCAAAAAGTTGTTTAGAATTTTGTCATGTTCATGAACATTTTTTAATGCAACTCCTAAAAATACACAATAGAAACACAGCTAATGCCACGTTAAACTCAGTGATTGAAATGTTTTTAAACCCATCAGCTCTAATTACAGCTGCTTTATGTAACTGGTTGTGCTTTTGTACAAATTCAAACAAATTTAAAGTGAGCACGTAAACTCTATTCGCAAAAAACCAATTGTGAGTTAGCTAGTTTCCATTAACTAATAAACTAGATCCACCACTACATGTTGTCAGAAGGTGGCGCTATTAGCTCAGGTAGTCGAAGTGGGAACAAAGAAAACTTAGTGCATCTAAGAAAGACAAACGGAGAGAAGTTCTTAAGAATTGTTTTCAATGATTCGTGGTTTGGACATGAAAACGGAAGCAAAAACAGCTGATCACTCATGTGAGTTAAATCTTCAATACGTGAAAAGTTCTTCGAAAACCATTTCCCATCTCCAATGAAGTGTACCAACTCTTCTGAGAAAGAAAAAAACCAAAACCAAACAAAAAATACCTTGAAGAAGTACGAAATAGAAAGTAATTTTTTTCAAAAAATTGTCATTTTTGTTAACTTTTCCAATGAAATATTTAACAAAAAAAGCACTCAGGGAGCTCAAATATTCCGCAGATGCTGCTCCGTCGTCTTATGATTTCAGACGAATGAAATCTTTAAAACATTTGGGGTCCACAGCAGGGAATTTGTAGTGGGATCGCAATCATGTGATCATCAGCAGGCAGCTGATGTAGTGTTCACTTGTTGTCATGGTTACAGTGACACCACGCTGCTTTCTGGCAATAATACAGAAATCTTGAACAAATCCGTGGATCCAGACTATAAGCCGCATCACTGCCAAAATCTAACTACTTGGTCCGATCCGTGTTTCATTTCTGACCTTCTCTGAAAATTTCCTCCAAATCCGTTAGTCTTTTTTTGAGTAATGTTGGTAACAGACAAACAGACAAACCAACACCAATCGTAACATAACTCCACTGTGTTCCTTGGCGGGGTAAAAATGTGCATAAAAATATGTCATAGAAAAGCAGCCAATGACTTGAAAAAAGGACCAGAAACAAACAACACATGGACCGTCCACAACAGAGGAATTGTTTACAGTCCAGGAAGTTGTAATTATCTTTTCATGTCAAATACTAATAAAATACTAATAAACAGGTTTCATGTTGTCCTGACTTGAACCATAAACAGATGCGTATTTAATGAAGGTGTTTCCATTTCCTGAGAAGAACACAAACTTTAAAGTCCCCCTCAGGCTCACGTGTTTAACTTTCTTTTTTACGAAAACTTGCTTTGAATTTTTCCATTTTGTGATCATTTGCTAATGAAATACCTAAAAATACATAATAGGAACACTTGAAACCAAGGGATTTAGTCGTACTTAAACCTATTAATCACCTGTAATCGCCACTAATTGCTACCGCTGTGATCATGACTAAATTCCTGGGAGGCTTCACCTGGTTCTCAGGAATAAAGAAATCCGGTTCTTGCTTCACGTATTAAGCTGACTTGAGCAAGAGCGACTGTAATTGCAGAAAGACGCGTCTGACACCCTGTTTGCATCATCGCTGAGACGCTCTGACATCTGGCTGCAGGCGAAACGGCGTCGCTGCCAACGTTTCTGTTGTCAGAAAGGGAACATTAGCTTGTAGTGCAGCCGCTCAGAAACCCAACACGAGACCTGTGGCACGTTCACCGCAATGCAACACCGCACGACAACCGTATAACGGGCAAAAATAGACGACACAACCCAGACCCGGAGCCGTCTCTGGCATCAACACAACGTCAGTCTATATACAGAAGAGAATTTACAATAGGCTTTCAAGCACAGGCCTTGAACTGACTAAAGACAGACGATGGCACACCAGCGTTCAAAAGACTGGGGTCATCTAGACAATTTAAACTCTAAAAGAGTTTAAGTTCTTCTATAATAGTTAAAGTTACTCTATATTGGCCGAAGTTCCTCTGAATGAGTTAAAGCTGCTCTATATTAAAGTTGCTCTTAATCAAAGTTGCTCTAAATAAGTTGAAGTTCCTCTATATTAGTTCAAGTTGTTCTAAAAGAGTTAAAGTTACTCAAGAATGAGCTAACATTGCTCTACATTAGTTAAAGTTGATGTTATTAATTAAAGTTGCTGTTAATGAGTTAAAGTTGCCCTAAGTTAGTTAAAGTTGCTCGCTATTACTGCAGTTAAAGTTGCTCTACATTAGTTAAAGTTGCTCTATATTAAAGTTGCACATAATGAGTTAAAGTTGCTCTCTATTAGTTAAAGTTGCTCTATATTAAAGTTGCACATAATGAGTTAAAGTTGCTCTCTATTAGTTAAAGTTGCTCTATATTAAAGTTGCACATAATGAGTTAAAGTTGCTCTCTATTAGTTAAAGTTGCTCTATATTAAAGTTGCTCCATATTTTCTTTCAAAAATAAGGACATTTCTAATCTTTTGAACGGTAGTGCATGAATTAAAGTTGTTCTACATTAGTTGAAGTTGCTTTATACTAGTTAAAGGTGCTCAAAAATGAGGTGAAGTTGCTCTATATTAGCTAAACTTGCTCTATATTAAAGTTGCTCTATATTTGCTAAAGTTGATATTATTCATTAAAGTTGCTCTATATTAGCTACAGTTGCTCTACATTAGTTGAAGTTGCTCCACGAGTTAAAGTTGCTCTATAATAAAATTGCTCTATATTAGTTAAAGTTGATATTATTAGTTAAAGTTGCTCGACATTAGTTAAAGTTGCTGTTTATTAGCTAAAGTTGCTTTATGTTAGCTAAAGTTGGTTTACATTATCTAGCGTTGCTCTATATCAACAAAGCTTTAAATGGTCTAGGACCAAAATACATCAGGGACCTCCTGAGTCAGTATGAACCACCCAGACCACTCAGGTCATCTGGATCAGATCTTCTAGTAGTTCCTAGAGTAAAAACCAAACACGGAGAAGCTGCATTCAGCTTCTATGCCCCATATATATGGAACAAACTCCTAGAAAACTGTAGATCAGCTGAAACTCTCAGCACATTTAAATCCATTCTTAAGACGTACCTGTTCTCAGCTGCTTTTGATTAAAGTATTTTAAATTATTTTAAACCTTATTTTATGAGTTACTTTTAACAGTTATTTTAACTCTTATTTTATGACAGTTATTTTAAACAGCCCTTGTTTTCTGACTTCTGTTTTTGATCTCTTTACTGTTCTGACTTTTTTAAAAATGATTTCATAAATGTTTTCTTTTGTTTTCTTTTAATAATCGTCATCCTCTGTTCGTAATGTCTTTGTAAAGCACTTTGAATCGCCTCATTGTTGAAATGTGCTATATAAATAAATTTGCCTTGCCTATCATTTAAAGTTGCTCTGTGTTAGCTAAAGTTGCTCTATATTAGCTAAAGTTGATATTATTAGTTAAAGTTGCTCTATATTAGCTAAAGTTGGTTTACATTAGCTAATGTTGCTCTATATCATTTAAAGTTGCTCTGTGTTAGCTAAAGTTGCTCTATATTAGTTAATGTTGTTTTATGTTAGCTAAAGTTGCTCTATATTAGCTACAGTTGATATTATCATTTAAAGTTGCTCTATGTTAGCTAATGTTGCTCTATATTAGCTAAAGTTGATATTATTAGCTAAAGTTGCTCGACATTAGTTAAAGTTGCTCTATATTAGCTAAAGCTGTTTTACGTTAGCTAAAGTTGCTTTATAATAGCTAAAGTTGGTTTACATTAGCTAACGTTGCTCTATATCATTTAAAGTTGCTCTGTGTTAGCTAACGTTGCTCTATATTAGCTAACATTGCTGTATATTAATTAAAGTTGCTGTATGTTAGCTAAAACTCATGTTATTAATTAAAGTTGCTCTATATGAGTTAAAGTTGCTGTATAATAATTAAAGTTGCTGTATATTTTCCTTCGATAATAAGGACATTGGCTTGAAACTCTTCAATCACTAGAACAACAGTGCAGAAGAAGAACAGAGGTTATATTGTTGGTGTTTGGCTGCAGCGGTTCGTTTTGGGTGAAACCTTAAATGATCCCAGTTTTTAAGAGCGAATCCCCCAAACGTCTCTGAAACTGGCAGCGCAATTTGCCAATTAGTTCCAGCGAAACGCGAGTAAAGGGAGCAATAAAAGCAGGAGAGCGGTGCAGAGGTCTGGAATAAATTCATTCCACCACTCCTAGAGGGAGGAGTCGGCCCACTCCCACTCCACTCACATGGCCCTCAATCACTTCCACATTGTAAGGCTCTGCATGCTCCCACATACACAACATCGACACACCACACAGGTTACAGTCTGCTGGGGAAGAAGTCTGAAGAGTTTTAGCTAAAACGCTTCTAAAACTGATGATTAATGCTTCCTCGTGGCTCAGGTGAGCAATGACAGGATTGACAGGATGTTTTTCTACCCACAGTCCTGACACTGGGAGTGGCACTGTCCTCACATGGCATGAATAATACAGGAAACCCAACCCTGCAGAGTTTATTCCAACTGCAGCATCCTTATTAAAACCCACAGATTCTAAAAAAAACCCAAAAAAACAGCCTACCGTGTGGCGATCCTGAGCAGAAACAGCAGCACAAGTCCATCTTCTCTGAGCGCAACTTTTAGAGAAAATGCAGAAAACAGCCGGGGAGTCAGATCTGACCTCACGACATTGTGATCAGAACCAGGGGGGCGTGCAAAAAAATAAAGAAACGAGAGGGAGAGGGAGAAGGAGGCACAGCTGGGAGGCTAAAACTAGACGGCGTTGCAAGTTTGATTGGATTTCCTCAGTGGAAACAGCTTCTCATGCGTGGTGGGTTTTGTGACGAGCCTTCACAGAAGTCCGAGGGACACATTCACATTTTCTTACAGGGTTTAGACAAAGAGCGGAAAACATGATTTTTGCCAAGCGGTAACAAAGGCTGCTCTGTGGAGGCTGTAAAAAAGCTGGAGACAGAGCAATTATGGCTCTTCTCCACAGGATACGGACGGTTCTGTGTGAACGCTGCAGCAGGCTTTGATTTAAGGCTCTGACATTCAGCTAATATCAGAAAAATATCTGACATTCTGGAGCGATTAGCTCAGATCTGTGCAGCTTTTGTTGGAGGCAGAGCCTTTTTTAACCACTAGTCTTATTATAATGTGCTGTAGGACTGGATTTATCTGGTTATTTATTGGTTCTCATTGATAATGCCAAATGCTCCACTTCTCATAGACGGCCTTTTTTAGACACAGACTTCACAAAGTTGCTCCTTTATCAGCTGTTAAAGTGACGACGTTCTCCCAGTATTGGTGTTGTTCATGGCTGAAATCAGACATCTAACCTTGGCTGAGAATGCAAAAAATGCAAAACTAGACGCTACATTGAATTAATACACTAAGGGCTGCGTCTAAATTTACTTTTTTTTAAACTACAGCTGATAAACTGTGACTTCATATGTTAAAGTTCACCTGTTTGAGTTGAGGAAAAGTCCACAGTTTGACTTGTTGGATCCTGATCCATCCCGTCTCCATTTGGTTGATAATTTTGGATGTAATTTAAAGTCAAATGTAATTCATTAATGACTTGTTTCTTTGGATCCTGCTGCCAGATGAAGCTGCAGGTATTCAATAAACTCATAGTTCCACAACTGGAAGCAACAAAATAAACTCCAAAATCCTGTTAACATTTTGTCAGTATCTGGATTTTACTCATTTTCCTGGAGTTTTTGGCTTAATCCGACCTGTTAAAGTCTGTCTTTACTGCAGTAAAGTTGTATTTTTCTATGTGCATTTCAGTTTTTAAGAAATAGATAGCAAATGAGACAGGAGTTTTGTCATTTTTGACATATAAAATTATGTTTTTTTGTTCTTTCTGTGAAGATGTACACCAATATTTGTGCTGCAGGTATGTAAAAAACTTAGAGGAAATAGTCCTGAACAACTGGAAGCAACAAAATAAGCTTAACATTTCTGTTGATTCTCATTAATTTGACCTTAGTCTTTAATCACAGTAAATGTCTGTAGACATTTCAGTTTGTGATAGGCAGTAAATAAGAAAGCTCTTTTGTGACAATGACACAAAAAGAAACAGTGTTTTTTGCACTTCTGTGAAACTCACCAATATTTGTGCTGCAGTCATTTAATAAACTCAGAGGAAACACTCCTAAACACCTGGAAGCAACAAGCTAAATTTCAGTCACAACCTGAAAATCCCTCATTATTGTTGAGTTCCACTGAGTCTTCATTGCAGTAAAGTTTTATTTTTATGTGCATTTCAGTTTGTAATAAACAAATAGTGAATGAGAACGGGTGCTTTGTCAATATTAACACATAAACTGTGATTTTTGTGCTCTTTGTGAAGATTTTTCCTGCAGGTATTTAAAAATATTTAATAAACTCAGAGGAAAAACTTGCTGAGTCTCATTAATCTGAACAGTTTTATGGCATTTCTGTTTGCAATAGATGCAAAATTGTAGCACAAAGTGAAGGAGAAAAGTGATTTTGACACATAAAACTGTGTTTTTTCTGCTCTCTGTGAAGACTTATGCACCAGTATTAGTGCTAAAATGTGGGAAAAACCTCCACAAATGACAACTAGAAGTACATCGCTTGTGCATGAAAATCCATTAATACATACGTGTAGTTCAGACGTGTGTCGACAGTAAAAAGTAGGAAAGCTTTGTGTAAATAAGTCAACACATTCATACACTGTCAGACTAATGGAAAGGAATTTCTACTTTTATCTGTTTAATATAATCACAAGTTTGACTATTATTTCACATTTTGTTACACAATGTGCCCAGAAAGCGACGTATATAAGGAAAGCCCTGCACACAGATAGCTGTACTGTGTCTGCTCATGGCTCCGTATGATGCTTACATCTTCAGACACGCCAACTATGCAGCTGTGCGTTTCTCCTCAGACCACCCAGGCCTGCTGATGATGATTGTATTCACTATTGCGTGCAGGCTGAGTTTGTGAGCAGCCAGTCAGAGCTCTTCCTCTGCCGACACCCCCCAGATTTACCAGCAGGAAACCTGATCCAGACACCGTCGGCTAGCGTGGGTGGCGTCCAGCCCGAGGTCTCCAGTGTGACGTTATCGACCGTTATTAGCTTTTATCTCTGAATAAACACGTGCTGCACTAGAAGGTTGAGGAAAAACCCAAGTATGCGAGTAATTCTGCAGGAAAACCACCTAAAAACCACCTAAAACACTGGATAACAGATACAGCAGCTGCAGAGACACACCCTTATACCTGCTTCATCCTCCCTGGTCCTCATCGAGCCCAGACCGGCCGTAAAGTATTTCTGTGCTGACACCTTTTGGTAAGAACACTGAACTGTTCCTACCTTGGCCGCGTTGAATCAAAGCCTCCATGAAGTCTCTGCTGAAGTTCCCCTCCATCGTGGCCTAGATGCTGTGCTCTCTAACCGCTGTGTTCCATTAAAGCAGACTGCAGGCTGAAGGCTCAGAGCGCTGCTCAGCCATTCAAGCAGAGTTTGGTGTTTTGGGATGCTGGAGGTTTGTGTTCATGGCAGGCTGGGCTAACTGAGGGGCAGATGAAAGGTGGCACCATGTTCTCATCTGGACCGCGACGCTGCTTCGCCCCGTTCAGCAGGAAAAGCTGAGTGTGGTTTAATTGGACTCACATTTCCCGGCCTGTGCTGAGTCATGAATGAGAGCCGGCAGTGGAAAAGCTGCTCAGACGGGCTCAGCGTTAAGGTAAAGGCTGGCAGGGCTGCATTTAGATGGGCAGAAACTGTTCCATATTGTGGTGTGAATAATGTGAACGCAGCGGCAGGATAACGTGTGAAATGATTATTCTTTTGACCAGCAGGTGGCAGAGTTAACTCCAGTCAGTCCAGAGCAAACACAGCATCTATTTCATCCTTCTGGTGTCAGTTTCTATGTTTAAATTAATGTTTAACTTCAACTTTCTCCTTCTAGTTAATGACTTTTACTACAACAGATGGGCGGTGAGAAACAGATATTAAATGTAGACTATGTACGGCAACAACAACATTTCTGAAAACGAAAAATATACCGACAAATAAGAAAATAGCAACTGGCATCCGCATCAGTGTAGGTCAACTTTAGCTAAACGAGAGCAACTTTATCTAATAAAAAACAGCTTTAACCACTATAGAGCAACTTCAACTAATTTAGAGCAACTTTAGCTAATATAGAGCAACTTCAACTCATTTTTGAGCAACTTTAGCTAATTTAGAGTAACTTTAATTAATATAGAGCATTTTAGCTAATACAGAGCAACTTCAACTCATTTTTGAGCAACTTTAATTAATATAGAGCAACTTTAATATAGAGCAACTTTTACAAATATAGAGCAACTTCAACCCATTTTTGAGGAACTTTAATTAATGCAGTGCAACTTTAACTCATTAAGATCAACTTCAACTATTATAGAGCAATTTTAACTAATGTAGAGCAACGTTAATTCATGTAGAGCAACTTCAACAAATGTAGAGAAACTTTAAATAATAGAAACTTTAATATAGAGCAACTTCAACTCATTTTTTAGTAACTTTAATTAATACAGAGCACCTTTAACTAATGTACACTACAGCTTCTTTAAAGTTTGGTGTCACTTAGAAATGTCTTTTTTTCAATGAAGATAACATTAAATGAATGATAAATCCAGTGCAGACATTGTTAATGTGCTAAATGACTATTCTAGCTGGAAACGGCTGATTTTTAATGGAATATCTCCATAAGAATAAACGGCAACATAAGGAAGGAGACCCTGGAATATATCGCCAGAACTGGAAAAAAGAATATGAAGAGAGGCCGAGGCAGACGGAGAATAAAATGATTCCACAATGATTTGTTTTTATGTTAAAGTCACCATATCGCTATAATTTTATTATCTGCTTCAGGGTCCAAACCTCACATAACTTTACTGGCAGCAGAATGTTCCCACAACATGCAGGAGGGAGAACATCGTTCCCACGAGAAGTTTTTATACTTCCAGCTCTGTGGAAGTGTCAAACTGAGGGTTCCTGTGAGGACTCTCACATGTAGAAAAAGCTTCAACAGCAGCATTTAAAAGCATTTCTGTTGCTGCTATGTAAGCTCTCAAAGCTATCAATGACTTTTAAGCTAAATAAAGTTTGGTTTATTGTCTCTTTCTGTCTGTTAATTATCAGGCAATAATTTCTAAAATTGTGAGGTTATTATGGTTGCTCTACTGTCAGGTGATATAGCTTAAAAAATTAAAAAATTAGATTTTATGGCGCATTTTTCTCCACTGTTGCATAAAAACTTGGGTAACAGTTTTAACTTTTAATAAATATTCTGTGGTTTAAATTAGCTCCATAAAAGAAGTTGAAGACAACAGTAGGACTAGATATAGTGTATACACAGTGAAATATCAGTTATTTCTGCTCATTTGTATGAGGATTTCTGTCTGGATAATATCAAAAAAGCAACAAGATTCCATATACTGAACAGCTGGTTGGTGTTAACACATGAACTGACTAAACCAGACCCTGTTTTCTGATGAATGTATATTTTTCTCCATGCTTCAGTGTAATTAGAGCTGATCACACCTCAGTAAAGCTCTCCATGATAAACACTCTGGATGTTTACATTCTGGTCTAAGTATAGAAATCCTGCTGCAAACTGTCTGAGCATGTAAAGAACAAAGATAGATCAGCTCTGATCTGCAGCCGTCAGACACATCAACATGCAGTATGTGAGATATTTAACACAGAAGTCACTGATTTTTGTTGGTTTTCACCTCAAAACTCCAACTTTTAAATGCGTTTTCAGTGCAGATGAAACCGAGCAGGTGCAAAACGCCACAGGTGACAGTCACTAATTATGAAGCTCAGCACTGATTTCTTATTTGAAGAAAAACAAATAAGGACAATTAGATTATCACTAAACTGCGTACAGCTATTTTTAATCTGTGATATTTTCTATATCAAAACAAGTGAAGTTATTACTTTTCATGAAAGAGAAATTGTTGTGGGAATACTTTTAAACTAATAATCCACCTTTACTCAGGTGCAGTTTTGAGGAACCTGTTTGTTTTTTTTTTTGTTTTTTTTTTTCCATTTTCTGCTGCTTACAGCTGAAAAATGCTACACTTTAGCACAATAAACCTGGTAAAAAACTGAAAAATCCAGCACAGAAAACAGATGAAATACTGTAACGTCAACAAGCCTTTTAAACATTTTAAAATAGCAGCAAATATCAGTAAAATTATGACACTTTTAGCAGATTTAAATACAGTAGAACTGCAACTTTACAGTCATTCATTGTGAAAAATGAACTACTTCTGTAGAAAAATATTGACTTTTTGATATGGGCACGATTTTGGTTTGTTGTTAAAATTGTGTAAAATAACAGTTTAAAAATATGTTCAAATTTAAATTCTTAATTTACATATTTTTTCTGTCAAATAACAATAAATACTTAATAAGGTACTTTTTTTTTTTTTTTGTACATTTCAGTCCAGTAAAAGAAATTGGTCATTTTGTGATTAAACATGAAATAACTATTTACCATTTGCAAAAATACAGATTCTTAATGTGAACATTGTTTATAATTTGGGGCCTGTTTTCACTGTTAACGTGTAAATTATATTATATATTATTTATATTTTCTGTGATTTTACCGTTTAGTCAGGTCTATTTTGTGTATTCAGATAAATAAAAAAATGTTAAAATAACAGCAAACAGTAAAATTATGACACTTAGCAAATTCAAATACAGCAAAACTGTCCTTTTTATGGTCATTCATTGTGAAAAATTAATTACTTTAGAAGAACAATACAGACTTTAGTTGGAGACATTATTCAAAGTTTTGACTTGGTGTTAAAATTGTGTAAAATAACAGTAAAAAAATGTACCATTTTAAATCTTTAATTTTCATAATTTTTCTGTAAATTATCAGCAAATACCTGTAAAATAAAGATATTTTTCTGCAAATTTAAATACTGATAAAATACTGTAATTTTGCGATTAAATGTAAAAGAACTGTTTATTATTTGTAAAAATACAGATTATTACTGTGGACATTATTTACAGTTTTGGGGCATGCTTATTTAATATTAATGTGTAAATTATGACTTTATATTTTTAGTGATTTTGCTATTTATTGTGCAGAATTTGATATAACACGGAAAATCAATTAATTAACAAACTGCAAATTGTTGAAAAAAAATGACAGCTGAGAATCCCCCCCAAAAATCGTTTTTTGTTTGTTTGTTTTACAGTGCACTGCATTTTTTGACCATTTAAGTTCACTTAGCAGTCAGGTCTATTTTGTATATTTAAATTATTAATATAAAATAAATAGTCAAATTATTAGTCAAATTATCCTTTTTTATACATCAACATTACAACTGTTGGGCAAAAATGTTATCCACTAAAAAAATTGGAATATAATTGATGTTTCAAATTCACATCAGTTTAAATATTGATAATGATATTTACCGTGTGATTTTATCTCAGTAGTTTACATTTTAGAGTATAAAACACTACAAAAATAGATATAAAATACTACTTTACTTGACATATTAAGGATGAGACCCTGAAGTGTTATTAATTATAGAGATAAAACTGATTATAACCCTAAAAATATGTTTACTGCTCATCAGTCTCCTTTTTAAACACTCATTCTACAAACACGACCACAAAATCAATTATAGAATTCAGATATCAGGCCGGTAAGATCTCCATCCAGTGAAATGACACCTAATTGGCAGTTTGGTCTTATTTGTCCGAATGGAAAATGACAAGACCATTAGCTGAGTCATTAGAAGATCTAATTATCGTCTCTAACAGAAACTCTGCCCATAGCAACGAATACAGAGCCTCAATGCAGAGGAAAGAGGAGGAAGCTCTAACCTTCTGAGGAGTCAGACCAGGCCTTCTGAACATCTGTATCCATCTCAGGGTCTCCAGTTGGAAAGATCCAGTCTTCAGGAAGTGAAGGGAAGTTCAGGGCAGTGGCTGGACCCTCTGATGGAGCTACAGGTTTTGTTTTAGTCAATGAAACGGAGGACGTTTCTGAGGCGACATGAAGCTGGGAGATGAATTCTGTCAGAACTGTCTTCTCCAAGAGTTTCCTGGGTGGTGTTGAGTCTTCGTGAGGAGTTTCAGCTTTCAGGACGGCGCCAAAAACCTCAACGTTCAGCTGCTTTCCCCTTCCAGCACTGCACAGTGGTTCCTTATGGACATCTTTGGTCACCACATCAGCAACTATCACCATTTCAAGACCATCTTCTTTGGCTTTCTGTTCCTCTTTGTTATCTTCTAGTAACAAAGGTATAGTCTGAAGATCTTCCACCAAACTTACACCAGATTCAACCTTGTGGTCTGTGGTTTTAACTTCCATCATGGGATCAAAGGCCTTAACGTCCAGCTGCTTTACCTCTAGAATATCAGAAACTATCACCTCTTCAAGAATGTCTTCTTCATGTTTTGCTCCTTTTTTGGTATCTTCTACCAACGAAAGGACTGTTTGAAGGTCTTCCACCACATTTACACCAGATTCAGCCTTGTGGTCAGTGGCTTTAGCTTCCATCATTGGACCTAAGACCTCAACATTTAGCTGCTTTACCTCCAGAACATCACATGGTGGCTCCTCATGGACATCTTTGGTCACCACATCAGCAACAATCCCTTTTTCAAGAACATCTTTTTCATTTTTCTCTTCCTTTTTGGTAATTTCTACCAACAAAGGGACAGTTTGGAGGTCAAACCCCACATTTACACCAGATTCAACATTGTAGTCAGTGGTTTTCGCTTCCTTCATGGAGCTAGAGGCCTCAACATTCAGCTGCTTCACCACCTCAACATGACATGGTGGCTCCTCATCTTTGGTCATCATATCAGCAACTATCACCTCTTCAAGGTCATCTTTGTGTTGTGGCTCCTTTTTGCCAATTTGTGCCAACAAAGGTATAGTTTGAAGGTCTTCCACTGCATTTACACCAGATTCAACCTCGTAGTCAGTGGTTTTAGCTCCCATCATGGTACCAAAGACCGTAACTTTCAGCTGCCTCACCACCTCAACATCACATTTACACTCCTTATGGACATCTCTGGTCACCACATCAGCAACTACCACATTCTCAAGAACATCTTCTTTGATTTTCTGTTCCATTTTGCCAATTTCCACTAACAAAGGGACAGTTTGGAGGTCTTCCAACACATTCACCCCAGATTTAACCTCAGGAACCACTTCTCTGGATACATTTAGGGTTTCTCCTCTAATGTTATCTAGAATCAGCTCTTTTGGAGGCCTTTCAGTTGCAACCTTCTGCCCCTTCTTGAAGGTTAATTTAGGGAGGACTCTTGGAGGCATCTGCATCTCTTTGGGGTTCTTTTGCACAACTGAAGAATAATTAGGAACTGGAGAAGTTGTTGTCTTGGGCTTCTTGACTGAGTGAAGACATCTGGTCGATCTGTCCTTACTGGGGAGACTAGAAGCTCCTAAACTGCTACTGTGACCATCTTTGGCCCAAAGTTCCTTGGAATCAGTACAATTTTGAACCGCAGTTGGACCAACCTCACGCTGGAAGGGGTCTCTGAAGTTTCTTGGATGTCTGTCAGATTCCTCTCTCTTGTGGCGGTAAACATGTCTGTCTGAAATATCCATGTTTTTTCTTTCAGTTTGGGGTTTTGAGATGTCAAATTTGGAGTCTTGGAGAAGAGCTGAAGATGCAGAAGGAAGGATTCGTCGAAGTGTTGTTGGTATTATCTCTGGTGGCAGGTGCAGGTAATCCCTCAGGTAGAAGATTCCTTCATTGGTGAGATAATAGTAGGCATGTTTCCACACAAAAGTCTCCCTGATGTAGCCTCTAGATTTGAGGGAAGCCATCGCACTGAGCACCTTCAGGTTGTTCACGCCTTCGATATCAGGGTGGATGGATGTTGGCCGCTTGTCCTTCTTCACCACAATGGCGCCATCTTTGAGTAGAAGCTCATAAATCGCTCTCAGGTCGGCTAAAGGCATCACCATCCCAGCCACCATTTTGACTTCTTTAGTTCTTTCTCAAGGAATTACTTCTAACGAGTATCACTTTTCGCAAACTAAACCTGTAAAAATACCTCCTTTGGCAGTATTATCCAGTTGTCACCATGAGTCAGCACTAGGAACCAGCGACGCCCAGAACCCCTCCTACCTCCTCGGTCTAAAGAGGAACAGTGAGGATGAAAGGCGAGAGGGAACAGAGGAGGAGAATCTGACAGGGTGTGAACACAGGATGCAAAACAGAAACCAAAAGGATCAAAAGGAAACTGGGTAGAGGTGGTTTGCACCCTGAAGGCAGAGCTGATGTAAAAACAACCATCTCTGTAGTCAGATTTAAACAGAAAAGCTGCAACGACAAATCAACAAGTCTGGCTGGAAATTACCAAGATGTTCCAAAACTTCCTGATCCGTAAAGCACTGATTGCTCTTTTAAACTTGGTGAGAATAAACGTGTTTCTTGCTCTAATCCAACAACATTCATGTAGTTCATCTGTGCACAAACCAGTGATACCTGAAAATCTCATAAATGTCTGCATATATTGTAAAAAAATGAAATCTGTATTTTAATAAGATAGTTATTATGAATTAGTTCAGATACAGTGTTTGAACTTAAACTACACTATTGTTTTTACTGTATTTATTTCAGTAAAACAACAGCATTTTACATATATTGAAACTGAAAAATGGTGCAGTCTTTCATAAACATGTATTTATAGATTTTCTCTGTTTTATTAAATTACAGACAACACTCAGAAAAACCATATGAAAAGTCAGCATCTTTCTAAATAACCATATGTTTCGTTATACAACATTTGACCTCAAAAATACATATTTTTTTGTGTTTAAATCGGAAAAAATCCCTATTTCACAGATATTTGCTGCAATATGAAAGAAACATTTTGTATGATAAGGATTGAAAATTTGTGCATAATATTTTAAACTGTTATTTGACAGACTTTTCCAGTTTTGGTAAATTAAACATAATATTCAGTAAAATCACTGAAAGTATTTAATTTACATTTTAACTTAAGAAAAACAGACTAAATATGTACATATATCCACATCAAAAATCTATATTTTTTTCAAATATACCTGGCTGTAAAAGCATGTTTCGCTGTATTTAAATCAGTTTTGTTTTAAACCAGAATTTTACACACATTTGCTGTTATTTTCACCATATTACAGTATTTTTCCTTACAATGCCTCCCATGTTTTGGTACTATAGTCTCACATAACACTGCAAATTCCCTGCTGTGGGATTAATAAAGGCTCATTTTACATAAAAATAAAAACAACTCATTTTAAAAGGAAATTCTATGTTTGCTCACAGTTTTTAGAATTATTTTAGATCTTCTATGTCTATTTTTTGCATGTTTAGTCATATTTTTGCGTATTTCAAAATAAAATCCGTAAAATAAAAAGGTAAAATCACACAAAACAACATCTGCATTTGTATTTAAAAGCACTGTTTTAACCTGAATGCAACACGAGCAGATGTTTCTGTGTAAACTGTAGAAGGTTACAGTTAATTTGTCAGATTTTCCACAGCTTCTCATACTTTATTTGGACTAAACCTAAATGTCAAACGCCGCGAGGACAGACGATAATCTGAGCTCCGCCTGCTTTCCTCTCGGCACTCGTAGCCCACATCCAGCAGCAGCCAACTGGGCAAAACCACATGGAAAAGTCATTTATTTCCCCGTCGGAGACAATCGAGCCTCTGTTCAAACCGAGCGAGTCCAGCAGCAGGTTAGAAACACACGCAGGAGGCCTGGAAAATGTCTGCAGCAGATATTTCCCCCACTTTTTAAAATAGACTCTGACAGCTGTAATGTTTAGCTATTATTCTGCGATCAGGACGAAGCAGAGCGCCCCCTGCAGGACACACTAAGAGCTGCAGACAGAAAACATCTGCAAGACTGAGTTCTGACGTTTGGAAAAACAGCTGCAGGAGAAAAACTGAAACAGAGCAAAGAGATAAATTCTGCATCTGTCACACTTTAACGTGTTGTTCATTAAAGGACACAGAAATCTGTCTGCAGAGAACCAAAAGGAAATTACAGTAGATATGTCACGATTAAATATCATCACTTTATCGTTGTTCTTCTGTGTTCCAGCTGTTCTCACATCTGTCCACCTCATGTACGAGAAATTCTAAATATTTAATGAATTAAAATAGGTTTTCCTCCACTGACTCATGACCCATGATACCAGAGACACTACAAGCAAAACATTTTTTTTAATTTATTCTTTTTGTATGAACTGGGTAATTTTGAGATGTTTAAAAAAATCTTAAATTCTAACAATACAAAAAAGTCTAACTAAAAACAATTTACTATTTTTTTAATAGATTTTCCTTGTTCTGAAAATCACAGAAAAAATTAACTAAACAGGAAAAAAAGACCAAAGTTGTACAATGTCTGCATAAAAATAATGATCATGATTATTATTATTATTGTTCTTGTGTATATAGTTAATTATATGGTTATTGTTTTGTACAAATTCGGAAAAAAAGACCAAATTTGTCAACATCAAAAATCTGCAATTATCAGAATGGTTATTTTCAAAAATTAAATAATCAATTTATCATTGTTATTATTATTTTTTATTCTAGCTGTTGTTATATTTGGAGGGTTAATAAAAATCAACTTTTTCCTGTTTGTTTGTCAATAAAATACACGTGAAACCAATTCCTGCTCTCCTGAGAACATTTCACAATTCTGTGGCAGTGAAAGCAGCCAGAAGAGGCCAGATGTGTGGTAAGAAGCCACCGAAGCACATCTGGAGTAAACAGGATCAGAAAACAGGCTGTTTACGCACAAGGCTTAGTGCACGTTCACACTGTAAGAACTGCTTCTGCAGAACTCACTTTAACGCTTTTTTTCTGATGGAGACGACAACAAATGACGTTTCTGTCCTCATGGAGTATCTGTGTTCTCATAAAAGTTGCTAAATAGGTTAAAAAACCAAACATTTACTGTTTTATTTCTTTTATGCTCATTAAAATGGAATTATTTTCCATTCTGCTGCACTCAGAAAGGCTGAAAGTTCACGTTTCAGGGTCTTTTTCTGGAAAAGTTTGTGCATTCCTGCAGTGAAAAGTCCTTCCAGTTTAATACAGGTCATCAGCATTTTGTGGATAAACTCAACCTTGAATCAAACCCAGTCTGACGCATTTCTAGGTCTTCTCGTTGACTCTGCAGACGGAGATAGCCTCGCCCTTCTGCAGCTCACTTCTGATCAAAGCGGGCTGTCAGGACGTCAGAGACGATGAACCGAAGCAGATTTCTGGGAGAACAAACAGCAGAACCACAAACATCTCCTGGATCTGCTTTCTGTTAGCGGAGGAACATTCCTGATGCAGCAGGTGGAAGAAAACAGATTCATCAGAGTCTTTATCTCCATGTGCTCTCCATTACCTGTTCTGTGGATCCGAATCAAACAAAAAAATCACACATGGAGGAAAATGAAACGCCTGAACCTCTCACAGCTCTAAAACCTTCTGATGACAGAAAACTGAGTCTAACAGGATGGAAAACGCAGAAATAAGGAGTCACAAATAGAATAAATGACACAGATGCAGCCGTTGAGGAGAAAATGAAGACAAGTGAAGCCTTAAAATCAACTCCTCTGGCAGATAGAAACTCTGCATTCCTCTTCTTTATTTTATAGTTCAGTAATCTCAGCTCTATGGTCGACTTCCAGGACGTTAAATGCAAATCTGAGTTCTGACGTTTGGAAAAGCAGCTGCAGAAGAAAAACTTTAACAGAATAAAGAGATAAATTCTGCATCTTTAACGTGTTGTTCATGAAGTAAACTCCAGTAGAAATGTCACCGTTTAATGTGTGTTCCAGCTGTTCTCACATCTGCCCACCTCATGTACGATAAATTTTAAATATTTTACTAAATCAAAGTACGTTTTCTTCTATTTAGTCTTGATCCATGATGTGAGGGACACTGCAAGTAAAAAAATGGACTTTATAAAATGTTTTATGGATGCACTGACCAATTTTGAGATGCTGTAAAAAAAACAATAAAATGAAACAATTTTTGACAACATTATTAAAATACAATTTCATATTATTTTAAAAATGTATTTATTATTATTATTATTATTATTATTACATTATTTATTTAGTTATTTATTTAGTTGGGATTTCGAATGACACTTTTTTTTACTGTATTTAATTTTTATTTAACTGCTGTTGTTTCTACTTTTCCTGTGATTTTACTAGTTATTATTATTATTATTATTGCTATTATTATCTGTAATTAAACAAAATGGGTAAAAAGTGTCTTTCAAATATAAAACATAAAACATAAAACAATATATAAAAACAATGATGTTTTGCTGATTTAAATGCAGTTTAAAAAAATCTTTTCACGGTCAAATGTTGCAAAAGAACAACATACTACTGATAAAAATAATAATGATTTTTTTCCTGTGGACAATTTTTAGTTTGAGATATTTTTTTTAGGGTAAACGTGTAAATATTTATATTAATAATATTCTTTCAAATGACAACAAATATCTATAAAGTGGTAATACATACATATATGTGTAATATAATAATGATAATAATACCACTACTACTAATAATAATACTACTACTACTAATAATAATAATAATAATATACCATTTTGAAAACTTCCATTTTGGACAATTTACAGTTTTAAAAAAATTGAGATTTTTAGATTATTTTCACTATTTTTTACCAGATATCATCTGTATCTCAACAAAACATGAAAAATCAGTAAAAATACATTAAATTGCTTTTTTTAAAACCTACAATAACTGCATCGTATAAATGCTGCTCAGAGTGAAGACGTCACGGTGAAATGAATCATCGCTGATCTAAAACCTCTGACTAATAATCGGGTGGATTCTACCAAAGTTTGCCAGATCAGATGATGAGAGCGATGAAGAGGAAACTTTCCTCTGACCGCCGCTGTGACTCATCACCACCGCGTGACGGGAATGCTGCTGCCATGGCAACAGGACACACCACAGAAACATGAGCACAAACAGAAGGGCGGTCAGAGATAGCATCGCCGCTGGAAACGCTCAGAACAAACCAAATCTTCCTGGAACACCAGAACTAAGCGTCCTGAACTTCCACATGATGGAAGCTTTTAAAAATAAAACGGCACAGTCAGTCTGCTTCTGACAACATTCTGGAGATGCTCTGCTTCTGTTACCACAAACACGCACAAAAACCAGCACATCTGAAGAATATTCCACTGAAAATACGAGCTGCTGCTGATCTGCAGGTCTCAGTTTGTCTAAAACACACACCTGCACCTGCTCAAATACTGATTCACCTTCAAAATAAAAGCCTCTAACAGCATACCGAACATGTCGATCCGAGCAGAGAGGCAGATTAAAGGTTGTATTCTCAATAAATTCAACGCATCTGTGCAAAATATAGAAAAAGCTGAACCCTGAACGCCTCACCAGAGTTCCACGAATGCCTCACATACAGGCTAAATAGAAGCTAGCTGTAAAGTTATAATAATAATCATAATATTTATGATATTGTGCTTTAAATGCTTTACAAAGTAGAAAACAATGCAAATAAAATAAAGTGCAGAAAGGAGCAGATAAAAAGGACCATTATGAGTTTGTAGGCAGCTTTGAAAAGATTCGTCTTTGTATTTTTTGTGCACAGAGAAGCTTCTAGTGTCCACCTGCTTCATGCAGCGTCCACAAAAACACAAAAAGGGATTCAAAAAGAATGAAATAAGGTGTTTGAATGTCCAGTTAACCCCAGCTGAAACCAGTAATGTTAGCTAAATTAGTGTATTTTCAAACAGCAATCACTCTAAAAAGGAATTCAAGCACCTATTCCCAGCAATTAAAGGCTTATTTGGAAGTAAAAATATATTTTTTTTACTGATTTAGATAAGCCTTTTAAATTCCAAAAACATTTTTGATGCACTAGGTTTACATAAAAATGTTGGTGATGGCATCAAATTAGTGGTGTAAACAAAAGGAAAAATGAAACAAATCCAAGTTTACCAACATGAAATCCAAGCTTAAATTTGTCACATTTAATGAAAATGACTGTATTCTATATATCTTAATATAAAAAAAAAATCAATAAAATCAAAGCATTTACATTAGCCAGGATTTGTAAAAAACTAAATATTCTGCATTTTAAAGGGCAGCCTTAAAGCCATGAATGACGGAGTAGTGACTGACGATTACATGACAAAAATTCTGAAACTGTTCGGCTGAACTGCAGGCAGTGTTTCCACAGAGGAAACAGGTATTACACGTTGACCCCAAATATTATACAGTTGTTTTTTTTTCAATTTTTGCAAAAATAATTTTGTAGCAGCCTTTAAGCTACTTTTGCGCCAATCTGTTGGAAAAATGAACCAAATCTATACTTAAAATCATCACATTTTGTTGAAATTGCTTTATTTTACATCTCAATTTTTTAAAAAATCAACAAAATTAAAGCGTTTGCATCAAACAGAATATGTAAAAAATACAAAATTCTGCACTTCAGAGCGCAACTGTGAAGCCACGAATGACCGAGTTGTAACTGATGATCACATGACAAAAATTCTGAGACTTTAAGGCTGAACTGAAGGCTAAAATGAAGATATTCTATCAAAATCATCTAAAAATTTACATCCAGATGCAACTGTGAAGCCATTAGTGACTCATCTGTGATAAACCGTCACATAACAACAATTCTGAGACTTTTCAACTCAACTGCAGGCAAAGTTTACGGACTAAACAGGCATTACACATGTTGATTTGAAGTTTTTACATTTTTGTAATATATCATAAATTACTTTTCTGCTAAATCCAAGCTTCAAATTATGATATAATATTGAAATAGTTTATTAAAAATTCACCAAAATTAAAGCATTTGCAGGAACCAAAATCTGTAAAAAACTAAAAATTCTGCATTCTAAAATGCAACCATGAAGCCATGAACGACTGAGCTGTGACTGAAGCTCACGTGACAAAAATTCTGAGACTTTTGGGCTAAACTGCAGGATGTGTTTCTACACAGCAGAGATGAAACAAGTATGATAACACATTAAAATATCTATAAAACATAGAGCCACCATTTCTTGTCTCTGCTACTCTAATTCTTGACTTTATTTATTCAGTTGATTCTATGAGCCCAACTTGATGTCTTTATTGACTTTTGGCCGCTTTTGTGGGGTTTTCTTCCAAACAAGACACAAAAACCGAAACATATTCTATTTCCACAGATGCAAAGGTGGTTAAAGTCGTCGTTTTTCTTGGTAAACATTCATATTCGCACTATATTTTGGACACTTAACCCCACAGTGGGTTGTAATCAAATGTCACGGACAAAACCTTGCATTTGTTGTTTCTATTCCCTCCCACTGGCATTTCAGTCGGTCAGTAATTGTGAGTTTTAAAGCTCTTGTGCTGTTTCCAGAAGCTGCCTGGCATGAAGCTGCAGTCATAAAAGCCGTTTAGTTCTCCAGCTCTCACCGCAGGCGGAACAGCAGACGGCAGCCAGCGAGACGCCCCGAGGAACGCTCCTGTTCTGCTGCTATCAGGCTTTTTATTCCTGTAAAGTGTGGGAGTGGTCCTCGGTTTGTTTGTTTATTTAGAGCTGCTCCTTTCACCCGCCGTCAGATTTGGGTTTCTGAGGATTCCAGGCTGAGATATCGGCCTCCGCTAACGGCACCAAACACATATCATGCTGACAAAGTGGCCTCAGAGTCTTTCTGGGCTCCTTTAGCTTTTGTTCTGGCAGCAGATAAACAGCCCAGAGCATGGAACAGCCGTGACCTTAAATCCCCTCCAGTGACATCCTCTCCTTCAGCTGCTAGCTCGCTGTTCAAAGCCACACAATGAGGTCGTTTCAATGAGTCCAGACTGAATTTACAACAAAAAGAAAGAGTGGAGCTGCTCAAAGGTGTCATTAATGCTGGGAGGAGGAGATGGAGGCTCTACAGGACTGAGATACTTTAGATTTTTGATTCATTTTCATGCTTGTTTTCAACTGAACTGCAGGCAGTGTCTACACAGAGCAGAGAAGAAAGGCCCAGAATTGTTGTTTAGTAATAAAAATAAGAACAATAATACATTTTATTTGTAGAGCGCGTGATACTAACGGCTTCACAGTTGAGTCGAGATGCAGATTTTTAGTTTTTCATAGAATCTGGTTAAAATTAATGGTTTATTTTTCACAAAATTTAACTGAGACATGTAGAATAAAGTGATTTTGATAAAATATTATGACTTTAGACTTAAAAGTCGCAGAATTTCTGTCATGTGATCTTCAGTCACAGCTCAGTCACTCATGGCTCTACGGTTGCGCTTACATCTGTAGAATTTTTTGGTTTTTAAATAATCTGCTTCCTGTAAATGCTTTAATTTAGGTGAATTTTTAATTGAGACATGTAGAATAAAGCGATTTTGTTTCTAAGCTCAGATTTGGTAAATTTTTCCAACAGATTGACACAAAATGTTTGAAAGGCCGTTACAAAGTTGTTGTTTTACACAAATTGACAAAACTAAGAATCAGTGTGCCCAAAGGTGATGCTAATATTAGAAAAAAGAAATTATGGCTCTACATATTATAGATGTTTTACTTCTTAAATTTAGAATGTATTTCACTGTTTCCTGTCTGTTCTCTGCAAACACATCCTGCAGTTCAGCCTCAAAGTCTCTGAATTTTTGTCATGTGAGCTTCAGTCACAGCTCAGTCATTCAAGGCTCCACAACTTTGCTTTCAAGTGCAGAATTTTTTGTTTTTTTTACAGATTCTGGTTCCTGTAAATGCTTTAATTTTGCTGAATTTTTAATTGAGACGTGCAAAATAAAACGATCTGTTGATTCTCCGACTAAAATCCTGCCTCTCGCTGAGGAGTTAACGATTTCTGTGCAGATAGAAAAAAGACAGACGGAGGAAGAACGGCCTCGAGCTGCAGATCCCATCCCGTTAATTCACTTTGGCTCGGAGCAAAGATTCATGACGTTTGTGCTTCTTTTCGGGACAAAACGACGACGGCTCAGTGGCCTTTAAGACGAATAAAAAGCTGCTTTCATTAGAAGACTTCAGAAAGACGCTGCAACGAGGAGGAGATGAATTAAAACCGAACAGGGACCTTTAAAACTGTCATCTGATTAAACCACCGAATTAACTGAAACAACAAGACTTTGTTTAAAGACACACGAGGTTGTCTGAGTTCACTTCTCAAGAATCATTTCTCACAGAATCATGAATCAAAACACGTCTGACACTTTTTGTTCTTCAGATTTTTCAGTGTCATTTAGTTTTAAGAGCTCAAAATGGATGAATCCCTTCAGACAGTTTCTAATTCCACTGGTTTGTCTCAATTAAATGTGTTTATTTTAACTTTCCCTCGTTTTAAAACTGTTTTAGTCCCGGGTAAACGTCTACAGCTGCTCACAAATGTACAATATCACTTTTTCTTTCTCCCTGAAATTTACAGATAACTCGGATGCAGGTCATTCTAATCAGAGCATCACCTTTTTCCACTACTTGAACAATCTGTTTGCGCTTTTATTTTGCACGTATACTTTCAATCTTTTCTATATTTGTGTTGTAATTCACCTTCTGCACCCCAAAACCCATCGACAGGTACTAAAAGCATGTTATTTTTAAAAGAACTCACCAAGTTTACCACAGTTTTAGAGCAATAAACTGTAAAAACAGAAAAAAATAATAAATTTTCAACTTTAAAACAGCCTTGAAGCCACTTATGAGCCGTTCTGTCGGGGGAAATGAACCAAATCCAAGCCTAAAATCATCATATTTCTTCTAAATCACATTAGTCCACATGCCTCAATTTAAAAAAATCACCAAAATTTCACCATTTGCAGTAACAAGAAGGTGTAAAAAAACAAATAATTCTGACACTTATAGTGCAACTGTGAAGCCATGAGTGACTCAGCTGTGACCAACGGTGACGGTGCAAAAATTCAGAGACTTTTAGGCTGAATGTGTTCACACAGAGGAAAGTATAGAAACTAATTAAAAGTGTAAATATTAAAATATATATGTATGTAAAGAAAAGGTTTCTTATTTCCACTGTTGGTAACATCTGTGGACATGTTGATATCAAGCTTTATCAACTTTTATAAACTAAATAATCAAAGAAATTCAACTTTTGCTTGTCTTTCTCTGTGATTTCTGACATTATAACTGTGTTTTACTGCACTGTACACATTTCTACTTCTATTCATGGTTGTTCTGTTTCCATAAAGGTGCAGGATTTTATTTTGCAGAGAAAAATGAACCTACACTGAAGAAAAATGTGACAGGAGCAAAAAAATCACCCAGAAACTACATAGAATTCAGAGTGATATTGCATAATCCGGGTTTTTGTAACAGATTTTTCTTGCATAAAATCTGAGTTTGTGGTGTTTATATTGTATATTATGTAACAGTGTGTTGTTTGTCGTGTGTTTAGTGTTTTAAGGACATCCCTGACAATGAGTTGCTTCATTTTAAAGGGTTGTCTGTTCAATAAATTCATAAAACACCAGTAAAGAAGAAGATACAGCAGCAGCATCTCACCGTTTCTGTGTCACCACAAGTCAAACCACAAAGAGTCTCAAAGGAGGAACAGGAACTTACCTGGAAAAGAGAAACAGAAAAGAAGAGTCAGAGAAAACATTTCTACATTTAACTGCCACTAAAAAATGGAAGGAATTTATTCTAACGGACACAAACAGCGGGTGTTTCTAGATCAAACTCAGCTCCAGTTGGAGTGTTTAAGGAGGCAGATGAGGTTAAATCTGAGCAGGACGGAGGACGGCTGCAGCCACAGCGCCACCTCCTGGCCTCCACAGACAAACTCTAACCCTGCTTTCAATCCTGCTACTCATTTTCTCCGTCCTCTGACCAAACGCAGCCTGAGGAGCTGAATCTGACTGAAGGATCACAGAGGATGTGTCGAGTTACGGCGGCCGAATTACAGGAAATCTGAGGTTAATCACATGAAATAATCACATCAGCAGAGCTAGGAGGCCTTCAGACAGACAGATTTAACAGACTGGATCATAAACCCAGAATATTAACCCTCAACTATACAGGATCTTCATGCAGGTTTTCTGAACTAAATCAGGTTTTTCTGCAGCATAAAGAGCTGAAATGACTTCACCATCTTCTGTTGTCCTGATTATCTCATGTAATTTCATACCGTAATTTCCGGACTATAAGCTGCTACTTTTTTCTCACGCTTTGGACCCTGCGGCTTATACAACGATGCGGTTAATGTATAGATTTTTACATGCGAGCGTCATGCCATCATTAAGTTTAGCCTCCTCACATCAGACCAATAAAATGACCAAACAGGTCACAGTGGACCAAAGAAACTGTTCAAAATAAATCAAACACACACTAAATTCTTCAGATCAATCATTCTGCGCTTTATGCACACACCCTCATCATGGAAAACACGAACAAAATGCGTATGATGCAGCTGTTGCAGGCCGAGCCTGCTCTCCTTTAACCTAGGCAGGTTACAGTGTGTGTGTGAGGAGGAGCCCTGCAGCTGTGTGTGTGTGTGTGTGTGTGTGTGTGTTGCAGAGACGAGTGTGGAAACGGAGGCAGAGCGAAATGCACCACGATGATAACAATACAATACAGTAAAAAAAAGCTAAAGATAAGTTTTAGCGCTAGCGCGCTTAGCTTAGCGTGCTAAGTTTTTTTTGTTTTTTACTGTATTGTATTGTATATCATCGCTTAGCTTAGCGTGCTAAGCTAAGCACGCTGCTTAGCGCGTTGGAGTTGGCAGCGTGAACTGACTATGTTTCACTGCTGTGTTACAGGCTCTGTTCAGGAAGAAAGCATGTATTTAATTACAAGTTAAATAAAATCGTTCTGTGTAAATATCTCGTGTTACAACGTGGACACCTGCGGCTTATAGTCAGGTGCAGTTTATATATGTACAAAACTTTTTTCTTTTTAAATTTAGCAGGTGCGGCTTATATTCAGGTGCACTCAATAGTCCAGAAATTACGGTAATCTGCTTTTTTATTTTTATTACATCCAGTAAAATCTTGTTCTCACATGGTGCAATCTACAGCTTCATTCTTGCACAAAGCAATCAGATTTTTTCCTTTAAATGACTTTTATTTTTCTGTAATGAAAGCGTAAAGTTGACAAAACAGAAAACATCTGTAAAATGTAAGTTTACAAAATTGTTTTTCAATTCTTAATATACGTCATTTTCCGACGACGGCAAATATCTGATTAGATCAAGTTAGTTTTAGCTGATTCTAATACAGTAAAAATAGTGAAATTTTATTTGTAGAATTCTAGATTACTGACAGTGAAAGTCTGGCAGAACGCTTACTAGAAAAAAAAACAATTAAAAAAACAAACGAGCAAAAAAAAAAATCAGCAATACTGAAACATTCAAACTTTTTAAAAAAGTGGTAAAAATAACAACAAATATCTGTGAAAGTGTAATTTTTATACAAATATTCAGATCTCAAAATAAATATTCAGATACGACCAAACATTCAGATAATTAGGCCCCAGTCTTAATATTCAATATTTTTGTGGACAAAAAAAATGACAAATATCTGTGAAATAAAATTTTTTACTAGTAAAAATACTAGAATTTTATTCATAAAAATACAGATTACTGATGTTTGATATTTACAGTTTTTTACAGGTTAACGTCATTTTCTAGCTATTATCTGTAATTTAACAAAACAAGGAAAATCTGTAAAATAGCAATTTGTGAAAACTCTTTTCCTGTCCGTAATCTGCACAATTTTTCTTTGAAATAGCAGCAAATATCTGGATAACTGTGATTTTAGCTGATTTACACACGTGGACAAAATTGTTGGTACCCCTCAGTTAAAGAAGGAAAAACCCACAATTCTCACTGAAATCACTTGAAACTCACAAAAGTAACAATAAATAAAAATTTATTGAAAATTAAATAATCAAAAACAGCCATTACTTTTGAATTGTTGATTAACATAATTATTTAAAAAAACAAACTAATGAAACAGGCCTGGACAAAAATGATGGTACCTCTATAAAAGACTGAAAACTATTTGACCAGAGTGACATGATTAACTCAGGTGTGTCATTTAATTGACATCACAGGTGTTTCCAAACTCATAATCAGTCAGTCTGCCTATTTAAAGGGAGACAAGTAGTCACCCTGCTGTTTGGTGAAAAGGTGTGTACCACACTGAACATGGACAACAGAAAGCGAAGGAGAGAATTGTCCCAGGACATCCGAAAAAAAATGATAGACAAACATCTTAAAGGTAAAGGCTATAAGACCATCTCTAAACAGCTTGAAGTTCCTGTGACAACAGTGGCTCATATTATTCAGAAGTTCAAGACCCACGGGACAGTAGCCAACCTCCCTGGACGTGGCCGCAAGAGGAAAATTGATGACAAATTGAAGAGACGGATCGTTGGAATTGTATCCAAAGAGCCCAGAGCAACCTCCAAAGAAATTAAAGGTGAACTCCAAGGCCAAGGTACATCAGTGTCAGATCGCACCATTCGTCGTTGTTTGAGCCAAAGTGGACTTCATGGGAGACGACCAAGGAGGACACCACTGCTGAAAAAAACTCATAAAAAGCCAGACTGGAATTTGCAAAAATGCATGTTGACAAGCCACAAAGCTTCTGGGAGAATGTCCTTTGGACAGATGAGACCAAAGTGGAGCTTTTTGGTAAGGCACATCAACTCTATGTTCATAGACTCAAAAACCAAGCATACGAAGAAAAGAACACTGTCCCTACGGTGAAACATGGAGGAGGCTCAGTAATGTTTTGGGGCTGCTTTGCTGCATCTGGCACAGGGTGTCTTGAAAGTGTGCAAGGTACGATGAAATCTGAAGACTATCAAGGCATTCTGGAGAGAAATGTGCTGCCGAGTGTCAGAAAGCTTGGTCTCAGTCGCAGGTCATGGGTCTTCCAACAGGACAACGATCCAAAACACACAGCCAAAAACACCCAAGAATGGCTGAGAGAAAAGCGTTGGACTATTCTAAAGTGGCCTTCTATGAGCCCAGATCTGAATCCCATTGAACATATGTGGAAGGAGCTGAAACATGCCATTTGGAGAAGACACCCATCAAACCTGAGACAACTGGAGCTGTTTGCTCATGAGGAGTGGGCCAAAATACCTGTTGACAGCTGCAGAACGCTCATTGACAAATACAGAAATCGTTTAATTGCAGTGATTGCCTCAAAAGGTTGTGCAACAAAATATTAAGTTATGGGTACCATCATTTTTGTCCAGCCCTATTTCATTAGTTTGTTTTTTTAAATAATTATGTTAATCAACAATTCAAAAGTGATGGCTGATTTTGATTATTTAATTTTCAATAAATTTTTATTTATTGTTACTTTTGTGAGTTTCAAGTGATTTCAGTGAGAATTGTGGGTTTTTCCTTCTTTAACTGAGGGGTACCAACAATTTTGTCCACGTGTGTAAATTCAGTAAAAATGGTGGAATGTTAGTCATTTATTTTACTGGATATTTTACACACACACACACACACACACATATATACACATATATTTTTCTGTTTTTTTTTACTAGATATTATTCTGTAATTTAACAAAACGGGGAGATCTGTAAAATAATTTTTTAACCATTTTTTGTCCGTAATCGACAAAAGTTTTCTTTAAAGTAACGACAAACATCTGTAAAACTGTGCGAGTCTAGAGTGGTTCGTTTAGTGGTTTGGCTACTGAAATTATCCGTGCATGTATTCGTGCTACTACTTGTTTTTGCTGCTTTGCACAAAAAAGAAGTAATTTTCTGATATAATTCTGCAGAAGTCCGTCTGATAAACTTAATTTACTGTGACTGAAGGTTCTCGCATACGTTGAGCTTTAGTTTTTAAAGTTTGTTGACCTGCAGGTTCATTATCTGAACAGTAAAACTAGCGAAAAACAGCAGAAAAACACTGAAAAATCAGCTGAAAAAAAGCAGGTGCATGGAACTATTTCAGACTGTGTTCTGTCAGCAGGTTTCTAATGATAAATGAAACCACACCACTCATTTGTTTGTGCCTTTAAATCAGCAGCACAAAGCTCTGAATGATGACAGTAAATCCACGTCTGAATGACTTCCAGGGATAAATAGTTCAGATTCCTCCGTCGGCTTGTTCCACATCAGACTCAAAAAGTCTTTGGCAGCTTTTTAAAAAGCAGAAAAACAGAATACCACATTTTACCCTCATTATTTTACAGCCCAAACTTTCATTGTATCAGATATATTTTATTCTAAAAGTTGGTCTGATGTGTGAAAAAACATCTAAAATAATGAGGAAAGTTATTTACTTTAATCTACACTGTAAAAAAAATCCGTTAGAAAAGTCTGGCAGCAGGTTTACTAGACAAAATAGATAAAATAAACATTAAAACACGCTGGAATATGCTAAAAAATAAAGTCAAATATCTGTACAATAATGCCATAATTTCATGTTTTCTCATAATTAGCCTGAATTGTTGAATTAAATCCAGAAACTCGTTCTATAAAGTCACAGCGACCTTTAACCACCAACATCTAATCAGATCAGAACTGAATCCAAACTTTCCTGCCAAGTTTGAGGAAAAACTCCCTGAAGAGGTTTTAAATTCATGAGAACGAAGAGATGGCAGGGAGGCAGAAAAACCACAACTATGTGGATTTATTTATAAAAATATGTTTAACGTTTGCATGAGACAGGATTAATTCAATATTTGTAAGATAATTTTAGAAAAATATTACAGAGAAACATGTGTAAAAGTACAGTTTAAAGAATTATTTATCATTTTTAAATTTTCAATATATAGATTTTTTAAAAATTAAAATAACAATATAGGAATTAATACACTATTTAACTGTATTTAATTCACATATTGTTATTTTAATTAATTTTAATAATTTAATTCATATATTATTTAAATTAAAATAACTGTATTTAATTCATATATTATTATAATTATTTAAAATAATTTATTTAATTCATACATTATTTAAATTAATTTGAATAATATATTTAATTCACATGTATATTTATTATTATACCATATTTAATGAATATATTGTTATATGCAATAATTTAAATAGTTGATTTAATTCATGTACTGCACTGTTATTTCAGTTAACTAAAATACCTTTTTAACTCATATATTGTTATTCTAATTAATTAAAATAACTGTGCATGAATTAAATACAGCTATTTTGATTCAAATTGATTTTAAGATAGAATCTCAGACTGTAGGGATACAATACAACCACAAGCAGGAAAATTCAATGAAAAATTACAATATTTAGTCATTCTTTTAAAGTTGTATTTCAAAACTCAAACTCTGAAACAACGACTCAACGACGTACACTCAAAAATTAAACAATTATTAATTTGTGAGATTAAAAAAAGGAAAATGAAAGTTTAAAACCAGTTTCCCATTTGACATATTCTGATGAAACAAAAACTACAACTGCAGTTCAGATGATTTCACTCTGGACGACATTCAACCGTTTCTCAACCCTCAAAATATGAAACGTTTCCGTCAAAAACTGCAAATATCTGCGAAATAACCAGATTTTTTTTCTCTCTGAAGCAACAACCCAGCCATCAAAAAGTAAACACGGAGACAATAAAGTGTTTATGAAATAATAAAATGATGGAAATGAAGGTTTCAAGATGGTTAAAGTAAAAAACTATGCTTGTAAACTGTAATTGCAGAGTCAAATGTACAGATTCTGCACAGCATTAATCAGTTTGCCTCCAGCTGCACAGAAACAGGTGAAAACCCGAAACGAAGCCAGACATTCACTCCTGCTGCTCTGAAGCCGCTCAGACATCTGAAACCTTCATCTGTGAATCACATTCTGCATCAGCAACATCCGACACACGGCCGATGAATGAAGCCACGCGACGCTTCCAAGACCTACAACCGAACAGAAACACGACGACAAACATCTAGACTTTCACACTGGGGACGTCGGTGGAATATTTCAGCCTCCTCTGCTCTGCACCGCTGAGCTCATTCATCCATTCATCCATTCATCCGCTGCTTTGTGTTCATGGCTGCAGGGAATTCTTGGCAGCAGAGCGGCAGAGAGAGAAAACTGCTGATGTGACGTCGTTGGAGCTGATAAAAAAAACACAAACGGCTGCAGAGGATGCACAGGATGCTGCAGGAAAACCAGGAAGCACCGATTCATCTGCAGATCAGTGACTCCAGTCTGAACCAGACCACGATGAAATAACTCAGTCATGATGGGAAGGGACTGGAGAACACAGCACTGGAAAAATGCTCCTCTCAAAACAAGAAAAAAAAACTTATTTCAAAGAACTTTTACCTTGAAATCAGTGAAAAAAATCTGCCAATAGAACAAGTGAAAACGGCTTGGTAAGACTTATCGAAATAAGACGTGATATTTAGAATACCGAGATCTTAAAATTAGCCGGTAAAACTTATTTTAAGCTCTATTTTACCAGGATTGTCAAGCTTAAGTGTCGTAATTCACCTGTTGTCTTCATTTATGGCAACGAAAAATATTGTTCCCTTGTTTGAAAAAAATCCAAAAGTTCAGCAAAAAAAATTCCCCTAATTTATAAAAAATTTGCAAAATCGTCAGGAAGAAAATTCCTTCAAAGTTTCCCTCAAAAGTTTTATGTAAAAAGAAAAAAATCCCAAATTTGGCAAGAAACGAAAATTAAAAATATATAAATTAAATTGTAAATATTTTGAAAAAATTAATAAAAATCTTCCCCCCAAAATTCTAAAAATATCTAAAATTATTACAGATATATCAGTAAAACTTATAATATTTTCTTTAAGAACATTCACAAAAAATTTCTGAATGTTCTTAAAGAAGCATTTTTTTAACATTTCTTTTTTTTCCATCAAAAAATGTTTAAAAATTTCCCAAAAAACTTTGAAAATGTGGAAGTTTTCACTGTGAAAGTATATTTTTTTTTCCCCACATTTTTAAACTTGAAAACGGGTCAATTTGACCTGCAGGACGACACGAGGGTTAAAACAAGATCATTTTAAGATTGTTTGACTCAACAAGATATTTAAGATGCGTTGTCTTAAAATAAGTCCCTCTATGTCGCTGAAATGTCTCTTGTTAAGTGAATTTATCTTATTCCAAGTGGGATGAGACATTTGGACCAAAAATAAGACAAACAGACTTGGTAAGATCTGGAGTTTTTGCAGTGAGATAAGAACCTTATTCTGACTTAAAGGGCAGTAATATGTAGAGCTATGTCACTAAAAAAAACATAAAGTGCCACCGACAGAGCAGCAGCTCATGCAAGCAACACCAGCATCAGTTCTGAGGATTCTCTCTGATCTTTGGTCCGTAAGTCAGAACTTCTTCGGTGTTTCCCTTTTCCAAACATTTTATTCTGTCTAATTTCACGTCCATGGAGATGGCTTTCCTTTTCTTCAAAGTCCTGCCATCAGAAGAGTCAGATTTACACCTGGGAGCCATAATGAAGGGAAGAAAGTTTCCAGAAAAACAAAACAAACAAAAATTAGCGAATGTAGCACAATCCAATGTGGTGTACATCCGGAGAACGTAAACAAAGCCGTTTTCCTCGTACAGCGCCGCCTGACAACGTATTCGTCGCCAACTCGTTCTCGCATGAAACTTGTTTGAACATCGCAAACGCCGTTCGTCAGAATGATGGAACAAGACTTTCTTAATACACTTATGGGAGGAGGTGACGTAACCATGAACGCTGTAGGCTGAGGACGTCATAAACCTGCCGTCGTAAACAACGTGAAACAACCTGCTGTATACTGTAGTAGGGAGACGGGTCAGATTTAGATTACAGACCAACATGGAGGAACTAGTCTGCTTAGTCATGTCAAAACAGATGATATCTGACCCTGAGCAGAGTCCTGGCATACCTTCCTCCTACAGAAGATAATCTGGGATGACGTCAGCTAACAGAAGCAGGAAAACACCTTAGTGAGGGGAGCAAGTCTTTGTTCAGTCACAGCCGCACCATCCCATAATACTCCAGTGTGAGTCTGTTCTGTAGGTGTGACGATGAGCTGCAGACAAACTGCTCCTTCAGCTCTGTGTTGACAACATAACACTGATTTGACTCTATAAAGAGGAAGCAATGGATGAAGCTCCATGATTTACTGACTATATTATTTATGATAGTATACTTTTATTTATCACATATAATGTCAAAAAGCATCAAACTAAAAGAATCCAACAAAGTCAAACACCTCCGTTCTATGTGCTCTTCTTGTTGTTATTGTTATTTTTTTCTACCGTTATTATTGGTGCTACTGTTGCTGTTGCTGTTGCTATGGATGTGGCTATTGTTGTTGTTGTGCTGTTGCCTTTCTTGTTGCTTTTCTTGTGGCTGTTGTTGGTGTTGCTTTGGTGGTAGTTGCTGCTACTGTGTTTGTCATTGTGACTACTGTTGTTGTTGTTACTGTTGTTGTTGCTTTGTTTTCTTGTTTTTGTTGTTGCTTTGGTTGCTGTTGCTTTTGTAGTTGTTGCTATTGTTGTTGTTATTGTTGTTTTTATTGCTAGTGTTTTTGTTGTTGCTGTTATTTTTGTTGCTGTTGCTATGGATGTGGCTATTGTTGTTGTTGTTGTGCTGTTGCCTTTCTTGTTGCTTTCTTGTGGCTGTTGTTGGTGTTGCTTTGGTGGTAGTTGCTGCTACTGTGTTTGTCATTGTGACTACTGTTGTTGTTGTTACTGTTGTTGTTGCTTTGTTTTCTTGCTTTTGTTGTTGCTTTGGTTCCTGTTGCTTTTGTAGTTGTTGCTATTGTTGTTGTTATTGTTGTTTTTATTGCTAGTGTTTTTGTTGTTGCTGTTATTTTTGTTGCCGTTGCTATGGATGTGGCTATTGTTGTTGTTGTTGTGCTGTTGCTTTTCTTGTTGCTTTTCTTGTGGCTGTTGTTGGTGTTGCTTTGGTGGTAGTTGTTGTTGCTACTGTGTTTGTCATTGTGACTACTGTTGTTGTTGCTTTGGTTGCTGTTGCTTTGGTTGCTGTTGCTTCTGTAGTTGTTGCTGTTGTTGTTTTTATTGCTCGTGTTTTTGTTATTGCTGTTGTTGTTTTCATACAGTATTTACAGTTTTTGACACTCGTTCTTTATATTGTAAAAGAATTATTTCTCCCAGCAGCACGATCTGAACATAGTTTGTGTCGTTATTTTCTTTGTTTTTCTTAGATGTGACATGTGTGAGCTGCTGAATACCGGCTCTCTAACCATCCATCTGTAACTTCAGTTGTTCTCGTCTAATGAGGAAGGAGCTCTGGAATTTTGGGTCTTTAGTTAAAGGAGAAAAGCTTTGAAGACGTCGCCTTGACTCGTTTTTATTTTCTACTTTTTTCTCATGTTTTACGAACAGCTACAAGGTTCAGCATGTTCTCTGTTCAGCATCATGAGCTCCTGAAGTAACAGAAACCACATGGACAGAAGAATTCTGATAGCTGTGGTGGATCCATGAAACCAGAACAGACATTTCAATCCAGACTTCATCGTTTTCTCAGCTTGGTTTTAATGCTACTGCTGAGCTTACATTGATAACGCTGCAACCTGTAGTGGCACAGTTAGAATGTTTTTACTCTTAGCAGTTTATTTACTTTTTTCTTTTAGTTTTCACGCTCTGTGTTACAACGTTCACTGTAAAGCTGTAAAAAGAGCCTCAGCTTGGTGGTAAACAGGTGTTTAACTCAGGTGTGCTGCTGTAGTCCCCCTGTCATCGGATGGTTTCATGTTACTGTGAGAATAAATACAAAGCAGACTGTCACTATTTCATATGATTTATGGTGCTTATGTCATAAAAAACTACCTTATGCAACAAGAATAGGAAGCGACTGACCGACAGCGACTCTCCAAGAAGCAAAAAATAACCTGCCAGGCTTGAAAAAGTTCATTTAAGAGCGTTTTTGTTATTTACAAGATGCAGAATGTTGATATTTTGTAGGATTTTCTGTATTTACTGCACTTTGCATGGAGTTAACTTTCACAATTTGCAAAGAAACTGACTAAACTTAAGTATTTTATCACATTTAAACTCCTATTTCTGAGCACATAAACTCGACTTACTCCTTTACAATGAAAATACAACAACATTAAATAGCCTGTTAAGTGTACTGGTAGTAAAACGTGCCTCTAACGACGTCAGATGTCACGCAGCTCTTTTACCTTCCAGCCATGCAGACCTGAAACCCAACACCAGCCAGAGGTCAGGAGCTCTGACTCCCACCCTGAACTGCTCTTTAACTGGATATCCTCGGTTTGAAGCTGCTGCTAAAAACACAAACATCCATCACGACCTTCAGAAAGCATCGTTCAAAACAGGGCAGTGTTGGTGAAAACACGACGATAAGGGCCAGACAGGAACCCTGAAACTCTGAGCTGAGGAGGTGGTGAAGCTCACACAGCGGCAAAAACAACAGGTTGAAATACAGTCTGGTACACTGTAAAAAAATAATTAAAATGCTGGAATAACGTGATGTCAAAAAACAGTGACAATAACAAATATCTGTAAAATAATTACATTTCAGCAGATTTGAGTTCAATAAAATGTTCCAGTTTTATGGTCAAATGTTGAGAAATAAATAACTATCATTTGTAAATATTTTTGGTCTTTTTTTTAGTTTTAGAAGTAAATCAATACTTTTCTTTCAGATTTTTCTAGACAGAATACTTTCAACAGAGGAAAATGTGTAATGTAACAGTTCTAAATTATTTACCCTTTTTCAATCCTAAATCTTCACGTTAAGTAACATCAAATATCTGTAAAATTTAGCATGCTTTTTGAATAGCAGATTTAAGTAGTGTAAAAAAACTGAAAGTATAATTTTACAGTCAGACTTAGTAGAAGAACAAAATACTTTTTAAAAAAAATACAGATTTTTGATGTGAACATTTTTACAGTCTTGACCTGTTGATTTATTTTGTCATTTGTTCAATTATTCATATTTTCTTTAATTTTTTTTACTATTTATTTATTTAATTACTTATTTCTTCAACTATTCATATAATTACTGACAGATTTATTTATCCACTTATTTATTTATTCAAATATTCATACGAATATAGATTTTTTTTCATTTAGGCTAGTGTTTAAAATCAATATTTATTTTCTGTGATTTAAAAAAAATATCTGTAATTTAACAAAACAGCAAATATCAGTACATTTATTTATTTACTAATTTCAAATGATTTAAATACAATAAAAAATGCACAATTTTACAGTCAAATACCATAGAAAAACAAAATATTACTTGTAAAAATTCAGATTTTTTGATTTGAACATTACAGTTTTGACCCATTCATCTATTTATTCATTTACAAATTTATTAATATATTTACTAATGTATTTACTGATAGTTTTATTTATTTAGGTCACTTTCTACATCAATATTTATTCTCTGAGATTAATAAAAATATTATCCCTAATTTAAGAAAACAAGGAGAAAAATATCCTAAATACCAGTAAATTGTTTATTAGAAACTGTTTTAAACGTTCATTTTTATAGTGTTAATGTGTAGTTTAATTTAAATGTTGACTGTAATTTTACTAATTAATATCTGTAATTGAACAAAACAGGAAAAATCTGTTTCAAAAAAATAAAAAATCTGTAGATTCTTTGTAAAAATGTGTTAAAAACCTTTGAAATACAATTCAAAAATGTCTTTTGATGGTGTCTGTTAGCCCAAAGCTACGGCTTTCATTCACATTGTTCTTGTTGCTGTGTTTTTCTTTGTTTTTGTTTTTTTATTTGTCTCAGCGTTGATCAGCATCCTGGCACAGACAGCAGAAAAACAAGGTGCAAACAAAACAGAAAAATAAAGAAAGCCTCATTTCAATATCTTTTGTGTGAGTCGAGTCTCATTCAGTGATTCAGCAAATGCAGCTAAATCTGGATTCTCCGGAGTGTTTTTTCTTTTTTTACGGGTTTTCCTGCATCAGAGTTCTGAGTATTTGGGTCAGGCTGGTAGAAAGACGTGGAGTTTGTCTAAATGAAGCTGGAGGTTTTACCATCAACAGAAGTGACGAGATGCGTACAGATGAAGCCGGCAGATTAAGCGACTCCGCTGGGAGGATCAGCGAGGCGAAGCGGCTTTTGTCTGCGGATCTCTGGGGAAAACATTCTGGTGCCGTCCGACCGGGCTTCAGATCCGACTCCAGCATCATTTAAACTCTCACCACACTTCACCAGACAAACCTCAGCGCCACACAAAACGGCTTGACAAATTAGAAGCTCTCTGTCCCTATAAATGTCTGTCTGGTTGCTGGGAATCTTTTTCCTAATCGTACAGAGAAAGTTCAACAACATCTAAACTAATAAAAACCACACACGCTTAACTCTGAAAACTAGTATTTCTGCAAAAGTAGCGTCTGAATAAATAAAGACGCCTTCAAGACAAAATATTCATGCATTTGGGTGGATTCCAAGTGTTAAACTGCACTTCACTCAGAGTTTGTCTCACTAATTAGACACTCATGAAACACAAAAGAAGCAAACTGAGCAACTCTCTGCGTTGTCATGGCAACGACACGCCAAACAAACAGCTAGCATGACTTAGTGAAAAACAGGTTCGTCTGGCATCATGGCACCCAAATGTAGGCAGCAACACCACAACTACGGCTCTTTTCAAAGCTTATTTTGACAAATTTAAATGTTTTTCTCCATATAAAGTCTTCAAACACGACACAGCGTGGAAAACACTGAAATACTGGATTATTTGTAGAAGAAATTAGCTCACATTTAAGTCCAAAAATGGCTAAATTCAGATTTAAAACAGATGATTATATCCACAATTATAATTGTTCCCATTGATTTTTATACTGTAGTTAAGTATCATGATTATTTATTGATTTTAGCACAAGACAAGTTTATTCTACTTCCACATTTAAACAGAGTGCTGATTTCACTTAAAATTTACGCTACATTCAAGCTAACAAACAAATCCGCACCAAAATTAGATTTAAAATAGTCTTCACCTGAATTCAGTGCATCTGTACAAAGTATACATAAAATTGCACCCAAAACATCTCACTATGTAAACAAGTTTATCAAATGACGCTACAATTTACCAGTGTTCCCTAAACGCCTCGCATTCAGGCTACAGTAGAGGCTAGCTGGTTAGCTGTGCACAGAGAAGCTTCTAGTCTCCATCAGCCACTGCAGAGAAGCAACTCAAAGCAGCTCTGAGAACAAAAACAGTGAAATGTGATGTTCTGATGTCAGCTTTGTGATCTACAACGGCTGTTTCTGCATTTTAATGTGTTTTATTGCAATGCAAAAATACAGATTATGGATGTGCCGTCATGTGAATTAATTCCACAAAACTGGGAAAATCAGTAAAATAACCCTTGAAGCAGGATTCATCCATAACATATATTATATTCTTATATCAAATGTCACCATTTATTTATTTGTTTATTTATTCATGTTTTCATTCGTGCATTTTTGGCCGTGAATTTTACTGGATATCATCTTTAATTTAACAAAAAATCTGTAAAACAGCCATTTAAAATAGTAATCCTTAATATACATAATGTTTCTTCCACATTATGGAAAATATCTGTAATTTAAATACACCATAAACAGTGTATTTTATTTTAAAATGTTCTTAAAGAACAAAAAGTACAGACTTTTAATATGGACATTGTTGTATTTTTTCTGCAATTTAACAAAACACCAAAAATCTGTAAAATAACCATTTAAAAATGACTAATGCCTCATATATACACATATGTTCTTTCAAATAAAACCTAAAATATTCTACAGTGATTTAAATGAAATGAAAGACAAATAACTGTTAGGTTGGGTTTTTTTATTTCTGTTAATATGTTTAACATGTAATTTTTATTTTTTGCTATTTTTGATTTAGCAAAACAGGAAAAAAATGTGAAATAAGAGCAAAATGTTCTGAAACATCTAAAAGAGTTAGTTCTTTTACAGTGTATGTCTGTGATAAATGAAGGAAATAAAATGACAAAAAACTAGACATAAAAAGACAACAGAGACAGAAAACAGCACAAAAGAACACAGCAACAAAAAACAGTCACAAAACGACAAAAACAGACAAAAAACAACAATAAACAGACACACAAAAACACACACCAGACACACAACTTCAAAAAACAGACACACAACAACACAAATCAGACACACAAGAACAAAAAACAGGCAGAAAACAACACAAACCAGATACAAAACAACCCACACCTGAGGGCTATTTTTATTCGTGTTTTAGCTAAACAGGAAAAATTTGTGAAATAAGAGAAAATTGTTCAGAAACAGTTTAAAAGCGTTTGTTGTTTTCCAGTGTCTGTCTGTGATAAATGAGGGAATTAAAACGACACCTTGAACTACATGTGACACAAAGGAGAGACATAAGTGTGAGTGAGGAAGGTGAGGAAGGTGAGGAATGTGGGAGGAGCAAACAAACACCGGGCTGCAGCAGAAACCTTCACACTCTCATGATTCCTCCTCACAGCTTTAATTCAGGCTCTATCTGCAGCAGCGTCCCGTCCACACTCTGGGCTGGGCAACGCTTCCAGATCGCTGCTGTCACCGTGGCGATGCAGCAGCGACTCTGCAGCAGCCGACGCATTCAACGTGCCGCATGCAGCATTAGCAGCAGCACCTCAGAGAACCTGCCGTCCCGACACGTTCTCCCCCGAGCCCAGCCGTCACGCCTCCACTCCTCTAAAGCTTTTCACTCCCTTCATCCGTTAAAACACATTTCTGCCTTCAGCTCAACTTTACATCCGTACGGAGAGGAGGATTGTGGGTAAGCTAGGCGATCCAGGACAGGAAATGTGAGGAGAAAAGTGGGACGGGTACCTTTGAGAGAGCTGATCTCATGCTGGATGGAGCGTCCGGGATCCATGGTAGCACTCAGCTAGCCTTCAGTCTGCAGCAGCTCAGCGATCAGCCCTCCTCTCACATCCAGGCAGCAGGCAGATAAACCTCCCTCTGACCCACCAGCTCTCTGCTACACCTCCCTCTCCTCCTCCACCTCCTCCCTCCCTGACGTCCCGTCTCATCCTGCCAGTTTCACAGCAGCATTAAAACCCTCAGACGTCACGATACAACAGAGTGAAGCTGCAGAGAACAAACCGCTGATCTGGAGACCGACAGAGCGGAATAAATCGTCAAAAATACGGCTGATGTCTGAAAATGCTGTTCTGTTTTTACAAAATATGGTTAAAATGTAAATACTCTACTGTACTTCCTAGTATACTACTACATCAAATATAAATATGCTGTCAAATCTGACATCACAAACACAAACGAGACAAAAACAACAAAATTCAGCCACAAGGCAACACAAACTGCACACAAGAAGACACAAAAGAGGCACAAAACAATAGGTGGCTTGCAAATGACGTCACATCCGCCTCATTACCTATGCATATCATGAAGTGGTGGTCAGCGGAGCTGATTGTTGACTGCAGCGAGCGTGGCTAACGTTCACTCGTCGGTCAAAAATGCCTTTTGCGTGTGTTGTTTTAGGTTGTTCTAATCGATCAAATCGCTAAATTGATAAAGGATACTTCAGGGTTCCTCGTGAAGAGATTAAAAAAAGGGCCTCGCACTAAGGATTTTACGAAAAGACGCAGAGAAAAATGGTTCGCTAACATTTCCTTAAGTTCGAAGGGAGCGGAGTCAAAGAATGCCAGAGTCTGTGGCGATCACTTCGTTAAAGGTTAGTGAATTATTATGATATACATGCTTAGAGCCTTTCTGTGTTGGTTTTAAGACCCATTCTTAAAGATTGGTAACACTAACTACCCACTTAACAAGCTAACGTTCGCTGTTTTTAGCTTGTTTATTGTCACAAAACTGTCCCATTGAAGGATTATTTACCCTGCCATGCAGTCGCAGTGCGCGGTTATTATTTCTCCATCTTCTTTTATCAACAACCAGGTATGAGTTGGTGTTTTTGATAAACATTGCGAATGTTTCACCTGAAAAGAACAGCAGAAACACGTTTTAGCATCCACCGAGCTAACACACCTAGCAAGCACAAGTTTACATAAATTGTTACTTACACGGCTTTTTATGATGCAGGATTTGTCTTTCAGGATCTTAACTCTGACTTCTTTAACCCATCCACAGACAAACAAATTGTATGAATCCATGCTTTTCCAAGCCTTCATTTGTTTAGCAGTGCAAAAGCTTGTTTGTAGCACCAGATAGTTTGAGATATCAGTGAACTGAACTGGCGGATATTTTTCCAACTCGTAGGTCAAATCCTTCGTGGATAACGCATACGGATCTATGCCATCACAAAATTTGAATTTTCTGATGTATCGAGTTTGAGAATTAGAATCTAAAGCACGAAAATACTCCGGAAAAGAGTCGCGTTTTCCTTGCTCTGCGGCAGTCCTTTTGGTTGGCCTGACCACCACTTCATTAACCGGAAGTTAATGCCACCGCTAAAGTCACGTGTTTGCAAGCCACCTATAAAAACTGACACGAAATGACACAAAACATTACAAACCAGACACAAAACTACAAAAACAAGACACAAAGAGACCCAGTCGAGACAAAAAACAACACGAGTGAACACAGCAACAAAAAACAGTCACAAAGTTACACAAACCTGACACAAAACAACAAAAACAAGACATGAAAATACAAAAACAAAACAAACAATAACCAATCGAGACAGAAAATAACACAAACACAACAAAAAAACTGTCACAAAACAGTACAAACCAGATGTAAACTTACAAAAACACGAAATAAAACGACCCAATGAGACAGAAATCAAAACAAGACACACAAATACCAAAAACAGTCATAAAACCACAAAAAACAGACACAAAACAACACAAAGCAGACACATAACAACAAAAAACAGACACAAAACAACACAAACCAGACACACAACAACAAAAAATAGACACAAAACAACACAAACTAGACACAAATTTTCAAAAACGAAACACAAAAGACCCAATTGACACAGAAAACAAAAGAACACAACAGAAAAGTCACACAAAGACACAAACCAGATACAAACTACAAAAACAATATAAACAACACACAAAATGGCAAAAACAAAACAAATATAGACCAGTCAAGACAAAAAAACAACATGAATGAACACAACAACAAAAAACAGTCACAAAATGACACAAACCACGCAAAAACAACAAAAACCAGACATGAAATGACACCAAAGAGACACTAAATGACAAAAACGAGTCACAAAAAACCTACAAATGAGAAAGAAAGAACAAAGAACAGACACAAAACAACACAAATGAGTCAACACAACTAAAAACTGACACTAAACTACAGATAATGTTGATTATAGTGGGATAAAATAACTGCATATTGAAGTTTCAACTAAACTAAACAACATCTTTTTATATGAAAACATAAATGAAGCTGAAGTTAAAGTCGTGGTTTTTGTTTGTCCACTGCAGGACCACAGGAAGGGTGACTCAGCGTTTTCTACTCTGCAGAGGGACCTGAAAGCTCCGAGGCGTTCGGATGACCGAGCACTTTTAGGAAACTAAACTTTGGAACCAAACTCAATCATAGAAAAGAATCAGGACAATAATAAAAATCAGAAGTGAAATATTTCACACAGAAGTCACTCAGAGAACCCAAAACAGATGAAGGGAAGTCAGACTGAGTTATGATTCTTCATCTGCTGGGAGTTAAAGTTACACCAGCGATAATCAGCTGCAGTCACACTCTAGATTCTGATAAAAGAGTCCGCTACGTTTATGAAATACTGTCAGTAAAGCAGAAGTTTTCATTGCTGCTGACAGAATGAATGTAGAAGACGTCAACAAGGTCGCTGTGACTTTGACTCAGCAGTCTGATGGATCCTCTGGAGGCCCAACAACAACCGATGGGAGCGGTCTGGAGTCAGCAGCAGCAAAATAATACTTCAAATCAGTAAAACATAGACTTGAAAGACGTCGAAGATTCTCATCAGGACAGGCATGTTTAGCAGTGGTGGGACACGATTTAAAAATGAATCTGATCAATTAGAGGCTAATGAATGCAAATAAAACCTCTCTAAGACTCTATTTGACACAATAAGCAAAGTGTTTCAGTTCAAATTAATTTTGGTTGACGACTAAATCAATGAATAGACATATATGTGTTTATGACTGAAAATTTATAAACATTTTAAAATGGGCATCTAGAAAAAAGCGATTTTGATGATTTAAAGTCAGGATTTAGTTCATTTTTTCCACTGTATGGCACAAAACATAAACATAAGTAGTTCAAGGACCTTCAAAAAGTTGAAAATCCACAGATAAACCAACACAGATCATCACATTACTCAGCTGAGCCTCCATCTCCTTAGTAAGCAATACTTTTAACAACAAAACTGCTAGTGTTTCATTTATACAGCGGTGGAGGAAAGTTTAGGACACCCTTTAATTTTAGACACTCTCAATACTATCATGAAATATTTGTGGAAAAATCGTTTTGGGTTTCAAAAGGTGTGACTGCAAAAAGCAGCTGCAAAGGACAACGTTTGCAGTTTGTCAGCTCTGGATGTTTTCAAATTACACATTTAAATGAACAAATTAAACAGAAACACTAAAAACAGCAGCTCCTACTACTACTACAGGTAAACACTGTGAGGAAACTTCAGGTGAAACTCAGGAAACGAACCTTTTTTAAATCTCAGATCCGCTGAGTCAGCGCACTGTTTTGCTGAGTCACCACGGACGTTGTTTCACTAAGAAGCTTTTATTTCCTAAAATGCAGGAAGGATCAGTGAAATCTTTCATTTGTTCTGTGGATTACCAACCATGGATTTAACCTCTGAACTCACATTTTTACTCACTGTGGACTCATTCCTAAACGCCTGCACCTCCATGGAACAGAACACCACGACCAGAAGGAGACAGGATTTAAAAATGTCTCCTGTGCAGTTTGACACACTTAGAAAGCTGTAAATCATAAAACAAAACTCATTTTTACAGCCCCTACGAGCCCCTCTACTCTGCTGTTTCACCATGCTGGATGGATCCCAACAACTCGCTCCTCTGTTCACCGTTTTAAAGTCATGCTGCATTTATTTTATTGATGAAATATGTTTTATTTTTCTTAATTTCCTTCTATACTCGTCTCCTGTCTGATCCATAGAAACGCTGCCTGTAGTTCAGCCAAGAAGTCTCAGAATTTTTAGCTTTGGCTTCTCAGTTGTGCAGAAAAGCGCGATGAAGTGATTTTTTTATCAATATCAAAATTTTAAGTGTAAATTTGAGTTAATTTTCCTCGGGAGTAATTCAAGGTGTGTCGGAAAGTTAATTTTGGGCAAATTTTTAAATGAGAAAAGAAGAATAAAAGCGATTTTTAATCAAATATCAAAATTTTAAGATAAATTTGTTAAATTTTCCTCACATGAGCAGTTCGAGGTGTGTTGGAAAGTTGAAAATCACACAAACTATTCAGTCATAAATGAATTCTCCGTTGTGCAGATAAGCACAACATTTTTAGTTTTTTGTAGGATTTGTTTCATGTAAATGGTTAATTTGGGGCAAATTTTTTAAATGAGACATGAAGAATGAAGTGATTTTTGTTTAAACATCATAATTTTTAGCTTAATTTTGGTTAATTTTCCTCATGAGTAGTTCAAGGTGTGTTGGAAAGTTAAAAAATCAACGTTTAACTGAATTAACTGTTTGTCATAGCTGAGTCAGAAAAGAATCGTTGAACGTTTAGATTTTTACAGGATTTGTTTGGCACAATCAGTTTATTTTTGGTGAATTTTTCAATGAATCATGTAAAATAAATGGATTTTTGATCAAATATTAATATCTAAGCTACATTGGTTGTTTTTCCTCACACGAGTAGCTAAAGTTCTGTCAGAAAGCACAAATCACACAATGTTTAATTGTGCCACTAATGAATTCTCAGTTGTGCAAAAAATCAGAAAAATGTTTGAATGTTTTACAGGATTTGTTTCGAGCAAACAATTTTTGGGGTGAATTTGTAAATGACACACGTAGAATAAACACATTTTTGATAAAACAGCAACATTTAAAGCTTTAATTTGGTTAATTTTCTACACTGAGCTGCACATCACATATGCTTAGTTCAAGGACTGTCTGAAACTTGAAAACCTGCAGAATTTTTCTATTTTTACAGTTTGGGGCTCTGATAAATGGTGTAATTATGACAATTTTCAAAGACAGCACATCTTTAAAACCTGTTGAGGGTTTTGCTGTTGGTTCTACAGGTGTTTGATGTATTTGTTTCACTGCTTCTGGAATAAAAAGGAGCAAACAGAAATGAGATTACTGCTGATGTTTCCATCAGTTTAAAGCATCCGATTGATTCCACAGCTCTATGGGAACGATGGTGACATGCATCAGGTCAGCGTTCCACAGTCTGAGCCGCTTCCTGCCATTAGATCGTCCGTCTTCCTCCTAATTAAACGTTCGGTGGTCAGACGACTTAAAGGAGAAGCTTTAAAAAGCACCTAATAGACTCCAACCAGCAGGTTTAAGGTTCTCAGAGCTGAAACGTTCCACCGATGCAAACAGCTGCTCCTCATTACTAAACATGAATAGCAGGAATATTTTACAAACCGAGTGAAGACAATAAATCATAACGAGGGAATTTAGGAGCAAAACAAGACTGTCTGTATGAGGAAAACACAAAATTTCAACTAAGCGACTGAGAATCCTGTAGCAAGAAAAGTTTCATTATGTATGAGATGAACAAACATAATTCCTACTAACGTGTATATATGTATGTATATCATGTATATTTAACATTAACTTTGTATTTGAAAAATAAACATAACAAAAAATGTTTGGTTTTGAATTGATGCTTTTCTCTTTTCTCTGAGCTACTACTACTATCATTACTACTACAAGTACTGCTACTACGATTACTATTACTTCTATTACTATTATTACTATTACTACAACTACTACAACTACTAGGCTTGGGCGGTATTACGGTTATACCGTATACTGCCGGTATTTAAAAATAGCAGCGGTATCAGTTCCAGTACCGTCATGAAAAAAATGCAATGCTCTGATACAGAGATAAGTGTTAAATATTAAATAAAAGTCATTTAATGCCTAAAATTGATTCTCTGTCCAGTTTTACTTAAACGGTTATGTTTTACCCTACTTTTGGAGACTTTCCATAAAGTTTATGAACGTGACGTCATCATGTGACAGCGGGGGGGGGCAGATCCTGCTTGGAGTGACTTGGTGTCAAAAAAGAACACAACTTCTGCAGTTTGGGAGTATTTCGAGTTCCGGGCAAACGAGAAAGGAGAGCCGGTAAATACTGATGAGGCAATTTGTAAATTCTGCAATCTAAAGGTGATCGCGACAGATGGAAACGCCTCTAACCTAAGGACGCATCTCCGAATCAACTCACTGCTGCCAGTATTCAATTTTCAAACGTGAAGGCACAAGCCAGTAACAGTACTAGTCATGGTAATAATGTATACCCTGGTAAAATGTGAAGGAAGTTTGACGCATCAAAATTTGGATACCGCCCAAGCTATCACTAGAACTACTATTACTACTAATACTACTACTATTAATCATACCACAACAACTACTACTAGTACTATTACTTCGACTGCTATTACTACTTCTACTACTGCTACTATTACTCCAACTACTACAACTAGTACTACTATTGCTACTACTTTACTGCTACCACTACTGTTACTACTATTGGTAATACTTTACTATGACTACTACCATCACTACTACTAAAGTTACTACTCTTACTACTACTACTATTACTACTACTACTAATGTTACTACTTCTCCCACTAATACTGCTACTCCTACTACTAGTGTTACTATTACTACTTCTACTATTATTATTACTACTATTACTACTGTGAGCTCCTATGTGTACAGATGTGAGCTGTAAAAGTGGATTTTCTGCAGGAACAGGAGCTGCTGTGGACGTTATCAGAGACACCTGGTCACCAGAATCCTGTTTTCTGACACTGAGACGCTGAATTCAACAGACTGCCTCTGACTGATTCACACTTTGAGAAAACTGAATGTGTAACGCTGTAGAACACCTGGACGACAAATACCAGCGTGATGTTTTCACCTCTCAGCTACAGGCTGCAGCGGATTATTTATAGATTACTGTCAATAAGAAACCAACAGAGGCTGATGGGGTCGGATTTCAGCTGCAGTAAAGAGACAAAAAGATGAAGTCCTCAAACGATAACAGGCCCAGATGTTAATGTTCAACAGCTTTAAAGGATTTATCATCATACGCAGCAATAAAGGAGTCATCGGTGAAATGAAATTCTAGTAATCGATGGAAGAAAAACATTAATTCAGACACTCGTCACCAATATCTACTCATGCTAACTGTAAAAACAAGAACAGAGCAAATAGATGGGAAAACAGTGCAGAAAATGTAAATACTTATGGTGTAGAAGAGTTAAGATCTATATAATATGATGCAAAAGAGAGAGATTCAGTTACTCTAAATGCCTAAGCTCAAAAAAGTTTTTTTTTACCTTCCTCTGGAAGACAAGAATGCATTCATGCAACAAAACATACAGTACCACCTGAATCACAGCTGTCTTTTTAGTTTTAATTGATTATTTTACTTTGTTTTAACTCTTTTATTCCCCAAGTGGAGAAAAATTCCCTCAAGAAATGATCCAAAACACCAAATCTAATAAATCTCAAGCTCAAAACATTTTATTAGAGACGCTTTCTTCACTGTTGGTGTTAAATTAGCAAAGAGTACAAATACTTAGCTTGTGACTTCTGTGAACTTATACACAGTAAAAATACGAGGTACAGCGATGATAATACTGCAATACAAAGTGGAAATGTTGACCACATGATTGAGATCAGAAACTAATCAGGAAAACGTTCCATGAGGTAACAAATCAAATGAGAAGTTGGTTGATTTTCTCATAGACTTCAACCAGACTAGTCGCCCTCTGCTGGCCGATAGACAGAATGCAGGTTTAAAACACTTCAGTTTGTAACAGTTTTTATCTTCTATAGACAGTTTGTACATGTTAGATGCGCGGCTGGGACTTAAAATTAAAGTCTGAAAAACAGATCAACAACAAGTAACAAGTAATTTAACAAACGTCGACTAAAAGCTCAAGTTTTGGAGCTGATTCCAATTTAGGGAGAAAGAAAATAGATATCGTAGTAATAACTAGTAAGATAGAGAGATTTAAGAGTAGATTTTATTGATATTCTTTATGTTGGGGCTGAATAGTAATAAAATCACAAGTGCAAAATCCAATTTTTTAATAAAGCTGATGTTTTCTTTTTTAACATATAATAAAATAAAGCTCCTTGTTGCTGCAGAGATGCTTTAGGTTAAAATTGTATCCTCCAGATGAAGAGAATTTTAAAAGGAGAATTTATGGAGTAATTGTTTATCACTGTCCATAATCTTACAATGAAGACACCCACTCAACTCCCACCACCGTCTGCTCTGCTGCATGTCCGCTGCACATTCTAATGTAACATGGAGTCAGAGCGCCCTCTGCTGGACAAACTGTGTAACAACAGCATTTCTAACTCATTCCAAGCATTTTTTTCTGCAAAATAAGCTTTTATATTAAAATTAATAGATACTATTGTAGATTCTTTGTGATTGGCTGATATTTGGATGCGTTTCAATCCAAAGCACGAGCATTTTCATCAAAAGTAACAAATCCTGACTGGTCTTCACTGCTTAAACACACAGTTTGAACACGGACAGTATAAAAACTGATAAATGTGGCTGTGCAACAAGAAAAACAGCTAATTAATAATAAAAGTATTAAACTGGGGGCTCTACTGCTCTTCGGTTTACTGTTTAATGGAGTTCATTACGGAATTCAGGTCACATAAACACCAGCTTCATGAGGATACTGTTTCTCCACCATATTATTTTTTTGTATGTTTTATAAATATATCTTCAAAAATATGCAGTTTAAATTTGCTATCCAGTTTCGGACAGAAAAAATTGGCCTGTTTGGTATTTGAAGGCACATTTTCACTGTTTAAAGCTGCATAATGTATTTCTCCTTTAGCTATATGTTGATATGCATACATGTTTTTAAAAATCCATGTATAATAGTGTGCAGCTGCCAGTAATAAGCAATCTATAAACACATTTACAGATTTATTGCTCTGAGATGTGAGGAAACCCAAGCTCACTGTGCTCAATCAAAACCCATAAAACACTTCAGGGATTCCAACAGGACCGCGACAACAATCAGCCAAATGTGAAGGCACCACAATACAACCTGCAAATGTTTTAATTGTAGCTTTTTTCCCTGAGTAGCTTGCTGCTGTTTTTAGAACTGATTGTAGATGGGAGTTTGCTAAAAGTAGAGCACGTGGATGCTATAGTTCCACATACCAGTTTAAATTATTCGACAAGTCTGAGAAAACAAGTCTCCAAGATGTCATTCTGTGGGTTATTAAACCACCAGATTCTGTCTCCATGCAGCTCTTGTCACTTCTACAGGAAAAAAATGGATTCTCTTGTGTTGGCTGGAACATCTCCTGGACTTCAGCCACCAGAAGCTGCTGCAGGACTTCTGGGTTGGACATGAGCAGGAGGTGATACCGTGTGGATTAATCGCAGAAATCAAACTCCATCTGCAGTTGCTGCAGCTCATCCGTTCACCAACAGATGAAGCGTCCAGGAAGTCAGCTGTCAGCAGCTAAAAATACGATCTTTACTACGGCAGCCACGCCCTGCTGTCTGACGCTTTAATGAGGCCAAATTTAACACTCGATGTAGAAATAAATAATAATAAAAAATACACGACGTACCAGTCTGGAGGGGAAAAACATGATAACATCACGGCTACTTGTTAAGAAAATACCATAAACAAGTAAACAAAGAGTTGTTAATTCAAAAATAATGTTTAATTAAGTCAGAGTTATAACCATAATATACACCGTTAATGTAAAACCTGAATATAGAAAAATAACATAATATAAAAAATAATATAATACACACACATATGTAAGTATATATGAATGTATGTGTGTGTGTATTATTATTATTATTATTATTATTATTATTATATGTAGAATTATTAAGTTTTTAAGAAGTCAAAAAAATCTCCCACACTGGAATACTGTAAGTAGAAAAAAATCATAACAATAAAGAAAATGTCTTATTTGTATTTTATCAAATTAATGTATTCAATAAAAACTATATATATATATATATATATATATATATATATATATATATATATATAATTATTAGCTGATTAAATCCAATGATGTAATTTCAAATTTCTTAAAAAATTACATCCAATATGTAAATTTATTAGAAACAATTAATAACTTAATCACTTTTTATTTTTGAAAATTTATTTTAAATTACACTGTAAAGTACACTGTTTTTTCTAATGCTAATAAATTAAACTAAATATTAATTGTAATTTTCTTAATTACATGATGTGGCACATTTAAGGAAAATCTGTTTTAATATCAGTTTGAAGGTGGCGGCACTTTAAGTTAGATTTTTAACTCTTTTACCGATTTTTCCTGTTATGTTAAATTACAGATAATATTTAGTAAATTACTGGAAAAATGTTTTAACTTAGGATTTGACTAAATAATAATAATAATAATATGCATATGATGTCCACAATGTGACCATAAAATCATCTAAAAAATAGATAGTTGCTGCTGTTTTTACAGATTTATTACAGATTTTTCTAACATTGCAGAATATTTTGGGGGATTTTTTTTACAGTGTAAATAAAATATGAATAAAATGTGAATAAGGTGATTTATGGTCAAATACAAGACCGATTTGCACAGATTGCAAACATTACACTAAATATAACAATAATATCATTAAAAGTTTATTAACTTTGCTCAGTTCTCCACAGCATCTTCTGATCACGGTTTTATTTTTAGTGCAGCTGCTCCTCAGACCAGAAGCTTTAAATAAATGACGTTTGTGTTGTTTGTATGGAGACGTGGTGACATTAATAATTATAGTTCCATCTGAAGCTTTAGTTCAGCTGCTGCCGTCTTTAAACACTCTAATACAGACGTAAACAAACAGAGATGTGGCAGACGTCTGTAATTAAAGTTAATCTACACCAGACAGCCAATCAGAACCAAGGAGTTTTATATGTAAACTAAAACACACAAATAAAGACCTGCAGGTACCACAATAAAATGTTTACTTTCGGTAGTAATTGATAATTAAGAACTTTCACAGACCTATTTTAGTTTTTAAAAAAAGCTCTATAAATGTCTAATTAAAGCTCTTTCTTTGAATTTCACCCCTTTAGCTTCTTACAGTTGGCAGTAAAAAATACTATACAGTAAAAAACACACAAATAAATACATATGCACACAAAGCAAAGAGATGAAACACACAAACTACTTTACCAGGACACCATTTCTCCACATAATTAATATTATTTGTATGTTTTTACAAGTTATCCTCAAAAACGTGTGATTTTAGAAAATTAGAAAAAAGCTTATTCTGACATTTAAAGGTGTTTTTTGCCACTTTAAGGTTGCAAAACGTCATTTATCTCTTACTTTATGAGTGTCCATTCATTTTATTCAGTAGAGATTGATAATTATTGAGAAGTTTCACAGACCTGTGTTTAATAAAAAGCAGCAGAAAGGTTTAGTTTAACTGCTTTTCTTTGAATTTAACCACCTAAGCCTATTTATCAAAGTACAAAGATGATATTAGCAGGGGGAAAAAAGCTTATTTTGGCACTAAGGTCATTTTCACCACTTTATGGCTACAAAATCTCATTTATCTCTTACTTTATCTGAGTATACATTCATTTTATACATTAAATTCAGTAGATACTGATAATTATTGAGAATTTTTACAGGTCTATGTTTAGTAAAAAGCAGCAGAAAGGTTTAATTGACGAGTTTTCCTTTAAATTTAACGACTTTAGCTGATTGATCAAACTACAAAGATGACATTAATACAGAAAAAACACAAATAAATACAATCATAATACTAATGTAATTCATATCTGTTGAATCAACATGATTCATATGTGGAGATTTTTACAAGTTCAAAAATATGTGAAGTATGTGGAAAAAGCTTATTTTGGCTTCTTTTTGGGTTCTTCAATGCTTCTGAATGTCATTTCTCTCTTACTGTATGATAATGTGCAAACTTTTTAAAATATAAAAGTGTTTTATTAATACTCTGATGGGTGCTGTTGCAGTAATAATCATTTATAAACACATCTACAGATCTATTGCTTTACGACGTGTAGAAAACAGGTCACTGTGTTAAACTAAAACTCAGAAAACATTTCAGGAATTCAGCGACAGACGCCAGCAAACAGAAAGTCAGGATCCTGCAGATCAGAGCAGGAAAAATAAAACACAAAACGCCCAGAAAGTGCGAGAAAAAGAGATCAAATATACAGCCGTGTTGTTTTTGTGAGCGTCTGAAGCAGCGGTTTCCAGGAGATCATCAAACACTGCAGGAATCCCCAGAATGTGTCAACATGAAAAACGTTTTCTTCTGTTTAACTCTGACAGAAATCCTCCAGAGGAAGAACCTTTTATTACAACACAGAACAGCACGTCTACTCTGGGTTTAAAGAAGTAAATGAAGGCGCTGGAAAGAGGAAAACATGGTGAAGCACTGATGGGAACAGGATCAGAATGGGAGTTATTTCATGTATGGCATCATTAATTCATAAATATCGGCCTTTTTTCTACTTTCCTGTTCAGTTAAATAACCTTTCTTGGCTTGCAGGTACACATTAAAAAAATAAATAAAATTATTGAGAGCTTTTTGGGGTTAACTTCATAAAATTTTTTTAGATGATTTTACGTATTATTTTAACAAAAATGGGAAAAATCAGTAAAATACCAGAAAACAAATTATACAGAATTTTTCAATTTCAATTTTTTTTCAATTTATATAATAATAATAATAACAAAAATAAATATATAAAATGGAATAATTTATAGTATTTTTTAAAATACAGGTGTTTCATAGTTTTGGTCTGTTTTTATTCAGAGTTGACCTAAAAATACTTTCTTTTGTATTTTTACGAGTTGTCTGGAATTTTTGGTATTAAACACAAAAGAACACGATTATTAGCAAAAATACAGATTTTTGTGGACCTTATTTACCGTTTTAGCTGGTATTAAAGATTAATATATAAATATAAATAACAGAATATAAAGCATTGATGGATTTAGGAAGTTTAATCTTAAATCATTCCAGAGTTTTGGGGTCAATAAAGGAGCTCTGAAGTGACCAGGAAGCCTCTGATGTGATCTGAAAGGATGATAGAAGAAAATAAATCCATATTTAGAGTGTTTTCATTTGTTTCCTGGTCAGTAATCAGCTGTAACCTGCTCCTCAGGCTGCACTGGTCCAGGATCAGTTCTGGTTCAGATCCAGGATCGGTTCTGGTTCTGGTTCTGGCTGCAGGCTGCTCTAAGCCACACTAATGTCAGGAATGTGAGCAGAAGCTCCACCCGACTCTGCAGCCAGTCTGACTTTTTCTTTCTACGACTCCCTCATGGCTGTGAGCAGCGGATGTGAATCTGCAGCATTAATATTGATTTTTCTCTCACATCGTCTCATTTTCACTCCAGAAACACGACGAGATCATCGTAGTAAACACCATAAAAAACAAAAAATAATCCCAGCATTTCTTTATTTCATCTGTCTTTGCATTTCAGGTCTGATTTTTATAGTTTTTCTTGTTTTACTTACACTGTAAAAACAAACGAATAAAGAAAATAAATAATCCTATCACTTAAAAAAACTGTAAAAATGGCAGCAAATATTTGTAACATAATGACAGTTTTAGCCAATTTAAAAAATGAAGAAATAAACTAAAAATAAAATTGAATATAATACAATTAAATGAGCCTAAAAATATAATTATTTTACAGATATTTGCTGCTATTTCAAAGAAAAATACTTTATTAACGAATGAAAAATGGTAAATAATTTTGACAATTATACCTATTTTGTTAAATTCAAAATAATATTTAGTAAAATCACGTGAAAAAACTAAACAAAAAAAGCAAAAACAGGCCACAGCTGTAAATAACGTCCTCGTCTACATTCAGATTTCTACAAATAGTAATTTCTACGTAGTTCTTTTACAATGTTTTTTAAATAAGCTTTTATTGTATTTAAATCATTAAAAAATCATGATTTTAAAGATATTTGTTGTTATTTTCATTCATTTTTTGAACGTTACAGTTTTCCAGTATTTCATTAATTTTTTCTAGAAAAGCTTTAATATCAGTGTGAATTTTAACATATTTTCCTTTTCTTCTCCTTTTTATTGTTTTTTTTTTATTCTCAGTTTGGGTGAAGCGTGTTGTAACACTGATAAACAAATCCAATATAAATACAACCAATTATCATTTTATAGTGAAATTACATGACCTCACTAATTACTCGAGTATTAACCATAATTACTTTATACGGCTGGAGGCGATGAACAAGAAAAACTGACTCATGCAGAGTAACTTTATGAGCTAATTATGAGAATGTGGTTAAAATAAAAGTTCATTATGTTGGAAACGAGCCCAGAGTCAGATCCTGTTTGGTTCTTCAGAGGAAACAAACACATCAGGAGCTCGTAAACTTTACTTTGTTCAGTTCACACCCATCGGCCGACGTTAAAACCTCTGACAGGAGACACACCGATCCTCCGTTACACAACACAACCTGCTAGCATCACAATAAGTATAAAACAAAGCAAACAACAGAGTCCAAGGCATCAGTTTAACCTTCTAAATTCTCCAGTTAGCTTCTGCTGGATGCACCAAAACCACAAAGATCCACTGATTAATCCTTAATAATGCACAAACCTAGACTTTCTGCTGTTAATTTATATTTAATGTATAGATTTATTCATTCCATTATGGTCCCCCTTATAAAAGAAGGAATCTAGTTCTGACAAATGGTGTAATTTGGGTGATTTTTAAAGATTTCATTCTTTTCAAACTCATCAGTGGGTTCTGAGGGTTACAGAATAGTGAACGCTTGAGCATGAAAGTTCATTTTTTTTATGATGATTTCAAGCTTCCATTTCCAGGGGATTAAGAAGACGGTTGGAAGCTCCGGAGATCTCAGAAGTCATTTATTTTAAAAACAGCATCCTAAAAAAGTGCATCTTCTTAAATTTTATATTCAGAACCCACTAAAAACAGCTAAACCCAGGTGTGTTGGTAACTTTTACAGCTCTGAAATGCAAAACAAACTGCTGTGATTCAGCCTGAGATTAAAATAACTCCACAGAGGGAATATTTTGCAGCTTGGTGACATAATTAATGTCAGCTGTTATTGACACTAATCCTGCTCTAAAACCTAAATCCAGCAGCTCGTCTCTTCTCTGCTGTATCTGGTTCAGTTTGGATTCAGCTTTTCTCTGCAGACTTGAACCCAGAGACACAGAAACTAATCACACCTTCTATTCATTTATCATCGGGAGGGATTTAGACTCAGTGAATTCATCTATTACAGCTTCATAAAGTGGCCTCATGAATGGAGACTAAAGCAGCAGCTGGATTTGCAGACAGGTTCATCGCATCCTCTTAGATTTTCAGATATAAGATCTTTTCAAGGCTGATCTTGGCTTCAGTGTTGGTTTATTATATTTACTTTCTCTCTGACCAATCAGAATCAAGCAAACTGTGAAAACTGAGGGTTTGATTTCAGACTATTCTCCAGAATATTCGAGTCTAAAACTGCATTAACTAACCCTGAAGCGCCTTGCACTGCCTTTTGGATAATTCTGCTGCACAATAAAATTTCTTTGCCTTTTAACAGAAAAACTTCGTATTTCTTCACCAATTCTTGGAAAATACTGAGACATGTCATCACACCACGCTGCACAATCAGAAATATTGACATTTTGTGGTCCAGATCCAAAATACGAATCCCTAAAAAGGACTAAATCTCACCACAGTGACTACAGACCAGCAGCGCTCACCTCACGTCATGAAGACATTTGAGAGACTTTTCTTCTCCTCCATCAGGACTAGTCTGTCAACTCAGATGGATCCTTTACAGTTTTCATATCAGCCCAACATCAGTGTCAGTGATGCCCTCATTTACAAGCTCCAGAGGGCCTGCACACATCTGGACAGCTCTGATACATCTGTCAGGATTACATTTTTCGACTTCTCAAGTGCCGTCAGTTCCATTCAGCCCCAACTGTTGGGGGAAAAGATGTAGAAGATGAAGGTGGATCCATCACTGGTACCGTTGTGTTTGGATTTCCTTTCCCTTAGACCACAGGACATATCCCTACAGATCAGTCTCTCAAACTCCATCCTGAGCAGCTCAGGGGCTCCACAGGGAACTGTGCTGGCTCCATTTATGTTCACCATCTAACAGCGGATTCCAACACAACACCAACTATAGTCTGCCTCATCAAAGGGACGATGAGGAGGAGCATAGGGACACAATTAACAACTTTGTGGAGAGGAGTGAACACAATCACCTCCTTCTCAACATCACAAAAACAAAGCAGATAGTTGTGGACTACAAGAGGTTCAGGAGGAGGACCCAACCAACACCAATCACCATCAGGGGCACTGAGGTGGAGCTGGTCGCCCCCCACAGGTACGTTGGTGTGCAGACTGGAGGAGTCATATGGAGGCAGTGTACAGAAAGGGACAAAGTCGACTATTTCTTAAGGAGGCTAAGGTCATTGAACATCTGCCAACCATTGCTGTGGAGTGTCTACCAATCAGTGGTGGCCAGTGCTCTGGTTTTTGCTGTGGTCTGGGGAGAAAGCGCCCACACAGCGGACAAAAACAGACTGGACAATCTGATCAGGAAGGCTGGCTCAGTGGTTGGGGCTGGACAACAAAGGGTCCAGCAGGTGGCATAACAAACTGATGACCAGCCCTATCGACCTACTCCACACCCTGAAGGTGATCAACAGCAGCACCTTCAGCCAGACTGATCACACCAATGTGCAAATCTGAGAGGAACAGGAAGTCTTTTATTCCAGCTGCTGTAAGGTTTACAATGCACAAAAATAATTTTGCACAAAAATAAACACAAATACAATTAGCAGCAGCAATTAGCAGTTAGCAGTTGCTACTTGCATTGTAGATGAAGTCTGCATGTATAGAGTTTGGGATTGTGACGTCACGTCACAAAGCATCTTGGGATTTTTGGCCCGCTCACGACCGGCCTCATAAAAAACCTACACATTTTTACATGTTTTTAGCAAGCAAACTTTCTGGTCATCAGCAACAATGGGGCACAGATGTTATGTGGTGGGTTGTGACAGTAAGTCTCACCACTGGTATGGGAGAAAATTGACCAACGGACTAAAATATTTCAGTTTTCCTCTTGGAAAAGACATCAGAGGAGCGACATCTCTGAAATGACAAAAAGATGCTGAATGGCTTGGATTGCTGCCATTAAACTAAAGTTAATCTCTTTAGACAATTTTCCCAAGAGGATGTTCGTTTGTTCCAGGCATTTCCATAAGGGTGAGTTGCCTTTCTATTCTTGTTTGTGCCTGTCAATCGTGATATCCTTAGCCCACTATGGTAGCTAAACATCTGTCAGTCAAATCCTGGACCCATCCGCTGGTGAATAGTTGGTGAGCTTCTAATGACTTATAACTTTTAAACTGTTGAGCTGTGTAGGCACTTGTTCCACAAACCAGATAGGCGAAAATATCTGGAAAAGTTAGGTTAGGCAGAAGGTCATAGTCACTGAACCAGCTTTTGTGCTCGTATGGATCTATCCCATCAATTAATCCTATTTTTTCCATATATCTTTGCTTTGCTTCGTTGTTCAGTTTTCAGTTTCAGTTTAAACATGGCGGGCGCATCCCATAATCCATTGCGGTATGACGTCCATTCCCGAACTCTATAGTCTCTGTTTGTGGTGAGCTAAGCAGAAGTAGTGATGTATTTTAGCAATCAGCAGTTAGCATTAGCACGTAACACTAGCAAGTTTGGTGAGCTGGTTTGTATAGTTTCTTTGTCAGTGGTAAGTTTTCTTTGGACATTGTAGTAGTCTTGCAGCTAGCATTAGCATTTAGAGTTAGCACTAGCAGGAGTGGAGAATCTACATGTATAGTTTCTTTGTCACTTTTTAGCAGTTGGCACGAGGTATTCAGCATGTCGCACTAGCTAACTGGTAGCAACTGGTGTGTATAGTGGTAGGTCAGGGTTCCTAGGTCCTTCATTCACTGTGTATCTTTCTTGTTTGGAGCACAAGTGTCTTGAGTTTAAATTAAGTTTTATTTTTAACTTATTAAGTCTGGAAGCTATTTGAGGAAATGTGTGTTGCTATGTCTGTTCTGAAACTGCTGCAGCACTGTCATTTCCTGTAAAAGATTATTAAAGGATCTATCTATTGTGTTATTCACACAATGTCTACAGTAATGTAATGTCTACAGTCAGGACACAACTTTCATCATTTTTGCTCTGTACTTCACCACAGTGGATTAGAAATCAAACAATCCAGACGTGCTTTCAGTGCAGCTTTAATTTGACAGTATTTACATCCAGATCAGGTGACCGGTGAAGGAATTACAACATATTTTCTATGCAACCTCCACCTTTTTAAGGGACCAAAAGTAACTAGACAAACTAACTTACTATAAATCAGATTGTCACTTTTATTATTTGGTTGCCTCACATCTGGAACTCACAGACGTCACATTTTATGCTGAAAATAATAAACATATTCAGACTATTGCACTCAAACATACAAATATTTAATTAAAATATCCTCACCTTGTTTGTTTGTGACCAATAATAAAACACTGATTCTGTTGGTGCAAACAACGTTTTGGTTTGCTGTTTGAACAGGAATATTACATTTACCTTCTGTAACTGCTTCCGGACCTGTTTTGACACCAGACTGTGCAGTTCTACTAGTATCCTGGTGTTTTATACAGTATTCAGGTCACGCTATGGTTGACAAACAGAAACCTGACAGACGGACGTTAAATCAGCAGACAGGTGAGAATCTGCAGCTCTGTGGGTGGAATGAAGGTGTGAACATCTGTGGAGATCATTTATGAGGACGTCCTCTGACACGGAGGTCATCACAAAGAGAGGAAACACGGAGAGGAAATTTATGAATTCACTGTGATTTAGTGTCAGTTTGATTTCTATTTTCTGCTCCTTTATGCTTTGACTCCACTAAAATTCAGAAGCATTTCTTTCATAACTCTAGTTTATGTTGCAGATTGAGAAAAAAACACTCTAAATATTAACTAGCAACGAAGAGTAACTAAGTAGATTTACTCAACTACTGTAATTTAGTCCATTTTCCTGTTTTTTATAGTTCAACTCAACTAAAATCAAGAGTTGTTCCTATTCTGCATATTTATTAAATTACACAAAATTTAATAAACATGTATATATATAATAAATTCTAATAATAAAATCAATACATTAATTTAGATTATTATGATTTATGTTATTTATTTATTATCATTAATATATTACTTATTGTGTATTATTAATACAATATTGATTCAATAATTACAACAACAACAATAATAGTTATTATTTTTATCATCATTATGGACATTTTTATAATATAATGTATTATTGTTTACTACTACTAGTAATAATATTATTAATAATAATAAAACAAATATATTCATTTAGAATACGTATAATAGACAATAAGCAATATATTAATGATTATAATTTCATATTCATTGAATTAATAAATAAATAATAATATTGTCCACATCAAATATTTGTATTTTTGCAAAAAAAAAAAATTACAGTTTTGCTGTATTTAAATCCACTGAAATTCTATTTATTTTGAAGACATTTGCTGCTGTTTTCCCTTTTTTATAATTTATGAATTTTACAGCATTTCTGTGACTGATTTTTTCTCTCTCAGTAATTTCAGAGCAGCTCTGGATGTCAGAATCTTAATTACTGATTAAATTTGGCAAATATTTTCCACTTTGGAGAGCTGAACTCGCTGTTTTCGTATGTTGTAAAAATGAGTTTGTGATTCCGAGAAACTGGCAGAACAAACGGATTTATTTTCATATTTCATTTAATAAACAGACTTTGATTTAGTTACAGCCCCTCATAGGATCCCTAAATAACTTCCTGCTTCACTGTGGGTGTTTTTTAAACTCTGACTCGTCCAATAGATCATGAATAGATGTGTTTTGTTCAGTATTTATTGAGTGTTGGTGTCAGGCAGCAGGTATAGTCGTCGTAAATGGAAGCCTTCTCTCTGCTACTCGACTCCACTCAGCTCCACTACGAGCTGCTGCTGAATTAGACTAATCACATCTAGTGGCATCTGTGCATGCGAAGACTACGACTATTTTTGAGCTTGAGGTCGAGTTGCAGCGAAAACTGATCTGAGCCGAGAGCTGGAGAGAAGACGAGGAGTTTATCTGCCGAAGCCAAACTCAGCGGTGATTCACAGAGTCCACCAGATAAAAACTGATCCTCTGCAGGTATACATCAGAGCGTCTAAAAACAGCCTGAAAGCTTTAAAATCCACCCGACAGGCTGGATTTAATGACAGAGCTTCACCTTACTGAGCAAACAAGATGAGATCAGCGCAAACAATGAAATACCAGCGTGTTAAAGTGTCACTGTTCAACTGAGAGCTACAAAGAGCTTCAAGAAGAACAGCGTACATTTGATTTTTATTTGAATTTGGGGATTTTTCTTCACTGTTCTGGTCTAATTGGAAAGTCAGGTTACTTGTTGACTTGAGTTTTGTCTAGGGCTGGTCCGAATAGTGCTTTCTGGCCTCCTAATATTCGGGTCCTATTAAAGACGAATATCCGAATATTCGTTCCGCCCCGTAACGTCCGGGCGAATATTCGGATACCAAAATTAATATCTGGATACCGCCGTAGAGAACAAATATTTGGATATTCGGGTCCAGCCCTAGTTTTGTCATTTTTGTTCAATTCTCGTGGGGACTTTTTTCTATTTACTTCAAACTGGTTTTATGTCAATTGTTTTGTTTTTTAATCTATCATGATAAAACCTACAAAAGCATCACTATTTATCCTCCAGGTCGACAGGAGACAGCATGCAGTGTTACTTTCATAAAGAGAAAAGCTCTTCATAAACAAACCTCCAGGATTAATCCATTACTTTTACCAGCAGGACGAACAATCTATGCACAATCCATTGTTTTCACAGCTTCTAACTGGTCCAACCTGATGGAAGCTACAAGGTCTAACTTATTCTATGTCTCCTGAACATTTACTTCATCCATACTAACCAACACTGTGCCAAAAAGATTGAAATAACAGCTGGAAAATAACAGCTAGAGACACAAAATGACTGGAAACAAACAGCAGTAGTCAAAAAACAGACACAAAAACACACAAAAAGACGCAAATCAATCATGAAGAGACAAAACTGAATGCACAGAGATGCAAAATGACAACCAACAGATGCTGATTGAATGCAGAGATAAAAACCACCTCTACTGAATGCAAAACAGCAGTAAAGACACGCAAAACAATGAAAACAGTGATGCAAAGATGCCCAAAATGACCAGAAAGGGATTAAAACTAAAGGCTAAAAGAGACGCAAAATGGACAAAATAAAGAGAAACAGATGCTGACTCAATAAAAACAGAAATAAAATCAACTCTACTGGATGTAAAATGGCAGAAAAGAGTCAAAACAATGAAAAAAGTGATGTCAAGACACAGAAAACAATCAAAAAAAGACACAAAACTTCCTCTGAACAAATAATGAGAGCCACAAAACAGTGACAAAGACACAAAAAATTGCAAATCAACCAAATAAACTGAGATGCAAAACAATCACAAACAGATAAAATCGCAATTTAGACACACAAAAGGATGACTGGGGCAAAGTGGTGGCAAAGAGAGGCAAAGCAATGAAAAAAGTGATGCAAAGACGCACAAAACGACCAGAAAGAGACAAAAACTGACTAAAAACAGGTGCAAAATGAACACAAACTGATGAAAAATCAATGAAAGCAGCAACAAAGACATGCAAAATTATCAGAAAGATACGTAAAAATAATCAGAACTGTTAAAAAGACACACAATAATACCAGAAACAGATCAAAACTAACTAAAAGAGATGCAAAATTAACATAATCAGATGCTGATTAAATGTAAAGAGGGATAAAATCACAACAGAAGGTCTACTGGGGGCAAAAATAGTGGCGAAGAGATGCAAAACTATGAAAACAGTGATGCAAAGACACACAAAATGATTTGAAAGAGACGCACAAAAAGACTGCTGGGTGCAAAATTAACATACATCGAGTAAAAATCAATGAAAACAGCAACACAACAGCAGCAAAGACACAGAAAACAATCAGAGAGGGACAGAAAATTAATTAAAACAGTGACAAAGACACACAAAAAGACCAGAAAGAGACGCACAAAAGGACTACTGGGTGTAAAATGTTGGAAAAGAGGATGCAAACCGCAAAAAAAAGAAAAAAAAGGATGTAAAGACACTCAAAATGACATAAAAGAGACTAAATCTGACTAAAAGAGACACAAAATGAACATAAACGGATGCAAAACCAACACAAACAGCAGTAAAGACATGCAAAACTATCAGAAAGATACACAAAATACACAGACAGCCACAAAACAGTGAGAAAGACACACTAAAGACCAGAAAGGGATTAAAAATGAACTGAAAGAAACATAAACAGATGCAAAATAAACGCATGCAGCAGCAAAGACACACTAAATAATCAGAAAGATACAGAAAAGTTACTCAAAACAATGACAAAAACGCACAAAAAGACCAAAAAGACAAATACTTCTGGATCTCCAGTTGATGTATTTTCAGAAATCATTAGAATATGTTCAGATCTAAGAGCATTTTTATCATTTAATTATAAAATAATCCGATTATTGATGCAAAATGCTGCAAATACGAGTTTTTCTTGTTTATTTATGATTAGTTTTGGTGAATAAAGTTCGCAGGCAGAAAAAATTCAGTGTTCTGTGACTCATTTCAGTTAATTTAGAGACATTTTTTCCCCTAAAACCCCCTGAATGGATGAGAAGTCGGTTTGAGTCCATTCAGATTTCCTTCAGGTCGTCCTGCAGCGTCTCGTTAAATGTCAGGAGTGACTTCAGTTTGTCTCCACCAGAATAACTGAAGGAGCGGCGGTTTATTTAAAGCAGAGCTGCATGTTTTACACAAATAGATCAGTTCTGTTACTATTCTGACGCTCACAAACACTTCATCATCACACAGGAAACTAAACGTCACCCGCTGCAATAAAAGCGCTGCTTCAGACGGAGAACCGACTGATTTAATGTCAGATTCAGCTGACGTTAGAGGCAGAAGCTGATTATTAATGACTAGTTGTGTGACTGATACCAGATCTGTTGTCAGTGTTGTGAAGTCTGAACCGATGTCAACATTTCAGCTAAAAGTAAAATCCCCCGTGGTCAGCAGAGAAGATAATTAACTTAAAATATTCATTCAATTATCAGTAATATTAATCTTAATTTAATTCAAGATTAATTATTATATGAACTGTCCATGAACTTTTCAGTATTATTAGTTTGAACTTTATTTGATATTAACTAAAATATAAATTATCCATATAATTTTCATTAATATTAATTTCAAAATAATTTAATATAATTATTTATAAAACTTTAGGCAATATTCATTTTCTAATTATTTTAGATAATTACTTTTATTTAATTTTAAAATATTATTGCATTACAATATTTATAATGTTACAAAATATTAATTTAAAAAGACAATAATTATATCATTTATATTACTAATTAGAATTGATATGATTGTATTAATATGAATATAATTATTTTAGCTGACAATATTATATTTTATTCTAATTATGATGTTTTATATACTATATTATATCACTAAATTATATTAAATATTAATATAAAAAAGACAATAAATATATGATGTGCATCACTTATTATAGTTACTATAAAAACAATACGAAAAAATGTAATATTTTATCAAATATTTATATAATGTCATGGTAATATTAAATCACATGAATTACTAATATTATAAACACAAAATGCATACTTTTACAGTTCATTAATTTATGATTGCTATTATTTTGGATTAAATTATGCTGTAAACAGATATTTGCTGTTATTTGACAGAAAAAAAAAGGCACATAATGTGGAAAAATGGGAACTCATTAAAAAAATTCACTGGATTTTCCTCTTTTGTTAAATAACATTATATACATCTGGAAATGTGTAAACTCACTGAAAAAATATTTTATATGTATTTACTGTAAAGACAAAAAAATGAAATAAAAATAAATAAATGTCCACATCAAAAACCATGTTTTTAGAAATAATAATTTGTTCTTTTACAACGTGTGACCATGAAATTCCACCATTTCACGGTCTACAAATCTGCTGAAGACATTCTTTTACTGACATTTGCTGTTATTTTCACTGTTCTTTACAGTTTCTGATCGTTAAACTGTTCCACTGGTTTTAACTGATATTTTTTAGAACACTTGCTTCCATATTTTCACATTTTTCATGACTTTTTTTTCTACAGTGTACAGTTGTGAGTTCTGTGTTTATTTCTAACATAACATTCAAACATCTGTTCTGCTTCTCAGCTACAGACTCGACACTTTATGACCTGCACTTTACAAACCAGTCATTCTATAATCTGTGCTATCGATGCCCCAGCTGTTACTGTCACACAGATGAGATCCAGATGTTTCTGTGATTCACCTGCTTTAACTGCTGCACTGAAGCTGACAGATGTGGGAAAGAGTGGGCTGGTCTAAAGCTGCTCAGCGTGATGTTTAATGAAAAATATCACATTAAATCATTAAAATGTGTTAAAGGAAGGTCATCTGTGAGCTTTAAAGGACAATCAATAGCACCAAAGTGATCAGAACGGAGAATATGACAGCTATGTTTTCTGTTTGTTTAGTGGGGTATCATTTATTTAACATATTTATTCAATATTTAACAAATCAAGCATTCGGTTGTCAGATTGTAAATGATCACAGTTTGTGTTTACGGCATGCAAACTGTAGAAAACTGGTTTGACTCTAAAAATAGGTGAAAATGACCACAAACAGATGAAAAAACAATGAAAACAGCAACACAACAGTAATAAAGACATTAAAAACACTCAGAAAGGTCCAGAACATTTATCAAAACAGTGACAAAGACACACAAAATTATCAGAAGGAGACACACAAAACAACTATTGGTTGCAAAATGGTGGAAAAGAGGATTTAAAACAGCAAAAAAAAAAGACGTAAAGACACTCAAAATGACCAGAAAGAGACTAAAACAGATTAAAAATAGGTGCAAAATGAACAGAAATGGATGAAAACAGGAACACAACAGCAGCAAAGACACACAAAACAGTCAGAAAACACACAAAATTATTCAAAACAAACATAAAGAGCAACAAAAACACAAAATGGTGCAAATCAACCACTAAAAGACAAACTCAAATGAATGAGATGTAAAATGAGCACAACTTGGACACAGAAAAAGACTACTGGGTGCAGAACAGCAGCAAAGAGACGCAAAACAATAAAAAGAAATGATGCAAAGACACACAAAATGACCTGAGAGAGATTAAAACTGACTAAAATAAGGTGAAAATGAACACAAACAGATGAAAAAACAATGAAAACAGCAACACAACAGTAATAAAGACATGAAAAACACTCAGAAAGGTCCAGAACATTAAACAGAACAGTGACAAAGACACGCGAAATGATCACAAAGAGACGCACAAAACAACTACTGGGTGCAAAATGGTGGAAAAGAGGAAGCAAAACAGCAACAAAAGAAAAAAAGGATGTTGAGACACTCAAAAAGACGACAACAAACTAAAAATATGTGCAAAATGAACATAAATGGATAAAAAAACAGCAACACAAGAGCAGCAGAGACACACAAAATTACTCATTACAAACATAAAGAGCCACAAAACAGTGACGAAAACACACAAGAAGGTGCAAATCAACCACTAAAAGACAAACTCAAATAAATGACACGCAAAACTAACACATATTAGACACACAAAAGGACTACTGGGTGAGGAACAGCAGCAAAGATATGCAAAACAATGAAAAAGATACACAAAATGATGAGAAAGAGACACACACAAAGGTGCAAAATGGTGGAAGAGAGGATGCAAAACAGCAAAAAAAGAAAAAAAATGGATGTAAAGACACTAAAATGACCAGAAAGAGACTAAAACTGACTAAAAATAGGCACAAAATGAACTAAAAACAGATGAAAAATCAATGAAAGCAGCAACACAACAGCAGCAAAAACACACAAAGCAATCAGAAAGATTTACTCAAAACAAGCATTTAATGAATCAAGCTTTCAGCTGTCAGACTGGACATGAACGTATTTGGTGTTTACTGGATGTAAACAGTAGAAAAGTGAATGAACTGGTTTAAAGCTGCTGCACTGAGGTCAGGACTTCCAGCCTTCAGGTGAATGTGTTTGAGATGTGACGCCTTGTTGGCTGCAGATCCAGTTGTTCTGCTGGATTTGAGCCAAATGTGTCGCCTCATCGTGTCCAGAGTTTCCCTCTGGGTTTAATCAGCAGATAACAGGATCCTCTTTGTTCTACTCAGACTGAGGTTTTCTATCAGTCAATAAAGGCAACAGCTGAGTCCCTTACTTTGACCTCAGCACAGAGAGTTAAAGTCTCTGACAACAAGGATATGATGCTCAGTTTTATACGTGTACAGCAGAATACTCTCCATTTTAATTCTGCTGTTCACAGAGAACAAACAACGTCATCATTATCATGCAAATCAATATAGAGCCAATGTAGTGGCTGTAAGTCAACCAGGATTTAACACATCCTCCTCACTGTGCTGTCTCATTCACGAAACACACAAGGTTAAAAAAAAAATGTTGCAAAAAATACAAAAAAATAACCCTTAAAAATCTGACAGCAACTGTGCAAATAATGGCAAATATCTGGAAGATTTCTTTTGCAGATTTAAACACAATCAAACTGATTTTATGGCCACATATGGTGGAATAGCAATTTAACATTAATAAAAACACAGATTTCTAATTTCTAATTATTACTGTCAATGTTATTTCACTCAATACGATCAGTAATTAACAAAATAGGGAAAATCTATAAATAAACTTTTTTTTTTTTACAAAAAGTCATTCACCATTTTTTATCCCTAATATGAACACATTTTGCTGATTTTAAAACAGTAATAAGAAAAAAAGAAAGAAAATTGAGCAATGTTATTATATAAAAAGATTGTTTTTTGATATGGACTATATTTACAGTTCAGGCTTTTCTTTTTTTACAGTCAGCATCTAAATTAATACTATTTTCTGTGATTTTTCTAATTATTATCTGTATATTTATTTTCTCAACCTATAATTTACATTTTTTTTTTTAAATAAAAGTAAATATCTGTTAAAGTATTGCACATTTCTTGATATAGAAAAGCACAAATAGTGGAATTTTATGGTCACACATTGCAAAAAAAAAATTACTATTTGGAAAAATATGGACACATTTAAACAAAGTCTTAGCTTAATGCTAACTTAGCATTGAAAACGCCATAGAGAGGCTAGCGCATTAGCGTCGCTCCCGTTTTTAAGTTTCCAGCCCGAGCTGTGAAATTTTATAAAAGACCATCACAGGTGAGTTCAACATAAAACGGAAGTATTACTTACAGACATGTGGTCTTTAGGGTTCAGCAGAGGAAAAGTGAATGAGGAACGAAAAAGCAGCAGTTTACATCTTCAGTGGAAAAACGAAAACTAACTACGGCAAGTCAACATTCAGCTAAATATCTTAAAGGGCACAGTTACCATGTAAATGATTACTTTTTTCTGTGATTCTACTCATTATTTTCTGTAGTATTTATTATTTTTGCAATCCTTGATTTACATAGATTTAACAGCAGTTACTTGTCAAATTATGACATATTTCGTGATATAATAAAGTAAAAAATAGTGTCATTTTATGGTCACACATTGTAAAAAATAAACAATAGTATCTGGAAAAATAGTGACGTTTTAATTTAAACAATTGTCATTAGAGTTCTATAAAATATTCCTTAATTCACATAACATTTCTTTCAAATAAAAGCAAATATCTGTGAAATAAAGATATTTTAGTTGGCAGACAAAACTGTGTTAGTTTACAAACAAACTAACAATCAAAAAAGAACAAATTACAAAAAAAAGATTTTAATGGACATTATTACAGCTTTGGCATTGTTTTTAGGGTTGTCTTGTAAATTAATACCTTTGTCTTTGATTCTTAAAGGTTTTATTTCTGAAATATATACATATTTTCTTTTAAATAACAGAAAATATCTAGAAATTTGTGATTTGTTGCTAATCTTAAAACAGTAAAATTAAAACTTTGTAATTTAGTTACATATTTTTTGTGTGAACTATATTTACAGATCTGACTTTTATTTTCTCTTTACAGTTAATATGTAAATTACATTTTTTTTCCTGTGATTTTTCTGTCCGTAATTTACATTTTTTTTGTTTTAAAATATTACAAATATCTGTAAAATAAAGTAACAAATGAAAAAATCTACAAAAATTAAAAATAAAGTAAAAAATATGGTAATTTTATAAAACAGCAAAATCTTTTACATCATCAGTTTAAAAAATATATATTAATTTGTTTTTTATATATTTACTTTTAAATAAGGGCAAATATCTTTAAAACTATATTTTTGCTAAATTAAAAAAAATAGGTCCCTTTATGGTCCAATGCTGTAAATGAACAAATTACCTTATTTTTTCTTTTTTAAAGTTAGCATGAAAATGATACCTTTTTCAAGATTTTATCTGTAATTATCTGTAAGTAAATGACCTTTATTCAAGCCTTAATTTATTTTTCCTAATCATTTTTATTCATATTTTTAGCTGACAGACAAAAAAGTCTACGTTTACGGTCAAATAATGTGAAATAACTAATTATTAGTAGTAAAAATGTGAACTATATTTACAGTTTTGTTCTGTTTTTTATAGTCAGCGTGTAAATTTATACTTTTTTCTGTGATTTTCCAAGATATCCATATTTTAACACAATATGAGGGAGAAAAAAGGTAAATACCTGGAAATCTAAAGCTTTAAAGTGTAACACATGTTCATTTTTTACAGTGTACTCCCTCCACACACCCACCTGCCATTCAAAGCAGCTTTAAGACACGGCTGTAATTCAGTAAAATGAGAATAAAGCGGCTGACGGGGGGCTGCTGTTACCTTTGTACTTCTCCCTGACGTTCTCATAGGCTTGGACATAGTCCTGTTCCTCTGGCAGACGCTGACTTGGGTCAAACATGGGCATGGACATGCTGATAAGAGGCTGCTTGGACACAAACTTCCCTCTAAACTTCCCTTTTTTCAGGCCTCCAGGCCACCTTTCAGTCTGAGCCCACCTTCCTCCCTGTGAAGCCGAGGATCTCTCCAGACCACCACCACTCCCCTCCTGGGCTTGAGAAATACCCTCAGCCTGGCAGCAGACCCTCCTCTTAAAGGCACAACCACCGCAGACGTAGACACCAGCTGCACCCGAACGCACCGTCCACAAGCACGCATGAAGCAACAAACGCTGGAGCTGTGGGGTTATCTGAGTTCCTGCTGCAGCACAAACCGGGCCGAGCGGATTCTCTACGATTCACAGCTTTAAAGAAAGAAAGCCTCCCAGAACGGCTCCCCTCTAAGTCACGTCATATTCCCTGAACTACATGACGGCAGAGTTCAGACTGAAAGCCAGAGAGCCGCACCTCTTCACTGCAGAAGACAAATCAGAGTTTAAAACAAGAACAAAGCAAAGTAAAGCTCACTTTTCTCACATTTATAGTCGCATTTTACATTTATTATTGTGCAAACCTGCCCACAGAACTGCACTTAAAAGTCAGCCAGTAGCTAAATCTACTGCAATGCATCTGTTCTCCTGTCAGATTAATGTTTATCTGCACGGTGCATCACAAATAAATAAATAAACTAAATAGTGTCATTCATGTCTGACACAAGATTAAGAACTCCAAAGTCTTTAAGTTTGAACCCCAAAACCTGAAAGCACTTTTAAAAGGCATTTTATGTATGTCTATGCAAAGAAAAAATCATGTTGCGTTTAAAAGTTAACTGTAATCTGGTGTTTAAAAAAACAGGGTTTTTATGTTAAAAAAAATCTAATTTATTCATACAGCACTTTCAGACAGGAGTTAACCAAAGTGCTGTACAGAAGAGTAAAAACATGATCATAAGAAAAAATAAAACTAAGATACAAACAAGGTATGTTTAAAAAAAGGGCACTTTATGTTAACACAAGTATGCTATGTTAAAACAGATTCTGTAAAAAAAATTATGTCAAAAAGGTACCGTATGTTATGTTTTGAAAAAGGTATATTAGTTCTTTAGTTGTTTTTTTTTTTTAAACGGGGCATCTAATGTTTAAAAAAAACAGATATTTTATGTTTTAAAAAGGCTATGTTTTGTTAAAAGAAGAAATGTTTTGTAAAGAAAAATGCATGTTGTTTTAAAAGAATGTATGCTATGGTTAAAAAACATGCTAGTTCGGAAACTACACACTGCTTTTTTTAAAAAAAATTGTTATGTTTACAAAATATGGTATGTTTAATAAAGGTGTTTCATGTTAAAAAAGGGAGGCATTTTATGTTAAAAATGTGTGTTATGGTGTTCAAAAAGGGTATGTTAAGTTAAAATAAAGTCATTTTGCATTTTAAAACAGGCATGTTTTGCAAAAAAATGCACGTAATGTTAAAAAAAGGGCATTTTATGTTTACAAAAGTATGTTGTGTTAAAAAATATATATGTTACATGGAAAAAAGGCATTTTATTGTTACAATAGACGTGGTATAGTTTAAAAAAGGCATTTTATAGTTAAAATAGACGTGATGTTAAAAAATGGTATCTTAAGTGAATTTGTAAATTTCTCAGTTGAGCAATCAATTAAGTTTATCTTTACTTTTTGTTAAAAGAAGGCATGTTATTTTAAAAAAATGCCAAAGTTACACAATTTATCAGAGCAGCAACTTGCAAAAACAGTGAAAATGGTCAGATTTTTAATTTTCTGACGGTCCTTGAACTAATCATGTGTGACATCCAGTTCTATCAGGAACATTAGCCAAAGCTAAGCCCAAAAAATGGTCCCATTTAATCCATTTATTCTGTGTTTTACCTACAATATCACCAAAAATAGAAAAGTTTCCAGGCTGAACTGCAGGCTGTTTCTACAGAGACTAAGAGGAAAATCAATCAATACTGGATCAATAAAATAAATACATCACAGCTCAGAAACAGTGAACACAGAAAGACACATTCAGCACAGTGAAACATCTTCCTACAGTTAGTGAGCAGAGAGGAAACGCTGTCTGGGTGAAACTGAACATTTCCGTTCATGTCTCAGTGATCCACAGACTACAGATGAGTTCCAGCGTCAGCAGGAGTCCGTCTCTTTGGCTCTGGAGATCCAAACTGGAACAAAACCTCAGCGAACACTAAAGTCTGATGTTAGATTTAAATCAGACTCCCACACATCCACCAGCGACAATAGAGAGGCAGAGAAGCCAAGAACAACTGAGGCGACGCTTCCTACGAGGAAACTTGGAAGAAACTCTGAGGACTTTTCTGTGGAAACAGTCGGAGGAAATGTTTCATTCTGAGAAACAGCACGTCCACGAGGAAAGCTTCCAGAGCTGATTTCTGCAGTGAAGTTATCAACAGTAACTCTAAAACAAGATGTCATTTCTTAATGTAGTGTCCAAAAGGTGCTTTTTTTCACAGAACATATTGTTTTCCAACAAAACACGTCTTGTAATATACAAACTAACCCTTTTCAAAGCTTAACATGCCTTTTTTATTACCATAATATGCCAGTTTTTTACTCCACCAAGGAACGTGGAGGAGTTATGTGACGATCGGTCTGTCTGTCTGTCTGTGTGTGTGAAACATTACTCAAAAACAGACCAACGGATTTGGATGAAATTTTCAGGGAAGCTCAGAAATGACACAAGGACCAAATGATTAGATTTTATCAGTGATACAGCTTATAGTCTGGATCCACAGATTTGCTAAGGATTTCTGTTTCATTGCCAGACAGCAGGACGGTGTCACTGTAACCATGACAACCAGTGAACACTACGTCAGCTGCCTGCTGATGATCACATGATTGTGATTCTACTACAAATCCACCACTGAGGACTTATCAGGACTTATCCATTGGAAATCATACAAGGAACAACTGATTAAATTGTGGGGGTGTTTCTGAGTCCCATCTATTCCTGCCGCCTGCTACATATTTAGGTCACGTGATCCGGTATCCGTACATCACGCACACACACCTGTGCTCAGCATAAGGTCACTTTGTTTGTGGGTACATCTGTATTAAATGTCCACATTCTATGGTGCTGGGATTTCTGATCATCAGTAACTAATAAGAATATGCTGCATTTCTGAGAATGCCATATGAGCGAATGAACAGCCTTGCCGGAGAACTGCTCTCTCTGAGTGCTTTTCCTGTTTGATTAGTATTTTGGTCTGTAAAATGTCCTATAATGGTAAAAAAAAATATTCATCAGTGTTTCCAAAAGTCCTCAATAACATCTTTAAATGTCTTATTTTGTCCACAGTCCCACAGATTTTAAGCTTAATGCCAGACTGGATGAAACAAACCAGAAAATATTCACATTAAGGTGGATCTAGAGAATCTGACCTTTTTTTTCCTCAAAAAATTGCTGAAGCAAGCACTATTTTAATTGATTATGAAAATAGTTGGTGATTATTTTAATGGTTGAAAACTAATCATCATTCTGGCCATTTTTCATTACTTTCTGACATTTTATGAATGAAATTAGCTGCAGATGATGATAATTTTCCTCATCAATTAATCCGTTAATCCGTTTTTGACAGTAATTTTCTGTTTTTCTTAGTTCTTTATGAATACACACAAGTTTTAGTCAACTTATCAACACTTTTTGTTGGCATTTTTCATTATTTTCCCACATTTTATAGATGAAATTAGCTGCCTTTGATGATTATTTCCATTAACAAATAATCTGTGAATTATTTTTCCCATTAATTGATTAGTTCTTTCATCTATAAAATGTCTGAAAATAGTGAAAAATGTCCATTTTGAAAACGTTATGACATCTTATTTTGTTCAGAATCCCACAGATATTCACTTTAGAATCACTGAGGAGGAAAGAAACCAAAAAATATTCACATTTTAGAAGCTGGAATTAGACATTTCTGACCATATTTTACTCTAAAAATCACTGAAACCAACTAATGAATTACCAAAACAGGTGGTGCTTGATTTAATAGTCGGTCATTAATAGCCGCCAGTTCTTAAGTGGTCACACATCATTAATTTAAGCAAACATTAATACATCGGGCTGCATTTATTATCTATAAAATGTGTTTGTGTGCATCTGTATGAGCTCCACAGCTGGAATAAAGCTTCAGATTTCTGCTGTAATCCGTTCATTCATCACCACCTTTTACAGAACCAACGTTTGGACAGAAACGTTCCTCACTCTGACAGAAATCCTGCAGCACACGTGTGGCTCTTATCACTTTCTCATGCAGCTGCAGGGAGTTTGTGTTTATTCAGCTTTCAGCAGAACTCAGAGAGTTTCATCAGCAGGAAACCGCAACTTGCAAAATTTCTCTGAATAAATAAATCCTTCACACGAGGAATGTGAGGAATATTTCAACACTCTGACTCAGACTCCCATCGAAGAGTCACGACCTGAAAGTGAGTTACAGGAATATTCTGATGGTGTTGAGATTAACTGTAGTGAGTTACAGCAGCATTTTAAACTAACAAATCAACAGAAGAGCAGCTGCATTTGATCAGACTTGCAGATAAACAGCAGTCAGATTACACAAGCATCATTCTGACGAGGGATAGACCGATTATCTTGGCTGATTTTTTGTTGTTTTTTCGATTATTGGTATTTTTATGGACAGATTACTGATAAGATAAATGCTCTACTTCAGCTCTGATGCAGCCTCCTCTCTCTGTCATCTCTCTCAAGCAACAAAAACTGAACGAGTAACACAAACCAGGAAGTTAGCGTCTGTCACAGCAGCTAATGCTACGCTAACAGTTAGCGGCTAACGGCCAGCGGCTAACGGCCAGCGGCTAACAGCTAGCACAAACCAGGAAGTTAGCTTCTGTCACAGCAGCTAATGCTACGCTAACAGTTAGCGGCTAACGGCCAGCAGCTAACAGCTAGCGAAGTTATTGCCAGAGAAAAATGGTGAAAATGACAGAAAATCAAACTGCAGCTACAGAGAAATCAAGGTAAACACTGTCAGTAGTTTTGCTCGATGTAAGGCGCCGTCTTGGGCACTTTTCATTATTTTCTGACATTTTACAGACCAAATTAGCTGCAGCTGATGATTATTTTTCATTAATAATTAATCTGTAGATTATTTTCCCCATTACGTCACTGGCTGATTGGTGCATAAAATGTCAAAAAAAAGGGTGAAAACTGACTCTAGAGACCTTCAAAGTGTTGAATTGTTAGCGATAAACATTTAAAAAGACAGAAAATCAAACTGCAGCTACACGAACGCATGGTTTTAGTCAATGTAAATGTAGCACCGTCTTGACGTTTTATAAACAAAATTGGCTGCTGTGACTGTTGGCTATTTTCATTATCAATTAATCTGAAGATTATTTCCCTCATTACTCCATTGCTTATTTGGTCGATAAAATGTCAGAAAATGGTGGAAAATGTCGATCACTGTTCCCCAAAACCCAAATGCAAAGATTTGAGTCATTTTAGAGGGAAAATTATACATGTTTTTCTTATTTCTTGATAAATATCTTTGGGTTTTCAATGTCTTCATTATTTTCTGACATTTTATTGACAAAATACGCTGCAACTGGTGATTATTGGAGTTACTGGCAGAGATAAACGCTGAAAAAGACAGAAAATCAAACTGCAGCTACAGAAAAATCAGGAAAACACTGAGTGTGCAGCAAAGACAGTTTGACAAGTGGTCTCTGGAAAGTACAGCTCACACGTCAATCACAGCTTCGCCTCAAGATAAAATCAAACCAGAATCTTTCAGTTCTTCCAACCAAACAGAACCTTACGGCTCTTTTATCCTGGTAGTTTATGGGTCAGATCTGTGATTTGTGCCTCTGAGTAACTTTGAGGGCATAAAAACAGAAAACATCCAGTGTTTTCCTGTCGCTGCCAGCCGGATGGTGTCTCTCAGAGCAACATTTTCACTTTTGTCTGGTCTTGGCTTCAGTTTCGGGCTGCGCTGCCAACCGGCCGGCCCACACATCAGATTAAAGCCTCTGTTCTCCACTAATTTATGTCCTCTGCTGAAATAAAACTACATCTGAGGAGGGACACAACCTCCTCTTTACTGTTCATTCCCTGTTCCTCCTGTTGTCTCTGATTTGTGGTTGTTGTCTGGTTAGTTGTTTAAAAGTTGGAGACCTGAATGTTAATTAGAGGCTGAAATGTGGTGAGTTTTGCAATCAAGTGTTCCACAGATACAAATACTGCAGTCACAGCCCATAGAACGGTATTTTTTAGCCTAGTTAGCGTCTGCTCGAGCTTCACCTAGTGAGTATTTCCACCGTCAATTAATCTACCTAATATTTTCTCAATTAATCAGTTGGTAATTTGGTCAGAAAATGGTAAACAAATGTTGCTTAATGTATCCCAAAACCAAACATTTGAGTTTTTAAATATAATTAATGCTCTTATTTGCCATTTCTCTTTATCCTTTATACTATATTTGGGTTTTGGTCAATATAAAGACACTATCTTGGGCATTTTTCAATATTTTCTTACACTTTTTAGACACAATTTGCTGCAAATGATGATTATTTTTTATTTTCAGTTCATCTGTAGATTATTTTCCCCATTACTCAATTGGTTGTTTGGCCTACAAAATGTCAGGAAATGGTGAAAAATGGTGATTGATGCATCCCAAAAACAAAGATTTGAGGTTTTAAGAATAATTAATGCTCTTATTTGCCAATTTTCTTAGTTCTTCATGAATATACTTGGGTTTTGGTCAATGGAACAGCACCTTCTCAGGCATTTTTCATCATTTTCTGGCATTTTTTAGACAAACTTTGCTGCAGCTATTGATTATTTTGATAATCTACAGATTATCATCTGATCTATGGATTATTTTCCCCATTATTCATTTAGCACTTTGGTCTGAAAATCTATGAAAGAGGTGAAAAAGGTCAATCAGTGTTTTTCAAAGCCAAAGGTTTGAGTTTTTAAGTATAACTAATGTTCTTGTTCACCTGTTGTCTTAATTTTTTTTGTAGTATCTTTGGGTTTTGGTCAACTTAAAAGCGCTATCTTTGGCATTTTAAAAATATATACTTTTTGACATTTTATAAACAAAATTGGCTGCAAATGATGAATATTTTCACTAGATTATTCTGTGGATTATTTGTGAATAGCTATTTGTTCTATAAAATGTCAGAAAATGGTGAAAACTGAAAAAAAAAATCAGCTTAGGATATTTATTTTGCTCTCATAGAGGAGGACAGAAACCTGAAAACATTCACATTTAATAAGCTAAAATCAGAAATCAGAGAAAACTGACAGAGCAGGTACAGTGCAATAACAAACAGCCCAAGAACAATGTACTGGAATAAAGAAATCAGCATTTCATGTAGAAAACATCTAAGTTAGAAAGAAAACACACATGAAGCAGCAGCAAAGCAGCAAAACCAAAAATTCAGCACTTCATTAGAGAAAAATCTACTTCACTCTGAATTATTTTATAAATCTATTGACCGAGTTCATAAGCCACATTAGATAAAGCGATGCACTACTTTCCACGTTCAGAATTAATTTAATTGGTAAAAAGTGATATTAGAACCTTGCTTGTATGGAGTCACAGGAGTGCCACATCAAAAAAATAAATAAATAAATAAATACATGTGGAAATATAAAGAGAAATAAATAAATAAATAAATAAATGTGGAAATATAAAGAGAAATAAATAAATAAATAAATGTGGAAATATAAAGAGAAATAAATAAATAAATAAATAAATGTGGAAATATAAAGAGAAATAAAGAAATAAATAAATGTGGAAATATAAAGAGAAATAAATAAATAAAGAAATAAAAGGAAAAAACAAAAAGTAAAAGCAAACACGAAATTTTCCTTTTCATTTATTTATTTATTTATTTCTCTTTATATTTCCACATTTATTTATTTATATTTTGATGTGGCACTCCTGTGACTCCATATGCTTGGCCCCTGCCCCATTAAAAAAAATGTTTTCCGTTTTTCTTTTTTCTGTTGCCTCTTTCAGACACTCAGCTCTAAATGTTACTCTGAATAAAACATCTAATTCTGTACGTGACTGAATACAAAGAAAGAAAATGAAGGTTTGTGAATGAAAACACAGAGCTGGAAGGTTCGGTGAAGAGGAATCTGCTGCATTTCATCTTTAGATACTGTCCTCTAGTGACCAGCAGGAATAATACACGAACATCCTGCTCTGCTTCATCAGCATCAGTCTGATATCAGAACATAAACAGCAGGTGGAGGCCCGATAGCGCTGAAAAATGAATGAAAATCATACCAAAATTACAACATGGACAAGTGTGACATCAGAGGAACTGTGGATATTTGACATAAAGATAAAATGTGTCACCAGATATCATTATAAAAACACTGTGAAACTACAAATCACAGCCTCCAGATGGTCTTCAGTGGAAATGAAATGCAAAAATGACTGTTCCTGCTAAAGTTGTGACACAAATTACAGCCAGAATATCTGTCAGAATAACCAAAATCAGATTTTTTTTATATTCACTGGAAACACTGCTTTGTTCTCACACCTGCACCTACACACGTGGACAAAATTGTTGGTACCCCTCAGTTAAAGAAGGAAAAACCCACAATTCTCACTGAAATCACTTGAAACTCACAAAAGTAACAATAAATAAAAATTTATTGAAAATTAAATAATCAAAAACAGCCATTACTTTTGAATTGTTGATTAACATAATTATTTAAAAAAACAAACTAATGAAACAGGCCTGGACAAAAATGATGGTACCTCTATAAAAGATTGAAAACTATTTGACCAGAGTGACATGATTAACTCAGGTGTGTCATTTAATTGACATCACAGGTGTTTCCAAACTCATAATCAGTCAGTCTGCCTATTTAAAGGGAGACAAGTAGTCACCCTGCTGTTTGGTGAAAAGGTGTGTACCACACTGAACATGGACAACAGAAAGCGAAGGAGAGAATTGTCCCAGGACATCCGAAAAAAAATGATAGACAAACATCTTAAAGGTAAAGGCTATAAGACCATCTCTAAACAGCTTGACGTTCCTGTGACAACAGTGGCTCATATTATTCAGAAGTTCAAGACCCACGGGACAGTAGCCAACCTCCCTGGATGTGGCCGCAAGAGGAAAATTGATGACAAATTGAAGAGACGGATCGTTGGAATTGTATCCAAAGAGCCCAGAGCAACCTCCAAAGAAATTAAAGGTGAACTCCAAGGCCAAGGTACATCAGTGTCAGATCGCACCATTCGTCGTTGTTTGAGCCAAAGTGGACTTCATGGGAGACGACCAAGGAGGACACCACTGCTGAAAAAAACTCATAAAAAAGCCAGACTGGAATTTGCAAAAATGCATGTTGACAAGCCACAAAGCTTCTGGGAGAATGTCCTTTGGACAGATGAGACCAAACTGGAGCTTTTTGGTAAGGCACATCAACTCTATGTTCATAGACTCAAAAACCAAGCATACGAAGAAAAGAACACTGTCCCTACGGTGAAACATGGAGGAGGCTCAGTAATGTTTTGGGGCTGCTTTGCTGCATCTGGCACAGGGTGTCTTGAAAGTGTGCAAGGTACGATGAAATCTGAAGACTATCAAGGCATTCTGGAGAGAAATGTGCTGCCTAGTGTCAGAAAGCTTGGTCTCAGTCGCAGGTCATGGGTCTTCCAACAGGACAACGATCCAAAACACACAGCCAAAAACACCCAAGAATGGCTGAGAGAAAAGCGTTGGACTATTCTAAAGTGGCCTTCTATGAGCCCAGATCTGAATCCCATTGAACATATGTGGAAGGAGCTGAAACATGCCATTTGGAGAAGACACCCATCAAACCTGAGACAACTGGAGCTGTTTGCTCATGAGGAGTGGGCCAAAATACCTGTTGACAGCTGCAGAACGCTCATTGACAAATACAGAAATCGTTTAATTGCAGTGATTGCCTCAAAAGGTTGTGCAACAAAATATTAAGTTATGGGTACCATCATTTTTGTCCAGGCCTATTTCATTAGTTTGTTTTTTTAAATAATTATGTTAATCAACAATTCAAAAGTAATGGCTGTTTTTGATTATTCAATTTTCAATAAATCTTTATTTATTGTTACTTTTGTGAGTTTCAAGTGATTTCAGTGAGAATTGTGGGTTTTTCCTTCTTTAACTGAGGGGTACCAACAATTTTGTCCACGTGTGTAAAAAGCAGTTTAAAAAAGACAGAAATACGTAAATAAAGATGAAAAAAAATCCACAATTCAAGCCGACACTCTCGTATATCTTCCTTTTTGACAACCTAAAGCTAAAAAATGTCAGTTTTCTCGTCTCTTATCAGAGAAAACTGATTTATTTTATATTTCAAAAGTTGAGAATTTATTAAAATGATTGCAAATTAATTACTTTTCTTCAACTATTTCATTATTTGATGCATTTTCAGCTCTAAACAACAACTATAACTATTTACATTAGTCAAGACAAGTTGATTTTTCTTTTTAAGTTTTGCATAATGAATTAACCAAACTAAGCTGTTGGGGTTAGGACTCTAAAGTGTTATTTTTAAAGTGAGTTTATTTGAGTAGTTTATATATTAAGGCATTTAATCCTACAAAAACTACATAAAACATTACTTTACCCTAAATATAATGATAAGAATTTTGAATTAAAGTTGTGACTACAGAAAGAAATGCATGAAAACTCAAAAAATCCAAGGATTCACTGAATACCTGACAAGCAAGCTATGTTTTCATCTTAATTGCAAATAGAATAGAATAGAATAAAATAGCATAAAAGAGAAGAGAAGAGAAATACTTCATTGATCCCAAAAGTGAAACTCTGTTGCTCCTGTATCAAGCAGAAATAGTACCATGATACCACCACAAATACAAATAAATAATAAAGATATACTGAAGTACGAAATGCACAATAAAGTATAAAATATAGTATGATTAAAAAAGTGAAAAATGCATCATAAAGTGTCAAATATTGTATTGACGATGCATAAAAACTAGCAAAAACTAGCAAAAACCTAGCCACGCTAGACCCACGTCTGAAGACGCAAGGGTCTAGGAACTCTCAACAGGGAGGGAGGCGGGCTAAAAGGTTGTCTTTCAAATCACTCTGCAGCAATTGGGTAGGTATACAACCAATCAGCACAATGAATAGGCTGACGTAGTTCCTAGAGCGCCGGAAATCAGAGGATGCGATAGTTCGATGAAGCCTTATTTATACAGTCAATGGGTGAAGCTCAAGTATATTACAGACATGTTAACAGAAAGATTATTCAGAGTCGGTGCTAATGGAGCTCAACTACTGTTGTCGTTTTTGTTGTCGACCCTGGCAGAGAATTAAATTCGTTGCCGTGGGTTGTCTAGCGCGGCTAGGCTAGTTGTTTCTGGTTGTTTCTGTCAGAATCGTCGCGCCTCTGTCGTCACTAAGTTATGCCCGCCTTCTGACTCTACACTTCATGGTGATTGGTCCGGCCAGTTTTAGGAGCATCCAACCTCGAGGCTTACCGAGGGTAACTAGACCCACCCTAGCAGAGAATTAAATTCGTTGCCGTGGGTTGTCTAGTGCAGCTAGGCTATAAAAAACAGGGATTAATCAGCTTTATAATTTTTGAGGAATCGTGTTTGGTATTTGGTGCATTCTGGACATTATGTGCAGCAAAGAACTGATATTACAGCCATCTATTATTATTATTATTAGTAGTAGTAGTAGTATTGTTATTATTATTATTATTAGCACTATTATTATTATTACAGATATCTACTGGCTGTTATGAGTCATGCAACCATCATAATTTTGTCTCTTCTTGCTATAATTCTTCAAAGGTTTATCTCCTCCAGCTCTGTATTTATGTTGTTTCATCACTTTCACTCTGTCCTCCTGTAATCAGATCAACTGTCAGCAGCTGCAGTTATCTGATCGATAAACTCGCATGTCAGAAAGCGACACAAACTCCTCACGCAGCTTCTTACTGAGCGACAGACCGTCTGCAGCTCCATAACAAATGCCTCCATTTGCAGGGAGATAAAGTCGTGGCTTCGGCCTTGAACATGTCTCAGGATGAATGCGTTATGGCAGCGATCCAACAACACCGACACAGACGCCTTCATCTCACACAGTTCATCACATCCTGGATTACTTTATCAGGTATAAATCAGCCGGATCGTGACTAAGCTGCGGCTCTTTAATCAGCTCTGCAGGAGTGTTTGGATGTATTTTATGGTGATGATGTTACTGTTTCTGTGTGCAGAGACAATAACGCCCAGTCACACTGCAGCACCCCACCCCACTGATCGATACCAGGAGGAGGGAGGACGATGCTGGTGGTCCGAAGAGACCGGAGGAAATGCTGAGGCAGCTGATGCTCTAACGGACTGTAACAAAGGAATCTGGAGGAGATCTCTGGTGGATAAAGAGACTCTGCAGGCAGCTCTAAACCCACCAGGAGACGTGAATCATTGGAACAAGACGTCTCTGATATCACACAATGAACCTCTCTAACTGGTAAATAGGGGATCTGAAGTCTGTATGCAAACTGGAACAGCCAATGAAGACATTTATCTTGTTAAACCATCATAAATAAAACGTCATGTGCCAAGTTTTCACTTGTATGTACAAAATTGTGAATATAATGTGTAATACTTTAAGATATGATGAGATAAGATACAATAACATACAGCAAGGTATGATGAGATAAATAAGATACGATGAGATACGATAAGGTAAGATAAATAAGATGCAATAAGATGAGATACAATAAAATAAAATATGTGATATGAGATACGATAAGTTGAGATATGATGAGAAGAGAAATGATGAGATATAAGATACGATAAGAATAGATACAATAAAATAAGATCAGATACCATAAGATAAGGTAAAGAAGACACGATGAGATAAAAAAATATGAGCTATGATAAGATAAGATGAGATAAGGTACAATAAGGTATAATGAGAAAAGATACGATGAGACACGATAAGATATGATAAGAATAGATACAATAAAATAAGATCAGATACCATAAAATAAGGTAAATAAGACACAATGAGATAAAAAAATATGAGCTATGATAAGATAAATAAGGTACAATAAGATATGATGAGGTACGATAAGTTGAGCTGTGATAAGATGAGATACAATGAGATGCAATAAGATGAGATCCAATAAGGTGAGATGAGATACATTGAGATACCATAAGATGAGTTTTGATGAGATATAAGATTAGATGATAAGATACAACAAGATGAGATGAGATACGATAAACTGAGATACAATAGCATACAATAACATGAGATAAGATGAGATGAGATACGATAAATTGAGATACAATAACATATGATAACATGAGATAAGATGAGATACAATAAGTTGAGCTGCGATAAGATGCGATAATGAGATACGATAAGTTGAGATAAGATGAGGTACAACGAGATAAGATACAATAAGATAAGATAAATAAGATGCAATGAGATATGATAAGTTGAGATACGACAAAACAATAAAACATGCTAAGATACGAAGATAAGATACGCTGAAATACGATGATATGATACGATAAGATGAAATATGATGAGATACGATGAGATACAATAAGCTGAAATATGATGAGATACGATAAGATGAGATCTCATCAGATATGATATGAGACAAGATAAGATAAGACTGAATTAACCCCCAAGGAAATTCTTGTGCCAGATATTGCTCAGAATAAACTAAATGACATAAGAAATGCAGTAGCTAAAAGTAGATAAACAATAAGATATAAATACAACAGAATACTAAATTAAAATAAGAAAACTATATACTAAATACTGACTTAATAGGTGATATCACACATGATAATGAAATAATGAAATGAAATGCTAAAATTAAATAATGACATGAAAATTAAAATGAAATGCTAAAATTAAATAATGACATGAAAATTAAAATGAAATATTGCAAATGTTGTCAAATGCCAAATGAAAATGAAATATTACACCTTTAACATAATTTTTAGGTGAAATATTTCATTATCATTTGTGATATTACTTATAATAATGCGGAAATTAACAATATTGCACAGAATTATTCTATCTGTGGGAAAATACTGAGAGTGCAGAGATTTTTCTAGACGGAGAAGAAATTAAAGATTATTGTTCAGAGTCTTCTTAAAGTACAAAATATTTATAACACATAGGTTTTAATGCGTTGATGTTGCACCAGAGTGAAATATGACGGTTCTTCTACATCCTCCTGACCAACTATACTGGATCAATGTGACTTCCCAGGACAAAGCTGGGTGTCTTCACCGTAGAGTTTCTGCTTTTTTAATACTTCAATGTGCCTAAGCCTCATATTAGGACTACTGGTAGATGCCACAAAAGAGTAATGTTCCAGAAACACACGTATCAGTGGATGCACGGAGAAGCCTCTGGTCTCCACTCAGTTACTGTGACAAAAAACTCATTGGACAAATGAAGACTATAAACCTGCCATCTCCACATTTCCTGCAGCTTTTTTCTCCCCAACAACTTTCTACATGTCACTATGACAAACAAAAACAGCAAGTTAGGGCTGCTTTTAATGACAAAAATACATAAATTCTGCCATCACCACGACGCAATGTAAGCTTTTTACGTGTTATTTCACACATTTCTATCCTTATTCTGAAAAAATAACCTTCAAGTTCCTCATCTCTGGATATCAAAACTATATATTTATGTATAAAATAATCTGTTCCTATGCAGCAGCTCAGTGCAGTGAAGCAGCTGCAGAAAAGGCCACAGATCCACACCGTTATTTCCTCCACACAGGGAGATAACCAGTTGTTTGGAAAAGATGCAAACATTCAGCACAAACACAGGAAAACACTCTTCCAGCTTCCAGGTGAGCTTCGTACCTGCGATCCGGATCACGGCTCTCTCCGCGGGGTCCAGAACGTCTCCGGAGGCCGACTTGGAGCGTTTGATGCGGTGGTGTTTGGGCAGGTTCCAGGGCAGCGTGTCTCCGATCGACGGCGAGCAGCTGACCGAGCTCAGATCACTGGAGCTCTCCTCCGACGCCGCCCGGACCAGAGGCCTCCGCTTGGGCTTCACCTCCTCCATCGTCTGCACGGACAGAAGACGACAGCACACTCTCAAATCAAGAACAACAGACAGAATCTACATCATTTCTGTCATCTGTTCAGCGCTGCTTTCTGAGCGATGGCGTCACCAAATATTAGTTGCACATTCAACTCCAACTAAGGATTGATTTCTTGACTATTCGATTAGCTGTTTGGTCAATAAAATGTCAAAAAAATGGAGAAAAAAATGTTGACACACTAAAACTTGTCCCCAACCCCAAAATATTCAACTATAATTAGTTTTAATGCATTATTTTTGCTTGTTTTTCTTTGTCGTTTGTGAATATTTTGGAGTTTAGGTCAACTTAAGGTTCCATTTTTTATTTTTTTGGTCATTTTACAGATGAAATAAGCTGCAATTTATGATTATTTTTTATATTTAATGACTCTAGATTTTTTTTCTCTTTTATTAATTAGTTGTTTGGTCTATAAAATGTCAGAAAATGTTGAAAAAAATGTTGAGGGTGCACTAAAAGTTGTTCACAACCCAAAATTATCCAACTATAATTAGTTTTAATGCAAAATGTGCTGATTTTCTTTGTCCTTTCTGAATATTTTGGGGTTGAAGTTGTCATAATGGTTCCATTTTGGACATTTTTGACCATTTCACAGATGAAATAAACTGCAAATGATGGTTATTTTTTAACATTTATTTACTCTGTCGAAATTTTACTTACTATTTAGTTTTTTTGTCTGTAAAATGTCAACAAATGACAAAATAATGCTGAGGATTCTCTAAAAGTTGTTCACAATCCCAAAATTTTGATGAAGAATTTTCTGTTTTTCTTTGTTATTTATGAATATATTTGAGTTTAGGTCTACATTAAGTTTCCATTTTTGACTTTTTTCATGATTTTACAATGAAATAAGCTGCAACTTATGTTTATTTTTTACATTTAAATACTCTGCAGAATTTTTCCCATGTATTAATTAGTTATTTGATGAATAAAATGTCACAAAGTGTTGAAAGAAATGTTGCAGTTGCACTAAAAAATATTCACAATCCAAAATATTCAGCTATAATTTGTTTGAATGCAAGATTTGCTGTTTAGGTTAACATAAGGGTTCCATTTTGGACTTTTTTCATAATTGTACTGATAAAATAAAGTGCAAATGATGTTTATTACTCCAATCAATTGAACTGTAGGTAGTTTTTCAATTTATTAATTAGTTGTTTGGTCTATAAAATGTCATAAAATTATGAGAAATGTCGATCAGTGTTTCCAAAAGTCCAAAATAAAGTTTTGTTCACAGCCCAAACACATTCAGAAAGAGTAGAAATAGTACACATTGGAAACATTGTTTGGAAACAATAGATAGACATAACAAAAAAAGAAATTCGGCTTGTTTCAGTCATCGTTTGATTATCTGCTCAGTTGATTACTGGCTGTTTCTGACATTACAGCATTTAATGTTTACACAAACTGCAATAAAAATGTATTTTTATTAAACTGGCTTCACTTTCCTGTAGATGTTCTCGTTAAAAATAACTAAAAACAATAAACTGAGCTTTAAACTGAGCTTAAGCATGGCTAAAACAATAATTATTATGTAATTAATACAACTGAATTCACAGAAGATTAAAAATGCATCCACTCAGGCCATCTCAACATGTCTTATGTGAAAAAATGGAAATTAAAAACATCTAAACCACCTGATTCAGTGTAAAAATGGACTGAATTCTGACCCAGTCCTATTTTGGAGCTTCTATATTTAGACCTGAAGAGCAGCGTAGAGGACAAGCGCTCCGTCTGCAGCTCAGGCTGGTCATGCAGGTGATGCTAACGTCGCTAACGGTTTGATTTCTGCTGAGTCACAGCTTCAGAGGACGGGATGCTGCCCGGAGCCGCAGCCTCTGATTGGTCGACGGCATCAGCAGCATCCTCAGTTCAGACTCAGGTTAGGATTCAGCTGGATTCTATTTCTGGTACCCTTTGTTGTTTTAGTAACTGCAGAGCTGCAATACAGTCGCTTATTTATTCATTCATTAGACAATGAAACATTATTAATCCAAAACACGTTTACTGATTGGTGTCAGGTTTATAAAACTGAATTAAAGGATGCTGAAAACTGAACTGTAGCACCAACCATGTAACTGATTTAAGTTTATCCAGGTTAAATCAGGAGGTAATGATGGTGTCATTGGTAAAAGTCAGATCTACTTAAACCGCCTTTTTCCTCTCAAATGAACAGTTGATTCATTTTGAAGTTCCAATTATTCCAACTTACATATTTGCTAAAACTGAAATGTAAATCATAACTGTCATTAGACTTGGTCAAAATCAACCTTTTTTTCTGTAATTTCACACAAAATAACAGTAAATTGTTCAAGGAGTTCAGAAAAGTTAAAAACGCTTATTTTTTATTGTACATTTGATGTCGTTAAGGTGCAGCGATGTTTTGAATTAATGTTGATTATGGGTTTTCTGCCTTTTTCAAACTGCAATACTATCATATCAATATTATATAAAATATAAACTATATTTTATTACTACATAGAATGTTTATTGTAGCTATTTAAAACAATTCACTGTTATTTTACAGATTTTAAATTTTGTTGAATTAAAGATAACTAATTTTATATATAATATTAACAAAAGCTTAAAAAAATAAATAAAATTTAAAAACTTTCATAATGAAAGAAGAACCAAAAGATAAAACAGAACAAAATAAAAACAACAAAAAGGCCTAAATTAATTACAACTAATATAAATAAATAAATGTATTTCTGTACTTTTAATAAATGCTCATTTGTAGGTTGTTTTTTTAATGTTTCAAGAGTAAAAAAATTTCAAAAATAAAACAAACTTTTACAATGACAGTAAAAGAACAATCAAAAACACATAAACAGAACAAAATAAAGCAAAAAAAATAAACCATAAAAACAGGCCAGAACTAAAAACTAACAAAAATAAATAAATAAATTAGATAAATAATTTATAAAATGCGTTTCTTTATTTTTATAATAAAAGGTCATTTGTACTTTTATTTTTTTTACTGTTTCAACAGTAAAATAAAAAATAAAAATAAAATAAAAACTTTAACTTATTTATTGGATTTAATTCTATTTTATTATTATTATTATTTACTGTTTTAACAGTGTTGTTGTTTACATTTTCCATTGTATCTTTCCGATTTTTACAGATTTTTTGTACAATAATGATTTGCCATGTAAAAAAAAAAAAAATAATTTAGACTCTTGTTTTATTCCCAGTTTAACCAGCTGCTCTGTTGATCACTGACTGGTCTGAACATTATAGTACTATTAGTAAACTACAGAAAAATGCACTTTATATGAAACTGACTTCACTTAGCGATAACTACTTATACCACTTACCCAGATTTGCTTTTTAATGTCCAACAAAGATTTTCCCACAGTAATTCCAACATGAGCTGGATCCTCCTTCACTCACAGATTGTTTTTCTGGCACATTTTAAACCGATTTGTGTCTCCAGTGACACATTATTACTTTTTAAGCTGCTTTTCACTAAAACTGGAGTTCAAACACTTTAGGTTGAGCTCATTCCCTCATATCTCGGTGTAAAGCAGCAGCTCACTGACTGATCTGAATGGAAACGTGGCCACAGTCTAAACCCCGACCTGCAGATACAATAACCGGTACTGTCTAAATACTGGAGGGAAAACGCAGGCGCTGCTGTTCTAAAAGGTTGCAGGGAGTCATGTTAAAAATTCATAGCTTCTAAAATAGAAAGCAGACAGGCAGAAAAGAGAGAGAGACCTCAGATCTGCTCTGAAACCTGCAGAATCCTTTGCATCAAACGTCCTCATATCTGAGAGTCTGGATGAATTAGTGGTGCACTGCAGAGGATCTGTCAGCGGTTTGAGCCACTTAGAGGACAGAAGAATCATCTTTACTGCCTTCCTGCTCTCCTCATTCTATTACTATTCACAGTGGACCTGCTCCTGCTCTGGACTCCATCCAACACCATGAAAGCATCAGAGGGACCCGCCGTTACCAGGCAACCCTGAGGAGCCTCATGGAGCTGATCCTGGAGCCTTCAGGACCAGGAGCTAGGGGGGTATGAATGGACCGGGACTGAGCCTGGATTAGTCTAGAGCTAGGGGGGTATGAATGGACCGGGACTGAGCCTGGATTAGTCTAAAAACATTTTTAATCAGTCTGAGTCTGTCAACATCACTGTGAAGCAGTCAAAAATCAGTCTAAAATCAGTCTGAATCAGACTAAAAAAATTAGATGGATCCGTTTAAATTCAGTATAAGTTTAGTCTAATTCAGTCTGAATGAGTCTGAATTACACTAAAATAAGTCTAAGATCAATCAGAATCAGTCAAAATCAGTCTGGGCCAGTCTGGATTAGCCTAAAATCAGCCTAAATCATTCTAAATCAGTCTGAAACATTATAAATCAGTTTTCTTTTGTCTTAACCAGTGTAAATCAGTCTGAATCAGTCTAAACCAGTCTGAAACAGTTTAAATCAGTCTAAACCAGTATAAATCAGTCTAAACCAGTCTGAAACAGTTTAAATCAGTCTAAATCACTCTGAATCATTCTAGTCTGAAACCGTATAAATCAGTCTAAACCAGTATAAATCAGTCTAAACCAGTCTGTCCTCAGTGATGGACCTCATCAGGACTGGATCTGTTGATCTTCAGCTGTCACATCTGAAGCTTCTCAGAATAAACTTGATCCTAAAACAGCTGCAGCTTCTCTGCAGCCACACCTGAGCTGATCTGCAGTGAGAGCTGAGGAAGATGATGAGGAAGCTGATGATGATGAGGAAGAAGATGAGGATGAGGATGCACCTGCAGGGAGAGCGTCAGGACGCCAAACATCCTCCAGACTTATTTCTCATGTTTTGCAGTAAATCATGTGACGAACAGCGCTGCGGCAAAACCCGAACCGGCCTCCGTGTTCCCGGTTACTCACGCTAAAAATATCCAGGGCTGCTGCTGCTACTCCGGTCCCCGGTAAACACTCCGTCGTGCAGCGGTACCGTCAGCGGATCCGTCCCGGTAAACCGAACTCACAGACCCACCATCCTCCTCCTCCGCAGCGGGAGTCGCGCCTGCGTCCTGCGTGATGCGGAGCCGCTCAGACCTGGACCGAACCGGGCCGAGAGCAGGAACAGGCAGCCCGCATGTCCCTCCGTTACTGGAGCAGCAGCACCGGAGGCTCCGACCGGGACCGGCACCGGAGAGCAGAGAGCAGAGTGAGTCGGCGAGGCTGACCGGAGGATGTGTCTCCTCCAGATCCTCCCTCAGACGGTTGATTTCGGTTCGTTCACACTCAGACAGAACCACGAAACTAACTACAGGACAGAATCTGAGCAGCTGGAGGACACATCTGTCAGACCATACTAAATATAAAGAAGCTACACTATAAAAAATATATGTCTGGGATCAACAATAACAAAAAAGTTTACATTAATCACTTTGAGTTTAGAAAACTACGAATAAAATTATGTTCAACCAACAAACTGCATTGAGCTGGTTCAATTAAGGATAAATTAAGCTGATGATTCATAAAAAATGAAGTTCCTCTAACAAATACAAAGAAGTTATACTATAAAAAATATATCTGGGATCAACAGCAACAAAAAAGTTGAGTTTAGACAACTACCAATAAAATTATGTTCAACCAACAAACTGTATTGAGCTGGTTCAATTAAGGATAAATTAAGCTGATGATTCATAAAAAATGAAGTTCCTCTAACAAATACAAAGAAGTTATACTATAAAAAATATATCTGGGATCAACAGCAACAAAAAAAGTTGAGTTTAGACAACTACCAATAAAATTATGTTCAACCAACAAACTGTATTGAGCTGGTTGAATTATGGATAAATTAAGGTGTTTATTCATAAACAACGAAGTTCTTCTAATTCAAATATATATAAGTTACACTATAAAAAATATATCTGCGATCAACAATAACAAAAAGTTTACATTAATCGTTTTGAGTTTAGACAACTATGAATATATTATGGATAAATTAAGTTGATTATTGAGTTATTCTAACTATATAAAGAAGTTACATTATAAAAATACATCTGGGTCAACAATAACAAAAAAGTTTACATGAATCATTTTGAGTTTAGACAATTTCTAATAAAATGATGTTCAACCAACAAGCTATACTGAATCAGTTGAATTCTGAATGAATTAAGGTGATTACTCATAAAAAATGAAGTTCTTCTAACTCAAACATAAAGAACCTACACTATAAAAAATATATTTAGGAGCAACAGCAACAAAAATCTGAGTTTAGAGAACTATGAATAAAATTATGTTTAACCAACAAACTATACTGAGTATACTGGCTAAATTATGAATGAATTAAGTCGATTATTCACAAAAAATTAAGGTGTTCTAACTCTATATAAAGTAACACTATAATATATATATATATATATATATATATATATATATATATATGGGATCAACAATAACAAAAAAGTTGAGTTTAGACAATTATGAATAAAATTATGTTCAACCAACAAACTCTACTGAGTTGGTTGAATTATGAACGAATAAAGTTGATTATTCAGAAAAAATGAAGTTCTTCTAACTCAAATATAAAGAAGCTACACTATAAAAAAATATATATCTGGGATCAACAATAACAACTTCTGATGAAATTTTGTTGAACCAACAACAGTATTAGTTTTACCACAACAATCAGAGCTACTTTAAACTACTCATAAATACTCTTTATTCTAATTAGTGTTTCTATGTTATTTAAAGGTAAATTTCTAAGTGTTGCACAGATTTTTATTTTCATGTTTCTATTTTGTCAACATGATATTGTGGAATTATGTACATAGAGAATGCCACTTCTGTCACATTTCACATGTCACTTTTACACTTCTTACATTTTTTTCTTGCTATTTCACCATGTTAAAGTAACACAGGAGATGGTTAGGGTGTGATATGGGGTGTACAAATGATCCCCAAATGCATAAAAATGCATTCCATAATTTCCTGATATTAGGTAGGTTTTTATTCTTGCAGTAGCAGTTAAGAAATGATTTTATTTCACAACATAATGTTCTTTTAATTTTACATTTCACACAATACTTAGATCTTGAAAATTAAACAAACAGTAACTTTGAGTTTTAAATAACACAATATTAAGCAGATGCAGTTCAACATTACGGCGTCATGACAACTCATAAAAATGTAGTTACATTTTTACAGTATATTCTGTAATTCCATCTTTCCCTGAACTTTACACCTTTATGATGCTGCTGAAAGAGAAGACATTCCTCTGCTGAGCTCAGCATCTATCCACCGCCAGGAAACAGACGATCTGCAGCGATAACATGCTAACAAGAAAAAGGATCAGACATTTTAACACCACAGAGTTCTCTGCACAAAACTGCTGTTGAATTCAATTCTATCATGAGCAATAAAGTAGTTCTGCAGGATATTGGAATAACTGACACTGCAGTATCTTTTTCTGACATACATATTGCAAATACCTCGCTTTTTGGAATGAATTTAATATTCTACGATGATTTGGGTGATTTTATAGGGGAGTGTATCTGTGTTGAAGCTGAAAACAACCTGTTTGGAACCTTATTTATATGGCGTAACTCTGGTAAAGGCATCTGAAAAAGGCTCTGGATCACATTCAGATGTGGCTTAGCACTTGTCATGCAGAGCTTTGTGCTGCTGATTTAAACGGCCAAACAAATTGGTTGAGTTGGCAGCGAGTGAGAGACAACACAGCACCTGTTTCTGCTCAACATCATCGTTTCTGCAGCCAAATATTTCTACACACTGATTTCGTTTCACACATGTGAAGCTGCATGTCAACAAACTGTGACTTTGAAATAAATCTTCTTAAAAACTCAGTTTATCCGAGACCTTTGTGCAAAACAAGTTGATGCGATGTGACTATTACGCAGAGGTAGAAATGATATATTGTGCCGTTTTAAATACTATATCTGATTTTAAAGGGTTTTTTTGTGGTTAAATGGAGAAAACAACAAAGAGTAGTTTTCCAGCTGGCATCTGACAAAGACCTTCAACAGTTCAACAACTAAACCGTCTCCATGACACCAGAAGACTCAATCCAACAAAACAGGCCATGAAAAGTGGTAGAAGTCTTTTAGAAGGTAAAACTATATAGGACTAAAATTTAAAAAAAAAAAAAAAAAAGTTCCTGAAAATAAAACCTTTGTAACTACAGGAACGATCAAACATACAGGTGAACAAAAGTTTACATCTGCTTGTAAAGACCATGGATATTATGACAGTCTTTAGTTGACTCCCAGAAACCTTAATTTTCCATGATGTAATCTTTGAAACACACAAATCTTTGTCACAAAAAATATTCCTGCATTTTGATTCTTTCATCAAAGTCAGGACTTTGTGGAGACCAGTCTAGAACCTTCATTCTAACCTGATGGAACCATTTCTTTACCACGTCTGATGTGTGTTTGGGTTCATTGTCTTGTTGAAACATCAAACTTTGTCCAAGATCAACCTTCTGCTGATGGTTTTAAGTTTTCCTGAAGAATGTGGAGGTGATCATCCTCCTTCAGTATTCCATTTACTTTGTGTGAAGCTCCAATACCACAGAGCATGATACTGACACCACCATGCTTGACGGTAGGTTTGGTGTTCTTGGGGTTAAAAGAAAGACCCGCCCAAGACAGTCCAAAATCGGTCTAAAACAAGGACCAAAATCAAACCTAAACCAGTCCAAAAATTTTCAGAATAAGTCAGAATACAGTCTGAAACCAGTTGTAAACCAGCACTGAAACCAGTTTTAGAAACTAGTCCTAAGAAAGTCAATAACCAGTACAATATCGAAACCAAAACCCAATCTAAACAAGTCCTATAAAGGTCCAACACAGTCTGAAACCAGTCCTCATCCAGGACCAGATCCAGAGTAAAATAAATCCTAAAGCAACTTTAAATCACATCCAAAACCAGGAGAACCAAGACTGAAACCAAACATAAACCAGTCCCAAGAAAGTCCAAAACCAGTCCAACATACAGTCTGAAGCCAGTCCAGAAGCACTTCTACAAAGCCCCAGAGCATGATACTGCCACCACCATGCTTGATGGTAGATTTGGTGTTCTTAGGGTTAAAGGCCTCATCTCCTGCCCTCTAGACATATTTCTGCTCAGTTTTTGTTCCATCTGACCTCAGAACTTTCCTCCAGAAGGTCTTTTCTTTGTCCATGTGATCATCAGCAGACTTGAGTGGAGCTTGAAGGTTCTGCTTCCAGAGGAAGAACTTCTTTCTTAACGGATCCTCTCAGCTCATGTTGATGTGAAACCCTGTGGACACTGACAGCTGTGTTCCAGCAGCTTCTCATTCATTCAGACCTGCTTTCTGATGATTCTTGGTTGACTCTTGACCATCCTGACCAATCGCCTCTCAGCCATAGGTGATAGTTTGAGTTTTCTTCCTGATGGAGGCAGAAACACAACTGGACCATGAACTATATTCTGACAAAGTCATGAATCTGGATCTGAAGCTGCTTTGAAATGGCTCCAAGTGACTTACCGAGTTTTTCAAGTTGAGGATTTAATTTTTCAAATCTTTGTTGAGCTCCTCAGACTTTCCCACTGTCATGTTTGAATCTAATGAGTGGATCTAATGGTTCTATTTAAACTGGCTCAGAGGAGTTAGCAGCTGTAGTCAATCGCAGTCACTCACAAGAACTTAAAAGATTGTGAAACTAAATAAATTTGATTAACACAACTTTCTATATCACCAAATTGATGATTAAAGTTTCTGTATGTTTATTTTTGACCCATATTTCCAGATGACCTTTAAAAAAATCTATGAAATAACCAAAATGCATGATTGTTTCAATGATTCCATTTGAGAAAATTCAGAGTGATATAAGTGAAAACTCAATGATAGACATGTTCTTCACAAATGGTTGTAAACTTCTGTTGACGACTTCATCTTCTGTTTCCGCCAGCTGACCTCTGCCTGCACTTTGTACTCATTACAATGCAAATGAAGAGCTTTTCATCTGTAAATCTGTTCCATTTAGCCTCCTTTTGCTCCGTTTATTCTCCGTAATGTTTCTCAGGTTCGCTCCAAATGAGGCCAACTTGCTTCGAGTCAAATTAAAAAATGCCATGCTGAGCCGTTATGTAATCACAACAACACTGTGAATGATGGACGGCCTGTTTGAGCTGCCCTCTACTACATGATTAGTCTCCCAGTAGTGGAATGAATCGGGCCGGGGTGGGGGTGAGGTGTCGGTTCGATCCTGCACAGAGCCCACTCTTGTATTCACAGTGGATGCGTGTCATTAGTCCTGAATGTGGATTCTGTGCCAGCTTTGTGCCCATTGTGCTGAAGATTTAATCTGGTCAGCCGAGTGCTTCACAGAGCCGAGAGCCAGCGGAGCTCTGAGCGAAGGACGGTCCACGTCCGGGTGTAATTACTGAGGAAAACCATGAGTGGAAAGTGGAAATAAATAGAAAAAAATTTTAAAAAATCCAAAAAAGAAAAAGACAATCTAGTAGCAAGGATACGAGGGGAAAAAAATATTTAAAATGGTGGGAAACTGTAACGTGCAAAAACAAAACAAACAAAAGTAAAACGGAGAAAATAGCACCAAATATCAGTGAAATAAAGATTTTTAAAATTATTTTAATACAGAAAAAAATACATTTTTGCAGATATTTTTAATAGACATTTACAGTTTGGGAATTTTTTGTTTTTCTAGCATTGAAAATATAAATAATCATGTCCTGTTTTTTAGTGAATTTACTAGATATGATTTAGTTGAAAATTATTTGCACATTTTCAGTCATTAATATACATACTTTTCTTTCAAATAACAGCAAATATCTCTAAAAATAATGCATATTTGTGGATTTCATTACTGTAAAACTATGTGATTTTAGTCACACACTGACAGAAAATGTAACTTATAGAAAATACAGATTTTTAATAACACTGTTTTTACTTCATTTTGTTTTGTTTGTAAATAATGCCAAATATCTATGAAAAATGATCTTTTTCATTGATTTAAATACAATAAAATATAATGCATTTTCTTACAGTCAAATAGCCTAAAATAATAAATGAAAATTTCTAAAAAAAAATTGATTGTAATGTAAAATTTTAATTATTAATTTCTTTATCAATTTACAGATGATCCCTGTTTTGTTAAATTACAGATTATATCCAGTAATGTCACAGAAAAATATTCTACTGTACCTAAATCCACAAAAAATATTACATTCACTTTTTGTAATTTTTTTTTACTAATTATTTAGTAATTGTTACACCATGACTGCATTCCACTGCTTTTATATACTTGTCTCTTTTTTACTTTTCTTTTTTTTCAGTTTTTTTTATTTTTGCAGATTTAAATAGAGTGAAAAGAAACAAAATGTTCTGGTCAAGGGCTGCAAATGACCAAATTTATAAAAAAATTCTGATATTTGATGTGGATGTTATTTACGGTTTTGGCCTGTAAATTAAAAGCTCTCTGATTTAATAGTAAATATTTTAAAAACATATAAATAAATAAGACAAAACAAACAAAAACATGTACAGTATTTCAGAAGCACACCAGCAGGAAAAGGAAAGGTGGGAAACTGGCTGATAAACAGAAAATAGAAGCAGTTTAAAAGTGAGAGAAAAGACCAGACTTTAAAGACCCCTTAGATGGAAATCATTTTATTCAGCGGTCCATGAGGTGATTTTTGTAAAGCCTAAAAAAATGAGTCAAGGGGAGGAACAGAAGACCAGCTTCCTCTCAAAGCACTACAGTTGAATGTGGTAAAAAAGTTCTGTGTGGTATTTTTTCTACCAGCAGCACAAACAAAAACCTGCTTACTCTAGCTTTAACTGTATATTCTATGAAAATACATCTCTGTGAGGTAACATAAGTGTAACACAACACGGCTCATTTTAGGTTCAAACAGCCAAATTAGAGCTCAAATTCAACTCATTTTAATGCAAAATTCTGCATTAATTAACACTAAAAAGCAGCAGATTAGATCAACAGTGACAACAGAGGATTTTACTGTAGATTTTTATTAAATTTCACTCATTTTAAAGCTCCTAAACTGGCTTCATGAACCCAACAAAGTGGAGAAAGTGCTTCTGAAACGGCAGGAAACGAGTCCTTTGGTTCTTTACCTTCTGAGTCACAGTTTCCGTGGCGGCTTTCAGAGGTCGTCTCTTCCTCTTCCTCACCGCCGGACCTGGAGGCTCCGATCCAACCAGAGGCTCCTTCAGTGAAACCTCCTCCGGCTGGACGCAAACCACCGCCTTCTCTTTGGGCTTTTTCTTCCTCTGAAATCAAACGTTCAGTTTAGTTATTTCACATTATTATTCAGCTGATTTAACTCAAGCAGCTGCATTTCATTTCTATGACACGGACTTCACAGTTCTGCCACTAAATAAACAGCCACTGAAACACAACTTTCACCATCAGAATCTGCTTTTATTTCCAAAATTAAACTAATTCTCATAGTTTTAGAGTTAACAGATGTTCTTTTTCCTGCTGAAGTGGAATAAAACCATAAAATGATAATAATTCATCCAAAATCCACCTACAAACGTACTTTTACAATATTTAGAGGTCTAATTCTGCACAGTCTTCATCTGTTTCTTGTCTCAGAGGAAGAAACATTTCTGAAACATGCGATATTTTGAAAGACCCGATTGTACACGTTCATGAATTAAATATGACAGAACGTACAGCGGCGTTTTCATTGTCCAAAACAAAACAAGACTCTCTTTCATTCACTTTTTGAAAATCGCATGCAGACAGAATGAAATCATTCACATTCTGGGCAGACAATAGAAACGTGAAGCGGCTCGGCTGGAACCTCATGGACGACGTCTCACTGGCTGCTATTGAACAGAGGAACATCAGAATATGGAAATTTATCAGATTTTTCCCTCTAGTTCTGTAGATTCTTTCGGTATTTTTTGAAATTCACAAAACTGTAAATGTACGTCGAATGTAAAATAATTCTAGAAACCTGTAATTTTGAATAACCTTAAAATTCCATTTACTCAAATTTCTTTTTACTTTTTCCACAATTATTTCCCTTTTATTCTTTCATTTAATGAATCTTAAAATATTCGATACTCTTAAAATTCCAGTTTTTTACAGAAATGTCCTCTTTTTTTTAAAAAACAAAAAACTTAAAATATTAATAAATTCACTATCATTTCTTAAATATTTCAGTTTTATTCTTTATTTTTAGTTGATATCTAATGTAAAATAATATTTTAAAAATTGTAATGTAAAATAACCAAAAAAATTAATTTTTTAATGAAACTTTCCCTCTTTTTTTAAAACAAAAGACTGTTAAAACACACTCACAAATTCATCATAATTTCACAAATATTTCCCCTTTATTCTTTTATTTAATAGATATCTAAGGTAAAATATCTTTAAAAACCTGTAATATAAAATAATCAGAGAAATTACATTTTTAAAAAATATTTTTTCCTTTTTACATGAAAAAGCTTTTAAAATGAATTCACAAAGTTATCGTCATTTCACAAATATTTCTCTTTATTTCATAGATTGAACTATTAAATTCAGGTTTAATACTGTAAATATATTTCTAAAAATAGATACAATTACTGACAGTACACAGAAAAAACATTAATTCTTTAATTTTACATAAATTTGCTTGTTATATGAAAAAATTTAAAATTACATTTTTTTAAAAATGAATGTTTTTATCAGAGTACTTATCTTAAAATATTTGTCATCTTTAAAATATATATATATTTTTAAATAATTTATACATCTCTGAATGATCATTTTATGTATGCATTTTTCATACATTATATGCAACTCAATTTAATTATTTATATACATGTAAATATTCTTCATGTAACACTAAAAATATCCCCAAAATAAAATAAAATACACATGAACTCATATAAAGTGAGACAAAAAATTATTTTGTTTTGAAAAATTAGGCATTTCCACAAAAAAGATTAGTGTTTGATGTTTATAGTCATTACAGTCAAAATACAGTATTTAATGTTATATACATTATTGATTAAATCTACAGTGTCTGAATATACATATCTAATGTTTTAGGACATTACAGGGAATTTTACTGATTTTTTTCAAAGCCAATATCCTTCATTAAGCGTTAAAAATCTGTTTTGGACAATAACTAATTAGGAGGAATGTGTGTATTTTGAAGAGATGTTTATTTTTTATTATTTTACAGTATTTTTTTTGAGACTCCAGCTGCTGGGATATTACAGTTTAGCATTTTATTGGGAGTTTTCTTGGGTTTTTTTGGGATTTGCTGCATTCATTACCTTAAACCTAGTCTGATCCCTGACACACCTGCCCTCTTCTTCTTCTTTTCCTTTCGGCTTTTCCCTTCAGGGGTCGCCACAGCGAATCAATTGCCTCCATCTAACCCTGTCTGCTGCATCCTCTTCTCTCACACCAACTACCTTCATGTCCTCTTTAACCACATCCATAAACCTCCTCTTTGGTCTTCCTCTAGGCCTCCTGCCTGGCAGTGGGAAACTCAGCATCCTTCTACCAATATATTCACTCTCTCTCCTCTGGACATGTCTGAACCATCTCAGTCTGGCCTCTCTGACTTTATCTCCAAAGCCTCTAACATGTGCTGTCCCTCTGATGTACTCATTCCTGATCCTATCCATCCTGGTCACTCCCAGACAGAACCTCAGCATCTTCAGTTCTGCTACCTCCAGCTCTGCCTCCTGTCTTTTCCTCAGGGACACTGTCTCCAGACCAAACAACATGGCTGGTCTCACCACAGTTTTGTAAACCTTTCCTTTCATTTTAGCTGAAACTCTTCTATCACACATCACACCTGACACTTTTCTCCAGCCGTTCCAGCCTGCCTGTACACGCTTCTTCACCTCTTTCCCACACTCTCCATTGCTCTGGACTGTTGACCCTAAGTACTTAAAATCCTCCACCTTCTTGATCTCTTCTCCCTGTAACCTCACTCTTCCACTTGGGTCCCTCTCATTCACACACAGATACTCCGTCTTGCTGCGGTTAACCTTCATTCCTCTCCTTTCCAGGGCAAACCTCCACACCTCTAGCTTCTCCTCCACCTGTTCCCTGCTCTCACTACAGATCACAATGTCATCTGCAAACATCATAGTCCATGGAGACTCCTGTCAAACCTCGTCTGTCATCCTGTCCATCACCATAGCAAACAAGAAGGGGCTCAGAGCTGATCCCTGATGTATTCCCACCTCCACCTTGAACTCCTCTGTCACACCTACAGCACACCTCACCACTGTCTTGCCCAACCTTTTAAAAAGGTCTAATTACAGGCTTCACATGTAGTGTCCTCAGTAGTAAAGTAGATTTACAACACTTGATTATCGCTAACGGACCCTCACAGCCTGATCAGCTCTGCTCAGAGACCTCACATGTCTCTTTGTCCGTCCACTCGCTGCTGCAGGAGGAGAACGGACCTTCGCCGGCCAGTCGGAGCCGCTCAGACAAAGAGCTTCACTCATGGAGATGTTTCTGAGAGTCTCTCCAACTTATCGGACACAATGGAAGCTCAGTGCTGCTCCGCTGGACAACAACACTCACAAAGACGCTGCCAGAACACAGAGAGGGAGGCCAGCAGTCGCACAACTCAGGACGGCATGAGGACACCTCAGCACACTTCATAGAGACACTGCAGCTGTTCAGAGTTACGTTACACGACATGGATCATGTGATGTAAACAGAAAATCTATGCAGGGAGGCTGCATGTAATGAGCTAAATACAGCATCCTACACAATCTATAATATGCTGGACATTTACTGCACGTACACTACTGTTCAAAGGTTTGGGGTCATCCAGACAACTTTATGTTCTCCATGAAAACTCACACTTTTATTCATGTGCTAACATAACTGCACAAGGGTTTTCTAATCATCAATGAGCCTTTCAACACCATCAGCTAACACAATGTAGCATTAGAACACAGGAAATGTTCCTCTGTACCCCTATGGAGATATTCATTAAAAATCAGCCGTTTACAGATAGAATAGTCATTTACCACATTAACAATGTCTACACTGGATTTATCATTCATTTAATGTTATCTTCATTGGAAAAAAATGATTTTCTTTCAAAAAATGAGGACATTTCTAAGTGACACTAAATTTTTTAATGGTAGCGTATAAATGAATTAAAGTTGCTCTAAATGATTTAAAGTTACTTCACATTAGTTAAAGTTGCTTCAAAATGAGTTAAAGTTGCTCTAGATTAGTTAAAGTTGCTTCAAAATGAGTTAAAGTTGCTCTATATTAAAGTTGCTTCAAAATGAGTTAAAGTTGCTCTATATTAGTTAAAGCTGTGGTTAAAGTAGTGGAATCCTGTAGACCTTAAGTGAGGCCAGTGAGGGCTGCAGATCTTTAGATGCTCTTCTGGGTTCTTTAGGAGAAATGTCGGTAACTTGTGAAGGCTCACCACTGTTCCATGTTTCTCTGTTTGTGGATAATGTGTCTCACGGTGGTTCTCTGGAGTCCCAGAACCTTAACTTCGGAACCCTCCAGACTGGTAAACATCAGTGGGTGTGCTGAATCTCTTTAGAACATGGTGCTTCTTTTTGAGGCCCTTCAGTGACTTTTCAATGCCAGACAGGTTCTACTTAGGGATGTTTAGGTTCCACTAGCCTGGCAGTAATCATATGTGAGTGGACGGTGAGATGAAACCCAACTGATGAAGGAATTTGGTCATTTGGAAGCTCAGGGGGCAATTATTTTCTACACAAAGGTGGGTTGGATAGTATTTATCCTTCAATAAGTTATCACAAACATTCATGTTGCTGCCAAAGATGGCCCAACCACTTACTGGGTTCAGGGGGGCAATTACTTTTCCACAGGGGTTATAGAGGTTGTCAATAAATCTTTAATAAATCATGATTGAAAAAATGCATTTTGTGTTTTCTTGGACTATGTTCGTCTTACATGAAAATGTGTTTGATGATCTGAAACAATTGCATGCAAAAGCACAATATTTCTTTCAGGGGGGGCAGATACTTTTTCCTGTATTTAGATGTTAGTGTGTTCATAGCATTCTGTTTACACTGGAACATACTGTAAATAAAGCTTTTTACTGCTGCTGTTGTACTTCTAATCGGATGCTAAATGACATTTTATTGTACAATGGAGCTGAATCTAAGATATTCTAATAGATGCTGCACATTTTCTGCAGTTCACAGTTCAACTCACTAAAAGCAACATTTGAAAATGACTAAATCTTGGATTGAGACTGATCTACTTGGTCCTCTGCTTCACTAAACTCCAGTTCTTCCTGTATTTATTTAAAGAAAACCCTGTTGCTCATGCTGGAAACAGTGAACACGCCACTTCCCCTTGTGTTAACTTTAGCACAAACAGGACAGGTTGAATCACCGCACAAGCTGGAAAGTTCCTAAACGACTGAAGCCACAGCAGCAGCAAAGCTCTTAGACGACCAGCAGCTTTGATCCAGACTGAAACGGCTCACAGTTATCGGGTGGAGTGACTCAAAATTGGGTACAAACTGTCATGATTCCCAGAGGATGAATCCTGGAAGCTTGTCGAGTCACTAACTGTTCCTCCAACGCCACCATGGTGGTCATATTTGTGGTTTTGAGCAGTGAGTGAGCAAATCCCTGCAGGCTAAAGAGCCGTTTTTTTGGTCACTTACTCTTAAATATTAGCTTAGAAAAGCTAAACTGCCACAAAGAAGAGTGTAAAAAGCTTTTTATGTGACCCTCAGTTGGATAGAATGTGTAAAAGTTTTAACTGTTGGTAAAGTTCATGAGATAATTTCAGTTTAAACTACATAAGAACATTAGGTTTTCATGTCTAAGATGTCCTCGTTCTGCTCTGGATCTCGTGGAGGCATCACACTGTGACCATCCAGACTTCAGTTTCTTTGTTTTGGCTGCAGCTTCTGGCTCAGTCTAACTTTGTTTATCAGTTTGATGCCAGAATTCTTTAAAGTACATGTTGTTTCTGCAATCACTGGGAGTCTGTGCAGGAGGTTCAACAAAATGCATCAAACTAAAGCTAAATAACACACATTTTATCATTAAAAAACAGGAGCATGTTTCAAGTGTCTTTTTAATCTGTGTGTTGCTACAAAATCTGTTTAAATCATGAGGAATATTTGAGTTCTTTTGTGTTTTATAGTTCAGTATTTCACATTAATTAAAATGTTGAATGCATTCCTTAATTATCAGTACCAGCATTACTTAAACCTTTCTTTGCTCGTCTCATTTTAGCACATTTATTTACATTTTCAGGAATGTTTTGGACTTATTAAATCTTGCATTCATTCTCATGTTCTGTAGTATTTTTCTGAGCAATATTCACCACTAGAACTTAGCGTAGCAGGTCAGAACTACTTGGTTTTATTTGGCTGCAGTAGCAGACAAACAACAACCAAAAAGAAACGGTTCTGCACAGAAGTTCTGCCAGAAAAAGGCCAGCTAGTTCCTGGATGTGATTCCAGTGGCCACAGTGTGGTTCTCTGACAGCTCTTACTGTTAGTTGTGTGACATGAACAGACTTTGGTTCTAGTTTTCAGTGAAACAACTCAACACTGCTGGACTGATTATTCAGAAATCGGTGTTAAAAACTCACATTGGTCTCAGGATGAAGTGTGATAACCCGAACCCTTTTCCTTACGTTCATCTAGCACCACCATCAGGTCAGAATTTGTACTGCTCAGAACTCTTCATTCTACCACCAAATCCCCTCAACCTCAGCTGTACTCTCCACAGTAAATCCAACATTTTAAATAAAGTTATAAAATTTAGCAAACAGCCTCTCAGAGCTGCTGGCAAAGGCAGACTGGCTAACAACTGGTTTATATATGTATATAAAAGTGTAATTTATGGGGTTTGAATGACAAAATCTGTTTGTACAGACCCTGTAGCTCCATGCAGTGTTAAAGGAACACTTCGATTCTAACTAATATTATGGAGTCTTAACCTGTACATTTTAGTAAAGTTGTATTTAGATATACTTGTCAGGTCTTGAGCAGAAAATTTAAATTAACTACACAAATTTGAATAGTAATTTACATTGTGGGGTGAAATCCAAACATTTAACACAACTGTCATTCCAGAACTGGAGGACATCACATCTCAAATAAAGCATTTATAAAATAGGTGCAGTTGTTGTGTAAATGTTCTTGTCCTGAGAACAAATCTTAAAAAAAAACAAAAAAAAAACTAGGAGACAAATGTTTGAAAATATTATTTAAAATAGGTTCTCCATAAAATACAATTTTTTTCTTGCACCCTAACCTTTTTAGCTGGTACAAGAAGAAAACAGTGAATGACATGAAATGCTGGAATTAACATCATTGAACAGTTTTCCAAAAGAATGTGTAGAGCAAAGCTGTGTCCTCTCTCCTACATATTTTTCATATTTTCATCACATTGTCAGCCTTCATTGAATGTCTCACTCTACCTCATATCATCAGGATCAGACTCATTGTTTTACTTTTTTCCATCAGTCAGTTTGTCCTCTTGGTCAGCAGTAACAGCTAGCTAAATATCTAGCTTCTACTGCTGAGAAAAAGCTAACATTAGCATGGATTAGCAACCCTACTACTGTGATGAGAGTAGGGTTAGCAAACAACAAATAAAACATGGAATAAAAATGGTTCCATTGATGTGTAAGCTGAGCTAATCAAGCCTTTGATAGTTTATGACCTATTATTGATGAATATGTAGTAGAAAATTGTAAAAGAGGTCAACCTTTCAAGAATTTTGAAGCCCAAATGTCATGAAATTCTGGAATGACTCTTAAGTTAGTCAGGCAAACTAACATTTACATAAAATTGTAGGGTCCTGAGCCTTAATATTTCAGTTAATTAGGCAAATTCAAATAGTAATGTATACTGTAGGGTAAAACAAACATTTAACACAACTTGTTTTTCTGTTTTACAGCACCTTGTCTCAGTGTCTGTTGTTTTAAACGTGCTGTATAATAGTAAATAACAGTGTCTTAATTTTCAAGCGTTAAACCTTTATCATACAGCCTTCTTCATAGTCAGTGAATCAGGCTGCTGAAAACTGAACAAATCAGCATTTCCGAAGACCAATCTGACTCAAATCCACTGGTGTTACATTAATCTATTATCAACACAGCTTTAAAAGCTAAAGGAGCTGCTGTTGTCTTTAGGTTTAGTTGGTCAAATCAAATATTGTCACAGCGTCTTTACTACGACCAAAAATAAACTCTTACAGCAGGTTTATGACTTGGATAAACAACATAAAGCACTAAAGCTGAAGCAGTGAGGTGTTGAGGCTTCACTTTTTCCAGACATTTTCCATATTCTCTGGGCATTACGGTGCATTTTTCATGGCAGACGGCGGTTTTTGAGCATCAGATTATTCATTTTGTGCATTGTGGTGAATATTTAGGCAGTAATTTGAGGTTTTTCTCCATGAATTCATGTTGGAAATATCTTCATGTATGTAAAGAAATGACAAAATCCAGACACCAGTTCAAAATATAATGGATTTAGCTTTCTACAGCAGATGTAATGGTTGTATGAGCTCATAATATCCATAATATACGCTTATAAAAGCAAAATGATCCTGCTTTTACTTGTTGGAAGTGTACAAAATATTGAAACGAAAGCTCCCCTCCATCTATAATTGTGATTATTTTGCATTTATTTGCAGTAAAACTGAGGAAATTATTCACTTGTGCATCAATAAACTTGTCCAACCTGCTGCATGAATGTGTTCAGAAAGTTCTCTGCATGATAGCACAAGCCAATGAGGCCCTCTGAAGTCTGAAACGGGCAAGGCAAGCCGACAGAAGAAGCACAAGATGTGAAAATCAGAGAGTGTTTGAAGAAAGACTCCTGGGACATTTTCTCACCTGAGTTGGAGCTTTGGATTTGGAGTCTTTGGCCATCACTGTGAGGAGAAAACACACTTTAAACGGGCAGAATGTGGAGAAAAATGTGCACCAGTAGAATAACTGTAACGAGCAGTGATTCAGTGAAGCAACACAGAATGAATAAAGGCATTTTTTTAAAAGTTTTTAAAGCTGAAGCGACCGCAAGTTTCCTCCAGACGCTTGCAGCGACATGCAGGTTTCAGTGACTCTACTCGTTAACCAAAGACATCGCATCAGGTCAGATTTATGACGTATCATTAAGCAGACAGTCTGAAACATTAACGTGCTCAGCTCTGATGGAACAGCATGTCTGAGGCCCCACAGACATCTCCTAAAAATAAATGTTTTATTGTACTTCAGAGCATCATATTTATGTCTAACTGTAAACATAATCATAAGGCAGGAACATTTATCACAGTAAAATGTTTAACTTCACTCAGTATCAATAACTGACTATTCTGGAGGATTTGTTCAGTAAAGTTCAGGAGAAAAAAGGTTTTTTTTGTAACTTTAGCCTTTCAAACTCATCTCACAAGGGCAACCACTGACAGACATGACAAGAGGCCAAAGCCAGAGACTTTTTTAAAAATGTGAGACTCACCACTTAAAGAATCCTTGAATAATAATCTGTGGGAGAATTTCACATCGCCCAAAAAAAGCTGGTGGTGTGACCTTAAGAAAGTGATCTGCTGTGTAACTGCTGTGTTGTTGTGTAATTGTGTCCATGTAGGTGCAAAAACACTTTTTAAACTGTGTTTTAGGGCAAAGTCAACACATTTTTAAAGCAGTTTTTAAATCAGATTTGATTGGAATTCAAGTTTGCTAGCTAGTGTTACAGCAAGCGACTATAGCATAATATTATGAGCTTAGCACAAAGTTTACACAAATTTTATTATCAATAAAATCCACATTGCTGACAAAAAATATATCACTAATCACTAGCTAGTGAGTCTGTAAGCTAGTGCAGCATAACGTTACTATTCACTTAAAGTCAGAGCTAGCTTAGATGAATGTTATTAGCATTGACTGATAATGTTGATTTACATTCTACATTTTCTGACATAAAAATATGATCAAATCATCAATCACCAGGGATGCTTAGCCGGTACTAGCTATGAATTTAAGCTAGCTAGGGAATGCTACAGTAAGCTAATGCAGCATAAAGTTATTAGAAGTCAGCTATATTTATTATCATTGACTGATATTATTGATTTACATTTATTTTGTGACATAAAAACATTGTCAAATCATCAATCACCAGGGATGCTTAGCCTGTACTAGCTATAAATTCAAGCTAGCTAGGTAACGTTACCATAAGATAATGCAGTTTAACATAGTCAGCTATGTTTTTTTTATCATTTATTTATATCATTGATCTACAGTCTACATTTTCTGACATAAAAATATTATCAAATCATCAATTACCAGGGATGCTTAGTCAGTACTAGCTATGAATTCAAGCTAGCTAGGTAACGCTACCGTACAATAATGCAGTTTAATAAACATCAGCTATGTTTTTTTATCATTTATTTATATTACTGATCTACATTCTACATTTTCTGACATAAATATATATTGTCAAATCATCAATCACCAGGAATGCTTAGTCAGTACTAGCTATGAATTCAAGCTATCTAGCAAACCAACTCTACAGTAAGCTAATGCAGCATAATGTTATTAGTTTAACATAGTCGGCTGTCTTTATTATCATTGATTGATATTTACATTCTAAATTTTTTTGACATAAAAATGTTGTGAAATCATCAATAACTATATTAGCCTATATAGTTAGACTTTTAGACACATTTTTTATTACCATCTATGTTTAAATTTAAAGTGAAAAATACTGTCAAATAAGCAATCACCAACACTTAGTTAATACATGCAGTTTTATGTCTTGAATTTACAGTTTTGGCTCAAACATTAAGATGGAGAACTGGTCCGGTTCAGCTTAAATAACTGCTAGATTAGGTACTGAATGGTGCATTTAAGTAGACCACAGACTAGCACACCTCGGGAGACCTGCACAGGAAGATCAAAGGAGGGCAACGAGGTTCAATTAACAAGAGATATGACCACATGGCTCAGGGTTTGTTCCTGCAGTCAAACATTTTATGTGTTATTTGATGTGTCCATCAGGTCAGATCTATGATCTGAAACTGCTTCATGTGCTCAGCTCTGATGGAACAGCCTGTCTGCAGTCTCCCAGAAATCTCCTCAAAATAAATAAGTTTTATTGTACTTGAGAGTATGAAGGCCTCATTGTGTCCTCCCTCACATGGCCAACAGCACATTTAAGCAGCAATCAGAGCAGCTCCGACCGCAAAATGCAGCCCAAGCCAACAGGAGCTGGCAGTTTCTGGAAAATGCTCCACTTTTGGAAAGGAAACACCGACAATTTACCAGACTCTGGAGGAGGAGGGGAAAAAACAGCATTTCCACTGAGTGTTCAGTAAAAGCGAGCCTGAGTTGAGCTGAAGGTAAAACTAAGCAGCATCGTGAGGATGGAGGGGAGGCTGATGGGTGACACCTACCTGCCAGGTATCTCTCCAGGGAGGGCGAGGAGCTCTGGTTCCAGCTGTAGCAGCAGAAGAAGAAGAGCCACACCAGGAAGGTGGCCAGAACCAGGGCCAGAACCCAGAGGAGCCGGGCCACGGCGGGGTTGGTGGCCGCCCAGGCCGTCAGGATGTCCATGCCGAGCTGAGCCGTCGTCCTCGGTGCGACTCCGGCTCATGAATGGGGCTGCAGCGGGCCGGTGTGGTCCTCTCAGGGCAGCCACAGCGCCTACAGCAGCAGGAAGGAGAAGAAGCAGCCAGAGCAACCACAGATGGATACCAGCTGTTCCAGACGGAGCTCGGCCCACGTCAGCTCTCGGTGTGTTTGTGCTTTTCTGCTGTGTCTGTTGTGTTTTACTGGGTCCTGGAAAAGCCAGTGTGTGCTTTAGGGAAACATTTCAGAGGAGTGGCTACGAGTTACAGCGGCGAGCTCAACCGTCAGCCACTCCCAGGAGGAACATCAGGAGGAATCCTCGTACGGACGAAGTGACGGCAGAGACTCAGAAATGCACCTGGGGCAGTTTCCCCTCGACGACCTGGACACCTGCCAGCGCCGACTTGTGCAATGACAAGGCTGTCATTCTCTTGAAATCCATTTTAGAAAACACCCGGCTACACATTCACGTCGCAGATTAAAATGCCGCAAAAAACTATTCACCCAGCCGGTTCCCTGGAGCACACATTCACACTCAGCAAACATTACAGAGGATCTGCTCGGTGCTAAACAGGCATTAAGTCTTTAGAATCCAGGTGTGGTGAAACATTAACTCACAGGAGCAAAAACTAACATCTCCACCTGACGGGATTACAACAAACAAACAAACAAACGCAGGAGGTGTGATGAGAATAATCCTGAGTCCAAATATACACGCAAGTTCCTCTAAACGGGGTTTAGTTGTTCTGGATTCATTAAAGTTGGTCTAGGTTAAAGTTGCTCAAAAACGAGTTAAAGTTGCTCTACTTTAGATAAAGTTGCTCTATATTATCTGAAGTTGCTCAACAATTAAAGTTGCTCAAGAATTAGTTAAAGTTGCTTTAAATATGTTAAAGCTGATGTTATTAAAGTTGCTCTTCATTAAAGTTGCTCTAAATGAGATGAAGTTGTTCTCATTAAAGTTGGTCTAGGTTAAAGTTGCTCCATATTAGCTGAAGTTGCTCAAATATGAATTAAAGTTGCTCAGAAACGACTTAAAATTGCTCTGAATTAGTTAAAGTTGCTCCATATTATTTAAAGTATCTCAAAAACGAGTTCAAGTTGTTCTACATTAAAATTGCTCCATGTTAGTTACAGTTGCTCAAAAGTGAATTAAAGTTGCTCTATAATGAAGTTGCTCTAAATGTGTGAAAGTTGCTCTGTATTGAAGTTGCTCTAAGTGAATTAAAGTTGCTCTATATTAGTTAGTCACTCAAAAGTGAATTAAAGTTGCTCTAGATTACAAAAAGTTGTTCTAAATGAGTTAAAGTTGCTGTTATTAAATTTGCTCTAAATGAGTTAAAGTTGCTCTAAATGAGTTAAAGTTGTTATTAAAGTTGCTCTATATTAAAGTTGCTCTAAAGTGAATTAAAGTTGCTGTACATTAGATAAAGTTGCTCTAAATGAGTGAAAGTTGCTGATTATCAGTTAGAGACATTCCTAAATGGCCCCAGACTTCTGAACGGTGCGGCATCTCCACGACAGATGTTTTCTTTTTTATTAACAGAACCTTCTTGTCTGGTTGCAGAAAAATCCAACTTCAAAATGTTTTTTTCAGTTTCATTCATTTCTCACTTCCAACATGCAGGAAACAAAAATGAACCAACTCTGCCATCTAGTGGCCACAAGAAGAACAAACAAACCTCTTTAGAGTGTGCAACAAACATTTAATGTAAAGTAATGACAGCTTGCATCAGTAAGCCTGGATAAATAAGTTAAAAATCTAAGGATCAGTTTTTAACAGCTTACGATGTCGTCAGTGATTCCTCGAGTTGTTTCGTCGAGCGCTGCTGCAGCTCTCAGATGGCGTTTATTTTAAAACTAGGAGTTTATGATGATGTGGGATAAATTGATGAATCCATAAATGCAGTAAAAAGCCTAAATAATATCCCAGGAGTCGTCTGCATCCCGTCAGTAGAAGCCAGAGTCCTGAGCAGCCCAGTTTGGAGTCTGAGATAAATAAAAAGAAAACAACAGCAAAGAGAAAAAAAAATACTGAAGCGATTTGTTCCAAATTAGAAATCCTCAAACTGAAAACATCTGCCAGCTGCTCTCAGAAAAAAAAACAGGCTCTGATAAAATTATGAACGCTCAATTTCACATTTTTTGCTTTTTAAATGATTAAAATCATATTAGTCTTTGTGTGCAAATAAACTCATTAAGCACAAAAAACTCCAAACAAGATGATTCTGTTCTGGGTAGGGCTCCAAAAAATGCATAAAACTAAATAAAAATGTAAATGGAGAAGAAAATTGTGGCCATAAATACACTAAATTTAGGTGAAAGATAAGAAATGATCCAAAATGTTGGTTTTTCCTGCACATATGTCGATGGTCTGTAACTGCAAACGTAAACATTTATCACAGCAAAATGTTTAATTTGAACCAATATCAAGAACTGACCGTTTTTGAAGATTCTTCCAACAAAAAACAGAAGAAAAAAGGTTCGGTTTTATGTAGCTTGCTTTGAATTTAACCACTTTAGCCTTTTAAACTCGTCTCACAAGGACAGAGACAGACAGACGAGAGGCCAGAGACTTTATAAAAGGTGAGACTCAACACTTCAAGAATCCTTGAATAAAAATCTATGGAGTCATTTTACATGGACCAAAGAACGCTGGTGGTACGACCTTAAAAATGCTCTGCTTTGTCACTGCTGAAGGTGGCGTCGTGTCAAAACAGTTTTCAAACCAGATTTCAGGGAAAAGTCACCAAGTTTTTCTTCCATAAGATCTGACCACTGGGTCAACACATGCAGCTTTTACGTCTTGAACTGACAGTTTTGGCTCTTTTATTAAGATGGAGGACTGGTCTGCTTAGCCTTAAATACCTAAGAACAGCTGTTGGAAGTTGTCCTTTTGAATGGTAAATTCAAAGCAAGGCAGTTTGAGGTTTTTCTGCTGGTCTTCAATAAAATAAGTCATTAAAAGTGATCAATATTTAGCAATGTCACTAGAAATTAAACATTTCATCATGATGAGACTTTTCAAAAACGGTGCGCAGCCCAAAGCTAGCTAACAAAGCGTCTATAGCCGGTACATGTTGGTATCGTTTGGCTACCCAACACTGCATCAACATGAACAGCTGTGCTCATCAGTTCTGGCAGAATTAGTAAAATACGTTAGCCTAGCCGCGCTACACCCATGTTCTGAAGGCACAAGGGTCTAGGGAAGCTCGACAGGGAGGGAGGCGGGCTAAAAGGTTGTCTATCAAATCCCTCTGCAGCAATTGGGTAGGTATACAACCAATCAACGCAACGAATAGGCTGACGTAGTTCCTAGAGGATTGTGGCTAAGTCCCGTTAGCTTCCCAACCAGCGGAGCCAACTGGTATATTAAGGATTTGCCATATCCCGTCGGCATAAGTCCAAATACGTCTTTCTTCTCAATGAAACACTTCAGTGCCGTCCTTTGTTTATCTTTCAAGTTGAATTTTAGCTTCAAATCTTTAAGGGCTGTGGCCAAAGCCGAGTCCAAAGATAACTGTTTATTGTGCGCCGGTTGTTTCTGTCAGAATCGTCACGCCTCTGTCGTCACTTCGTTACGCCCGCCTTCTGACTCTACACTTCATGCTGATTGGTCCGGCCAGTTTTAGGAGAATCCAGCCTTGAGCCTTATGGAGGGTAACTAGACCCACCCTGGCAGAGAATTAAATTCATTGCCGTGGGTTGTCTAGCGCGGCTAGGCTAAAAATACGTAACATTCTTTAATGAATATATGAATGATCAGAGCGAATACAACTGTGTGACAATAAACAACTTTAACCCTCAATCAAAGAAAAATCTTCCACGATCTAATGTATTTTCTTAAAAAAAAAAGAACAATATTCCACATATTCTGCCAGGGTATGCAAACTTATGAGCACAGCTGCAGCCTTTAAGACAAGATAAACTTTATTAATATTACTGAGGACATTTACCATTTAGTTCTATTCTGCATAAAATGATGAGAGAAAAATGTCACAGCTGGACTAACCGTCACTATGGTGACCAGTAGTGACAGTTTTTAGCCGAACAACCAAAAAGAAACCCATAAAACAAGAGACAGAAGTCTTGCATTAATGTATTTGTCCCTGAATAACAAACAGACTAAAAAGGTGAACCGTTAACCTTCCTCTACAAAGTTCAGCCCTCTGTTTACCTCGTTCCTGTTGCTATGGGCGACCCTCTTCTCAATGTTCATCGCCAGCATCTGGCTGCGGAACGACAGGCTCTTGGTTTTCTCGATCACCTGCTGGTACGGCGACACGGCGTTGTTTCCCATCACGACGTGACCCTGGAAAAAACAAAGTCACACAATTAAAACGTTTCCCTGCACCGCCTGTTTGATCCAGACAGGTCCTCTGTGATGCTTCCTGCTAATACAGTCACTGACCTGTTCCTGCTCAAATTAGCAGTCAGAGCTTTTTAAAATAAAAAAAATAAAAAAAGGCTCAGCTCACGTTGAAACTCACCAGTTTGGAGACGCTCACATGGATTCTGCAGTTATTTAATGAATTCAGAGGCAACAAACTAAACTTCAGCTCCTGTTAATGTTTTGTTAAAATCTAATTACTGGTTGGTCTCAATGAACTGTTTTTAATGCAGGTAAAGTTTATTTTATGGTTGTTTCATTTTGATAAAGATGTGAATTTGTAGCACAAAGTAAATCAGAAAGAGATTTAGTGACTTTTAGCAGCTTTTTACTCTTTAAAGTGATGTTTTTGGGTTGGTATTGGAGCTGAAATGTTGGAAAAGTCATTTCCAAAACTTGAAGCAGATTTGTTTAAAGTAACACAGAAACATTAGTGAGGTCTAAAATAGTCAAATTAGCATCAAAAATCAAATTGGGTTAAATGTCGTCATCAACAGCTTAAAACTCTTCCTGCAGGCAAACATAACAAACCTCCACTGTTCACTTTCTACGAGGTCACACAACTGGAATCTGTCACCGTTTTGGTGCACTAAGTTAACATTAGCATGAAATCTGTCTGATTCTGCACCACAAAGGCCGAAAAAGTTCTAAACCTCCTTAAAGACGCTCACATGGATCCTGCAGGTATTTAATAAATTCAGAGGAAACAGTCTGAAATAACTGGAAGCAACAAACTAAACTTCAGCTCCTGTTAGTATTTTGTCAAAACCCAAATTCTGGGTTGGTCAGCACAGTTAAAGTTTATTTTTACTGACATTTCAGTTCGATTGAAATGCAGATAGTAGCACAAAGTGAATAAGAAATACATTTAACGAATTTTAGCAATCACTTTTTGTGATGTTTGTGGGCCGATATTGGAGCAGAAACACAGATAAAGTCTTCTGTAAATCACTAAACACAACTCTACGCAGGCTTGTGTCATATAAGAACTTAAAAAAAAATGTTCGTCAGGAGTAAAGAAAAAACAAAAAACTGCTGTGTGGGATAGGGCTGGACCCGAATATCCCGAATATCTGAATATTCGTTCACTACGGCGGTATCCGGATATTGATTTTGGTATCCAAATGTTCGCCACTGTTTGGGAATTTGGCAAAATTTGGACCCGGGAGACCAAACGAACGGATCCGAAAATACGGGTCACAAGCTCCCCTTGTGACTTGTCTTTAATAGACCCCGAATATTCGGAGGCCAGAAACCACGATTTGGGCCAGCCCCAGTGTGGGACTGGATGGTCAAACTGAGAAAAGAAAAATCTGATTAGTTCAACTCAAAAATGGAGAGCTAGCATCACTTTTCTGCCCTCTTTATGTCCTCATCAGGCAGCGGTTTCTTCTTTAATGCCGCCATAAACAGTGTATAATTCCTCATACAGACAAACCTAACAAACCTCCATTGTTCCATTTCTTACGAGGTCAAAGAACTGGAATCTGTCACCGTTTTGGTGCACTTCAGTTATCGTTATAATCAAAGCTGTCTGATTCTGCCCCACAGTGGAAACAGAAAGGATGGAGCTGCAGTTATCTAATGAATTCAGAGGACATAGTTGTTGACAACTTCAGCTCCTGTTAATGTTCAGTCAAACCTCAAATTATTGATTGGTCTCAATAAACTGTTGTCAATGCAGGTGAAGTTTATTTTTATTGACATTTCAGTCTTCCATAAATGTGAAATTGTAGCACAAAGTAAATAAGAAAAAGATTTAACATCTTATGGCAACTTTTTGTCTTTGATATGATGCTTTTGGGACGACACTGGAGCTGAAATGTGGATAAAATCTTCTGTAAATCATTTCCCAAGACTTGAAGCAGACTTGTTTTGAGTTTAAAGTGATAAAGAAATGTTAGCAGCGTCCAAACTAGTGGATTCTGTTCAATCCTGACAGGTCCTCTGTTCTATTTTCAGTTAATAAATTCACTGACCTCCGCTGTGTTCCTGCTCAAATTAGCGTTTACCAAACAGGCTGAGTGTGGATCACGGCTGAAACTCACCAGCTTGGAGTCGATCTTGGCGTCGAGTCTGGCGTTACGGATGAGGTTGACGATCCACCTCTCCGCCTCCTCGGGAGTCATGTTGAGCTTGTCTGCCAGCATGCTGCGTGGAGAGAGCGAGGCAGTAGCAGGGGGCATTTTGGTCAAGTAAACATCCTTCAGGGGGAATCCGAACACTTCAAAGTTCGCTTTTTTTACACATCGGTGAATATTCTTCAAAAAACTGGGACACGAGGAACATCTAAAACACGCGAGCTCTGCAGTAAAAGAGCCTCAGAGTACGATTCAACCGGGTTCAGAAGTCAAAAACAGCTTTGATTTGTTCTAAAAGCAGCTGAAATTGTAAAAACAAAGACACTGCTCGGTGTTTTTTATCCGCTTCAAAGACGACGTACCTGATGCTGATGCACTGATGGATCCGACAAAAGGTCTCGAAGATGAAGAGACGAGCGTTTTCAATGAAGTCCTCGAGACAAGCGACTAAAAAGAAGTCATTCACAAGTACCTGAAGACAAAAAAAACACATTTTACAATAAGTAAAGATCACTCAGAAGCAGCATATTCAGAAAAGACGAGAAGAATCAGCACTAAACGTTCTTAAAATGAGCAACATGTTTTCTCTCTTCCAAATATGAGGCATGCTTCCAGTAAACAGTGAGTTCACAGCAATTTAGCACGTTTTTGCATGAGAAATGTGTTTTTCTATGCAGATGAACTCTAATAAAGTACCAAAACTACAAACAAGGGCATTTCTGTTACAGTTAGAGTTGCTCATAACTTCATAAAATGTAGATTTATATGAAAATCGGTGGTCACAATGATGTTAAACTAAGAGAAAAGAGAGTAAATTATGTAAAAACAGAGTTCTGTATTAGGGCTATACATCACATATAGACAAAATGTTCCTAGAATTAGCAGTGATATGATAGCAAATATGAGGCAAACTTCCAGTAATAAACAGTTAAAAGTAGTTTATATTTTTGCATGAAAAATTATTTATACATAAAATTAAAGAACTATATCACCTTTTCTATGCAGGTGAACTTTAATAAAGTATAAAAAAAACTATAAACATGGAGGTTTCTGTTATAGTTAGAGGTTGGAAATTGCATACAACTTCAGAAAAATGTATATTTATCTGAAGTTCAATGTTTACAATGATGTTAAACTGAGAGGAAAGATGAAAAATGATCTAAAAATGGAGTTCTGTGTTAGGATTATGCATACAGATTACCCAGGAGCCATCATATACAGAAAAGAAAAGAAAATCAGGACTAATTGCTCTTAAAATGAGTGAGTTAAAAGCAGCTCAAGATCATATTTTTGTACTATAAATGATACAAATTTAAAGAAATATGTGTTTTTTTTTCACAGATAAAAACTACAAACAAGGGTCAGTTCTGTTACAGTCAGATATCCAAAATTAAATAAAACTTCATAAATGTATATTTATATGAAGTTCTATGATTACAATGATGTTAAACTGAGAGGAAAGACGGTAAATTATCCAGAAATAGAGTGAAGTATTTGGGCTGTACATGCATGATTATTCATCAGCCATTATATATCAAAAAGACGCAAAAATCAGGACTAATCACGATTAAAATACACGAGTTAAAAGTAGTTTAACATCATATTTTTGCACACAAACGCTTCAAACAAAAAGCATGTTAGCTTTTCTATGCAAATAAACTAATAAAGCACAAAAAAAACTACAAATAATGACGTTTCTGTTGCATTTAGATGTCCAAAATAAAATTCATAAAAATGTATATTTAGATGAAAATCTGTATTTACAAAGTTAAGCTTAAGAGGAAAGATGAAAATTATGTAAAAAAAATAGAGTTCTGCATTATGGTTATACACAAGGATTATTCACAAGCCATCATGTTATGAAAAAGACAAAAAAAATCAGGACTAAATGTTCCTAGAATTACTGTATTCTTCCAAATATGAGGCATATATTCTCGTAAATGCAGTTAGCTAACAGTAGTTTACATCATATTTTTGCATGATAAATGAAAATCCTGCTGGCTTTTTCTATGCAGATAAACTCTAATAAAGTACAAAAAACTACAAACAATGATGTGTCTGTTGTTGTTAGATGTTCAAAATTGTATACAACTTAAAAAAAATAAGTACATTTATATGAAAATCAGCGCTTACAAAGTTAAACTGAGGAGGAAAAGTAAAACAGAGTTCTGTATGAGGCTGACACATCACAAACAGACCAAATGTTCCTGGAATCAGACATCACTGCTCCAAATATGAGCCACATTTTCCAGCAAACAAAGTATTCTCTTCAAAATCTATGTAAAGAAAAGAGATGGTTAGAATTTCCATCCATAGCCGCCATGTTTTACTGAACATACATCTGACTACATAACAGCAGCACACGACAACCACGCATGCAGTGCAGGCTGCTGTTTGCTGTGGTCTGGTTGTTTTACTTCACTGTTCTACCAGAACTTTCCACTGCTGGCTGATCCACCCATAGCATGAAAAGAGACGTTTGAGTCGCCTCAAAGCTCCACAAAGGAGAATAAACATCAGTGAGTGGGATTCAGAAGGTAAATGTTCTGTCATTATGTCACAGGCAGCTTCTGTTGTGTAAAAAATCCACTTATTGACCGATTTGCTGCGGTAAAAACACTTAACGCTCAAGCAAAATGTCCAGCTCTTTCAGATTCTATGATAAAGATAAGCCAAATGCAAAATAGTTTTATATTTAAGGAGCATGGTTGTTATGTTAGGATGCTCCAAACCACAAGTCGCCCCTGTGGAACAGTTTACAGGGCTGTTTCAGAAAGGTGTAGGTAAGAAAAAATACTGTGTGGGGCTAAATAAATACCACATGGTAAACTAGGAGAAGACAAATGCTGATTGGTTGAACTCAAAAAGGAATAAGCGCCATTTTTTGGCCTTCTTGAGCTGCTCTTTGGATGTTAAATTTATTGTATGGGCTAACATAACAAATCTTCTAGTCCCTACGAGGTCAAAGAACTGGAATTTGTCACCGTTTAAGTTAACATTTTAGTTAAAACTCTCTGATTCTGCACCACAGAGGAAATAGAAAAGCTGAAAAGTCCTAAACCTCCTTAAAAACGCTCACATGGATCCTGCAGGTCAAAATCCAAATTATGATTGGTCTCAAACTGTTTTCATCTCAATTAAAGTTTATTTTTATGGCCATTTTAGTTTGTTAGAGATGCAAAATTGTAGCCCACAGTGAGTGAGAAAGAGAATTAGTGACTTTTTTGTCTTTGTTGTGATGTTTTTGGGCCAATAATGGAGCTGAAATGTGGATGAAGTCTTCTGTGAATCACTTTACAAAACTTGAAGCAGACTTGTGTTGTGTGTAAAGTGATACAGAAATGTTAGTAGGGTCCAAACTAGTAAAATTACCATCAAAAAACAAAAATGTAATTCAGTTTAAAGTCGTCATCAACAGTGTAAAATTGCTCCTACAGGCAAACATACCAAACCTCCATTGTTCCACTTCCTCTGAGGTCCAACACCTGGAATTTGTCCCTGTTTTGGTCTTAAGTTAACGTTATAATCAAAGTTGTCTGATTCTGCACCACAAAAGGCTGAAACTGCCAATCAAGGCACAAAAAGTTCGAAACTCACGACTTTTACTCGAAAACAAACCACAAACAACAAAACAAACCCTCTGTGCGATGATGTCCATGCAGTAATTAAGACATGTTGTGGGTCTCTGGAGGACAATTTTGAAGAAACAAGTAACTTTAAAGGCCCCTGAGCGATAAAACCCTGCAGGATCCGAGACAACAGACCGACTTAATGAACTTTCTTCACTCGTCCGTCATCGTGCTCACACTCCGTATCTGACAGCGCAGTTGAGGACTTTGCAGGCGCTGCATAATTTATACAAGAGGGGTTAAAAGCCAATTGATGAGAGTGCTTGGAGAGCGCGCAAAGTGGTCCCAGAGCACGACTGCAAAACCGAACTGGAGGGTTTCTGAAGAGGAGCCGACCGAGTCCCAAATCTGACAGCTGTTCCGCTTTGAAAATCAAACTGAATAAAAGCAAGAGCCGGCAAATCAGGGCAGACATGGATTTGCTGGTGGCTGAATGGCTGCAAAGTTAAATGCCTGGGACTCAGCAGATCAGAGAGCCACGGCGGAAGGGGCGCTCCGCATTAGCAGTCAGTCCCAGGAGACGGCTCACTTCTATGGGGGCGATTTAGGCCTGTGGCGCCGTGACAAGCAGACGAAAACTTCCTTACCGACTCGCACTCCCTCAGCTTCTTCTGGGCGCTGTCGAAGTCAAAGTTGACGTAGAGACACTCGACAAACTCCGTGATGGGGTCCTTGTAAGTGTACGACTCCTGCGAGACCAAAAGAAGAAGCTGTGATTCATGATCGAGGCACATTAGATTAAAAAAAAGCCTATTAACTTGTTTTCTTTTGGTCGTACCTGTTGAATGACTTTCACCAAGTCCTTGAGCACTTGCCGACGCTTCCGTACGTCTTTATTGGTGATGACTGCGGTTGTAAGGTATCGCAGGATGTGTGGGCACATTGTCTGGATGGCATTCAGGTACCTGAAAAACACAAATGAAAACTGGGTATCATCCGTGCTTTCATTCCAAGATGTACAACACACTGAATAAGACATTCAGGGGAAGAGAATAGTACAAGAACGAGGCGGCCTTCCAGCTACGGAGGACTTTCAATGGAAGGTTCAATGGATGAAAACGTGAAAAGAAATGAGTTGTGTCATTCAGCCAAGAAAGAATTCAATACAGCCTCTGAATGACAGTAAGACGTTCTTTGTATTGTATTGTGTCGCAGAGATGAGGGCAACTCACTGAGGCTGGTAGAGGAAGAGCTCGATGATGTTGTCCCGGCCTTTGGGATGGTTAAAAAACACAAAGAGGGACCAGTGGATGAGCCAGGTCCTCTGCTGGAGCGACTGGAGAGGAGAGCTCACCGACTGGAAGGAGAGAGGACACGGAACGTAGAACACACAGGAAGGACGAGGGCCGCAGCTATCCATTATTTTAGTAATCGAGTATTCTAACGATTAATCAGATTCCAGGCTTGGCATGCGTGTTAAGAGCATCAAAAGAGGAAGTGAGCCGCTGTGTAACAGAAATAATCGCCCTGGTGGAACACGGGCAGACATCTGTGGTGTGTGTACATGAATAGTACAGTACAAGCGTTTTGTACATATATAGTATAGTACAGGAGTATTCTACTAAAACTGAAGCCATGGTAACCCTGCATGTATTTAACTGATGATGCAGAAATCCCATAAATCTGTTTTCATGTTTGGTCTGTTTAAACTACAGCTGATAGAACACAAATAAGAAAACTGATCAGTTTATTAGTATTGATCGCAGAGAATATTCAATCGGTGACTTTTTACTTTGATTTGGTTCAAATTAAAGTGATTTCCTTCATTATGAGTCAGTGTCAGACCTACATGCACTTTAACACAATGTCATGTTTGAATAAATGAAGTCTGATAGTTTTATTGTGCAGCTGTCTGTTATCAGTAATCAGCGGCATTGATCTGTAAAATAAATACATTAACACACACTCAACAGTTTTCTACCAGCTTTCCTGTCTTATGTCATTTTCAGTAGCAGCTTTTTATCATCATATGTGTTTATATCCTTCATTGTTCTCCACTAAAACAACCTGTTAGCGATTGGTTCATTTTGTGCAGAAAACGAGTCAAATGTTCGTTAAAGTCTTCTGTTTGTGTGACGAGTTTGAAGCAGAAAGTCTGATTTAACAAAGAGAGTAGAAAACCAGCTTCATACCCGTTAACTCTGACTGAAGGTTTAGTTTTTGTCGACTCGCACAAAGAAAGTCTGACTGGTAAACTGTCCTCATAGTGATCTGATAAACGCCGCAAACACTAGAAAACCTGCACCGGTTAAAATAACAGCGCCCCGTCAAAATTTAAACTCCCCTAATAATTTATTGGTTATAGGACCATATAGGATAAAGTCCAGTTAGTGACCTGGGGTTTAGTATGTAGAGGATTAAACGAAGACTTAGCAGGTTTGTTTTCTTACGTTGTTGTCGATGGTCTCCCTCAGACGGGTCAGATCCTCCATGGCTGCTTCCCAGTTCTGCATCAGGATCTCAGAAGCCAGTTTTCCCCACAGAGAGCTCAAAGCATTTCTGTCTGTTGAAGGAACCTGAGAGGACGGCAACAATCTCAATGCGTCACAATCAAAACAGATCTTTCACTGGTTACGTATAAATGTATGGTTACTTACCAACACACGGAAGAAGTAGAGGTACTCTGCAGCACCGGAGTAGTTACCGCACTCATACTGGAACTTGGCGTACCTGTACAGAGTGTCCAGGTATTCTTGACGAAACTACAGAGTAAAAACACAGATCATCTGTACTTAAACCACACTGAAAAAGGTTCTACATCAAAATGTTACAATGTTTGACTTCCCCTGAGAGGTTTTCCATTAATGTCTCCGATTTAACTGGTAAAAAAGGACATCATTAAAAGGAAAATTATTAAGGTTATAATGAAATGTTATTTAAAGTCTACAGCCCTGAAACACACTCACAGTAATTCTGTGTTTTTCAAACTGCCAGTGCTTTTGCTTTTTTTCTCTTCACAAAGAAAGCTAATTGGGAGAGGCTGCGAGCCATGAGACTGATTGAGAATGAGCCAGCATCTTTTAGACAAAACAAAGCTAACGAGTCCCTTCTGTTGACACATAATGTGGACAATGTTGTTTTATACAGACTAATCAGTGATAAGAAGAAGCGTAATTTAACTGTGTGTTAGCTGCACGACGTAAAACGAAGTAAACATCAACCAAAAAGTTACGAGCAGTTTCTCCGATTGTCGAGTAATGAGCACATCGGTGGGTGTTTTTGGATGTTTTAAGATTCACAGGATTTGGATACCAGTCCTGCTGGCTCACTGTGGCAGCTGGTTGTTATGGAAACAAAAGCATGACACACTTTGAGCTAAAAATTCAAAGATCTTTCACATAATAAGAGACATACAGCACTAATATTTAAAAACTTACGTTGTGTTTTTCTGACAGATAGTCGAAGAGCATCCTCCCATCCCTGAGAAAAAGGAAAGATCAATACATGTCAAGCAGCCACATGATTCTTTTATAGTCCACAGAAATAGTTTCATAAGCACCAGAAGGACAGAAAAGAATGACAAATGCATCTGAAAGGGAGGCCAGTCTTTCACAAGCTTGTCTGACCTCGTGGATTGCATCTGCCGAGTGGTTTCTGGGTCTTCAAACATCTTGACAATCGGCTCCGTCTCTGACTGGAGCTGCTTCAGTTGGGCCACAACGGTACTTCTCTTCTCCCTCAAGGCTGCAGCAGAACATTAGTTCTTATTAAACAGGCTAAAGCTCAAGTTCAGTAAGCCGGTAACACCAGCACTTTGATATTTACTCTGAAGTAACAGCAGCTGACAGCAAAGTATACATAAAATATTTTCTCACAGACGTCTCTCAGATGTTTTTTTGTAAAGCAATCAAGTACTTTTCAGATGATGTTATGTGATCTCCTTGATCTAAACTATTACAGTGGTTGGCTATTGTTTGAAAATCACAGGAAGTGAAGCGACATGACAGAAGGTTGATTATTTTTCCTCTTTGCCTTCCTTGATGTGACCTAATATATGATTGAAATCTGCTTCCACTTACAACACAAGTTACAAAACTGGTTAAAGCACCCAATGAATAATTATAATTAAAATAAGGAGCTTCTACACACTCTACACCTGCACTAACGTTGACACTGAAAATAATATTTCTAACAGTTTTTGTTTTTTAAGCTCCAGACATTTGATAGCTTCACAGTTCCAAAAACGGTGGTGGCAGCAGAGTCCGATGGTTTAGTGCAAAAGTTTCCAGATATTCAAGGCTTCAAAAGAATGATAGCACTTCAAATAATCATAGAATAAAAAGATGGTTTGTAAACTGCATGGAGTTTTGATGATGGACCACAGCAGCACACAAACAACACACAAACAAAACAGAAAATGCAGGAGCTATTCAGCACAGTCACTTCACATAAACTCATATATACTATCATTTATTAAAGGTCAAGTTCCCCAAATGTTCTAGTTTCTTTTTTGTTCCTGTTGTCAGACGACAGAACAAGCAAGAAATAGTTACTGAGACATAGCTCATTAGAGCTACATGTTAACCAGCAGTTACACCTAAAATCCTGATTTTCTAAGCATGACATTGTCTGAAACTGATAAATGTACAGTTACTACCAAAGTGAGAGACAGACTACACAAAAGTTGAAAAGATGTTGCTATAGCCGGTCTGTTCTTGTAAAATATCCATGCTGTGTAATATAAAAACAAACGTTTTCACTTTTTTAAAAAGAAGTTTAAGCACAAAACTAAATGCTTGTGTGATACAGCTGCATTTAATTTATCAGAATAAGCTGATAAATGTGGGTGTTCTTACAGTGTGGAATTTCCTTGTCCGGGTACAGGTTTTTGTACACATCCATGGCGAAATCCACCATGTTTGTGTCGCTGAGGAGGTCCAGCTTCCCCTGGAGGAGTTCCTTCTCATTGTAGATCTGCGACACCACACACAGCATATATGTCATTAGTTATCCTTGACTTTAAAATGGTCAAATAACTGCACATAAACTACTGAGTAACGTTGAGAGCAGTGCAATAGATAAATAATGCTGCTCGTCACATCAGGAAGTTGTATCTGCTGCTGTTAATCCTGCGCGGTGGCTACAGCTGCTAAACTACATGCTAACACGCTCGGTGGCGCTGACAACACGTTAGTTAGCTAATCCTTAAAACTACACACGTATACATGATTCATTCACTGTTACTACAATTGACGTTACAGCAACTCCCCAGTTATATAAAAATATATATAAAATAAACACGTAGGTAGTGAATTACTAGCTAGCATCAGCTGCTAGTTTACGGGCTACTAACGTGACTGCTAGCCGGTTAGCCTGCTGGGAAGCGTCGGGGCACACTACCACGTGTGGACGGTAAAAAAAAAAAAAAAACGGCTAATAAACAGCTAGAGCATATTTCGATGCTATGCGACGCAAAAACAAATTTACCTCTTTCACGGACAGGAACTCCAACAAAGGAAAAACCAAATGCCGGTCCAAAAAATGTGCTATTTTGGTGGTGAGATCGTACTCCGCCATCTTGGCTGGCTTCAAACTGAAACTTTATTGATACACAGTAGAGGAGGCGCCAATGACGTATACGTCATTGGGAGGCGCAATCTGGTAACGGCATTACGTCATTTCCCCCCACAGCTTTTCACATTCGTGAAATTCTTTTTTTGTAAAATTTATTTCAATAAATAAATTATATATGCATTTTAAACCTTTTTCAATAACTCAAAGATTTATTTCATGTTACTTAATTTTGTTAGTAGTTGTTAACACTAAATACCATGCAAAGATAAATACGTAAACATATAAATATCCCTATGAACCGAATTAATACTATACTATATTAATACTATTAATACTATATGAACTACTAATTAATACTTTCAATAAGTAATTTCCAAAAGATAATTTGAATTATTTCAGTTAATTTTAATTTCCCAATGCTGCATTTGTTCCATGATTTATTTCACAGCCATATTTATTTATTTCATACAGATAATTATATATTTATGTAGCTATTTATTTATCTAATACTAAAAACTGAAGTCACATTCTGTAGACACAATCTGATGTAAAAAAAAAAATCCCAACAAGTTATTAAACGGTAAATTATGCTACACTAAACCTTTCACTATAAAAATGGGTTTGAAATTTTTTGTTGTCTTTTATTGTCTGCATATTTATTAATACATATTATTTGTTTATTCTGTTTTCTAAATTTAAATGTGCTATATCCATAAAATCCCCTGAAGGTGATTGGCATGAGAAAATGGTTTCCAGATTTGACATCTCAGATTCTTCCACGTATCTGAGTAGTCTAATGGGAAGTGATGTGCTGTCAGTTATGTTCAATCATTCCTCCTCAAATTCTGATTAGATAGACAGACATTGCATTGATTTACTTTCATTTTGTCAAGAACTACTGTAACCTTAATCATAACTACTATGTATCCTAAACGTTACCCAAATCTTTGCCTCAATCAAAACTTACATCATAAAAACTGAGAAAACTGTAACATAAAGGCAGCAAAAAGTGCAGTGAAATAACAGAAAATGAAGATCTCATTAAAATACAGTAGTTTTCCATAATTCAAATGTTTATGGCAAATGTTCTCGTCTCACTTTTACATGAGAGAATGTGTATTTTTTGGCTTCAAAATATTAAATGAAAGTTTTGTTATATATGCAAAACCTGAATGAAATTGCTTTGTGGTTGTTTTGTCGCTCTTTGTTTTTGTTTTGCATCACTTTGGGGTTTTTTTGCATCATTTTGTGGTAGCTTTGCATCATTTTGTTGTAGTTTTACATCACTTTGTGGTTGTTTTTCCATCACTTTGTTTTTTGCATCACTTTGTTGTTTTTTGCATCATTTTGTAGTTGTCTTGCATCATTTTGTGGTTGTTTTGCATTGCTTTGTTTTTGTTTTGCATCAGTGTTGTTGTTTTGTTGCTCTCTGTTGCTCTTTGCTGTTTCTGTTCTTGTTTTCCATCACTTTGCGATCGTTTTGCATCAGTGCAGTTGCTTTTCATTTCTCTGTTGTTTCATTGCTCTTTGTGGTTGTTTTGTCGCTCTTCATTCTTGTGTTGCATCACTTTGTTGCTGTTGTTTTGTTTAGATCAGAGAACAAACCTTGAAGCTGTCATAATGTCACAGAATCAGAGGGTTTTCCTCTGCAGCTGCCAGGAGGAAGTTGATAAAAGACATGCAAAAAAAGAGAGGTAACATGCAAACAAGTAGAAACACACCAGGAAGCAAAACATATCTCATGTTGTTAGAAAGTCATTCAACATCCAAGAGATCAGAAAATTAGCGGGCAGTAGCATGTTACAAAGCCAAAGATTCCTGGTTAAACATATGGACCCTGGGTTCTCTGTGCCCTGTGGACGTTTGACCAACCGGAACAAGTATTAAAGCTCCTGATGTCAGACAGGTAGCAGCTGCTTCCACAGCAGGAACAGAGATGTGGGACACTGAGTTCATCTGTTAATGAGCAGGAAAACGCTTCCTCAGCCTGCCGGCCACGTTGTTACAGATCCAACTGGTCGATAGATCCATTCTGTTCAGGGAGGCAGAGCTGCTGGTTTCCCGAATCTAAGGTACAGATGGAGCTGAGGAGGTTTGATCACACGACTCTGAGCTTCTGCAGCTGCCAGGAAGTCGATAGCAGGAAAAAAAAGGTTCAGTCTGCGGTCAGATTAGGTTTATTTAGTCATTGTTTCACTGCAAAAGCTTTGAAGACATAAAAATGCAACAGAAAGGAAACATACTGAGTCCCAATGACTCCTCAAAAGACTCAATTTCTTTCTTTCAAGTTTATTTGAAAAAGGACAGCGTGCAGTTACATTAAAAAGATAGCTGCACCAGATTTAGCATCATGCTAATTTCCATCCAATTATGCAACACTATGCAATAAAATAAAACACAAAGAAGCAACACATTTCTATATTCGGTCTGCAGTCCTGAACACGCTGACAGCGGCAGGACAAATATAAAGGTCCAGCTGTTCAGAAATAACCTGATCTGATGTTTGTATCAGATTGGATCAAATCTTCAAAAATCTTTTGATCAAAAGAAGAAGAAAAAAAAGATTCATAAAGGAATCAGTATGTTTTGCTCCAAACCTTTAGCAGGATATAACACCTGCGATTTCTAAAAGCAGAAGGAGTTTAGGAGGTTACATTACATTTAGATGAACAAAAACGGCATTATTCTACAAATATTTGTCATTATTTAGAAAAAAAGTTAGACATTTTACCTCTCTGTAAAAAAATAGCAGTTTTCAATTGTAAATTATTTAAATAATCTATTGTTTGTTTGCTTTGTGTGTACAAAATAATAGTATTTTACAAATATTTGTCTTGTTTTGTTTTTTAAGGTATGTTAGGGACAGAAAAAAATGATAAAGCAGTTGTTTTTAAGGATAGGATAGGATTTTTTGGATTAGAGAGTCTAGACATGTTACTCATGTTGGATGGATGGATGGATGATTGGTTGGATGGACGGATGGATGGATGGATGGTTGGTTGGATGGATGGATGGAAGGATGATGGATAGATGGATGATAGATGGATGGATGGATGGTTGGTTGGATGGATGGATGGAAGGATGATGGATAGATGGATGATAGATGGATGGATGGATGGATGATGGATGGATGGATGGATGGATGATAGATGGATGGATGGATGGATGGGTGGATGGATGATAGACGGATGGATGGATGATAGATGGATGGATGGATGGATGATAGATGGATGGATGGATGGATGGATGGATGGATGATAGATGGATGATAGATGGACGAGAAGTACTTAAATCGATGAAAGAAAAATAATTAGTTTACATGTTAAAGCGGTGTATGGAGAATGGATGGATGGATGGATGATGGATGGATGATGGATGGATGATGGATGGATGGATGGATGATGGATGGATGGTTGGTTGGTTGGATGGATGGATGGATGGATGATGGATGGATGGATGGATGGATGGATGATGGTGGGATGGATGGATGGATGGATGGATGGATGATGGATGGATGATGGATGGATGATGGATGGATGATAGATGGATGATGGATGATGGATGGATGGATGGATAGATGGATGGATGGTTGTTTGGATGAATGAATGGATGGATAGATGGTTGGATGGATGGATAATGGATGGATGGATGGTTGGTTGGATGGATGGTTGGATAATGGATGGATGGATAGATGGATGAATAGATGGATGGATGGATGATGGATGGATGATGGATGGATGGATGATGGATGGTTGGTTGGATGGATGGATGGATGATGGATGGATAGATGGATGGATGGTTGTTTGGATGGATGAATGGATGGATAGATGGTTGGATGGATGGATAATGGATGGATGGATGGTTGGATAATGGATGGATGGATAGATGGATGAATAGATGGATGGATGGATGATGGATGGATGATGGATGGATGGATGATGGATGGTTGGTTGGATGGATGATAGATGGATGATGGATGATGGATGATGGATGGATGGATGGATAGATGGATGGATGGTTGTTTGGATGGATGAATGGATGGATAGATGGTTGGATGGATGGATAATGGATGGATGGATGGTTGGTTGGATGGATGGTTGGATAATGGATGGATGGATAGATGGATGAATAGATGGATGATGGATGATGGATGGATGATGGATGGATGGATGGATGATGGATGATTTGTTGGTTGGTTGAAAAAAAGAAAAGATTTAGCAGTTTTTAATTGTACATTTTTAAAATAATTTACTGTTTCTTCTACTTACATTTAAATAAACAAACATAATTTTACAAATATCTGTCACTATTTGCAAAAAGTATATTAGGGATAGAATAAAATGCTAAATGTATTTGTTATTTAACTGTTATTTCACATTATTTCCTCCTTTTTGTAAAATTCCAGACTAGTAAAATCACAGAAAAAAATGATTAATTTACATGTTTACTATCGACAGTTTGTTTGTGTTTGTTCATGATGCTTCCTCCAGCATATAAAAATACACAATACACTCTAAGAAACACAGGAGCCTGAAGGAACATTATAAGGTTCTTCCAACAACATCTTGTCTAAACGGAGTTATTTTTATTATCTTTACTGACATTTAGATCATCAAAAATGTCATTATTTTGCCAAAATTTGTCATTATTTTTTAAGGGGTATATTAGGGATAGAAGAAAATGACAAATCAGCTTGTTTTACAGCTTATTTTACATTTTCCCTCCTTTTTCTAAATTTACAGATGAGAAGTAGTTAAATCAATGAAAGAAAAATAACTAATTAACATGTTTACTACATAGAAAAGCCCAAAACATCCCACCTTAAAGCCTGTATGACAAAAAGTAATTTGTACTTTCTCAACATGTGACTGTTAAATTATGACTACTATTAAATCCACCAAAAACATCATTGTTTTACAGATATTTGCTGTAATTTTCATAATTGTAACAGCTTTTTAACATTACAGTACTCTACTGTCCATTAACATATTTTTTTCCTGCAACTTTAGCATGCATGACACTTTATTCTTCATTAAAATCTTCTCTTTCTGCATTCTCAGTGTGGAGTTGGAGTTCTTTCAAGAACCAAATGAAGGTCAGCTTTGTTTTACTGGAACTCCTTTACCTCCTCACATCAGAAGCAGCCAACGTTCCTTCTATGCAGATACAGTAAAGGGTTAAATAGAAGTAGAAACACATAAAAAGCTGATATAGTATAAGTTCCACAACCTGCTCTCTTATCACTCTGCAGCTTTTCCCAAAAGGCTGCAGCTCAGTACAGATACTTTCATCATTTTTTGAAGGAATTCCCTCCTGAAATCTCCTGGAAAAAGCTTTAAAAATCCCACTTCAGTGCTTCAACAGAAACATCCCCTCGTCCTGCTGTTTAATTGATCCGTCCAATTACTGCTCGGTCTGTTCGCGCTGCATGTGCTGCTTCCTGTCTGTTTGCGTGTCGCACCATTGTCCTGAAGCTCCCACCGCTCTCTGAGATGACAATGAAAGAGGACTTGACTTAACTCGACCTGACTCGGTTCTTGCTGGCGCGTTCCCTCTCTCCGTTCGCCCTCCAGGCTGCAGGACACCATCCTGGATTCAATCTCAGCGCCTGGCTTCTTTCCACGTCTGCTTGATGAGAACCAGAGCCAGCTGGGTGTTAAGAGCTGTGCAGGAAGAAGCCAAAGATTTAATGAAGACATAAAACTGGACACAAATTAAGCTGATAAATGAGAAAGAAAGAGTAACGTTCTGTTATAAAACCACATCCTCTCTTGGTTAGTGTTTGAAATTCGGTGTCCTTTCTGTGACGATGCTGCTCTTCAGAACCACAAATGCAGAAAAACAACCATAAAGCAAGGCAAAGCAATTACACAGAGCAACAAAACAACCACAAAGGCACGCAAATTAAACACAAAGCGATGCAAAAACAACAACAAATACCAACAAAACCATCGCAAATGCAAACAAAGCAACCCAAAGACACATAAATTAAACAGGAAGTGATGCAAAACACCAATAAACAGCAACAAAACAATCACAAATGCAGACAAAACAACCCCAAAGACACACAAATTAAACACAAAGCGATGCAAAAGAATCACAAAAAAATGAAAAATGTAAAACAACAAACAGCAACAAAACAGTCTAAAGTACAACAAAACAACAACCAATGCAGACAAAACAACGATAAATCCAGACAAAGCAACCATAAAGTGATGAGAAACAATTACATAGAGCAACAAAACAACCACAAATGCACACAAATTATACACAAAGTGGTGTAAAACAACAACAAACAGAAGCAGAACAATGACAAATCCAGACAAAACAACCCCAAAGACACACAAATCAAGCATACACTGATGCAAAAGAACCAGAAACAGCAACAAAACAACAACAAATGCAGACAAAGCAACAGTAAAGCAAGGCAAAGCAGCTACACAAAGCGATGCAAAACAACAACAGAAAGCAACACAATAGCCATAAAATGATGCAAAACCAAAATAAACAGCAACAAAGCAACCTAAAGAGCAGAACAACAACAAATGCAGACAAAACAACCATAAAGCGATGAAAAACAATGACAAAGAGCAACAAAACAACCACAAAGACACACAAATTTTTTAAAAAAAGCAGTGAAAAATAATGACAAAGAGCAACAAAATAACAACTAATGCAGACAAAACAACCATAAAGCTTCCTTCCTGTCTGCTTGATGAGAACCAGAAGCGGCTGGGCGTTAAGATTTAATGAACACATAAAAAGACGCCCAAACTAAGCTGATAAATGAGACAGAAAGAGTAACGTTCTGTTATAAAACCACATCCTCTCTCGGTTGGTGTTTGAAATTCGGTGCCCTTTCTGTGATGCTGCTGCTCTCCGGAGCCGCCGAGGATCACAAGTGTCAGAGCGAATGAATTTCCAGGCCGTGACGGTGCAGCGGTGGAAATAAAACAGCGTGTCCTGGGGACTCCAGACCCTCGCTGTGCAGCTTGCAGGCTGGGAGAAGTTCACCTGCGCATCGGAGGAAAACAAGCCGAGGCTTCAGTCACCAGGCAACAGACTCTCCATCCTCTCACTGAGTGACTCTAAAGATAAAACACAGACCGTCACTGAAAACAGAGCGACTCCCTAATGTAAGGCAATTTTACAAACTGGTAATAGCATGTTGGGTAAATAAAATGAGCAGTTACATCTGAAAACTGACCTGAGAGACGATCAGTTCATCAGAAACAGAAAACTCCAACAAATCCGGACATAAATACAGACATTCATTTATATCTAAACTGCATATATCTCACAGCATTAATCCTGTTTATACTGTTCAGACTATTTATTCTGTTCATATTCTCATATCACTCTCATATCCCAGTAGATTTATTACCTGTTTTATACTGAGGCCACATCTATACTTTCATATGTTCATGTGTTCAGACTGTCTGTTGTGTTTATACTGGAACATACATCAATTATTCCTTTCTCATTCCGTTTTTCTTATTCTGTGGAATTTATCAACAAAACAACCACAACACGATGCAAAGCAGCCACAAAGTAAAGCAAGACAACCACAAAGACGTACAAAATAACCACAAAGTGACGCAACACAACAACAAACAACAACCAAACAGCCACAAATGCAGACAAAACAACCATTAAGCGAGGCCAAACAACTACATAGAGCAACAAGACAAAAACAAAAACGCACAAATTAAACACAAAGCGATGCAAAACCACAATGAGCAACAAAACAAAGACAAAGAGACACAAAACGACCACAAAAAGACACTAAACAAGAACAAACAGCAACAAAACAACAAGAGAGACACGAAACAACCACAAACAGCAACAAAACAACCACAAACATCAACAAAACAACCACAAACAGCAACAAAAAACCACAAACAGCAACAAAACAACCACAAACAGCTACAAAACCAGAACAAACAGCTACAAAACCAGAACAAACAGCTACAAAACCACCACAAACAGCTACAAAACCACCACAAACAGCTACAAAACCACAACAAACAGCTACATAACCAGAACAAACTGCTACAAAACCAGAACAAACAGCTACAAAACCACAACAAACAGCTACAAAACCAGAACAAACAGCTACAAAACCACCACAAACAGCTACAAAACCACAACAAACAGCTACAAAACCACCACAAAGTGATGCAAAACAACCACAGTCACAAAAAACACAAAGAGAGATAACAAACACAAAGAGATGCAAAACAATCAAAACAAATGTCAAAACAACCACAAAGAGACAAAGCAACCCTAGAAAGACACCAAACAATCAAAAACAGCAACAGAACAAAAGCAAAGAGACAATAAACAACCGCAAAGAGACATAAAACAAACACAATGAGACACAATACAATCACAGAGAAACAAAGCAACCCTAGAGACACCGAACAATCACAAACAGCAACAAAACAACCACAAAGAGACAATAAACAATCACAGAGAAACAAAACAACCACAAAGAGCATCAAAATACAGCAAACAGAAAAACAGCAACAGAACAATCACAGAGACACAAAACAATGATAAAGAGCAACAAAATAACAACAAAATGATGCAAAACAACCACAAAAAAAACACAAAACAACTACAAAGAGACACAAAACAACCACAAACAGCAATAAAACAATAACAAAGAGATACAATAAAACCACAAAGTAATGCAAAACAACAACAGAACGGTTTAAAACAACAACAAACACCAACAATACAACCACAAAAAGCTGTGGAACAACCACAAAGAGACACAAAATAACTACAAAGACACAAAACAACCACAAAGAGATACAAAATTACCACAAAGACACAAAACAACCACAAAGAGACACAAAATAACCACAAAGACACAAAACAATCGCAAAGAGACACAAAATAACCACAAAGACACAAAACAACCGCAAAGAGACACAAAATAACCACAAACAGCAATAAAACAATAACAACGTGATACCTTAAAACCACAAAGTAATGCAAGACAACAACAAAACGATTGAAAACAAGAACAAACAGCAACAATACAACCACAAAAAGCTGAAAAACAACCCCAAAGACACAAAACAATCACAAATAAACACAAAACAACCACAAAGAGACACAAAATAACCACAAAGACACAAAACAACCACAAACAGACACAAAATAACCACAAAGACACTAACATCCATTAGGTAATGCAATTTTATTTTTTTTAAATCTGGTATTTCCTCATTACATGTAGTGTTTAGGGCAGTGTCTCCTCACCACCCAGTAAAGTGAATAGCTGTATTTATTGACATACTACACTGTAAATAAAACACTTTGTTGCTGCTTTTGCACTTCTGGCCAGAATCTAAACTGCATTTTGTTTTCTTGTTACTCACTGACAATAAAATTTGATCTAATTAACTCATCTTCTCCATAAGACTCTGTCTAATCATTAAGGTGCATTAAGCTTTGAACCCTGCAGAGTTTTTATCTGCTGCAGGATTAAGATGACAAAATAAATGTACTTCCTGGTTGTATTGATTACTGAGACAGAAGAATGAATGCTGCTGAGGACAGGAGAAGCAGGAATTCATCAGTGATTGGACACCGAATACCAACCAGGAGCAGCAGAAGGAATCACTGCAGACTTCTAACACTCTGGATCTCATTTATTATGTCCCCCCCCCCCCCCCCCCCTCCCTCTGGTAGCAGCTGCACAGCGCTGAGCCAAAATGTCTCTTTTTCCATACAGCATCCAATATTTAATGCAGCCAAGAGAGGATTTAAACTGATCCCTGGTAAATAATACTGTAATAATACCTGCACAGGAGAAGCCAACAAGCCTCCAAGAATCCCTCTGTTTGTATTTGGTGTTCCACTCACATAAAGTTATTTATTGAGTTTTAAAATAAAATAAAATAAATGAAGTATAATCATCATCATCAGTAGTAGTGGTATTAATAGAATAATAAAATTCTAAAATAAGACTATTAATTATATTAATGATAATAAATACTAATAATCAAACTAATTAAACTAATAATTTAGTGCTATTTTTACAAGTAAAATTAATAATGAATATTAATATTGTAATAATAACAATAATAATAATAATAGAAGCAACAACAAATAATTAATATATTGTTGTTATTAATATATTTGTGTTAATAATAATAATAATAACACAATAATAATTAATTAATGACAATATTTTAGTGTTACTCTTACACACATTTTAAATTATGTGAGTCAATGTAAGTATGCTAATTTATTATTATTATTAATAATAATAATAATAATAATAATAATAATAACAATAATAATAATGTTTTTTTTCATTTATTAATTAATTTTAGGTAATTATTTGTCCATTTATTTATCCATCATGATCTTTTTTATCTGCTTTTTATCACGTCACTTTTTAAGAATAATTGTCTTATTTTGCTCATCTGATTTTTAAACTTATTCTGAATAGGTGTTTCATTTTAGATGTAACATTGTATTTCAGTGCCTTAGTATTCTACTCTGTGTAATGTCACTAAAGTTCAATCTTATTTGTTTATTACATTCTTTGTATTAGTTGCTATATACATAAAATGGGCATTACAAAATAAGGAGTCTGTCTGTATTATAAAAATCACACATAAAATAACCAAAACAGACGAAAGTAAACCTCTGCAGTATTCAGATGATCAATGATAAGCACCAGTTCTTTAAGAATCATTAAATGACCCATTTCACAGCTCAGACGTGGAAACTAAGAAGCGTCCCTATGGCTCAGTCAGAGATAAAAGAAATGCCTTTCATGTGTATGTTAATATTCATGATGTGAGCATACAGACTCTCATTAAACATCATCCTGATTTATAGTCTTTAACTCCTTGACTTCTTTTTCTAGTTTTAGAGAAAAACACCAGCAGATGAAAATGTAAAATTACGATATTTAAAAAGCAGTAAACATGTTGGTTGGTCGGTTGGTTGGTTGGTTGGTTGGTTGGTTGGTTGGTCGGTTGGTCAGTTGGATGGTTGACTGACTGGTTGGATGATTGTGTTTGTTGGTTGGCTGGTTGCTTGGTTGGATATTAGGTGGGTTGGTTGATTGGTTGGTCGATCAGTTGACTGGTTGGTTGGTTGGGTGTTTGGATGGTTGGTTGGTTGGTTGGTTGGTTGGGTGTTTGGATGGTTGGTTGGTTGGTTGTTTGGATGGTTGGTTGGTTGGTTGGTTGGTTGGGTGTTTGGATGTATGGTTGGTTGGTTGGTTGGTTGGTTGGTTGGTTGGTTGTTTGGATGGTTGGTATCTTAATTCACCAAGGAGGAAATATTCATGATTCGTCCATACAGCATCTCATTAAACGTGCTCCTGAATTCTAATCTTTAACTCCTACGTATGTTTCATCTTTTTCTCTAAAACATAAAATTATGACTTAACTTCATCCATTCCCTGTATTCTGGTCTAATTGTTTTTTCGAGTTATAGAGAAAAATGCTAGCACCTGAAGATGTGAAATTCCAGTCTTTTAAAAAGCAATAAACATGTAAAACAATCAGGTGTCTGTAGTTTCAGTTTGTTGCTCACAGTCTTCCATCCTGATGTGATCGTTTGTGCTTTCATCTGTTGTTTGCTGCTCTGCTCTAAAAACACAAAGCTTCCTTCAGCTCACACGACAGAATCTGAAATACAACATCTGTTGTCAGACAATTAAGAGCTGATTTGCTGCAGACTTTAAAAATATTCAGGGTTTGGAAGAATATCAAAGTCAGAAGTACTTATGAAACACATTTAGAAACAGCAAAACGTCAATGAAGATGATGCATATTCAGTCCAAGAGAAGCTACGTTTAATCTGATTATCTCATGAGCCTCAAATCATATTAAACATATGACAATCAGTGGCGGCTGGCCAATAGAGGGCGCTCGGGCGCCGCCCCCCCCCCCCCCCCCCCCCGGTGTTTTTCATTTTTCATTTTTAAAATAAATATTTTTAAAAATAATAATCAGTTATTTTTTAGCACCATGGATGTTTAAATTCACAATTATATGTCGTGTACAAAATATTACTTAGAATTTTCGGGGAAAATAGTTTGCTGCTCATCTCTGCTGAGCTGCTGGGGCGCTGGAGAAATTGCCCCTCTAGTGTGGCAGAGCAGCCAATTACCAACAAGAGATTCGACATAGCAACAGAAATTTATCCAATCAGCATCGTCAAATCTGATGCCCAGAGGGGCAAAATCGATTTCGCCCCAAGCCAAGTGAGCATGCGTGAGTGCGGTGGATAACTGTGACAGTGACATTAGCTGCGTTTCCATTACACTTAGATATGCGCAAAATGTAAATAGCGCAATAAAAAACTGGTAATGGAAACTCCTGAATGTCGAAAAAAGGCTAAAATATCGCTAAAAAGTTTTTACGCTCTCATGAGGTGGCTTTTCAGACGTTTCGATATTGAAAAATATCGCAAAAGCGCAATGGTAACACTTTTTCCGCAATTATACGTCATCAGACGTGACGTACCTGGTCACATTTCCAGTTCTCTTGGAGTAAACATGGCGCGGTATGTGTGGACAGAAGAGGAGACCGAGACTTTTCTTGTCATTATTCTTGAGAAAAACATCACTGCCATACTGGACAGCAAACAGCAGAGGAATGCAGAGTGTTATAAGGAGATAGAAGCGGAAATGAGGGAGAAAGGGTTCAACATCGAAATCTCGTGGGATGATATTTTACAAGAGTTACGATGCTTCTGCCCAGAACAACCTTCAATGGAAACACGTTCAAAGCACAAATATACTTTGTCGAAATTTTAGAAATATCGGTTTTATTTTGCGAAAAACTGTAATGGAAACCCAGCTAATGATGGGCGACACGGACGGTGAAAATGTACGATCTCTTCTCCTAAATCCATTTGAAAAGAGAACATTGGTGGAAAACTCAAAATAAAACAGCGAGGCCCAGATCAACCTAATATCAAAATAAGTCAGCAAACCAGCGAGAAAGGTAAATTTTATACAAGAGGCTTCTCTCGTAATTGGTACAAGAGGAAGGCTTGGCTAGCTGGATCTAGTCATGCAAATGCTTTATATTGCTTCCCTTTTTGCTCTATAAAACGGCTGGGACAGACACGGCATGGACTGTTTCAGGAGTAAGAGAAACATTTATCCGAGAAAATGAAGAAACTCGAGAGTAGGAGGGCACATATGGAGAACACCATTACGCTAATGATGCTAGGCAAGGCTAACATCGCGACGCAGCTAGATGAAGTGTAACACACAGTTACACACTGAACTGTTCTGAAGTGGCCTCCAATGAGCCCTGATCTGAATTCTACTGAACATCTGTGGAAGCAGCTGAAACATGCAGTCTGGAGAAGGACAGCCTTCACACCTGAGACAGCTGGAGCAGTTTGCTCACCAGGAGTCCACACGTGCAGAAGTTTCACTGAGAGTTACAGAAATCACCAGACTGCAGTGACTGGTTTAAAAGGTTGTGCAACAAAATATGAAGTTAAGGGTACCATCATTTTTGTCCAGGCCTGTTTCATATTCATGCAAAGTAATCTTCAACAGAAGAGTACTGTCTGTCTGTATACACACACATTTATTCCCTTGACCAGATTTTTCTTTAGTCCATCATCCAGCAATGTATTGCACTTAGTAATTTTTGGATATTTTGTCTAAATAGTGTTTGCTTACGTAATCTGCTCATCATTTTCTGGCTTGTTCACTGAAATGTTGAAATCATCAAAATTGTTGCAGATTGTAATTTTCTTTGTCTGCTAATTGAAAAATCCCTTAGTTGTTGCAGTTCTGATCAGTTAGTAACATTAAGCTTTATCATAAATTACTGTACAGTATTTTTCTGTTCTAGTATTAATTTATTAATATACTTAACACTTAACATAATACTTGAGTCATCAATTCAACACTAATGCACTGTTTCATGTGCATATATAATTTATTGCCAAAATTGTGGTTACACAATATGTTGTGCATGTTTTGTGCAAAAATGCCTCAAGTGATTAATATTGGCATTAAATAATTATTATTTCACAGAGCACTGATATCCTGGTTGGTTGGATGGATGGATGGATGGATGGATGGATGGTTGATTGGATAGATGGATGGATGGATGATGGATGATGGATGATGGATGATGGATGATGGATGATGGATGGATTGATGGATGGATGGATGGTTGGTTGGATGGATGGATGGATGGATGGATGATGGATGATGATGGATGGATGGATGAATGGATGATGGATGCATTGATGGATGGATGGATGGATGGTTGGTTGGATAGATGGATGGATGGACGATGGATGATGGATGGATTGATGGATGGATGGATGGATGGTTGGTTGGATGGATAGATGGATGGATGGTTGGTTGGATGGATGGATGGATGGATGATGGATGATGATGGATGGTTGGTTGGTTGTTTATTTAACAAGTAGGACTTCATCTAACAATATTTTGAAATAGTATTTTTCAGCATTTTGTGAAAAAAAGACAAACTGGTAAAGTAACATTAACTTCTTTGAAATTTACAGTTAAAAACATGTTAAATAATGTTGTTGCTTTTTTTAAAAAAATGTGTGTTTATTAATAGTAATTCAATCTTTTACGATACCTTACAATAAATTGCACTATTTTTACTTTATTCAAATAAGCAAAAACTACTTCACACATATCTGCCATTGCCTTTGAAACAAAAACATGTATTTTAAAGATTAAAAATCGTTTTTCAACAGTTAATTTACAGATTTCCCCTGTTTTATTAAAGATAATAAATAGTGAATGACAGAAAAAAAACTATAAATTTGCATGTTAACTGTAAATAAAAAAAGGCTATAACTGCGCATAATGTCCACACGTGCACATCAAAAACACGTGGCCATAAAATTACATTCATTTTTACTTTTAAATCACCTAAAAATATCATTATTTTACAGATATTTGCTGCTATTTCCACCATTTTGGAGAGTTACAGTGCTCTACCCATCTTTTCTACCCATCCTTGCTGACGGATTTTCACTCTTTTTAATGGATTTTTTTACAGTGTTCTTTTCAACCTATCAGTAATTACTGCTTTGAATTATTTACGTGGTTTTTCACAAGCGTGTACTCACTACTGTTGTGTACTACAATGTGAGTCAAAGCAGAAGCGATGCTGTACATATAGAACTCCATTAATAGATGAACATAAAACAACCACTGCATGCAGAGTTAATTCTCACTTATACAATATTTATCCCAGGATCCTTTGCACCGTCACAGATATAGCCTCTTCTATAATCACTGTGCATTTACTTAGTGGTACATAACCCTACTGTCTAATTAATAGTTTTTGAAACTGTTTTTTTTTTCAGAGTTCTCTTGAAATAAACATTTTTCTGCTTTTTAACTGGGATTTTCACAATAAAATTTCCTTATTATTATTATTATTATTATTATTATTATTATTAGTGGTAGTAGTAGTAATAATAATAATAACAATAATAATATTTGTTTCAGAATCTGAAATTTATCATCTATTCAGCTGATTTGCTGCAGACTATAAAAAATATTGAGAGGTTTGGGAAGAATATTAAAGTCAGAATTACCTATAAAAACATATTTAGAAACAAAAGCTCAAAAAGATGCTACATATTCAGTCCAAGAAAAGCTGCATTTAACTCATCATGAGACTCAAATCATGGTTGGTTGGTTCCATTTTTTAACTGTAATTTTAAATGAATTTGATGTCATTTTACAAGTTTAAATAATATTAGATAATCGCTAGTAAAAACACAGAAAGAGAAAAAAAAATCCCTTGTTGATACAGTTATTAACTGTCATTTTTATGACAATTTGGTGTCATTTTTTTCAGTTTTTTTTACTGCCAGACTTTCAGTTTTGTTCATGGATTCTTCAAAATATATATAGTTATTATCTGTAACTTAACTAAACCTGTTCAAGAAATTAGAGCTTAAAAGGTGTTTTAAAATTATTTTTTTCTTCTTGTGTTGCTTGTAACGTTTTAAGCATTTATTTTCAGTGAAGTTCATAAGAATTAGAATCATTTTCTTGTTTAAAGTCATTGTGGTTCTTTGTGGATATGTATTCTATAGGACACACACGTACAAGTCTGTATAATAAAGTTAAACGTACTGCAGCTGGAAGGCAGCAGCACAAAATCAAACCTATTTTCCCCTGAGGCTCCTCTCTCCTGTCACTGAGATGCTAGCTGTTGTTGCTACCTGTCATCTCCAACAAAGAGCTGCTGTTTCCCCCGTTTTCTTTAGTTCTTCACCAGAGAAGAAGAAAAAACATGTGAATCTAACTCTGAGAAAGAAAAAAAAAAAACAACCTCTGAAAGCTTTATTTCTGAAATTTCAATCCTGGAGGTTTCCTGTGTGACCCACATGCAGCAGCATTAGGGGCTCTTCATTAATCACACTGATATGTGAAGTCAATGAGCTAATGCTAATGCACTGGATGAGGACATTTACTGTACGACTCCTGGAGGAATTCTGTCATGGGTGGGCATGAATATTGTATGTTTATGACATGAGCTGCACTCAGTTATCACCAGCAGAGCTCTGAAGACAGAACAACAAGGACAGGGTGTGAAAGGCAGGAAAAAATGTGTGAGAGGGAGTGAAAAGACAAAGAACACAACTAAAATCTAAAACTCTGTGTGGATGTGGTGAACAGCAAAATGAAATCTTCAAGCTCGTAGACAAAAATAGGCAGCAATTACAGAAATGGCCTTTAATTATGTGATGATAGCAGCTCTGTACGGCTGCACTTATGAACCTGAAGGCTGGTGTTCAGCAGGGGGAAGTAACTAAGTGCAATCTTGAGGTTCTTCACTTGAGTGTCTCCATTTTGTGTGACTTCGTATTTCCACTTGACTGCATTTCAGAGGGAAACTCAGAGCCTATATTTGGATGTTTTCTCTTTTTATTACTAATTGGTGCTAAAAGTGAAATGGAGATCATCAGTGAACGAGTCTCAGTGATTGGAGGATAAAGACTCGTGGATCTGGACATGTTCTAATATTCTCATGTTCTAATATTCACATGTTCAAATATTCTCATGTTTTAATATTCTCATGTTCTAGTTTTCTCATGTTCTAGTATTATCATGTTCTAATATTCTCATGTTCTAACATTCACATTTTTAATATTCTCATGTTCTAATATTCTCATGTTCTAATATTCTCATGTTCCAATATTCTCATGTTCTAATATTCTCATGTTCCAATATTCTCATGTTCTAATATTCTCATGTTCCAATATTCTCATGTTCTAATAATCACGTTTTAATATTCTCATGTTCTAATATTCTCATGTTCTAATAATCACGTTTTAATATTCTCATGTTCTAATATTCTCATGTTTTAATATTCTCATGTTCTAATATTCTCATGTTCCAATATTCTCATGTTGTAATATTCACACGTTCTAATATTCACATGTTCTCATGTTCTCATGTTCTAACGTTCTCATGTTCTAAGCTGAATAATGAGCTGCAGATGTCTGAACTCTGCACTGGGAGACTTCTTGTCATTTTCTTCGTCATCTACCTGTAATTTTGAAGGTTTCTGCGGTGGGAAAACACCGTTTTGATCCATGGAATATGTGAGCCGTCTGTTCACAAACTGAATCTCTGATGGTGAAACTGTAAGGGGGAAAAAAAAAAGGTAATTCAGTGAAAACCTGAGGGAGAAAAAATGTCTGAATGAACTGCAGCAGCCTCATGTACGTGACTACAACATCAATCTATGAAAGTGATTTCCTGGGTCGTAATTACACACTAACAAATACAGATGAGGACAAAAACAGGCCTTTTTATTCATCACTCCACTGTCACTCCCAGAACAATTTTCTGCTGGATGTGAAAGTGGTGGATGTGTTGTTCTAGCCTGAGGGCCGCAGCTTTTTGTACGACGATGGAAATTGTTTCTACTTCAGGTCTCGGGTAATCAGAAAACTCGGCTCAGCAGGCACAGTAATCAGAGCTTTACGTTATATTGAAAAAGAAACAGCTTCATGTTAAGATTACTGAAGCTTTAATGACTTTAAAGCAGCAATGATCAATTTTTTTAAAGTCATGAAAACACACACATTCAGGAGGCTCACAGCTGCATTAGCATTCATTGGGAGTTGGGTTTGTTGCCACTCAATGATTATAAATCTCTTTATGCTCTGGATTCGTCTAAACCGAACCCTGACACAAATAGCTGCCTCTTAAGATGCTAAATGCTACGCTATGATCAACAGCTAGCTGCTAAATTTGTCTATTTAATGCTGACGGATGGTTTATGTTCAGTAAATCTGTGCTTTAAAGCCGTAAACAGACAGAGCAGTGAAAAGAAATTAACGCAGGAGAGCAACAAACTGCAGTTCCTTAACTGACCATCAGAGGCTGATTTCAAAGTGAGTTAATTCTCATAGACCTCCATGTTAAAACGTCCAACTTTACAGCAAAAATATCCATCTTTACAATCTGGTACCAAAATGTTTTTGGTCTGTAAAGATAATTTATCTCATTCATGACAACTGTATGGAGAGTAAGTTTCTATATAACAAATTTAGTCTCCAAAAATTCTTACACAACTAACCTGCATCTTCAATTACAGTTTGTTACATACTGCAAATATGTTTCTAAATAACATCTATTTACTATTTATATTATTGCTTTACTGTTGTTCCTTTGTAGCCAACCAATTATATATTAGATTGGAAGGGACTCATGTCCAAAGTAACCCAGAAAATTAGCTTCAAACATGTGGTGAAAAAGTCGTATTTTAACCTAAACCGTAACTTCTTCAACAGCTGAAAAGGAAAGCTAACACAGGAGAGCAACAAACTGCAGTTCCTCAGCTGGCCACTAGAAGCTGATTTCTAAATGAGTTAATCCTCATAGATCTCCATGTTTAAATGTCCAACTTTACAGCAAAAACAATTGTGTTTACACTCCTCTACCAAGATGTTTTTGGTCTCTAAAAATAATTTTCCTCATTCATGAGAACTGTGTAGAGAGTACATTTTTATGCAAGAAATTCAGTCTCCAAAAATTGTTACACAACTAACCTGCATCCTCAGTTAAGGTTTGCTTGTTTACCACAAATATGTTTCCAATTAACATATCTTTGCCATTTATTTTATTACTTTGCTGTTCTTCCTATGTAGACAACCGATCAGATATTAGGTGGAAGTGACGAATCACCATGGTTACCCAGAAAAGTAGCTTTTAACGTGTGGTGAAAAAGTCCTATTTTAATCTAAAACATAAGTTCAGCAGATGAAATGTAAAGCTAATACAGCAGCGCAACAAACTGCAGTTCCTTAACTGGTCACTAGAGGCTGATTTCAAACTGAGTCAATTCTCATTGACCTCCATGTTTAAATGTTTGAACTTTACAGCAGAAATAAACAAGTTTAAAGCCTGTTACCAAAACGTTTTAGGTCTCTATAGATAATTACTTCATTTATGGCAACTGTGTAGAGAATAAATTTTTAACATAATTAATGCAGTCTCCAAAAATAACTTTCATATATAACGTAACTGCTTTCTAAAATATGTTTTGAGGATTGTTTGTAATGTATCACAAGTATATTTCCAGATTATTTAATTGCTTTACTGTTGTTCCTCTCCAGACATTAGATGGGACTTATCACCATGGTAACCCAAAAAATTTGCTTCAACTGTGTCGCAAAAAAATTCGTATTTTAACCTAACTTTTTAACAGCTAAAACAAAAGTAAAGCTAACACAGTTCCTCAAGTGACCACTAGAGGCTGATTTCAAACTGAATCATTGATCTCTATGTTAAAATGTCCAACTTACAGCTGAAATAAACAAGTTTAAAGGCTGGTACAGCACATTTTTGGTCTCTATACATAATTTACCTCATTTATGACAACTGTATGGAGAGTAAATTTTTATATAACAAGTGCGGTCTCCAAGAATTCCTACACAACATACCTGCATCTTAACATAGAGTTAATGTTTTGAAGTTGTTTTTTTTATTCTTATTTTTATATTTAAAATGAATAGCCTTGAAACCACAACAAGAAAACGCAGTGAAATACTCTATAGACATGAAGGAAACTGCAGAATTCCTTTAATGCATTTCTAATCTAAAATATTGATTTCTGCAGGAACATAAAGTCCTCTAGTTCTGTGTGTTTCCAGACATCTCTAACCTAATGGAGGTTTGGATGCTGCTGTTACTGGTAGGAGTCTTTAGTTTCTTCAGTCAGGTTTGAACCCTCTGGTCTCTCAGTGTGACGCCGTTTCCCTCAGAAATGAACAACCTGCATGCAAACAACAAGCTCTCTGTTTCTTTTTCACAAAATTAGGATGTTTTTCTTCACACCTTTGGCCAGGCAGAGTGACAACAAAAAAAACAAAAAGAAATCAGTGATGAGGACAAAATCAATCCTTCAGTGAGAGTTTTTATTTCTCCATCTGAGCAGAACTGGAAGGAACTTAGAATACAGCCTGACAGCTCAGAAATAAAATCTAATGAGCTGATAACTAATTATCCACATAAACTTGAAAGAAACCATCACAGAGAGACTTTAATTAATGCAGAGCAGAAACTCATCTGGAATAAAATATTCAACACAGTGCAAAAAAGTCACAGGAACTGAAGGTAAAGAGAGGTGAAGCCATGAAAACTTTATCAATTAACTGGATGTAAAGTGATCAAAATCTACAGCAGACGAGCAGCTAAAGAGTCTAAATATATAAAAATGCGGAGACAACCACTGTACGGTGAGCAAAACAAAGCTTTATTGCCAAGACAAATAATTCCACACCAAAAACCAAAACGTGGGGCTGGAGCTCCAAAGGCACACCGCTCCTGTCAGCGAACCCGTCTCAGCTGGAAAGAAGAGCAATTAAATGCAGCTGAGGAGCTGATTGCAGGCGTGGCTCAGTCAGGTGACGACCCTCGGCTCCTGATCAAACACATCTGGTGTCGAAGTGGAGGGTTGTCACAAAGGCCACGCATCACAGATGTCTTTTAATGTTTATTTTCTCTGCAGTCAGCCGACACCGGGAAAACTCTGAAAATAAAAACATACAGACATGTCAAATATACACAAAGTTTAGCAAACGCGTCTCTAATTAGACAGATTCCAAAAGTCTTTCAAACTAGCTTTCTGTTGCTAGACGTGTCCCATATGCTAGCTTGCATGAACACTGTAATAATGGCAACAAACAAACAAACAAAATGAAACAAACAAAACTTAAAAGTCACATCACCGTGCAGAATAGTTAGATTTTTCAGGTCATGTCTTTCTTTCTGTAACAATGATGGCATTTTTCCTCTGTAGCCTCCATCTGACCCACAATTCACAGCCCGAACTAAACTATGGTCATGTGACCCGTCTCTTATTACACCAAATCAATGTTGTAAAACAGTGTTCAATTTCAAGCCAAACATCAGTTACCATTATTAGCATCCTATTTATACTAGTTTTAATTAACCTTATGAACTCAAACATTTATGGAATGACAACAAAAAACAACAACCAAGTTGAAACTACCTCTCTACCTCTACCTCTTTATCTCTTTACTTCTATCTCTATTCCTCTACCTCTTTACCTTTCTACCTCTCTACCTTTCTACTTCTACCTCTCTACCTCTGTACCTTCTATGTCTCTACCTTTCTACTTCTACCTCTATTCGTCTACCTTTCTACCTTTCTACGTCTCTACCTCTACCTTTCTACCTTTCTACGTCTCTACCTCTACATTTCTACCTTTCTACTCCTACCTCTATTCCTCTACCTTTCTACCTCTCTACCTCTACCTTTCTACCTCTCTACCTCTACCTTTCTACCTTTCTACATCTCTACCTTTCTACTTCAACCTCTCTACCTCTACCTCTGTACCTTTCTACCTCTTTACCTTTCTACGTCTCTACCTCTACCTTTCTACGTCTCTACCTTTCTACCTTTCTACCTTTCTCCGTCTCTACCTTTCTACCTCTCTACCTCTACCTTTCTACCTCTCTACCTCTACCTTTCTACCTCTCTACCTCTACCTTTCTACCTTTCTACATCTCTACCTTTCTACTTCAACCTCTCTACCTCTACCTCTGTACCTTTCTACCTCTTTACCTTTCTACGTCTCTACCTCTACCTTTCTACGTCTCTACCTTTCTACCTTTCTACCTTTCTCCGTCTCTACCTTTCTACCTCTCTACCTCTACCTTTCTACCTTTCTACGTCTCCACCTTTCTACTTCTACCACTATTCCTCTACCTTATACCTCTCTACCTTTCTACTTCTACCTCTCTACCTCTACCTCTGTACCTTTTACCTCTTTACCTTTCTTTCTACCTCTCTACCTCTACCTTTCTACCTTTCTACCTTTCTACCTCTACCTTTCTACTTCTACCTCTATTCCTCTACCTTTCTACGTCTCTACCTTTCTACTTCTACCTCTCTACTTCTACCTCTGTACCTTTCTACCTCTTTACCTTTCTACCTTTCTACCTCTCTATCTCTTCTGTCCCTCTGAACCCGCCTGGCCAGCAGCTGATGGTTCCCCCACATAAAGAGCTGGGTTCTGCTGAAGGTTTCTTCCCTGTTTAAAGGGTGTTTTCTTGCCACTGTCGCCTTAGGGCTGCTCTGGGGGTTCAGGCATATGGGATCTGTAAAGCGCCTGAGACAATCTGACCTGTATTTGGCGCTATATAAATAAAATTGAACTGAATTGAAGTACCCCACAGAGCCCTCAGAGGAGTCAGACAGTCATAGGCCCTCTCCAGATCCACAAAACACATGTGGTCCAACCCCTATGACCCCCTCAGCAGCTCCACACGAGTAAAGCGCTGATCCGCTGTTCCACAACCAGGACAGAATCTGCACTGCTCCTCCTGGATCCGAGGTTCGACAGGTATAAAGTAAGACTTAAAGATTTCCCAATTATTGGACGCAAAGTGTAATAAACTGATAAAAATCAACAGCACACCTAAACATTTGTACAGTTTTGTGTATTTTGCTGCTGCTGCTGGATAAACATCATTGTTTTCTGTTTTACAGGAGATTTAAAGGCAGGAACTGACTGGAGGAGCTCTGTGAAGTCTTCCTGGCTCGTTATTTTCCAGGCGACAGACGGAGCCGAGCATTTGTTAAAACTCGTGTGTTTTGCATCACTCTCCGTGTTTGTTGGCGATGTGGATGTAAATCAGTTTGATCTGCTCTGAATGATGGGAGAAGTAATTCACCCTGGAGGACAGACAGAGAAATCTTGGTTCTTCTGCAACCTGAAAAGTTTCATCAGGTCTATTTTTCCAAAGCACACTGTTCAAAAATGTGTAAAATTTATGGTGAAAAACTGTCAAACCATGAACGTAAAAATCTGTAAAACAGTTTGATGCAGCTTATGTAACACTGAATTGGTAAGTTAATCAGGAGAAAACTGTATTTTTTACATTTTTTCTCTTGGAAAAAATATATTTCTCGACACTTACACAGTTATTAATGGAAAATGCATTCGAAACTGTAATTTTTGTATTAATTTCTCAAACAGCTTTCCCAAAATATACATACTGATAACAGACACATGCCGTAATATTTAAGCAACGCTGCGATTTTTGCATTTATTTCATGTAAAAATTACACTTTGTACCACACAAGTTGATGTAGACGTACAGACGTACTTTTGTGTTAATAATAGACATATGCTTTAATATCTATGTCAAAATACACATATTAAATGTTAAACACACTAACTGTTGGGCTGATAATGGAAAAATGTTGTAATATTTAGAAGTAACATTTTTGCATTTATGTCATGCAAAAATTCCACTTTGTACCACACAAGTTGATGTACTTTCACGTTAATAACAGACGCATGCTTTAATATTTGTGCTGATAATGTAAAAGTGCTGTAATATTTATAATAGGTCACACATACTTTAGGTATTTTCATGTAGATTTTCAAGTTAAACAACCTTTTGTTCTAACATTTAAACCCTTTTTACAGGAAAATATGGAATGAAGTAAATTTAACTGTAAAATTAACAGTATGAATATATTTCTGTACAATAAGTGAAGAAAATGTGAGAAAAGGTAATTTTACGGTAACACTTTGGCAACTGCATTTTCTTTACAGTGCAGTCATTAAAAGGAGGCTCCCTGCATGCAACCACACATTAGAAATACTGTAAAACTGAGCATCAGCTGCAGGTTAAACCCAGCACCTCGAGGATAACCAGAGTGTTTCTTGTGGCAGGTTTCTGTATTCTGGCTGCAGCACACTGATGGATTGTTGTCACTGACAGGTTTGTGAGTCAGAACTGCGCAGAGCTGCACTGTTCAGCAAACATCTGCCAGAAAAATATCCTGTAGTATTTTCAGTCCTGCTTGTTAGGCGACAGGTCAGCTTCCAAAAAAAAAAGAGAGAATATTTTCTGTCTTACCCCTGCAATTACAGATAGTTTGGGTTTTACTTCTCACAGATATATATCTTCAAACTCCTGCAAATGAGGGAAAAGATGAATTTAATTTGCATTAATCACCCTGAAAAATCACATTTCTAAAAGTCAACCGCAACACCTCCTTCAGGGATGAGTGTCCCGACGATGAAACGAGCGCCAGTGGAAAGTGTTCACACCGAGACCGGCAGATCTCAAAGGAATTACAGGAAGGAAGCAACTCAAAGGAGGAAAATCTGATTTTTTTTTGGCATTTAGCTTATTAATAACAGCAGCAGTGGAGATAGATGGGACAAAATATATTTTAAAAAAGCAGAGGAATGACAAGAAGTTATTATTTGTTTAAAAAAATGTTACTAGTCATTATCTGTACTTAGTAATTATTTTCATTTCCTAACAAACAATTATGTGTGAAATAATATTTCCTCTTGGAGAGACTATTAATTCATGAAATAGCATAATTTTGTATTCAAAAAGGCTTTACACTAATGATTGAGATCATAAATTCAACAGGAAAATGTTCAGCTAATAAATGAAGTTAGAAGTCCCTTTTTTTTCTCAGACTTTACGGTCAGGTTGCTAGCTTGACCGCTACAAGAATAGTCCTCTAAAAACAGAACCATTTTTGGCTCTCAGCAACAAAATAAAACTGCATTACCTCTGTAAAAAACAATACATTCATATAGTACATCATTTTTAAAACAAATTTAAACCACTAAAGTCTGAAATGTTAGTTATTATAGTATAGTCTCTAAAAACAGAAGCAACTCATAATTTTACAGTCTTGGCTCCTAACTAGGAAATAATGCGCTTTTTAAACCCCGTAAAAACAAAATATGTTTATTTACATGTGACTTTATTGCTTTTTCTAACAAATTTAAACAAATAAAGTGCAAGATGCTCATTGTTTAGCATTAAAAGCACTACCAATCACATTTTGTTACCTTTGATCAGGGCTCGGCTGCTGTTTCCGTCGGTTTCCAGTCTTTATGCTAAGCTAAGCTAGCTCAACCGCCACAACAATAGTCTCTAACAACAGAAGCAACTCATAATTTTACAGCCTTCGCTCCCAATTAGGAAATATTTGTGCACTTTAACCAATGTAAAAACCACAATATGATTATTTTACATGTAATTTTATTGATTTTCTAAACAAATTTAAATAAAAAGTATAAAATGTTATTTATTGAGCATTAAAACAACTACTAAACACATTTTGTTACCTTTGATCAGGGCTAGGCTAGCTGTTTCCATTTTTTTCCAGTCTCATTGCTATGCTAAGCTAAACAGCTAAGAACTAGGTGGAACTAAGCCATGAAGTCAGCGATAACAAAGACCTGTCAGTGTTTAAAAGTTGCCTACAGACCAGAACTCTTAGTGGCAAATACCAAAACTCTAGTGAAAGAGCGTTTTTTAGACTTCCAGGTAATTCTAACTTGGCTGCAGGAGTTGACAAGAAAAGCTCAAACACTGTAGCAGTCAGAAATAAAAAAACCCTATTGATTCTGATAGAGCAGCACAAAAAGAATAGACATAATCAATACCACAAAAAGCCCTCTTTGATAGTTAAAGATTACACTCAATTGATTGGCTCCAAATAAAGCAGTCCAAGGCTTTTGTCTGAGAAATCCTCCGCTGAGTCAGTCAAAGGGGCGGCAGCTGAAGATTACATCGAGTCTTAAAGAACAACTTAAAAGTGGAATTAATATTCCGCAGAAACCTTTTATGCTCAGCCGCCTGTCTGTTCAGATGGGAAAACCTGGCAATGCGGGATAAATTAGGGCATAAATCAGACTTAAGGTAAGCAAAGCTGTCTTCCTCCCTTCACTTCAGCCCCCCGAAGCGCTGAAATATCTGTTCAGTAGAGTTACAGACAGAAGGCACGTCGTTTTATTCACTCGGAGACGCTTGTAAATGCTCACATTTCCCGTTTTGACGCATCTGCGTTTGATGGATCAGTGTTTTCCTGAGGCCCAACAGTCCAGAATAACTGTATCTGCAGGGCTAATGGTTCAGACATTAACATCTGACTCGGTCTGTCTTTTTATTCATGGCTTAATCAGTTATTTTCAACCGCATTTTAGTGCCGCGGTTAAACATTTATACATTTTACTGCACATTTTCCCACATTCGCGAACAGTTCGTCTATATCAGCGGCACCTCGAAGGATCTATGAACATTTTATGCTACTGAGCTTTTTAATGACTCTCCCCTAAAACAGAACTTCAGCTAATACATGCAAGTTTAACATGAGAACAAGCCACCGCCGGGAAGATTAGTCACAGTTTGCATTAATGCATACCGGACATATATAATGTAGGAGTGACTCTGCCAGTTCATTTTCTACGATGGATGACTTCGCTGATATCACCTTTAAATGTGAAACTTCATTTTTCCCTATGGAAATGATTTAAAAGCCAACTGTTTCCTCCTGTTTCCACACTTTGTGCTAAGCTAAGCTAACCAGTGGCTCATTCATCTTTACCTGACAAACTTAAATGTGATGTCAGTCCTTTAATTTAGGAAATAAAAAAGATTGATTCCAAAACTGTCCAGTTATTCTTTTATATTGTCAATGAATGGAACTGTCTGAATCAGTTATATGAAAACCGTGATTTAGATGTAGACTTCAGGGATAAGGTTCCGATTTCTACTAGCTCCTCCACTTACATTATCTGAACGTTACTGTTTTCAGTCTGTTTTACCACCAGAAACAACAACCTTTGAGCAGCAAAAAACAGTAGATTATTTACTCCTGTTCCCACGTTTTTTGCAAAGCTAAGCTAACCCGTTGCTCACAGATTTTTGTCTTAAAATAAGTGAATGATGTTAATCTTATTGTTTATTTCTCTAAAAGAATGTATTCCTATAAATTCTTAATAAACCTGCATTTGCTGCCCATGAAACCACGAATTAGCTTTCAGTTTGACACACCAGATGTAGACTTTGGGTATAAGTTTTCGATTTCTGCTAGCTTTACGTCTGCGCTTCCATTATCTGCATTACGACCGGAAATGACCACCTTTGAGCAACAACAAACACATTTAGGTGTTAAAATTCGAAAAATCGAACTTTCGAAAAATATGTATAGGCTAGTTATTACTCCGCCATGGAAGCGGCAGAGTTATGTGACGATAAGCACACATTATCCATCTGTCTGTCTGTCTGTCTGTCTGTTAGCAACATTTCTCAAAAACGGACTAATGGATTTGAAATTGTCAAGGAAGGTCAGAAATGACATAAGGACCATCTCATCACATTTTGGCAGTGATGCAGCTTATAGTCTGGATCCACGGATGTGCTAAAGATTTCTGTATCATTGTGAGATAGCGGCATGTCGTTACTGTAACCATGACAACAAGAGAACACTACATCAGCTGCCTGCTGATGATCACATGATTGTGATCCTACTACAAATCCACCGCTGAGGACTTATCAGGACTTAACCTTTGGAAATGACACAAGGAACAAGTGATTAAACTGTGGGGGTGTTTCTGAGTCCCATCAATTCCCGCTGGTCACAACATATTTAGGTTACATGATTCAGTATCCGTACATAACGTACACATGTATAACACACGACTGTGCTCAGCACAAGGTCAGTCAATGACAAGCAGCCTTTCCTCCTGTTTCCAGTTTTATGCTAAGCTAAGCTAGTTCCCAAAATGTCTATTATTTTGAAAATCATCAATAGTATGAGCACTTTCAGACCAAGTTTGCACAGTCATGGAAACAGATGATTCTACAGCCCCGACAGGGAGAGTGTAGAGTGGTCTGACTGCACTTCATTATCATTCGGCTATAGGATAAATCAAGCCCCAATGTGTTGTATTTCTTTAAACCAACCAGAATTGTCTTTTGAAGTGTAAAGAACAGGATGTGTTCTCTATGGTCTGTCAAATTATTGGTAGGGGGATTGTTTTGGTGGAACACTTGCACACAGGGAGGCGAGAACTGTCATTAAAACGGAAAATAGTGGGAAAAAAAGAGCAGGGCGATCCCAATCATTGGCAAGACTTTACATTCTCAGTGCGTGGGTTGCTGCCTGGAGGTTGTTGTTATTGTTCCCTGCAGTGAACTGGACTTTCAAAGAGATGCTGTGTAGTTTCATGACTTAGATGTTAAACAGTTTAGCATCACATGGAGTTCATGCAATGTGAACCTAGTCATAGATTTTTTAAATTCTGGAGATTTTTCTTTCACGCCTGCACTAAAGAATATCCGTAATACTTTATTACCCGATAAAACACTGACTCACGAGTTCTTTAACTTTTCAAATTCCCAGGGATTGCAAATTGGCTCATATAAAAGAATAAATCGAACAGATTGTGGGTCCGTGGATATCAGACCCTTTTAAAGAGAATCCAACCCTCACAGTAACCTTGAGATGTGGCTCGAAGCTGCAGATAATTATTTTGTTAAAAGTCTATTGAATCCTTTTAATAGCTGCGATGAAAGTACAAGTGTGAAATCCAGCTCTATGCTCAAAAACAGTTAACATCTCATACTACATCCTGTAAAATAAAGACAAATGCTGAAAAAAATGACTGTGTTTTTGTTGGTACGTTTTCATTTTATTCCACTGGAAAGCCAGAAGCTTTGTCGCATATGACACTGGAAAGTCTTTAAATCGATTCTGTTGCTGCCACAATTTGGATGCTCTGTAATCATGTGTATTTATGAATTGAGTTCTTCTTAAGTACACTTTGAACCAACATTGGACACTTTGTGCTGCAGAGGGAGAAAAGAAGATATTCTGCTTTGTTTTATTTTTAAAGAATGATTATGGACAAAGGGTTTTGTGGTTTTGCTTTGTTTATATCAAATAAAGAAGCCAGAGGAGCTTCTCATGTCTTAAACAACCATGTGGGACGACATATCCTGTGGTCATGGAAAGGATGTTAATGTGTCTCAGAAGGGTCAAATTATTGGCCTGCATCAAGCAAAGAAAACAACTAAGGAGATTTCTGAAACTAAAATCAGGGCAAGAATCATCCAATGCATGATTAAAACCTGAAGGATAGTGGAGAACCATCATCTTCCAGGAACAAACCATCAGATGATTGTAGGAAACCAACAGTAGAACTCACGGCTGTTTAATAGCAACAGTAAGAACATTTCTACAAGAAAAAAGTGAAGGGAACTCAAAGGATTGGGACTAAACAGCTGTATCTCTAAGAAAACCACTGATCAGTGAGGATGATCAGGAAAAAAGGCTTCAGTTTGCTACAGAGCATAAAGATTGTACTCTGGATCAATGGAAGAAGGTCATGTGGTCTGATGAGTCCAGATTTACCCTGTTCCAAAATGATGGGGGCATCAGGGCAAGAAGAGAGGCAGATGAAGTGATGAACTCATCATGGATAGTGTCTACCAGCCTGTGGGGGTTAGGGTTATGATCTGGGGTTGGTCAGGTTCACCAATGTTATGTTCCCAAAGAATGAGGTCAGCTGATACCTGAAGATACTGAATGACCAGGTCTGCACATCAGTGGAGGTTTTCTTCATGTTCCAAGATGACGATGTCAGGATTCATCCCAGAGGAAAAGAAAATTCAAAAAGAAATCTCAAAAATGTTTCATTTACTTCTCCTAGACAACTTTGAGATCTGCGTGACACCAAACTGAGACTAAGGCTTATTTCTCCTGTGTCTCATTTTTTCTCCTGAGCAATAAGATGCACTAAATCTCAGTTTAGTCTCCTTTAAAGTTTCAGAAGAGATCTCAACAAGTTCTCATATAATTCTCAGAGTTTCTCAACTTTTCTGTCTCTTTGTGATCTCAGGCAGAGAAATCAGAGAGCTCTCTCTAAGAACTCCATCTATTCTCATCCCAGCTTCAGTTCATGCATCTCATACTAAGCTCAGACAGAACAAATGAAGAGATCTCCACAAGCGCTCACTGAATTCTCAGACTCAGATCAACGTTTTGGTTGTTTTTAATCATCTGTCATGTTGACTTTATTGTAATCCACATGATATTTTTTTAAAATTAATTAATAAAGATTCAGATTACTTTATTCATCCCAAAAGGGAAATTCATTTGTCTGTCAGCTCATCTGCTATTTGCTATAGAATTATAAAGCCTGATCGCTGCGGGTACAAAGATCTTCTTTATCTTTCCGTCCTGCAGTCCAGAGAGAGGCCCATCACGATATTATGAGTGGATGATCCGTGGTGTTTAGAATGATAAATCCAGTCAAGTGGGAGGAGAGGGTGACATGACTGAAGTCACCATATATTATTATAAGTGCCTCAAGATGTTTAGGCTGTATCCTGGCAACTTCTTATTTGTTGCAGCATTTATAAGGTGTGTGTGTGCAGACTAATATATGTATAGGGTGGCATAGCTCAGTGGGTAGAGTGGCTGTCTCACACCCAGAAGGTTGTGGTTCAATTCCAAGTCTGTTGTGCTCATGTGGAGGTGTGAGTGTATGAGCGAGTCTCACGTATTGCTCTGTAGGAGCTCCACTATTGTTCATTTTCTTTTCCAGAGGAGAAATAAAGGAGCCATTAAACACACTGTATTGAGATTAGCAAGGTAGCTCCCACAAGTCTCAAGTATGACTCCCTCTAATTATCCTGTCTCACCTGTTTCTCCTAGTGAATTTTAGGAGAAACGTATGAGAAACCTTTAGACAAAATAGAAACTAAAATGAGGCTGACATGAGAATCTCAAATTTGTCTCCTGAGCTGTAGAAGAGCAAGCTTTGAGCAGTAAAATTTTCCTCTGGGATGGGCTCACACTGAGAATGAGTGGATCAGGGAGATGAGATGGATTGACCTCCACAGAGTCCAGACCTCAGAACCACCGAGGATCTTTGGGATGTTCTGGAGAAGACTTAATTAATGTACACATGCATAACACACGCCTGTGCTTAGGGCAAGGTCAGTCAATGATGAGCAGCCTTTACACCTGTTTCTAATTTTTATGCTAAGTTAAGGTAGTTCCCAAAATGTCCGGCTATTCTTTTGAAAATCATTGATAGTATGAGCACTTTCAGACATAGTTTGCACAGTCATGGAAACAGACTGGAGTCAGACCATTCTACAGCCCCGACACGGAGGTTGTAGAAAGGTCTGCAACTCTGGACAGAAATAAATGCTGTGATATTACAGAAGCTTATCGAAACGACGCCACAGTGAATGCGTGTCATTCTCAGAGCTAAAGGCGGTCCAATGAAATATCAGAGTGTGCGACTTTTTTTTGTACGGGCAGAGCATAATAACAATGAAGGCTTATTTGTATAGCAAACCCAGCATTACAAAATGCAAACAAAAAAAGAAACTGTTAAAGTAGCGGGTGACTAAATAAAGCATAAAACCAATTAAAGCTGCAAACAGCGTTGGTCGGGTGCTCGCATTCTTGCTGGTCAGCGATTCCAAGTGTGTCCAGCCGGTGGCGCTGCAACTGAGAGTATTTTTCATTGTATGGATGTAATGAGGGCCGGACTCTGATCATACGTGTAAAGTTTGAGGCAGACTGAAGCATGTACAGTCTAGTTAGACAGCTTATCCTGTTTCATGGTGAAATGTTGAAATTCCACCAGCCACCATTTCCACGCCCTCAGACTTATCCAGAACATTTTTATAACTTTTGATCATCCATGCCTGCTGTACATCCTGGTCAAATTTCAGCTCTGTCGGGGTTACCCTGTTTGAGTTTATAGCCTTTAAAAATGTGCAAAAATTGGTACAACATAATTCACATAACTTAAAATGGCCAACTTCCTGTTGTGTTTTAGCTCTGGTTGTCGATTGCATTTTCATGCATCTTGACCAGGTGAAACGTCCTGGCTGTAGTTCTGATTGAAAATTCCAGGTAGCGCAACTAAGCGATTCACACGCTTAAGTTTCACACGTTTTTGAGTATTCTGCGGCCTTCAAAAGTCCAAATAAAAACCCTGCCAAAGAAAGAAAAGAATGAGAAAAATAATTCCTTGCATTCCAGGAGGGTTCTCGTACCACTCGCTGCTCAGAACCTAAATATGAAGGAAAATATATAAACAGCAGGTTAATTTAAAGTTAAACTAGAGCAAAGCAAGCAAATATGTGTGGCTTGGCTTCATATTCTTTGCACAGTTAGTGATGACAGGTCACTTTTTAACTCATCATTTTATTGTTTTTTAATTGTTATAAATGCAAAACATTAGCAGAGGCTCTGATTCTTCCTTTTACCCAAACATTTTCCTACTTGGAGAAGGTCGAGCAATTAAAATGTAAAACTGCACCACAATACAACAAAAGAGAAGTGCAGCTTTTTATCCTCTACAGTCTTGACCAAAGGTCTAGCGTGTGGTTTAAGAAAATCTATTGATGAAAAGTGAAAAACCACAGCAAGCAGCCTGTTCAGCTTCCACACTCCACATTGATCTAAGCAGAGTTCAGGTTCGCAGGCGAAGAAGTCTAATCTGTCGCTTCCTTGTATCTCTGAAGAGGTGGTTGTTTGACAGGAGACACGACGGCACCTGACACATCCCCTCAGATGAAGTGAGTAGTTCAAAGAGCCTCTTTATGTGCGGTGTAATAAGAGGAATGTGTCAGTTTGCACACGGCTGCCATCACAGCCTCAAATCAAAGGGAGAGCATCTTTAACTCTCTCACACTGCACAGGCATTTCATTTCTCCGTAGCAACAGGCTGACCCCGTTTCTATGGTTATGGTGTCCCTTCTGCATTTCTTCCAGGACAACGATGGGAAAAGAAAAAAAAAGGACACGAGTATGTGGGCGCCGCTCAACCTACAGCAGGTGGTTCAATTAATCACCACAAACAAAGAAAAGAAGACCCTGGAAGCTGGTTAATGTGAGTTTGGAGTCGGAACCGTCTGGATCTTCTCAGGGAGTTCAAGAAGCAGCCTTTAAACTGAAACCGATAGTTGATGTTCCCTTCAGAGCGCCCAGTTAAAATGCAGCCTACAGGTTTACCGGCTTTCAGCTCTGAAAACCTCCTGAAAGACAGTTTGAAAGGAGGAGGATGTCAGTTTGTGCCATCTGAGCTGAATGAATAAAGCAGATAAATGATGTGGACGGTGATTATACTTCCCTTTATTTGATCCCTCAGATTTGTAAGTAGGTTAAAAAAGACCCCGTGAGGTTGTTTTCTTGCAATATCTCTGTAATAAAAAGTTTTTATCATTGAATTTTCCAGCTATTCCTCAAAAACATGTTTCTGATATCATTTCATTTGATTTTTTAAGTTACCTTTTATACTTTTAAAGAGATTGTAATTACTCTGCCAAGGAACGCGACAAAGTTATGTGACGATCGGCGTTGGTTTGTCTGTCTGTTAGTTTAATATTTTTGATTTATTTCTTCATTTGATAGGGACAGTGCACATTACTGAACTTAGACAGCAATAGACGTTTAAATATGCCGGATGACAGCAACTATGCTAATTTACATCTACAGTCCCTAGGCAGGTTAAAAACAAAACAAAACAGTGAAACACAGGACAATGGATCACAACAAAAACACATTACAAAAAGTACACAAAGAAGTTAAAAGTCAATGTTTGTCCATCTGTCCTTTTGTCTGTTAGCAACATTACTCAAAAACAGACCACCGGATTTGGATGAAATTTTCAGGGAAGGTCAGAAATGACACAAGGACCAAGTGATTAGGTTTTGGCAGTGATGCAGCTTATAGTCTAGATCCACAGATTTGTTAAGGATTTCTGTATCACTGTGAGATAGCAGTACGCTGTCACTGAAACCATGACAACAAGTGAAAACAACATCAGCTGCCTGCTGACGATCACATGATTTTGATCACAAATCCATCACTGTTATCAGGACTTATCTGTCAGAAATGATCCAAGGAACAACTGATTAAACTGTGGGGTGTTTCTGAGTCCCATGAATTCCCGCCGCCCGCTACATATTTAGGTCAAACGATTCAGTATCCGTACATAACGTACACATACGTAACATACACCTGTGCTCAGCGCAGGTCATTTAGTTTGTGGGTACATCTATATTAAATGGACACTTTCTATGTTGCTGTGATTTCTGATCATCAATAACTTACAAAGTTGCAAACAAATTATGCATTTCTGACAATGCCATATGGTTGAATGAACAACCTTGAAGGAGTACTAGCTCTCTGAGTGCTTTTCTAGTATTTGTGTTACTACCACAACCTCTTTATCACTGATAGCATCATACAAAAGCTGATGCACAAACTTGGAGGAACAAAGAGTAGCAACAGTTGGAGGAAAAAAGTGGAAACATGTCAATAACATGGATGTTGACATTCTTCCATTGCTGCTCATAGTAATATTCTTATTTTTCAGTCATTAAAATGTTCAAAATCTGCTATAAAGTGAAAAATAAACATATTTCAAACATGAAATCATTCTTGTGTTGACAAAAATTTAATACAAACAATAATATCATTTATTGTTCTTAACCAAATGACAAAAAAATAGCAAACACATTGATTCTTATGTGGGTTACTTTGGATCCACTTATGGAAGAATGTAGGGTCCAATCACTGGAGGAGAATCTAAGGGTTAAAAAAAGAAAAGAAAAGAAAAAATCTTTGCCAAAGCTCTGCTCGGTCCCTTCTTTCTCGGAGCTGTGACTGGCTGCGGTTGCTATGCAACAATCGGAGAATCATTATTGAATAAGTCATTAACTCAAGGCGATAGTTCAGGAGAGGCATTCCAGACCTGCAGACATGATCTTATTCCTAATCTATCAACACCTCCGACTGTGTGAGATTTTTTTGTGTTGGTCGTCCCGTCACTCAGCCTGACGCCTGGATGTGACAGCTGATGATAAGTGTCCGCCAGACGCTGATGGAAGGCGCCGAAGCCGAAGCTTTTCTTCTTCCTGCTCCCCAGTGTCCAAACCACACCCGGGCTCTTGACCTTCAGTGACCCCGCTCAGCAATCCAATTCCATTTCCTGCTGCCAGCTGCCCTGAATGATTACTCTGACTAAGTCCATTCATGAAAACGGTGGAGGGGGGGCACCAGACGAGAGGGAGAGTTTGTCGTCCATCTGTTGGGTGTGTTTCTGCAATTTGTGCACGAGGTTCTCCTCTGTTTTGTGTGTGTGTGTGTGTGTGTCGATTTTTATTACCGGTTTGATTTTGTGTCTGGTGCGATTCCCCCGGCAGAAAAAACACAGACACCAATTAAATCTGCTGCAGCGTCCCAGTCCCTTTACATCAGTAATAATGTGCCTGTGGAAACCGGCAGCTTTAGCCCACCTCATGCAGACCTCAGCTGTTCTCCGCTCCGTTATTCGTTATAAACCGGAGTTAAGAAACCGATACTTCACAGGGGAGACGTCTGCGTTTTTATCTGAGGTGTTCTTGCTGGGTTGAAGTGGGCGTGGCAGATGTTGAAAAAAAAGGACCTGTAAAGATTTAACAAAATGAGGAGTTGTTTTTTGCTAACGTTACCAAGGAAACACCAGAACCTGATTGAACCACGCCCACACAGTCTCACACAAGTGTAGATTCACTTTTCACTAAATTAAAGGGCTTTGCAGCTCAGATTTATTGGCAGTAAATACATACACAAGAAGAGACGGGCAGCGACGTGACGACTACAGACCATGAAATGTCACCATAGTTTGGTGACATTTAGAAATAATCATTACAGTTGCCAAGTGAGCTCAACTAATTTCAGCGTTGAAGCAATTAAAAGCAGCTGCCAATGGAAGAAAAGCATATTTTCGACACAATTGACAGGTTTCCCAAACACAAATAAAGAACTAGTATGGTTTTAGATTCATTACATCAAAATGAAAATGCAACACAGGTAAGAAAAAAACATGAATTGTGATGTTTGGGTCCATATTTCTGAAATCATAGTGTATGGAAAGTTAATTTTGTGGATTAGCAAGCCAAAGAACCCAGGAAGGATCTAACTGCTGAAGATATTGTACTTGAGGTTGGACCTTAAGCTGAATCGCAGCTTTCAGGATGTTATTTAGCTGTTCAAAGGTTTTGTTTGATAATGCCTGCGAGCATCTTGCATATCCAGATCTATCTGGAACTTGTTTTTCTCCTGAGGGACTCTTCAAAAGAAAAGCTAACTCCCATGGTGTAACTTTTATAGTACCTGTTTGTTCATTGAAAGCTAGACATCAGTAGAACCTCAGGACTGCAGAGACTGTCGATATTTTAAGCAGAAGGTTAAAAACGCACCTTTTTAATCAGGCTTTTAACTGACCTTTTAAATTTTTCTTATGTTCTTATCATTGTTTATTCATTATTTTATGTACTTTTACTCCTTTAGCTTTTCACCTTTTTACCTATCGTATATCAGGCCTTTTATTCTGTCTTATACTGTAAAGTTTTAGCACTTTGTGTTGCATTTTAATTGTATGAAAAGTGCTGTATAAATAAAGTTTGATTGACTGACCTAGCACCTACTTTGATTAGAGTAGCGTTGCTTTTTGACCGACAGCTAAGGAAGGAAAGGATGGTTTTACCTTGCTGATAGTTTCAACTATGTCTGCAGTCTTTTTCAGAGCATCATCTGGTGTCTGATGGCGTGCCGTTTTTATCACAGATCTGTCAGAATCTGTCGCATCACCCACGCTTCTGGCCATCCGGTGGTCTCTGGAGGATGGAGTCCCAGGTATACGAGAGGGTTTACGCCCCCTGTCCTGGTTCATGAAGCAGCTCGCCAGCTTCTAGATCTCTGTGGCCTCCTTCATCCTTCGTTTGTATTTGTTGGCCTCCGAAGCC